>NC_085972.1:11696077-12311910 GCF_910591565.1 Cydia splendana | reverse complement strand
GATTTCATCAAGATGTAGCTTTATTGAATTATATTTGAGTGATATAAAGTTAGAATGTAACTGTGTGAGATCCTCGTATTTGAGCCCGTACAAGATTAGAACATTGAGCTTTATTGCTTAATATAAAAGTCTAGTTTTAAATAATTGACCTGATTATGATACGTTATGACTAAAGTTCTTTGGTGAATAACATTGTCCGTGACACATGACGTCAGCGTTACGTTACGCGTTAAGCTGAATCGAGTTTATCATTTTTTTCCCACCTCAAAAAGTGCTCAGCGCCGCTAAAAAAGTTTTTACTTCAAAAATAAGACTTGGGCAGCCTCTGTTTGTAGAGTGCAACATACACATACTAGGTATTTAAGCAATGACCTTTTATTTATGTATTTAAGTCGGCGGCCGATCGTAAAATCAGGCAGATCATGAAATTCCTAGGCATATCGTGAAACGTGAAAATCGAATACATAGGTACCCATAGAATACTTACAATGGATATGTTTATGCAATTGTAAATGATCAATATCGGTAATCAATTACCACCAAACAAAAATATTGTCTTCGAAAAACAGGAAATTGCCAGTTTTAACTGCTTCGTATAATTTATCCCCAAATTTAAAGGCTGAAACTGGATCATGTACCTAGTACGAGTACGAATGATTGCAACGCTTTATTTACACGAGCTCTGTTTTGGGAGTTTTCGTGGAAAATTCGATAAATCATTTAAAACGACCGACCCGCCGAGCCGGAGTACCTAATTGACTTTCATATTTTTATACCAAAATGGTTAAAGACAGCATGGAAACTCTATCCTCTTCAATAGAATAAAGACACTATCTTATTGATTGCACTAGAAATGGTTATATTAACAAACAAAGGAAGTGCCTAATATTAAAAAGGATTTTAATACCTATAGGTACCTACCTAGATTTCTTAATTTCTTTTTACAGAATTTTGGATAGAGGGTTTTCGTAGTATATTATAGTTACCACTGTATCGGTTTCTATTATTTCAGTTATTTGACATTGAAATACTTAATGTAAGTATATGTTTCGAGCGTTTACGTTCCTAAAATACTCCCGACCATTATCTGCTCGCTCGATAGACATAATGTAACAGGGTAATGGTTAATAGAAGTGGTGACATACTTCTGAAGGCCTGTCCTCTTATTATCATACCGAGCACATGGGCGTGTTCTACTTTAACTCACCGTTTTATAACTGACTTCCACTTTCATGAAAGTTTTCCGTCTTTGGAGGTGTACAATAGTTTGCCACAGATAAATGCTCGCTCGCGTTTCGCTTAGCAATAGCCCTATCCCGAGTAGAAACAGATTTTATGAGCTAGCATTTACATGTCACTGGCAACGCTTGCCACGAAATGAGTTCGAGATGAGCAAACAAATTTCGTATTCAATCACATACGTCGACACTTCATGGAAATATGCCATAGACATTTAGATTTTTTCGAGGATAGCGTTGTTTACTCTTTGCGTAATGTTGTTTTTTAGCTGTATCTGCCATTTTTTGCTACTGTTCTAAAAAATATTCTATAGGTACCTACGTACGTAATGTTTAAATAGATTTCCATTGGCTAGGCTAAGTTCTGCTAAGACGTACTTCGCATATATAGGTAGACAATATTCTGACGTACCTATTCAAAACCTGTAAATTTTTAAAGGCTTAAAAGTAAGAACATCGAACTACTGGCAGTATTTCTCTGCAAAAAGAGTCACAGGTAGAGTTTACTTAGTACGATTTCCAATCGAAATCTTAATAGGTAGCAACAGGGGCAGTATGCAGGAATCCCCGCAATGTAGTGCTCGCGTACCGGCTGACTGACCTGAATGCTGACGCGGGACGCCCCGCATAGCGAACTGTGAATAATCTTCGACTGTCAATGCTGGCCTCCGCCTCGATATGTAGGGTGAACTATACCAATTCTTGGCCTCCTCTATCTTATTTAAGGCCGCAGTATTTTTTTATTCAATCTTTATAGGGTTGATACATGAGGTTCTGTACCTAATACACAGATGGGTAGTCAGAAAGTTTCCTTTAGCGAAATTTTCAAATGAATTAAATTCGGAAATTCTCATAATTTTGTTTGGGGAACGAAAATTTCCAGTTCCGAAATGGAGACTTTATTTATTTCTTGCAATTTTTTTCTGTAGTTACTGAAACTCTCCGTAACTTGCATATCTGTAGTTGTAACCTGCTATTTAAAACAACACCAAAGATACACATTGACATTGGCTTTATGTACTTATAGTCTAATCGCTGATCTAAATTACCCGTGAAATAAATGCCCACAATTTGGGTCCATTAACGACGTCGCTTCTGCATGTTTTACCTCCTTGTAAGCATGTAAGAAAAGATCAATGTACGTATATTTATATGATAGTCATGGCTCAGATTCCCAACAATCCGCTGCAGCGCTGACCTCGTTCTGACATGCCGCACGTTTGCGCGCCTGAATAAGTGAAACATTTCCGTCGGCTGCCGATTCACTCACTGTCGAATTCGATCTCGAGATATAAATGTCTTTGGTGTTGGGTATAATTTGAATTGTTGTTCGTTTGAAGCGGGCGTCTGAGTCGGACGTTGGTTTTGAAATAGTGGCGAGTTTAATAATGCTGGCCTAAGTTTTCACTTGTAGGTAACTTTTAAGTAAAATAAATATTATCTATTCAGTTTATTTGAGGTAATTGCGAATTAGGTTTTTGACTTGCGACCTTTGAAAACTCTTTCGGCGTCAGCGTAGGTAAATAACTACACACGTCTCGCACGTAGAACAAATTTAGGCTACATACGGGATATACCTACGCCTTATACGTATCTATCTATCTATCTAATACCTTTCAATGATCAATTCTTGTTTATTATAAGTACATATATATTTCGGGGATCTTGGAAACGGCTCTAACGATTTCGATGAAATTTGCTGTATGGGGGTTTTCAGGGGCGAAAAATCAATCTAGCTAGGTTTTATCTGTGGGAAAACGCGCATTTTCGAGTTTTTATTATATGTTTTCCGAGCAAATCTCGGTCTCCCAGTTATTAATCACACAGTTGCCGGGTTTACTGAGGTAAATCTCGCCGTTATACAAATAGCCATTTCTGTCCCTTCCGGACTAAGTTGTGGTCAAAAGCCTACTCTGATTACATTTTTGTGTAACCTGCAGCCCAGTCCAACATTTATTAAAATATCCTGACGTCGGCCATTGAATGGCGACGTCAATCACGACGGGCAGGATCCGAATTCCAATCTTCCCGATCAATAGGATTATCACATTGTAACTGCACGGCTTACAGGTTGTTATATCCTTGCTAACCGAGCACTTGCCGCAGGTGAACTAGTCAGCGAGATTTCCGATGAAACGTTTAAATACAGCCAATGAAGCCATTATATCTCATAGTGACTCACTTTGCAGTTTCTTATACAATTGGGATAGTTGCATATATTTCTTCCCTATTATATGGTAAAAATAAGAGTGATGCAGCGTCGTAATGCAACATACCAACCACGAAGTGAGATTGGCATAAAATGCATCTGGCCGGTCACCGCAGCGCAGTTACATGGAGTCGTTTAAGCAGTCATATTATTCCAAATATTAATATTAGACAGTCGTTTTATTCCTCACAGTCTGGATATCAAGGTCCAACTTATACAGAGGTTAACCCTAAAGGCAAGTGGTCGTAAGCAATAAGAATATGAGCCCAGGTGACGCGCCACGGCTCACCAATGCCTACTAATCGAGATACCGCCCTGAATTTACTAACTGATAATCCTGTGCACTCCAATAGTGTACCATGTCAAAGCTAAATGCCACACTGATTACCAAGGTATGTAGCATGTTATTAAAGCTTTAGAAGCCTTGTTTAAGTAGCTGAAAACCGTAGCCACCGTAGGTGATCTAGTGTGGTTGTAGCGGAGACTAATGACTATTTATGCTACGCAGGTTACGTATTTTCGGTGACATTATGAATAAATCCTTAATTTGTTTAAATAATAAAAGATAAGATAATTTTATGAAAGCCAATGTTAACAAATGTTCACAAATCAGTGTTCGATCCTAATCTCAGTGTGTCATTAGCATAATACAATAGATTAATTGATGGCGTTTCTTGGAAGACTTGAACTAATACCCAGTCTGTGTCGTGTACTTCATAAATATATATTGGTGTCATCTTGATATTGGATGCCTTAGAGGTCCTTTACGCCATCCGACACGAAGTATATATATACTGCATAAACCAATGGTATTATTTAACACTAGCGACCCCGGATTCACACGGGTTAACAAATTATACACTTAAACCTTCCTCAAGAATCACTCTATTGATAGGTGAATACCACATGTAAATCCGTTTAGTAGTTTTTGAGTTTATCGCGAACAAACATACAAACACACAAACAGGCAAATGCGGCGGGGAACTTTGTTTTATAAGGTGTAGTGATATTAAATTCTAAGCCCATAAAATCACCTGATACTGTAGGTAGGAATTTGAATGTACATGTACGTGTACATACGTAAAATGTTGCTGGCACTAATTTCTACTCCCATAATGTGAAGCGGCTCATACGCTAGTTACGCTCGTGTGACAACGGTCCCGGTTAGACAGGCGATTACGTATTTGGAGCTCACAAATGCCGATTGATTAGAATTCGGATCGCATATATTTCAATAAATTATAACGATGAATTGAATGCGGTTGCGGGAGTTCAGAGAAGTGGATATTTTAATGACGTCTCTTCAATCTTCAATTAGTATATATTGCATTGCGCTTTTACTAATCAAGTAATATTATTTTATAAGTAATCAAATGATGTTAATGAGTTCATAGCTTATAATTCCAACAATATTGTTGTTTATGTTATTTATTATTGTTTATTTATTATTTATCTTTGAGATAACGTTTATTTATAAGGTAGATACAAACATTAAAAATAAAATAAACTAACTTATATATAAAATAAAACTAAATTAAAACTAAAACTAATAAGTACTAAATAAAATAAAATTAAATAAAATTAAATATCTTTTAATAATGTGGTTTTAATTTAATTATGTGGGTTATTATATTCATGTACTTATCAAAGAGTAGTGCGAAAAAATGAGTCCCGCCGGGTTCTTGCGCCAGTAACTTCCTGGTGGTAGCTGAACAGGTGGTAGTTTTTGATATTATAATTGCATAAAGTGCGACATACGACGAGAATGCTAACGAGTACCTACATATTTTTTTCGCATCTTCAAAACCAAGTTTGGCTTCGCAAGTCACATTAGAGTGTTCCATCTTCCTAATTAGAACATTTGGAGGAGTCGCCATCGTCGGACACGGCGAGGAGGACTTATTTTTTTACTGTAAATATGTTTACTCGTACCACGCTGCACAGTTGCCGCTAATTTACGAGACCACTAGCATTTCTGTTTATGGCATTTATACACGAAACTCCATTAAGGTTGGCTCTCGCTAGACCGGGCCGTGCCCGGACCGAGGCGTCCGACATGTCATTTTCTATGACGGCTGATCACGTGGTGCTTTCTAAAGAAAACAAAGCTCAGGAAGCTCCGGCCCGCCCACGGCCCGGTCTAACGTGAGCCATCCTTTATCCAAGTACCAATACAGCTCAAAGCTTATTGTCCCTTTGAGCGTAATGGGTCAAGCTCCATGAACTGTTCATGAAGTTTGAACCATTATTACGCTCACGTACATAATTAAGTGAAGCAAGCTCCGTCGGCCGCATATCAAAGAATCTCTTAGTCAATGTCGCTATGTCGATGTTCACATTTTATTGTCTTATCCAGCATTAAGAAAGTAACACAAGTTAGTTTATGTAGAACCTTTCAGCCCAAAGAGGAAACTAAATATTGTTTCGAAAAAGTCTCGTTTTGTATGTATTTATATTAATTTGATGGCGAATATCAAATGATATCCTGTAGGTACAATACATTTATTAACTAGCAGAGAAAGATGTCGACTTTTAGACCAAAACATTTAAGGATATATATCCACAGTTTCAACCGTCTCCCGTGATTTTCACATCGATCGTCGTCAACAAGTCGTCGATATGTTTTTTTGGCTAAATATTTCCGAATTCCGGGAAAGCATATACCTTCCAGTTTCGTAATGGCCTACTTATACCTATCGCTTTGCTACCGTCACTCTAACCAGACCCCCAATTCATTATATGGCCGTTAAGTCAGTGCTTTGGCTTTTATTGCGTTCCTGCGTAAGGTCTTGTTAACACGCCAGTAAACTGAACTCATAAACTATCTCAGACGGTAGCGCCATACTTTATAGTACCTACTACGAAACGGCGCAGCAGAATCGTATTCCGAACGCGTAATTATTTCCCGCCGCCATAAAACTAGTTACTCGTATTCCTTTAGGTATACAAATTACAAATTAAGGCGAGTTTCCTCTAGAATATGTAATTGGGTAGGTATGAAAATAGTTTTATTTTGAGATGTTGCATATTATTTTACACAATTTTATTATCATAGCACAATGGAGTTGGCAACTGTCAAACGTTTGCATAGATGGCGCCATCACAGCTCGCCCCTTTTTCTATGAGATTTGGCTTAAAGAACTGGCTTTCTAGGACATAAAATTCCATTTAAAAAACATAAATTTGACACAATTCTAGGGATTGACAGGGCAAGCTATGCTGGCGCCATTTGCTAAATACTTCGACCGGCCAACCCCATTATAGCTGTGGCCCTTCATTTGAAAAAGAGTTAGGAACTTTTAATAATATGTACCTATGGAATTTGAATTTATCTCCAATCACTTGTAATAATAAAAAAACGAAGGGGATAGCTATGGATAACATACCTACATGTAAAAAAATCGTGTAAAAACATATTCCATAGTTTTAATATTCAGGGAGGAAAATGGAGACTACGTTTGTATGGAGAAGCGGTCGACCGATGATGATGATGATGACTCATAGAAGTTCCTTTTTAAAGCTTATTGAACAGTGAATAAAATCAGAGACCTACTGCAATCACTTCAGTTCGCTTCGTCAGCTGCCACGGAACCCTTTATGAATTATTTAAAAGGGAACCTTCCTTTCTCAGACATTTGAATTATTTTGAAGCCCTTGCTTTTGCATAATTAAGTGTACCGCATTTTGCTGTCACTTTTAACACATCGGGGACCGTAGCCGGGGTATTTTTGGACTCGTTAATTTATGATTACATTTCAAGGGCTCTAATCTTGTTATTAGAATGTGAATGCGTACACGTTTCATTTATCTTTACCTTTTTGAACCCTTTTAGTCCTTTTACGCCAATTTCATTTCAAACCTTGGCTGACAAGGGTTTAATAACGGTAGGTAACTGATATTACTTACCCGTGTACATCATTACTTAATCTACATTGAAAAATTAGCAAAACATATTGTTTTATCGGAAATATTGAACCTATGAACCTCAACTGGCCTGGTCACTTTTCAGTACTTTGGAGGACAATAAATAGGTTGAGTTTAGGCAGCTAAAAAAATACCTGTCTGTTATTTTAGACTACTCTATAGCATAATCAAATCGGAGCCGGACAGTTGGGTAGGTTTCCTTGTTATAATAAATTTTAAAAAAATCTAAAAATCAAAACACAAGCTTATTTTAATAGTCACTAAACAAATGTTGGTCAGTTTGACGAGTACTATCGACATTTTAATTCTTTGCTTATGTTGTAGGCCCCACCCATTAGGTATATACGAGGAAAGATAGTTCAACAGGAGTTCCTCCCTGGAGATGGGTCTCGGCTCACTTTATCTGTTGGTAAGATAGCCGCAAGGGAAATTAACAGTTGCGTAGAATTTTTTGTTCATTATTACGCACGCAGAATTAATAAAGGTAATAAAATAAATAGACTAAGCATTAAAATTAAAACTAAAATTAAAAACAAACTAAAATTAAAACTAAAACTAAACTATGTACACATATTTACAAATAAAAAATGGGAGCTAGCTCGGCGCCGGATGGTAGGGTGCCCAGAAGGCTGGTGGCATTGCCGCGCTGAATGGCAATGCCAATTCGCTGGGCAAGGAAGTACCCAGCCCTCTGGTCACCCGTAGCATCATTGAGACGCATCAGTTAAATAAAGGTAATTTTATTTAACTGATCCCATTCAAATCCAAATCCTAAACAACGCAATTTTATTTGTGCCGACGTTTGAACGTGATTTTACATAACTAGTAGTTCGCCCCGAACTGAGAACTCGCGGTAAACCAAAAATTATATAGAGCCATTGAGTTTGTTCATTGAACGTTGCACCTTATTATTAGTACTCTGAGCCTACTTAGGTACACGTATAGTGCGACATAAAATAGTGGAAAATAAATGAGGGCGCCACTTTCTACGTAACTGTCACATCTTTGACGTAAAATGCTTACACATGGCAACAATTTAGTATGACATTTTTGAGTGCCATTTTATTTAATTTCTACTATTTTATGTCGCACTATAGGCGGCAATGAATCAAAAATCACGTGGATTTATTGCAAGATCTGTGGAGCCCTTAACTGATAGATTTTAGCAAAGAGTAGTATGTATAGATGGTCAAGCAAATCTTGTCAGTAGAAAAAGGCGCGAAATTCAAATTTTATATGAGAAGATATCCCTTCGCACCTACATTTTTCAAATTTGCCGCCGTTTTCTACTGACAAGATCTGCTTGACCAACTATATATTAATATATAGGACAAAGAGAGCCCTCTCGTGGAACTTTTTTTGCATCCATTTTGAAGCGCCATCTGTAATTCTTAACCATAAATATCAACGTCAATGTAAATGTTGTGTTGATGTAAATAAAATAGGTACCTATCATACACGGCTGGAATAACACACAATTGACCACGAAACAAAATTACACGCAGCAGGTTGTGAATCTACCCGCCATGATTTTTTCTGAATTTTCTGGTAATAGTTCTCAGCAACTATGATGGCGTATGAAAACTTTGTTTCATTTAACATTGTAAAACCGTAAGTATTTTTATTTATCTGAATTATGTCGTAGTAGGTACGGACAATAAATACGGTGTTTTAATATTTTGAGTTTTATTTGACTAAGTTGTTTTTTGTGACAATCGCCTCCATGGCAACGATGGATATACTTGGTCAAGCAGATCTTGTCAGTAGAAAAAGGCAGCAAATTTGAAAAATGTAGGCGCGAAGGGATAGCGTCTCATAGAAAATTTGAATTTTGCGCCTTTTTCTACTGAAAGGATTTGGTTGACCATCTATAAATAATCTTTTCTATCAGATGTTTTTTTGTTTGTTTCATGCCCTTTGGCTTTTTGACGAAATAAAGTGAATCCATATTTAAAAAAAGTATAGCGTTAAGTAATATAGATGGCGCTATTTTTTTCGAATAAAGGGCTTTATATACGACTGTCCCTCCCCTGGATTTAAGTCACCATGGAAATAAAAATAAACTGTATCTGTGCTAAGGCGAAATATTTCCTGTCAAATGTCAAATACCTATATTACGTTTATTTTATTTTATGTTTATCTTGCTAATTATTTCAAAATGGAAAATTTAAAAACGATATTATAAAAGTGTAAACCGAGCACTTTCATTTGATACTAAACTCGACCATGTTTTTGCAAATAAAATGATCAGAATAGCAAGACCTCTCACAAACAGCTTTTTGGCCTTTTAAGCTCTTCAATCTCAATAATCCCTTGATCGAGCCTGCTCATAATTTAATGACTAAAATATAATGCCCTCGACTACACGTTTACCCAATTTCATTTAAATTAGGACAAATTTACTTAAGTTCTTGAGTATCAAACTATCCTCTGACAGTTCAGCTTAAAAACATCGAAATGCCGGGACGTGCCGCTAGCCGGCCGCGTGTCCCAAGTCGAATGTAAGAACTTTCGCTCGCTCGTTCGATAAATGCCTAGTATATTCCCTATTATTGAACTCTTTCAGCGGCTGCTAATCTCTTTAATCAAATAGAGTAGCTATCTAACGTGTGTCTTCTTACGTATAGACCGTTGTTGAAATAAAAATAAACTGGACTTTCCCGGAAAAAATTGCTTATTGTGGACTAACTGACAAACGATGTAATCCACTGATTCTCTTACGAGCCAATTCATTAGGAAATGGGTATTGATTGCAGCCGATTTTTGCATTGTTGTTGCATTCGGATGGAGACTGCAGTAGGGGAAAATAAGTATAGGTTGTAGGATACGGGATATTTTTTTGAAAATCCATGGCCAAATTTTGTACTTATAGGTCATAGTGAGCAACTTTTACTAAGGCTCTCCCATAGAAAAAATCTACATCTCGTCAGCCAATTTTTTTTTTTTCAGTTACTCAGTATGACATGTGGTACGTTTTTTTAGTAAAAACGCATTTTCCCTAACGTCGCCCTAATGGTGCTAAATTGTATATAACATCGTGTGACAGGGACAACGCGCTTTCGTTTAAAACGGGTTTTAGAGTAACATATGTATGACCTATATATTCACCTTGCAATATATGGCTTGGGGTTGAAAAAATACCCTGAGGGCCTACCACGAACCACGTTCGACGTGTTGCCTCCCTGTCACACTCGGTACTCAGTACGCATTTACAAGTGCGACAGAGAGGCAACACGTCGAACGTGGTTCGCGGTAGGCCCTCTGTATATTCATCGTTTGAAAAGGGCACGTTTTAATTGGTTTTTTGGAAGGCGATCCAACCTTCCCAACTATTATGGTCTCTAGTCCGTCATAAAAATCAATAAAAGTGCCTACGGGCTTCAAAGCGAGGTTATTATTCACTTGCAAGGCCTTTGAATTGGTGAGCCGTCGATATGAAAACTGGCCGTTCGTTGGCGAAGCAATGAATCCGGATTCGTTTCGTGTCGGACACTATTCAAAGCTCTGGGGTGATTCTCACTAAAATATAACGGCGTCTTAACCGCTGATAGTCACCTTTATCTCAAGTATGCCCTAGTAGGTAACCGAGGAAATTTCTTGCCAAGTACCTAAGTAATTTATTGAATCAGTACCAGTTTGGACATTGACATATTCGCTCACGTCTACGTAACTTACTTTCTATGCATCTCGCTCGTACTGGCATATTAGTGCACGCGAGATGTAAGTACCTATAGATAGTAAATTACGTAGACGTGAGCCTGTATTTCAACGTTAAAACTGTACTGTGTTTGCACTAATATGCGAGTGCGAGCGAGATGTATCGAAAGTAAATTACGTTTTCGACGGCGTTTATGTCAGTGACAAACTGATGGTAACCGTACTGGTGGTAGTCGTACTGGTATCAGTTACTTTGCGGAAATTCGTATTGTTTTTTCTTTTGAATTGCCAAAAGAATTCTAATTACTTATTTATAATTAATCATTTTCAAATCTGAATCTATTTTGTACCTAATACCTACCTAATTAATTAAGGTGCGTCCAGATCTGGTTGATATCCCGCTAAAATGCGCCATACCACTTGCGTACCATCTGTCTGAAAGTGTCGCTAACTGGGGCGGTATCGCAAACATCGAAAATCAAAGTTTCTTTTATTTGCCTCTCTGTCGCTCTTGCAAATTTGATCGATAGAAATAGTAAAGCAAAACATAATAATTCGGTGACTCGGTGGTTGCGCTGTTGTCGTGCTTTTCATATTATATTCATTTAATACTAGCTTCTGCTCGCGACTTCGTCTTCGTGGGATAATGATGATAATGATAATTAATTAAAATTATGCTATGTCCTAGGACCTACTCAAACTATCTCCATACCTTTCGTCTAAATCGGTTCAAAGAGCGCGAGAAAAGGGCGAAGAGGTAACAGACAGACAGACAGACGCATTCATAATATTAGTAGGCACTAGTAGGCATTCAATAAGTAGGTACCTAATAGTTCCTACCTAAGTTAGATGTGCAGCGAGCGAGTGAGAGGCAATTTCGGGGCGCATTTCGCAGATCTTTACGCATACACGACAGTAATGTCAAATGTGCGATTTGTAGCGTTTACACCGCTTCATTTGAGATTGAGAATAACCCTGTAGGCCGCATGTTACAGCGTTGCATCACTTCAGCTGCGAACTAACGTAGTTGCACTTTTTTCCTAAGCCGAATGCAAAGGGATTTGAACCTGCGTACCTATGCAATGAAATGGGTTATGGGATTACTAATTTAATATATTCAGAGAACAGTAATTGAAGCATTAGTAGCTATACCTCTCGCGTCGAATGATGGTCCCAAAGACATTTCCTTCAAGTCTCTTTTGGGTGGGCTTAATTGAAAAAAATAAGTAAGAGCGGTAAATTAAAACTTTTTTCACGCATGTCACGCAACGGTAGTTGTTTTTTATTCAGAGACAGCCCCAACTGCTATATCGTTCGATATCAAGTAACATGCAAAATGTCAAACTTGTTTTCAATGGATATTTCCATTTTCATTTCCAATAAAACGCTTATAGCATTTAATAACTGGAGTGGCCATTAAGAACTTACCCCTCTGCCGAAAAACTTGCACAATTGTGCAAACTTTTGTATGGACTGACATGGCTATTTGTATGTTACGTACAAATCATGTAGAAATAGCAATACATTTGACGTCCCCTCCCCCGCAAAAATCGGCAGTTTCGTAAAGAAAATGACAGCGATGACATCTCCAGTTACTAAATGCTCTAAGATAAAACGTCATCTCAACTGATATTAGAATAAGTAGGGGTCAAATCAAATTCCTTTATTATTCAGCGAAGTTCAAAAGTTTAATGACAATTATAACATCAAATAAAAACTGTGTCACGTAACGTACCTGTTTGTGTGTGTAGTGTACATATTAATACCTATTATGTAAATACCTTCAAATTTCAGATCGAAATAAAATGCTTTTCAAATATAAGAAATATTCATCGTTTTTGTTTCGAACAGAAAATAATAGGAAACAAGTGTAACGCTCAATGAATAGCATATTTTCTGACGTGCTCGGGTTAAAATGTTTTAGATTATTTTTTTGCTACACTCCTAACTTTGAAACGAATATCCGTTGCTATTTTTTTGGCTGCCAGGGGCATAAGCATTAACCTGGCTGTGTTATTCTCATTGGACAAGCGCTAACGAGTCGAGTTTTTGATCTAAATTTAAAACCATACTTAACAGATGCTTAACAGTAACCAAGCTTGCAATGGTCAAATATTACCCTGATCTTAGTAGTCTGTAGTTAGTTAGTGGCCCAGCACAGTTTGGTGGCAAATAACCACGTAGCCGGGAACTAGCAAGTAGCGAGAACAAATTGGTGGAACGCCTCTGGTACCGGTGATAGTAAGGTGCTTTAAGCTACCCATAGGTATATGGCTTCAGTACCAGTTACAGCCACCCCACACTAGCGTCTTCCGAGCATAGGTGTCTAGTCCACTCTATGGCTGCTGCTCGACGCAACGTTGGCGCAATTGCGCAGCGACTCCATTTTCCATAGCTCTGACTAGATGCCGTCGCTCAAAAGATATGTGATATGTGATAGTATGTGATGGCTCTTATACCGAATTACGTTAAATCATCCATCCATCCATCATCCAGGAAATTTTGACCATTGAAATTCGAAGATCGCCTATCTCCATTTCTATCGCGTGAGGGCGAACCGCGTTGGATTTTCCTAGGTACTAAAATATGTTTTGGAATCATGTCGCTGCGTGTTTCGCATACAAGTGGAAACTTTTCAACGTTGGTTATAATTTTTAGCTTTCACGTTAAAACTGTGAAACAGTTGTACTTAGGACACTTAGGTCCTATTGTAGTTATGATGTCGGTATCCGGATGGTGCAATACCTTGCACCTTTTTACGGATTTATTCTGATCTGTGACGATACGCTTAATTCCCTTTTTCCCACGACTCCGCCAAATTAGATTTTGTTTTGTGTAATTTTATCTACTTCTCCCTTTCTATGGGCCAATTGCACCATCCCACTAACCCGGGTTAACCGGTTAAACCTGGAGTTACCATGGTTACCAGTACAATTTGATACTGGGTTAACGGTTTAACCGGTTAACTCCGGACTAGTGGGATGGTGCAAGTGGGGCTAAGTCTATTTTCAGAGCTTAAGCTTTTTACATGCCAAATTTATCAAAATCATTTCACTAAGTAGTTTAGCCTTAAGAAGGTGAAAAACATACAGTTTTACTTTCGTATTTATTTATAATATGAATTGATAAGAGCGCCATCTATACGTTTAGGAATAAACAACGCAAAGATCCAAACCAGCTCTACACGGCAGGTTATGGGGAAGGCTTACTGGATGCGAAATATGTAAGTAATGCTTTGCATTACCACTAGGTGTCAGTGTTACATAGAGGCTTTTTGCTTAAAGCTGGTTATAGAAATTATAATATACATTTAATTTAAGCAATTGCTGTGATTGTATTGATTCGTATATATACATATATGTATTTGACAGCAGGTTGCTTTTATTCAATTTATTTTTAGTTTCTAAAACCAGCTTTGAACTGTAATATTGATACGTTAACTAGAAAATACAAGTAGTTAGTTGTATATCAATAGGTACCTGGGTATTTTATAGAGATACGCTAAATACATACTTATATGTATAAAAAAAACCTTGTTATACCAATTAGAATTTCACTAAACCAAAGGTAGACTTCATATAACAGTTTAAAATGCCATCTTTTTGGTATAACTTGCACCCCTGGAACACAGACCATCTGTCTCGGAACTCTCGGATCTTAAAAACAGTCAGATCCAGATTTTTTTTACAAATTTGAATCTCTTTAAAAATTAAAGAACATTGTAGATAACAAGAGACCTATGGAACTTAGGTAGGTACATACAATTCTCGTTTTCTAAATTAGCCTAAACGCGTCTACTTATTAGTCTTGTTACGTGTGTTACACTCATTACTTGTATCTTTTATCCAAACTTTACACTCAAATCGATTTGACACGCCTCATACACGTCCTGGCTCCTTAGACCGTGTTAAATTAAGAGACAATATGACGTGCCGTTCCTTTGACACTCGGGAATTATTGCAATGCAAAGGAATAAAGCGCAAATCACATTCCAATCCATAATTTTTACTAACTCGTATCACATTCAAACTGTTCAGTCTAAAAAATACCGTGAAACAATTAGATAAAGTTCATATTTGAAGGGTATGCGAAATCGTAATGCATAGTTGGGAGGGTTGTACGTAGGTTTTGTTCAGGTCATGTATTCCCGTTGGTTATGTGGGCGAATCGAGCTCTCAATGAACCAATGTAACGTGATCTTGGAATTTGTATATAATAATCGAAATCACTTAAAATGGCTACTGTGACAACTTGCCACAGAGCTGTTATAATTATAACGACTTGTCTATTAATCGCCTTCTTAATTGTGATGTCACTCAGTGGATGTGTCGTGCCTCGTGCTGGGGTTCTTAGAGTGACCCTGGGGAAGGGCGGCAAAAGCTCCAAACCTTCCTAGTTACTTAGGTCGTCCCTGACTCCCGCTAGGATGCTACTGTAGCGCGATTCCTGTATTTATAGAAACAAAAAAAGCAGTTTCTTCGCACACTAAACGTCCAACGTGTTATGACAATGATGGCTGAAATTCTGAATTGGTCCGAACGCGCGAACGGTGTGAGTAGGCCGAGTAGGCTTAATAATGGTATGCTTGAGACTTGGACTCGCCCATGCTCGGTAAGAGATAGTAATGACACCTCATCTCGGCACAAGGGCTGAGCTGAGGTAATTGAGCTGTCATCGGAGATTAATGCAATGGCCGGTTAGTCGCGGGCCACGGCGGAGCTCTGCCCCCGCAAAACCACAGGCAATTGTCCACCGCCGACGTAATGTCATGTTAAATCCAGACACCGTGTGACCCCTGCCCTGCCTGCCTAGGTTGATTTAGGCTTCACCGTACTCCATACTATATCCATACTAATCCATACTAATATTATAAAGGCGAAAGTGTGTCTGTCTGTCTGTTACCTCTTAACGCTTAAGCTGCTGAACCGATTTTTTTGAAATTTGGTATAGAGATAGTTTGAGTCCCGGGGTAACATATGACAGTTTTTACGTCAGAAATAATCCCTGAAGAGAGTGCAAAGGGAGGTGGAATTGAAAGAGTTAATAAATTGCCTAATAATTGAAGTAAGCAATGCGCGAATTGAATGATTGCTATTAGCATTATCCAGGCGCTGTACCTACTTTATACTTTAGCTGCTGTCACTAATTCCACGCAGACGAAGTCGCAGGCAAAAGCTAGTAATATGATACACAATAAAATAGGAAACTCGCAACAAAAAAAAGTAGGATCGTCGGGTGTGTTTTAATTTATCGCCACTCCTTACGAATTACCTTTTCGCACGTGTATTGTACAACGTTTTCAGTACATATGGCCCTTTAAATGTTCGACGTATTACGCACGTATAGTGCTAGTGACCGCTCTAGGGCGGTAAATTAGCACCATATGTACATTATGTACTGTATATGAATTGCATAAATAAAGCACTGCCCTATTTTAAGCGACATATCTACGCGAAAATCGCAATCACTATAGTCTTCATTTAATGGCAATTGGCACCCGAATACTTAATAATTGTTAGCTAAGCGCCTACTTACACTACACATAAGTGTGGCCAATCGTGTGTTACCAGGCCAATCGTGGTACAATAAAATTCACCATAATATGTCATATCATATCATATTTATTTATTGCATATCATATCATATCATATTTATGTATTGCATAGTCATATCGTATCATATTTATTAATTTTTAAATAGACATAAAACCGGCCAAGATCATTTACAGCATAATGTGTTATACGAGTATTCTCGTACTCAATGCGCCTCCAACACAGATCAAAGTTAAGCCGGAGTTACACCGACAGGAGCCCTAAGTCATGCATGCTTACTCGTCTGATATATCGTCATTATCCATTGATACTCATATTTCCTTAGGAACTTATGCTTTAAAGGGCTTAACCTTTGCGTTAAACTGAATTTAAATCTCGCAGGACATTACTTACAAGAAATTCTGAAGTTAAGTCGCATAAAGCGCTTACAGTAATTTATTTAAACCTAAACCCTCGCGCGCGGCTATGCTCGCTAACCAGGAATTGTCACCTAACCTAAGAAATTGCACATGATAAAAATGGTTCCTCTACCTATCTTACTCATAATTATATCAATATTTCAATACAAGTTATTCTGATAGGATTATAATGACGTATCTAGTACCTATACTACAATCTTACGATCATGAGTTCGTAATCGTTTTTTTTTTGGTTCAAAAACCCTAAAATAGTTGTTTAAGAATGGAAATAAGATCAAGGTGCCCGATTTGTTTGTAAACGGATATGAACCACACCGATCAAGAATATCGTCGCGATTCGGAAAATGAATTAGAGATTAACTAGATACGGTACAGTAAAGATAAAAAAAGAGAGTAAAGAGGTAGAAGATAGATAGTAGAGATAGAGTAGAACTTTACTATTTCATATCTAGTGAATCTCTAATTCATTTCCCGAATCGAGCCGTATGAACCACATCGGCTAGACCTCAAACACTCAGTCGAGTAAAAATAAATAGCCTGTTTACCTACGTGACCGTTGCAATCTTCAACGTGCCACTTTTGAACCACTTAGTGTCAGTTTTTTCTAATGACAGAGAAAATAGAACGTGCGAAAGTTAAAAAGACAAGCAACGGCAACAACGACGCTAGAATGGTGTCAGTTCGCTGCAATTATGTGCTAAACACTCATCTCAGTGACTTTTTTGCCCTAGACAAATATAGGTCTTCGGTAAATGTTAAATGCGCCAAAGAAATACGAGAGCTCTTCGCGCAGAAAAACTTTTTTCTCATTATTTTGTTATTCAATTCGCTTTTAAGAAGTCTATACGGGTTTCTGTGTTACTTTTGGACACGAAATCATGTTCATCTTACGATTTGGTTTACAAGGAAAAACGTCACAAATAACTTTCTTTTCGGTTTTCTTAAAATCCACAAATACAGGCAAAAATATGTTACGGAAAAACGACACGTTTAATAAACGAATATCGTCTCTTTATCGTACTCGGATATTTTCCTTATTCACTTATTTCTTATGAAATATAATAGGATGGTCTGTAGTCACGCCATAGGATAGAAGAGAGCGTCATCTCGTCACAGTACAAGCACAGTGACAGTAACTTATCTCCGAATATTTAGAAATTCCCATTGGTATTGAAATCGAAAACCTAAACGCTACGACAGCTCGATCATACATACTATTCAAGGCTCGCGCACGAATGTTATGTTCCTATTGTAACTATGTTTGTGGTTTGGTTCATCTGCCACATGCTGCGACGTTCAGTTGAGGCAGATGAAAGGCACCCTCCGGCGTTTATTGTAAATAATAGAGATGATAGCCAAAGAAAAGATGAGTTACTTATGAATTTAGTGCAAACTGTTTGTATGATACGTGACAGTCGTCAGCCGCGGACCGCGTGTCGTCACGCGCACACGCGGCGGGGGCGGGGGGTGACGTGACGCCACGACACGCGCGAGCATTTTTAGCGCGCGAACCGCGTATCCACATTTGTTCGAAACTAGACTACTTAAGTTATTACACTCTGCACTCTGGTCCCGTCGGTGCTAAACCCTAAACATGTCCGCCCTCACCTTCATTAGATATGTATTGTGGATGGCCATAACTCGTACGTCTTATTGTGCAAAAAGGTTTAACGCAAAGTGGACCAAATTAACCCATTACAATGTTAAGTGTTGTGTGTGTGTGTTGCGGCTTTTTTATTATTAGAAATAGTAAATCCTAAAAAAATATAAGTAAAAATATTCTTTTTTTTTCGTTTTATTTCTGAAACTCTTCTGTCACCAAGCTTAGGTAGAGCGAACTCTTATATGACCAAGGCCATATGATAGTTAAACAAGAAAGCAATTGGTTGCTTTATTACCTCCTCCGTTTCTACTAGCTTTTATTTTACTCTTTATGTTTGTCAGCTCATTTAGGCACATTTAATATTGCCAAAAAACATTTACCAACTCCCGATATCTGATCGAGCTAAAATTTGGTATGGGCTCGTAGAGAGTTCAGGTCGGAGCTCGCTAAGCACTCTGAGCGGCCTGCCGTGCGTGCCCGGAATCATTATTATTATTTTTTTTATATAATGGTTTATTTTGTCATTTTTAACAAAAAGTTATCGATAAGGTCCATCACAAATAAAATTGCGCATTTTAGAAGGAAAGTTCATATTTTTAGCTTTTGTACAAAAATTATTACAAATATTTAATGGTGCGTTTTACACCTATGTTCGTGATTTTTTTTTCTATCGAGAGGCAGTATTTTAATCAGGTTTCGAATCGATGAAGTTACTATAAAAGGGCCTCAAAATTGCTATTCATATTTTTTGGCAACCGTATTATGATCTAAAAAAGCTGTTGGCTAAAAACCCACTGTACCTTAACAGAGACAGATAATCTTCTAATTTTGATGTGCGCGGTAGCCCCCAAACACTTTGACCCCTGTTCGGAGTGTTCGGCTGGATAGTTCAACGTATGAAACACATAAATGTTACGATCTTTAGAATTACGGCCATAAACTTATACACTCTGTTATGTCGAAAAATTAAGAAGAAATTGTGTAGGTATTCCTACATGTTTATGACCGTTACGGTAATACAAACACTTAAAACAAATAAAGATAAACAACCGTTGTTAATTTAGTCGTAAAACAAAATAGAAAAACCTTCTGAGGAATATATATTGAGATGGATTCAAGGGAATGTATGGGACTATATACACCTTCACAATAAACGTACCTAGAACTTGCATGTAAATGCATGGTATTAGGGAGGAGTGAGGGAAGAGAAGCCATGTTACCTCATTCATAGAGCAAGTATTTTTATAGCATGGAAATTATTGCAATTACGGCTTCCATCATAACTCAATATTTTTGCAGTACCTACGTATACATTTGTGCCTGATTACATTTGTTATTTTATTTTATGTTTATGTTGTAACGCAAACCCATACTTACGTAATTACGTATCTAACCTATTAGCACTAAAAATATCGCTTATATTCTTTGCTACTATACTTCGTTTTTTTAGCATTAGAAAAAAGGTAAACAATCTTGACGTGTCTTTGAATCATATACGATTATTAACATTCTTTTGCTTTCATAAGTACTGATTTTTAGGGTTCCGTACCCAAAGGGTACAACGGGACCCTATTACTAAGACTCCGCTGTCCGTCCGTCCGTCCGTGTCCGTCCGTCCGTCCGTCTGTCACCAGGCTGTATCTCACGAACCGTGATAGCTAGACAGTTGAAATTTTCACAGATGATATAATTCTGTTGCCGCTATAACAACAAATACTAAAATCAGAATAAAATAAAGATATAAGTGGGACTCCCATATAACAAACGTGATTTTTGACCGAAGTTAAGCAACGTCGGACGGGGTCAGTACCCAAGTACTACCAAACCAAATGCCCACCCATCCAAATGGGTGACCGTTTTTTTTTTTTTGCCGTTTTTTGCATTATGGCACGGAACCCTTCGTGCGCGAGTCCGACTCGCACTTGCCCGATTTTTAAAAAGCGTTTACCAGTTAAAAGACATGTCAAGATCGCGTAGGCTTTTTCTAATGCTAAAAAAACGAACTATAGAAACACATTAATATGATCTATCCAATACGCTAATAAAAACAAAACATAACCCGCTTAACTAAGTAAACCTAATACTCATTTGACTGACAGGTGACTGTCGGCCAATTCGCCGTAATATAAATATCTCCTCATTACTACTAACCCCTGTCCAAGTCGAGTTTTGCATCCATCATGTCGCTTCAACGAGGATTTATGAAGAACAATTATACGCTTCGGCGATGGCAGTAAAAACGGTTGATTGACATCACAGGGGCCGGCTATTTGGAAAGGAAAGGGCTCTTAGACATGCCGGCCGGGACGTAGACAATACAATACATTAATATCTAATAGTACAACACATGTACGGGTAGCTAACATGGGCTAGACTTTATAGTGCACATTAAGTTTCTCTTGATTAAGAGTTAGTTTTTTACGGTTTTTGTAGGACATTCGGAGAGAGAGTTGTATACTACCCTACGACGAACATGGTCATATAGTTACCAAACAATTTAATCCTATAATTAATAGGCCCACAATAACGTGATGTATTGTAGGTAACTATAACTAGTAGTGAGGTACAAGGGAAAAAATCTGATTTTGATTACCTACGGTTAAACGAATACAACCTCATAAGACCGAACAAACTTTATGTTGACGATAAATATATTTATCACAACCATGACCACCGTGATATATTTTTTTATTTCCAGAAATCCAAAAAATAAGAAAATTTTGCCGAAAGGCTCCTTATCGTCCGATGTACAGGAATCAATCTCCGTCCTGGGTGGCACGTACGCTAACTAAAATATTTATTCAGGCCACTCACAATGGCAACGTATTTCAATGAGGGGCCCGCGCCCGCGCATCGCCTAAAGCGTTTCGCGATTCTCTTGCCCACCGATTGTAGGCAAAACGAGTAAAAATTAAATCTATGATACGATATTCATGGGTAGCTTGACATTTTTTCTCGTTTCGTTGAGAGGTTTATTTTATTTTTTATTCATTTATTTATTACATATTTTAGCTTCGTTAATGTAACTAGAGTTAGACCAAGAAAAGTCTGCAGCGATTTTTATAGCCCACGCAGTGCAAGTGTTATTTTAAACGTCAAACTTCTAACTTCTATGAAATTATGACGTATATAATAACTCTTGCAGTGCGTGGGCTATCAAAATCGCTGCAAACTTTTCTTGGTCTAACTCTATTTCCCCAGATTTCTCGAAGGCCGATTTAGAAAATGGTTTTTTTTGTTATGTTTTGTTCCCATTTACCATATTTAGGATTTGGTGACGGGGTCATGGAGAAATCGAGGTAGCTATTCAAATTTTATAGGCACACCTACTTAGGTATATAGGTAATTGGGTAACTGATGCAATTGCTCTCGCAAAACATTATTTGGATGAAGTGATCAATACACAGTGATATTAATTATCTCTTCTAGTACTATACCTAGTAATTGATTTCAAGTACCTACTTAACAGCTTCCCCGTAAAAGCGATGCAATTACAACACGTGCGAACATATAGAAAGGCCCCGAGCAAAACTATTAAAACCACCGATTCAATCTCAGCTAATACCTAGCATTCAGTACCACACAATAGAAAGAGTTATTGCTATTCGGAGCCTATGGTTATCTATTTGCTTATTCACGAGCGGTATCGCGATCAAAGCGATTGAGAATTTGCATTTAAAAATTTCCGGAATTGATTTTAATAATCTTACACATGCATAATATTTATTAAATTCTGTTATTTAAAGTCTGTAAACGTATTTTGAAACTATTTATAAACTATCTATAAAACAGAAGTAGGTAATATCAGTGAGACTGCATGTCGTGTCACGACGTGTGAGTCCATTTCGAGCTATAGGTAAGGAGTTTTGCTTCGCGAATATTTCAAGTAATCGTAATAAATTATTGGAGCAAGTAATTTACAACAGTATAAAATATTTCCTTCCGTATGGGACTAAAAACATGTCCATCACTTCGGCTGTTTAAATGTGAAGAGATAACATACAGACAAATAAATAGTGTCTTTCACATTATTTATAATATTAGTAGGGATTCGTTTTCGAAGCCCGAATTAGACGTTGAGATTATTAATAGTTTATTATTATGTTATTTATTCTAAATAAAATAATTTCAATATTTATTCTAAATAAAATAATATCAATTAGCATTGTAACAAATTAAGAACGTTTGTAGGATATCAGTACGAAATACGACGTGTGATTACTCGTACCTACATGCGTTCCATGCAGCTAGTCCCATTACATTCTTGTTCCTATTAAAAGACAAAAGCAGAAAATTTACTTCGTTACTTTTGTATAAAATATTAGAACCCTTTAATTAATGCAGAAAAAAACTGTGTGTTTACAGATCACCGATCACGTACTTGAAGTCGTCATTCTCTTATTACTGTTTTGATGCAAATGATTTAAACATAAAGCCGCTAACACATGTTTGACGTGAACGTTAATAGGATTTTTTATCCCTTTTACTTAGGGGCGTGCCTGATGTGCGCATAATTGCCCAGCACACGCAAAGTTCGCTAGATCTAGTCTAATTATCTCCTAGTGCTTATTGCAAAGCAATAAAGCTGATGAGCTTCGAAAAAATCCTAGTTAGGGTAACTAGAAACTAGTTTACGCCGGTATTGAGACAAAAAGCTGGACTATCGGGCACCGAGTTACGCAAGAGCGGGACTGAATAAGAGGTGGTTTCCCTTTCGAGCATAGGAAGTTCAATAGTCCCAGCAAACCGGACTAATAATGAACTACGAGTAGCCCTGTAAGCGCTCTAACTCACTGGGTTGCCTATATTCTTGGTTTCTATGCGTTGAGCATAATAAAGTGCAATAATTGATAAATATGTATGATGTCTCCCATAATAGTGTGCAAAATAAAACCTTACTTAAGCACGGCTATTAGTACCTCATGGAGCATAAAGGGCCATGAAGGGTAGGTAGTTGTTCTATACATAGAAACCTAAATGCCGTGGCAGTAGGGAGATATAAAATAGACACAAAACCATATACATGTATGTATGTATGTATATTATATTAAGTGACTTGTGTGTGTTGCATATCCATAACCTTTAAGCAATTAATTTACAGCTGTTTAGAAGCATGTCTCTAGATTATCAGGGATATTACGTATAATGAACGACTAGGGTGATAAATGACGACAGATATATTTAGATTTAGTACGTTATCGAATTGTAACCTATAGGTACATATTGGAATGTAATTTAATGTAGTTTCATTGAGTATGGCAAATAGTCAACCTTGGTTCAGTATCTACCATGAGTCACGGACAGTGTCAAAACTAACATCTACGTAATTTACTTTCTATGCATCTCGCTCGCACGGTTTACTAACGAATGGGCCAAAAACGTTTCCCAAACTATCACATCCCAAACTATGTTTCCCAAATTATCATTTCCCAAAATATTGCTTGGCAAAACAACTTATCGCAATTTTTCAGTTAGCAATAGTATTTTTTGGCAAGTTATTGTTTAGCAAATAATTACTTGGACAAGTTTCATTTTACCAAGTATTATTTAGTCAAATGTATCATTAAGCATAACTTACATGTCCCAAAATATTGCATGGCATACAATTTACAAACCAATAGAGAGAGGAGGCTGCAGAATTTTATTTGGCTGGTATTTAACTGATCATTAGATATAGATTTTTACATCTATTAAAGCAAATAACACCAAAGTTATCATTGTAACCCAAAAATATTAAATAACCACCAATATTTAAACCGCATTTTAGTTTAAAATGTCATGTAATTTTTTTACATCTCGTTATTCTATTAAATTAATTAATCCACTTCCTGACCTTTTTCTAGTACTTACATAGTATTCCGTTTCTGTAAGAACCTAACCCACTTTTCTAATAGCATTTCGTTTCTGTAAGGGTCACAGTTCTAACCTAACCTAACCCACTTTTCTGATAGCGGTTCCGTTTTGTGAGGATCGTAGTTCAAACCTAACCCAACCCACCCAAATTACGTAGAATTTAACGTACTTACCTATATTAACATAACAAAAAGTACAAATAAACGTCTTTTTGGAATATAAAATTAGCCAATAAAAAACGTTTGCTAAATAAGTTTTTGTCCTAATAACATTTGACAAAGTAAAATCATGCCAAATGATAATTTGACCAAATAAATTATATGCGAAGTGTAACTTTGCTAAAGGTTCCTTTGGGAAATGAAACTATTGCGATAAGTTTATTGGGAAGTGAAATTTGGCGAAAGGTATTTGGCCCAAACGAAAGTACACCCGCTCGCACTAATATGCGAGTCCGAGCGAGATACATAGAAAGTAAATTACGCTCTCGATAGCGTTTATGTCAGTGCCGAACTGGTGGTAGCCACCCAGGAATATCGTTTAATGGCGTAAAGCGGTACTAAAGATGCAAGCTTAGGACGAGTACATTTCCTATCATCAAACTCTAATGTTAGCTTTATAGACGAACTTTTCCTAGTTTCCATTTAGAATGCATCTCACGTAAAATAAGTATAGATACCTACGCCAACGGATTCAGTTCTGATGTCACCTTATAGAATAGCTAGACAGGAGGCCCATTTCCCGTCGCGGACGCCTACAAGTTGTCGCGATCACGGGGCGATGTCATGCATTAGCATAGTATTATTTCTCCCATAAAAGCCGATATCAAAGCCTTCTGTGAGAGCCAGTGACACCTCTATGCACGGTATATTTAATACTTTTTGCGCTTTCGAAAATAGACTGATAAAAACAAAGAACACTATAAAATGTATAAAAAATATATTTTATTCTTCACATTTCATGATAAGGGCTGCCTAGGAAAGTAAGAGATGATGTTGCTGCGAGGGAGTAATGGATAGGTATTTTTGAATTGTTTCATTAAATCCTGGTATCTTATAGTGACAAAGGAAGTAATAGTGACCAAGTTTACGTTGTGAATTGTCTGTAAGCGTCTATTTAACGCGAACATTTGGATATAGGTGCGCATAGGAATAGCGCGGCATGTCTTGCTATTCTTGCTCTATATAATTCTGCTGTTGCGTGTAAGTGCACCCTTGCATAAGGGTCCATATGCTTGACGTGATCAGCCTAGATGTACATATTCGACGTCCCATAAAGGGCTTCAATAAAGATAGGAAGACTAGGTCTTTTTCTCCTGCCTTTTATATGCAAATCCAGGGCAATTTATCAGTGCGAGACGTTTGAATAGGCGGGCAGTTTCCATACGAGAATAAAGCAGGCCGTGATGGCCGAGGATGCGCCAATCATTTCAATTCGCACCTTTAGGAGAACAATGGCTTAAGTGCATATATTGTTTATATTCTGATGTGGCACTGTTGTGCTGAGCAATTGAATTTCTTCGACGCGCGTGACGGGGCTGCGACCACCGGGTAACTCTTTACAAGTCATGTGGATTAAGAACGGCTATATAAAATAAAAACAATGTATCCTAGGTTATATAAGGTGCTAACAAATTAGTCACGGATATTTTAAGAGATGATACATTACATTAAAACAATTAACTTTTAACTGTAATTAAGGAACCTTTGTATATCATTTTTTTGTTTTTATATACCGAACAAAAAAAAAATATTGTTAATTTTTTAAATAATCACCCCTTTTATGTACCTGTCAAGATGTTTAACACTGTCTGTCATGTCACGTCAAAAGTTGTTTTTCTTAAATGTCGTTATGATTCGGTGGGAAATGATAGTTTAAAGAGGTTTTAGAATGTCGAAAGATGTCTCATTTAATTATCTAATTAACAGGGTGTTTTAACGTAGCAAATTTGTTTCCTAGTTTTCTCCAAAAAAACATAACAAAACCAATGATGTTTCATACTTAAATGTACTCCGAGAACCGAATACTATCAGCTGTAAAAATATCCGTGACGTGTTAGCACCTTATATAAAAAAATCCTATTATCGATTCCTTTTTAGAACAATTTGTTATCGTACTTTATACATATTGTCCCTTAGTTTATTTTCACAAACAAAGAGAATAAGGTATATATTGTAACCTTTGAGTATAGGAACCCTACCTTATACAATTTACCTACTATACTGTGTAAAGAATTGGCCTAAGGTTTCAAGTAGGCAGCACTTGTTTACGAATAAAAACGAATTACGAAAAATTACAATATACACCGTACCTAATTTTCTGCTCATTTTGCACTGTACCTAACTGTCAGTTATTATTGTTATCTAACATAACAAGTCCTTCATGTTTCTTTCCATGAAAACCTGTAAGTACGAGTAGCATAACTTTTGGTAGGCATCCCGGCCTCGCCCTATAATTATCACATTACCTACAACATACCATAATGTACATAGTAGATAATTTAATCAGTATTAACACATTCAACACCAAGAACCCGACTGTCGGGTACACTGTTCGTAGCGACTACGCGCTACATACGACGAAACCGTGGCTACGCGCTACGAGCGTAACCCGTAGCACTTAGTGGTATTGAATGTGTTAAGGATGACTTACGCTAGACCGGGCCGTGTCCGGGCCGGAGTTTCCGGCGCATCGTTTTCTATGGAAAGCATCACGTGATCACCTGTCATATCATAGAAAAGTAAGCCCCGGAAGCTCCGGCCCGGACACGGCCCGGTCTAACGTGAGTTATCCTTTAGTTGGCTATACGTTACGATTATGGTGAAACAATTTGTGCTGCAGAGTGGTTCAAGGGCCATAGTATTATGTAGGTACTTTATTTTTAATTATAATAATCAAATCAAATATTTTTTTCTGGTTCAAAATAATTGCGAATTTTGGAAATCAAATACGAATGAAAATTCAAAAGATACGAGCTCAACGAGGGTGCGGAGTGTTAGGGTTGGTTGTTTGCCACCGGCGTAGTTAAAAATAATAATGAGGTATCGATTTGTTATTTATTTTTACATTTTCCTGTTTAAATATTCGACGCCGTCAGTCGGGAGATTAAACTTAGATATCTATCAATGAAAGTTGAACTGTTTAGGTATCATTTCACCCAATTTCTACGCGTCTGTGTTGATTAAACTATTGGCCCCATATCGCATATACCAGTCGTAAACATCGAGCAGGCGCCCCATATCACGTATTAAAATAAATCATCACACGAGCGAATACAAGAAAAACCCTTCTCTCGCGCAGGCAGACTTATTGCCATCGAAATCAATTAAGTTTTTAATACAGTCGGCAACAGAGTCAATGGGTAAGTAATTGACTTTTGGTGTCATCTAAATCATTTTTGTAAGGGAAGGTGGTGGATGTCTTTTTTTAATTTATCGCCACTGTAAATCAGTGCGTGTACGCACAATAGGCCGATCAACAAAGGAGCTGGTTCCAATAAATATTTACTTTGTATAGTTGTAATCTTACAGGATGTCTCAAAAGTACCTTGACAAAGATTTTTTGCAGCATATTGTTGATTATTTTAATAAATGTTTGCGATTGCGTATTAAAGCTAAAAGAGAACATTTTGGAGACAACGCTGCGTTTATTTTTAGCTAAATTAATTGTAGTTTGAATTATTAAGAGCGCTCTTACAAGAAAAGTCGAAATAATGCAAAATTGATGATACTAGTCGACGAAATTCAGGACTTTGCGCTCATTATTAGAAACAATGAGTACTTGTTCCAGTAAAAGCGTCTTCTTATCTTTATAAATGTCGTTGTAAATATTAGAAAAAGGACTTATTAAATTAGTAATGATTTTTTTTCTGATGGTCGTTTCCGAAAAACCCCGTGAAGCACTGAATGGCGAGCTCTTATTTGGAAATGTTGAGAATTTTACTCTGCTAAACCTGGCTATTTTGTATTACTAATACCCTGTACTTTAGGCATATCAAACTATATTTTTCCTACATACCTTTGAGAAAGAGAAAATCTAAGTAAAACGAACTCGATTTTCTCTCCGAAACAAGTGTCAATTCCTACGAAAATCTACTTAATATCGAAGTCATTTTCATACTCAAGCAATCTGCAACGTTTGCTTATACTGTTGGTATACATTAGTGTTTATGAAATTCTACTATAATTTTTTGGCAATTTTTTGAAAACTACTCTATATTACCGATGACGCGCGCTGCGCCAGCTCAGTGCCGCGGCAGAGCTTGTAGAGGCAGGACGTGTGTCGGTCGGCTCCGCACATTTTCAACGGCGACGACGAGGTTTTTTATCATTGTGTGCGGCGGGCGCCGTGTAAAACGCTATACTGTGTGCGTGTAAACCGCAACGAGAGACTTTGATCCTAGCACCGTTTTTATAGTATTATAATTTATAATGGTACAGTTTAATAAACTACCGGACAGGATTAAAAATATTTGAAACGACCTGACATTCTATATGTATTTATTTGACTCAAGATAGTACTCAGGGTCTGATGATGGAGCCGGAAGGTGGGCACCGGTACCAATCAACCATGCAACTAAACCACTTTGTGTTTAGGCTCGTTTTATTCATCTCAACAAGATCTTTGACACAAGATAGTACTCAGGGTCTGATGATGGAGCCGGAAGGTGGTCACCGGTACCAATCAACCATGCAACTAAACCACTTCGTGTTTGGGCTCGTTTGATTCGGCTCAACAAGATCTTTGACTTAAGATAGTACTCAGGGTCTGATGATGGAGCCGGAAGGTGGTCACCAGTACCAATCAACAATGCAACTAAACCACTTCGTGTTTAGGCTCGTTTTATTCGTCTCAACAAGATCTTTGACTTAAGATAGTACTCAGGGTCTGATGATGGAGCCGGAAGGTGGTCACCGGTACCAATCAACCATGCAACTAAACCACTTCGTGTTTGGGCTCGTTTGATTCGTCTCAACAAGATCTTTGGCACAAGATAATACTCAGGGTCTGATGATGGAGCCGGAAGGTGGTCACCGGTACCAATCAACCATGCAACTAAACCACTTCGTGTTTAGGCTCGTTTGATTCGTCTCAACAAGATCTTTGACACAAGATAGTACTCAGGGTCTGATGATGGAGCCGGCAGGTGGTCACCGGTACCAATCAACCATGCCACTAAACCACTTCGTGTTTAGGCTCGTTTTATTCGTTTCTATAAGATCTTTGACACAAGATAGTACTCAGGGTCTGATGTTGGAGCCGGAAGGTGGTCACCGGTACCAATCAACCATGCAACTAAACCACTTCGTGTTTAGGCTCGTTTGATTCGTCTCAACAAGA
Organism: Cydia splendana; assembly: GCF_910591565.1. Taxonomy (NCBI): domain Eukaryota; kingdom Metazoa; phylum Arthropoda; class Insecta; order Lepidoptera; family Tortricidae; genus Cydia; species Cydia splendana. Next base: position 12,282,118 of record NC_085972.1, on the reverse strand, counting down.
CCTTGGACACAAGATAGTACTCAGGATCTGATGATGGAGCTGGAAGGTGGCCACGGGTACCAGTCTACCATGTAACTGAACCACTTCGTGTTTGGGCTCGTTTGATTTGTCGCAACAAGATCTTTGACACAAGGTAGTACTGAGGGTCTGATGATGGATCCGGAAGGTGGTGACCGGTACCAATCAACCATGCAACTAAACCACTTCGTGTTTGGGCTCGTTTGATTCGGCTCAACAAGATCTTTGACTTAAGATAGTACTCAGGGTCTGATGATGGAGCCGGATGGTGGTCACCAGTACCAATCAACAATGCAAATAAACCACTTCGTGTTTAGGCTCGTTTTATTCGTCTCAACAAGATCTTTGACTTAAGATAGTACTCAGGGTCTGATGATGGAGCCGGAAGGTGGTCACCGGTACCAATCAACCATGCAACTAAACCACTTCGTGTTTGGGCTCGTTTGATTCGTCGCAACAAGATCTTTGACACAAGTTAGTACTCAGGGTCTGATGATGGAGCTGGACTGTGGCCACGGGTACCAGTCTACCATGTAACTGAACCACTTCGTGTTTGGGCTCGTTTGATTTGTCGCAACAAGATCTTTGACACAAGGTAGTACTGAGGGTCTGATGATGGATCCGGAAGGTGGTCACCGGTACCAATCAACCATGCAACTAAACCACTTCGTGTTTGGCTTCGTTCGATTCGTCGCAACAAGATCTTTGACACAAGTTAGTACTCAGTGTCTGATGATGGAGCTGGACTGTGGCCACGGGTACCAGTCTACCATGTAACTGAACCACTTCGTGTTTGGGCTCATTTGATTCGTCGCAATAAGATGTTTGACACAAGATACTACTCAGGGTCTGATGATGGAGCTGATGATGATAGACAGGTACCCGTCGCCACCTTCGCGCTCCATCATCAGACCCTGAGTACTACCTTGTGTCAAAGACCTTGTTAAGATGAATAAAACGTGCCTAAACACGAAATGGTTTAGTTGCATGGTTGATTGGTACCGGTGACCACCTTCCGGCTCCAACATCAGACCGTGAGTACTATCTTGTGTCAAAGATCTTGTTGAAACGAATAAAACGAGCCTAAACACGAAGTGGTTTAGTTGCATGGTTGATTGGTACCGGTGACCACCTTCCAGCTCCATCATCAGACTCTGAGTATCACTTAGTGTCAAAGATCTTGTTGAGACGAATCAAACGATCCTAAACACGATGTGGTTTAGTTGCATGGTTGATTGGTAATGGTACCTTCCAGCTCCATCATCAGAGCCTGAGTACTGTCTTGTGTCAAAGATCTTGTTGAGACGAATCAAACGAGCCCAAACACGAAGTTGTTTAGTTACATGATAGACTGGTACCCGTGGCCACCTTCCAGCTCCATCATCAGACCCTGTGTATCTTCAGTGTCAAAGATCTTGTTGAGACGAATCAAACGAGCCTAATCATGTTACTACATGGTTGATTGGTATCCGTGACCACCTTAATCATCATCAGATCCTCAGTACCAGTTCGTTTTTAAACCCTCGTTGATACAAACTTTACAACCTATAGGTACCAAATGCAATGACGAAACATGTAAATAAGCGAGTAGGTACCTATAATTTCTTTCGAGTAATATACCTTCATAAGTACAAGTATGGGGCTATTCATAAATTACGTCGTTTCAAATGGGAGGAGTGGGGGGGGGGGGGGGGGGTCTGGACATCGGATGATGGTAACATGACGTAGGAGGAAACAGATTCACCCGAAGCTTGATTTTTGGATGATTTGAGGGGCGGGGGGGGTCAAAAATCGTCAAAAATAGATGACGTAATTTATGAACAGCCCCTATGTACATTTGCACTGCATTTAGTATTTTCGTACTTACCAAATAACAGTTTTAGAACTTTAAAAGTTAAGTACAGTTAGTGTTGTTATGGTTGATTTCAATATGCTTCGCGAAGGATCAAGAATGTTTAATCCATCATTGTAGTGCGAGCGTGGTAGAAGGGATCGGCGTACTGAGCTCGCACGGCCTGCCGCAGCGCGTAAAATACCTAAACTCGCTCAACGCCGAAATGTAATAGCGCTCTTAATGACTTTTTGTAATAAACAAACGTGTAATTATTCCTATTTTTTGTTGTTTACGTATTTTTGGGACAACGTGTACATACTACTTACTTGGTTGGCGTGATGACATAGTAGTAGTAGTAGTAGTAGGTACATATGTTTATATGCATATGATTCATGAAAATATATGATATATATCATATATTTTCATGAATCATGACATTTTCTTCCGTAGGTATATATCTTTATCTTTCAGATTCCGCTACCTACTTAAAAATGTAAATTAAGTTTTATCAACTAATTCAGATATATTTGTTATTATTATTCTGTATTATTTATTTATTTATTTATTTATTTAAACTTTATTGCACAGTAAAAATTGTACAAAAGGCGAACTTAATGCCAGAAGGCATTCTCTACCAGTTAACCCAACAATGTATTATAGTTTATAATAATAAACAATGTATTATAGTTTATAATAATAAACTATAATACATTGTCTTACACAAAGTTGGACACAAAATATTCATTTAACATTTAATTAGAAAAATGTTCTCGTCAACTGGGGTATAATCGGATGCATATTTAGGCCCCTACGGCTCCCAGCATATTCAATTATAAATGTAATAAGTGTGATTCTGGTTGAGTACTGAGGAAAGTACCTGGTCGCGAGTCCTAGGGGCCGATTTTTGAATTTCAAGCGTTCGATTTCGTCACTCGAAAATCGGTGGAAAATAGCGAAATGCAAATTTTGAAAACCGAGCTATAGAAATTGGGAATCGAGTGGCATTGACCACTCGTTTTCAATTCTATTAGTAGAATTTAAATGCCGGGTACTGGAGATATTATTGAACGAAATACACGAAATCGAGCGGCCGAAACTCAAAAATCGGCCCCCTGCTGAAATTAGCAAAAGAATAACTGTTGATATAGGTATGAACTACTGGAACCCTACAAAGCATGTATTTATGTATTTTATCAGTTTAGTTTACTATCAGTGTGAAGTTAATGGGGGGTAATGAAGATTACCCCATACAAAAAACCAATCGCGTATTTAATGGACAAAGCATTAAGCACTCAACAATTATTTTAAAGTAGCTTCTCATGCGCACTTCCTTCAAACTATAAAAAAATCTTCAATCAAGTTTTTAAGCAAAAAATTCTGCGTTATTATTTGATCAAGTCTAAGATTATGGCTGAATTAAATAGTAATTACAAGTAATTTGTTTTTACAGGTACTTAATAGCATTCGCGGTTCGGCAACCCCGATTAGCTTAATGGTTTTGTAATTTTAAGTTCCCTTGCGCGTTGTAGGTTCTGCCATCTTGTGGCCTAAATCGAAAACTAAAAATTTACATTTACTCGCTCGTACCTACACCATATACTCTTTGACCTACACTTTGCGCAAATAATCATGGGGCTCCTAGTTCCTGGTGCTGCCCCCCATATTTCATGCACGTTTCCTATAGGTTTCATCCGACATGTTTTAATGACAGCCCGACATAATTTTAGCCGTATAACCCCTTAAAAATCACAATTATACCTAACAAATCGTGATGTGCCGGTCATGTCATATTTTTTGGGATCGAATTACGCCCCAGAACACCTCTACCCAAATCTGCCTTATTTAACTTTGTTGATGCAATAAAAAACATTTAAATTAGCAGTGGCACACTCCTATAGGCTAATTTAAAAAAAAATAAACAACGGGTTGCACTCCGGGAGTGCCAGCAGAAGTGAAAACTCAATGACTAGTGCAAAATGTCTGCAGCACTCTGTATAATTGAGGTTAACGGCATCTAATGTTATTTCGTCGCATTACTTGAAACCCCTAAGCACATCACTGTGAGTACTACAGTTATATTAGTACCAGTTTGAGGGAAACTCACTAGATGGCATATACAAATGTATATCAAAAAAGAAAAACTCAATGACTTTGTAACAGTGTCCGTCACACGTGACGTCACGTCTTACGCTCTCGCGAGTTTAACATTTTTTCCCCATGACAAAAAGTGCTCAGCGCCGCTAAAGAAGTTTCACTTCAATAAAAAATATTATCGTCAATAAATGTAATTACCTACTTATTGACGGCGCCTACTTATAAAACATAACAAAATGAGAAATGTCTATAAACCATTTAATTACCCATTATAATACAATGAATGTCAGTACCGTAACTGTCGTAAGAGGCTAAAGCGCAATTTACTTCCCACATTAACTGAACAATAAAATAGTTCACTGCAACCAACCATAAAATGGCTGTGCACGTTGACACCGTGGCCACATTGTAGGCAAATGGCTCACTAAAAACTGTAAAACAGCACGTAAAGACGTAACTGTACGCTCAAGTAATAGAGTGGAGCTGGCAATGACAATGCACCGGCTCCCACGCAGGTTGAAAATGACCCTGCGTCCCCAATATTCGCTTGAGATTTGCATTCTGATGGTAATATGGCGGGAAATGACGGTTGTGTATTAGAATTTTTATTTATAAATTATTAACTACTCAGGTTTTTTACAAACTTTTATTTTGTTAATTACATCGTTCGAGAATCTCCAAAATACTGGATATTTTACCATCTTATTGCATATTTTGAACGCCATCCTCATGACGTCATGATCCTTGTTTTGTGCCAATTTAAGGGTTAAGTACTATACATATATCTGTCACAATCACAACAGACAAGAAAAGCATTGCTTAAAGTTAACTTGGTAAAACTATATGACCTGTTAATAACACTAACAAGTCATATAGTTTTACCAAAAAGTGAAGATTCGTTCTCCTTTTCGATATGCAGTCTGAGTACAACGCAAGTTGTGGAGCTAACAATGTACTGTTATGCTCCCACGCATGTTGACACTGCATTCCCAATATTTGCATTCTGCTGGTCATACGAACAGAAACTGCAATGAGGCTGGCTGTACGCACTACGCACTCGTTACCCGAGAAATTCAATGAATATTGCTGCCAGATTATTCATTGAATATCTGAAGCAATTTGCTGGTAAATTTTTCTGTACAATCAGTTAAAATCTTGCATTAAAATTAAACTAATAAATAAGTAACTCATATTTATTTAGTAAAGTATTAGGGGCAACAAGAGTAGAATATGAATTTTATCTAGAAATTGTATTAACTAGATTATAACTACTAAAAGTAGGTATCCAAAATAACCTTACTAGTTTCAAAGCCAGTTTCAGTTAAAGAGAGGCTCTGAGGATCTTGATTACTTTTGGAGATTTTAGTCGCTTATTCACAGCCTCATTTATTAAAATGTTTACCAGTCAACGAAATGAAATCTAAACACAACATTGTAAGCTCTACCGGTAGGCGTAGTTTCACAGTTTAAGCTAAGATAAGTATTTGTTGTAATATAAATTATGCACATTTTAACCTCGTATCAGACTCCGATATCATGAATGTCATGATAAACCTCCATTCCACAAAACGCCGATAAACTGTTCCCATGTTCTCATTCAGGACGACGTAAGTTACTCGTCCATTAGCGGAAACTTACTAGCGGTCTACTCGTTGTCCGACAATCGCCGAAACAAAGGCACATAAAGTAGCGTCACCTGCTTTGTATTATCATTGGCTATGCGAGTCGGGTGTTTGAGCAAACTAATTTAATAAGACCTCTTTCTCCTTCGTAATTGGATACCTATAGAGCCAGGCCAGAGGGCGTACCGCGAACCACGTTCGATGTGTTGCCTCCCTGTCACACTTACGTACGACCTTACAAGTGCGACAGAGAAGCAACACGTCGAACGTAGTTCGCGGGAGGCCCTCAGATTGGCTGCATCGAACGAATCCGCGCGCACCCAGTAGCAGCCGACCGGACCGCACAAGGTTGACTGCCGCCGCATCGTAGTAGATGCACAACCCCTCGACATCGAACCGGTGGCGTCCTACTGCTAAAATTTACTTAAAGACATTTTACACGCGGTGGCAGATAACATGAGTAGGCAGGACCTAATCAGGGTCTAAACGGAGCCGATAAAACGTGACGACAACTTAGCATAGCCACCTGTGTCCTCAAAGAACTCGAGTATCTGTATAATTCCCTATAAATATGAAATCTTACTACTGTTTAATTTTACAAATCCTTCTTATTATTTGGCATCTATAAGACACACTGACACGGTCGCTTGCCCCGGCCGATGTGAATTCTGCAGACTCGCTCGTGATCGGTAATAAGCATTTGGAATGACACGCCGTATCGCTATCGCTAGGCATCGTAAGCGCTCTCAAATTGGTTTATTGAGATTGCGTACGCTGTGTGGATAAGAACAAATCGTCCCGCTTTTCACCGATAGCCTTGCCCCTTTCTGTAGGTACCTACATTTATCCACAAGCGGCACAATTATTTACAAAAAGGTTACTATTGCACTTTTTGTTTGAATAACAGCTTTGTAGCTTGGCGGAACATGGAACGCCGTATGTCTATTAAAATATTAGAAAGGTACTTATTTATGCAGACCAAACAGATATTGGACTAGGTACTTGCCATAATTTACAGAAGTAACCAGATAAACTATTTGCGTCCGCCTTATTGAGCAGTACACTTTTAAGCGTAAGCTCAAACAGTATTTATTAACAATCCAAAAGCAGGCAAATAACTAAAGCCCCCAAGTCCGTGTGTTTTAAAATTAGATTTAATTTGTACGCAATCTTAGATAAAAAATGTATGTTATACAAATTAAGTCACAAATGTTTTCACCATTTTTGTTTAGTATAAAGTTTCTGTAGTATTATTTTTTAGTCATTTTTCTCACTGGTGGTTGATCATACCGTGAGTCTGTGCGCGCACTGCTAGTTTCCGGCAGAATACCAGCGCTGTAGCAGCAATGCTGCAGCACATGCTGAGTCGGCGCCTTTTCGCGACTACACAGTCGTGACTCGTGACAAAAAAAATCCTAGTATGTAGTTAGTAATTAGTTTAGTATAGTACTTAGACATAAGTTTTAGTTTTATTCTTATCATAAGTTCAATTTTTTTGTCACGATAATGTTTTGCAATAAAGTTTTTATCTATCTATCTATCTATCTTATTTTTCTTTACAGTAGGTATTACTTATATAAAGTCAAGTCATAGAGTACATTCATAATCAAGACAATCACACTGTTTTAAACAAATTAAACAAGTGACCCTTGCTCTTGTACTTCCAAGTCTTAAACATAATTTAGTCCTTTTTCCACTCCTCTAGCAATGATTTTTTTTAAATAGGTAGATAATAATTTTAGCCATAGGTTATTTCCATTAATCTGAACATTTTACGAACGATTCGTCAGTGCCACAAGGAGCAATACTTAAAGTCTTCTAAAGTACTCGCCTGCACATATCACCATAACGACCGCTCAATACCGCATTGTACATTCAATTTATATTGACCACAGGGCATTTTCTCTCTTAACGCACCATCCACCATTATAATGTTACTGCGATACTATTTACGGGCCGTTTCTGAAATTGTGGGCAAAAATAAAATATCCGATTTGGATTTACGCAAAGACGATTTATTTTTTGTTGCGTGATGTGAAATGATGTATGCGTTTATTATTGCAGAATAAAATAACATATATGGTATGTCTGGTATTAGTAGGTATTCTTTGCATAAAAATGTCATAAGTGCAAAGGAAATAGAGCGCGTATACATTTTGGAAGTTTGATGTGTACTTATACACGGTCTGATTTCCATCCAAGCATTTGCGAATTCAAAAAACCCAGAGAATAGTAATGAGAAAAATGCAAGAGTCAAGTTACGTCATGTGTATGCAGCCGTGTGAATGTCCTGCGATGTTATTTTAATAACTACGACTAGTTCGCGCTAACTAGCGTCTTAGACGAATATGCTTGTCCAATATATTACTAGATATTCAGCCTGTTTACTGTATAATTAATGTATATCTTTGGTTATAAACTCTATTACTCGGGAATATAGGTTCGTTAAAATATAAAGTTGTGAACAGTGATTTTAGAAAACAAGAACCCACTTTTCGATAACACTTAATAAGTATGAAATATTATGGTTGTATTAGTTTAAACTTGAAGCATTATAATAAATTTTGACTTTCAGTTATCTATTTTTATTTTTTCATTATTCTCGTACAAATATTTATTAATAACCATCATTTTGTGTCATTATGTTTCTTCTCAGTTTAAAATAAAAACAGGCCTCTCCAAGTCTCCACACTCTAAAAGCCTATTGACTTTATGTATAACCATCCCAAACCTAAAACGAAGTAAGTACATAAGACATCCATACATATCGGCAACATTCTTCGTTTAGACTCGAGAACAGATCCCGAAGCACGCGCAAACAATTTGCTGGACACGACCGTCCAATTAAACCATATTATAACACTCCAGGCAGTTCCTGCTCGACTGCCTGTCCTAACTAACGCTAAGCGATCGAGTTTAAGCCTACTAATGTTTATAATTTACTTAAGAAAAATATAATTTTAAGAAAATAGTTACACATGTATTTGTTACTGACTGGTGCCTATATGATGTCTATAATATACTTAATATGAAAACAATGCTCGCTATTTCATTGCTTGGGCTTGGACATTGGTGCTACGTCTCACACAGCCGTGGAGGAAGCAACTACACAAGTAGACAACTAAATATCGACAATTTTCCACTAAAGTAAGATAAATCTACAGCCGGTGTACCTAAATAATAGACTGTTAATTGTTTGTCGTCTAGCGCTCATCCTGCCGGTGATACCTAGGTAATGCTCTCCAAGAGCTACTAAAGAAGAAAATCACATAATACTCGATTTTCACTAAATCGGAAGTGTGACTGTCACACAGCGTGGCCATGAATAACCTAACCAACATTTTATTATTATTTTTGTCTTTTCCAGCATATGTTATTGCAGTTTAATTTTCGACTAGTTAGGTATAAAGTTAGTCATAGTAATTATATTAACTAATCGTGAGTTTATCATATGGCCTAGGAGATTAGGTACAAACTGAAATCACAAGATAACTTTAATCATGTTACAGGACTTACGAGATAATGAAAAAACAAAAATAGAGAATAAAACGGCGATTTGGGGCAATTTTTGTCTTTATAGTTTATTTTATAAAGCTTAGTTTTTAAAAATGGCGAATATAAGCCTAATAGTAAAACAATAATATGAAATCTCCTATTCCCACAATTTCTGAATTCGGAATTCATAGTATTTGTACTTACTGCAAAATATATTGACCATTTTTCAATGATATGGGCCATAACCGCGAACAACATAAGCATAAGTTACCGACACCGTCCTGAGAAATATGTTTTTATCGCTGTAATGCTCCTTACTTCGTAAATAAAAGCTGTGTAAGCCAAGAAGTTTGAATGTAATATTATATTTGTACTATCTTATTTCGGTTAAGATTTAAAGTAAGATTTTTTAAGATGTCCTAATGTTTTAAACAACTAATATTTTAATTATAATTAAAATTAGGAGTTTAAAAAAATATGTTTTATCGCTAATTAAGTTTTAAATAACATTAATGGTGGACTACGTTTTTATGGAAAGGCCTTCGTCCATTTTCCTCTTAAAGCAAGGTCTCAACTTAAATTTTAAAATAGTGGAATATACAAGTGACATACCTATGTCAAATAGGTAGCCAGTAAAATATTTGAAACATTCTTGTCTTTTTCTACAACGCGCGAGATTTCAGTCAAGTTTGGTCTTATTTTTCGACAAAATTTACTAGATCTGAAATTTAGAGACTGCTAATTTACTAGACCAACAAAATATCTGTTAATATTTGTAAACATGGTGGATAGGGTGGACATATACAAAGAGATCAGAAAGCTAGAACGCTGTAAGTATTGTAGCAAGGTGGGTAATGGGTAATGGTATAAATTTATCTGCTTAACATTTTCAACTGTTAAACAAATGATAGATAATTTATTTTTTTATAACTTAGGTCCAAGAATTAGCCTTATTGCAGTTGAGGACTAGTGGAATTAGATATAGGAAGACGTGTGGTAATTTAAAGTCCTAGATGCCGGCCAGGAATTAAATGCTTTCTTCCTTGATGAGGCGGTCGTTGGAAAAGGCTAATCCACTATAAATTCCAGACCTTAAGTAACTCTCATTTTCCTATCTCTAATCCTACTGGCCGTCAACTGCGATAACGTTAACTCTTGTATCTTTAAAAACAAATGAGTTAGAAGATTCCACTACCTATGAAGTAAAATAAATAAGCTCAAATGTACACACTCTCCAGTCTCCAGTATATTATATCGAATGTAAAAAGGAACTATTACAGTTTAAGTTTTGAACAATTTGAATGCATGCCTTGGTACACGCTGAACAATTATTATTGCTTGCTTGAACAAAGCTAGCGAACGCAGACAAAACTGTGGTCAGTGTCACTATGGCCTATGGCATATACAATTATACATTCGTAAATATGCATAGAACAGCAATTTTTACCAAAAATCTATTTAAAATTTAGTAATTATCTCCTCATATGACTTATCTCGCGCCAGAATAATATCTAAGTACATATTAATGGCAAATGCATTGCATATGACGTCCACAATAAGATTGGAATGAGATTATGTATTTAGTAAATTTTCTGCGAGTGCTGTCAAATAGAATTTTAATTACGTAATTTAACGGAGTTCTGCGCTCTGTAAGCAATTTTACTAACAGATATCCTTAAGGAGCGGGCTATTGGCTCTCTAACGCCGATAGTGGGTTCAATACTCGGCAGCCGCGCGTGCGCCAGTGCGGCTAACGAACGAGATGCGCACATTACGATAAAGCCTGCATTTCAATAGTGCATGTCGTGCGACACTAGACCTCTACCTCAGTTCAAATGCCTTTAAAATAAAATGCACAAGAAAAACACAATTGAAAATAAATTCTGCGCAGAAACCTCACACGATCCCTGGTTGTTATTATAGAAAACGTTTCAAAGGGCTTTTATAGGGTTATCGGATCGAACGCTCTATAAGAAAGGAAGATAAGTTTAATATCATTATGTACTTAAAACCTTTAACGTTTACATAGTTAAGAGTTATGACTCGTTTAGCTTTCATTGTAAGACCTCACGGGTTTACGACTGACACTGACAACATTCAACATGCTGTCTCTGTCACATATATGCATATAGATATTTCATTTGGGAATGTATGTCAATTTCATCAATTTAGTACTTATTCAATTTTTAAACAAGCAGATACGTCTGCGAGCGATATTCCAAATTTTATAGACAGGACTTGAACCCGTAACCTCCGCAATCCGTGCGTTGCTCTTAACCAATTACCTATAATAAATTATATAGTACTTATCAAATTTCGGGCTAGGTACTCCGCAAACGTTCTTTATAACTTTGACACCAATATTCAATATAGACAGACAATAACACATTGTAAAAATTAAGGTTCAAAGCAAAGATTTATACTTACCTACTGTACGGGCTCCGGACTTATTTACATGATCATAAGGATAAACATGGAACGTGCTTGCAATAGTTTTTTTCACGGATAATTATATTCATTCGCTGAATCTCAACGGAAACCACAAAATGCTAAATTATCTTTGGAAACTTGTTCAATTGATGCTCGTTGCGGCAACCAGAGACAACTATATAATACAGTCTATTAATACCTATCCATATTTTTTTTTGTTGAGACAATGGTGGAAGCGAAAATCTTCCGCGTAATGACGTTATCAAAATGGGTGCCGCATCGTTGCAAAACAAAGAAGAAATATTTAATAACCTTTACTATTACTATCGTTTGACAACATACTAAAAGTTGGTTACGACTAACATTACAGATCTCAACTATGTTCTCGTAATTCCATGGCACTAACTAGTAGGGGCTTGTCCTTTAATATATATCTTATATGCCTAGTGATACCTCTCTACAGGTGTCTCCTACTACAAAAATGATGAGGTATAGTCGCCATCAAATATTTCGGAGCGGCCAAGGCGCTCACAAATATCTAAACACGCCTTTATTATCAAGGCGTTAGAGTGCGTGTTCAGATATTTTGACCGGGTCTCTATTGTTTCCCAAATAGTTTTAAGTCATAATGTATTGTTTGTCCGAATTTTCGTTAGACATAATTGATTTTTCTCAGAAATGCGTAACTTTTCAGGATTGCCATAAAACAAACCTAACCTAACCTATCTATAGAATATAATAACCTTACGGAAATCCTGAAAAGTTAACGGTTAAAGTTTTATGACTATCGATAATATGACAAACAATACATTATGACTTAAAACTGGATGGGAAACAAAGGGACCCCATTTTGACCACCTCCGCCGCTCCGATATATCTGAAGGCGACTGTACACAATGTTGTTTGTTGATAGTCTTTGTTAATTCCTTCTCTCTAGTGGGAAGTGTGGGAACAGACCAATCTGATTCCGTCCCACAGGAAACAACTTTATGCTTCACCACTCAATAATAACTATAACAATTTCGCTTTATGTTCAAGCCGTACTTAACTTAAGTACCCTACTTATCTAAGTGTAGGCTTGAAATAGATAATATACAATTATGGAGTAATAATTGTAAAGGCCATAAGTTTGCCAGTGTCAAGTTTTCAGGGTACCGTATGTAGGCACTATTAAAACCATAAACACTGAGAAGTTACAACCGTGCTCCAGCATCTATAAAGATTATATTTCTCTATAAACTACAATTATTTTAATCGTATATATATGATTATAACCCGTGGTTTTCTTTTGATCAATTAAATATAAACGATTACATAGTTTCTCAACTCACGATTGCTATTCTCTTTCAATTGAATTGTTCCATTCTTAAAACAACATTCCAGTTTTAAAAGGCTGCATATATCCCCCTACAATTACGTGGAACGGTAGCTCTATTCACCCGATCAAATTAATACTCTTGGAAGTAATCTGTAGCTATTGGAAAAACGTTTAAAGCTTGATGTGTTTATTAAATTGTCGTAGGTAATTTACGAGCGAGAACATCGGCGGCGACCTTTATTATTGGTGGGGCTAAGTTTGTTTTGTTCTTGGGTTTATTGAGTGTAGAGTTGTAGTAGTTCTACTAGATAGATGGTTCCACGGTGACAATATTATAAATATGTATCTAGGTATGTTTTGATTCAAAGTACGATGAATTAGGTTTAGATTCAACAATAAAATGTTAGCCTGTTTATAAATAAAAGTACCTACCACATATTCATATTATATATTAAACTCTAATAAAAAGAAAATTCCTAAAGCAATTTAAAAAATGTGAGTAGTTACTGTAAGTAATTTAGAAAAGGGATATGTATGATTTATGCATTTTGTGTAGGTACCTAATAATTGTCTAGGTATAAGCAAGGACCGGAAAACCCCTCTTTACGCTTAATCCTATCAATTCGGTAACCCAATCGATTCGGTTACCGTATCATTCGGTAACCCTATCATACTGTTACCTGATTGTAATGGTAACCTTATTGAAACGGTAACCCTAACCTTTAACCGAGTTAATCTCAAAACCCCATCGCGATAGGGTTTTTGTTAAGGGTTTTTAACAGGTTTTTATTCAGTTATGGTAACCTTTATTATCGGTTGCTTACTGGTTTGCTACATTAAAGTAGTTTTAGTGATGTGCCGTCAGAACTAAAAAAAATACTAAAAAATTGTTTGTTTTATTTACTTTATTTATATTTTGTTGATTTTATTGACTTTATTTATTAAATTTATTAAATTTATTCAATTTAATTTATTTATTTAATTGATTTAATTGATTTAATTGATTTAATTGATTTAATTTATTGAATTTATTGAATTTATTGAATTTATTTATTTTTTTGAATTTATTTAATTTATTTAATTTATTTAATTTATTTAATTTATTTAATTTATTTAATTTATTTAATTTATTTAATTTATTTAATTTATTTAATTTATTTAATTTATTTAATTTATTTAATTTATTTAATTTATTTAATTTATTTAATTTATTTAATTTATTTAATTTATTTAATTTATTTAATTTATTTAATTTATTTAATTTATTTAATTTATTTAATTTATTTAATTTATTTAATTTATTTAATTTATTTAATTTATTTAATTTATTTAATTTATTTAATTTATTTAATTTATTTAATTTATTTAATTTATTTAATTTATTTAATTTATTTAATTTATTTAATTTATTTAATTTATTTAATTTATTTAATTTATTTAATTTATTTAATTTATTTAATTTATTTAATTTATTTAATTTATTTAATTTATTTAATTTATTTAATTTATTTAATTTATTTAATTTATTTAATTTATTTAATTTATTTAATTTATTTAATTTATTTAATTTATTTAATTTATTTAATTTATTTAATTTATTTAATTTATTTAATTTATTTAATTTATTTAATTTAATTAATTTATTTAATTTATTTAATTTATTTAATTTATTTAATTTATTTAATTTATTTAATTTATTTAATTTATTTAATTTATTTAATTTATTTAATTTATTTAATTTATTTAATTTATTTAATTTATTTAATTTATTTAATTTATTTAATTTATTTAATTTGTTTAATTTATTTAATGTATTAAACTTATTTAATTTATTTATTTTAATTATTTTAGTTATAATATAATAATATTTATAATAAGAACACACCACACAGGTAGGTATAAAGATAAACAAAGGAAAGGCAAAAAAACTTGTTTGTGCTGGAGGCTTCATAGACCGCCCATGCCAACCTCGGTTATTCAATAATAAGTTGAATTTAAGTGTGCGTAAAGATTACAATCGTTTGAACTGGTCAAAAACCTCATAATGAGGTAACTGAATAGACTGGGTTTTTATTTCGGTTACCGGTAACAGAGGTTAACTCGATCTGATACGGTTACCGAATCAAAGTGTTACCTTATTAAGCGGTTACCGTTATGGTAGGGGTTTTTATAAACACCTCTAAAATAACCCTATGAAAAACCCCGGTTAAGGTAACCGGTTCCTGTCCCTGGGTATAAGTATACCTAATTCAGGATTCAATAATACTTGCAGCCATGATTGTATATTAATTATGAACTTGTGACAGCGAAAATATATTGCGTTTAGTTTTCAGAAGGAAAGTACGAGGAATAACACCAAAATTTAATAATTCACAGGCGCCGAAAGTGCGAGGATACGTAAATTTTTAAATGGGTCAATAGGTTATTTTTATGGTAACTTATTTATCCATGGTCTCTGCCTACCCCTCCGGGAAATAGGCGTGATTATATGTATGTACTAATTCATTATGTAAGAAGGTATAGTCTATCCGTTTGGCTAAGATCAAGTACGCCATAGTAAATGTATGGCAAACTTGATCTTAGAAGACCTACATATGTAATTAAGTAGGTACAGAAATATATTATAAATTGAAAGTTTGAAAATAATATATTTGTCAAGGTGAGTGGAAATATCAATGCATCAGTGCTAAGTATGATTAACCTATTTGCCTATTTAGTAGTTGGTTATTTGTTTCTTAATGTTGTTTGTAAGTTTAATCTCTTCCCCGTTTGTTCTTCGTAGCGGGGTCTGCATAAAGACGCGATTAATCTTAAAGAAAAAATCATTTATCGAATTTAAACTGTTGTGAGACATACTAACATTAAACCGTAAAATTATTAAAAAAAATCATTTAGTTACATACAAGATACAGTGTATTTATTGTGTATTTAGTAGAAACTATATCCGATCCTGACCCCAGGGCCGATCCACCGCCCCCGCTGAACCTAAAAAAAAAAAAAAAAAAAAAAAAAAAAAACAAATAGCCCCCCATTTGAATTGATTGCGCTAGGTCTCAGCAGTGCCCGGCGCCTCCTTCAGGTACTTACGAAATACGCTAATTAAACAATACACCTTGCTCACCACGGTAACAATAGGCTTATCGACCCTTTTCTATTGTTCGATCTCGACTCGGGCGCGTTATTGTGTTACCGAGCATACTACCTGGATGGACCACCCACCGACGTCTTCATTCATGCCTTCTTTATGTGTGTATTATACTGTAGGTATTAGCGATAGGTATTTGCAATAGGTATTAGCGATAGGTATTTGCAATAGGTATTACCGATAGGTATTTGCAAAAGGTACTTATTTGCGATTCATTATCTTATTATCTTACAACCTCTTGGAGCTATTTCGATTTATAAGGAATACAGTTCTAACCTAACCTAACCTAATTAGAATTTACACAAGTAATCCGTTGGTAGCCTAAACTAACCTAAACCTTCTTTTACCAAACCTAACTTGACCAAACCTAACTAAAATCAACCTAACTTCTCATTTCAAACTAACCTGCTTTCACCTGCTTTCACCTAGTCTTCGTTCAAGTTATGTTTTAACCTAAATACCTAAACTTCTTACCTATCCAAACTAAAGCATCCTACATATCGTATACATACTTACCTATATTGTGCATATTGTATTGTGTTATTTTATTTAGTTTTACCTATTTCTAACTCATTATTTTTGTCTGCGATAAATGCAATTCAACCTAATGTAGCCTTTTTTATTCTTAAACTATTCTATCTTCTTAAACTTAGTATAGTAGTAGAAAGTAAACTCGTAGCTACTTGTTTCTTTGTATTATTAAAATAATAACTAGGCGTGTGAGGCATTTCTTGTGCACTTGTTTTCATTGTTATAACAGCTTAATTGCTTTATTGATAGACGTCTATTATATTTTATGCTGACAATGGATTATTATGTGGATATAATTTGGGTTTGAGTACAGGGAGCGTCTGTTTAGATGAACTTGTTGAGACATGTTACTTTGTATGATTTAAAAAAAATAACGAGACGTGTCAACTGGTTTCAACATGATTTAGTCTAATACGTCGGCATTTCTTGTGTGTCGGTATTCATTGTTATAACAGCATAATTGCTTTATTGGTAGACATCTATTATATTTTATACTGACAATGGATTTATTGTTTCCTATTATGCTTTTGAATTTGGGTTTTAGTAAAGAGAGCGTCTGTATTAGATGAACCTGTTGAGACATGATTTGAACGATACTGTATCCTGCTCACTATCACAGTATAAAAGCCGAAGAGAAATGGCTTTGAGTAAGTATTACTGTCGTGGCAGTCCTCTGTATCAGAGCTCCTTGTATCTACTGCAGTATATAGAAATATAGTGTTAATTCAACAGTGAAGTGTTTAAGTGTTTATAGAAAGACCCAACAATGGATGTAAGTATGTCTTTTATTACCGTAACTTACTTTGTTTTGTTTTCACTTGTGTTCTTTGTGTTTTAATTATCAAGATTGTAGACAGTGTGTAAATTATTGTTTTATATTGTTTCAGTTCACTGAAAATACTTTCAAGAACTATTACTACCCGGATGATAATAAAGACGAATCAAGCGATGAAGAGGGTACGCTTGGTCTCAAAGTTAAACAAGCCATCGCAAAGAAACGTTCAGGAAACAATATCGATAGCTTCTTTGAACGACCTAAAAAGCAGTCTAAAGTTGTGAAACGGTCTTCAAATGTGAGCAAAAGTTCACCAGACGGTGTTGCAAACTTGTCATCCGGACAAGACGACGGGGCCTATGCATCACATTTGATTAAAATCGAGATATATGATATGCATAAAATCAAAAACGTCCCACCCATGGAACACTGGAAGCATGCGGACTTCAGATTGAAATATTTTGCGTTGGAAGACGATTTGGAGCTACAAAATACGCGAAATATTATTTATAACATAACAAAGCAATTAGCTTCTAAGGACAGTAGTGTGAAATATTTTATAGATAATAAGAAACAGTGATAGTTATAATTATTAATGATAGTAGTAGCTTAATGATTGTGTTAACGTATTACTCATTTTTTACCTCTCCTTAAGTACATTTTCCATGTAACAGATTTCTTTGTGTCGTCTCGTTTTTTAAGTAACAAAGAATGTTAAGAAATATTTTGTAAATAATACAATTTAAAAAAAAAAGTGTGGTTTAAAAGGTCTTTGTATTATATGAAAAAATAAAAAATCTTATTTAAGTACACGTATTATTTTATTTCACAAAAAATGTTTTAAACATATTCCTTAATATAAGGTCATTACATACAGAATTATCAGAAAACAAACTTAGCATATCTGTCATAGTTTTTCCATGATATTTAAAAT
Source organism: Cydia splendana (assembly GCF_910591565.1). Lineage (NCBI taxonomy): Eukaryota > Metazoa > Arthropoda > Insecta > Lepidoptera > Tortricidae > Cydia > Cydia splendana. The sequence continues at coordinate 12,263,922 of NC_085972.1, read as the reverse complement.
ACAAATAAACTAGACAATATTTACCACAAACTGAAGTAAAATGGTTTTGAAGAGGTTTATTGTTATAAAACCACTGTCTGGTGTTTCTTTTTAAAAATAAGTTATGGTAACCTGAAGGCTTCCGTCCGAAGGAATCAAAATATTCTCCTATACCAGTAACATCAATGTGTATGGCAACCCAGTGGGAGCCTGGTTTCGTGTCAGGGTCCAAATTACTAACAATAAAAACAGGTAGATCGACCCAAATAGGTATTTTGTTAGCAGCAAAAACATTTGATTCAAAAAGTGGGTTTAATTTCTTCATACAAAATTGAATCTCATTAGTATCCATAATTACTTAATTAATAACAATTTATGTCTTGATGATGATGCAAACAATGACTACAACAAAATAACGTAAACGAAAGAAAACATTGTATTTATATAATTATGTTTTTCAACTATTATAATCTACAGATACATCACGGTTTTTGTTTATTTCAATAATGTTGTCAAATTCTGCATACACGATACAATTAATGGTGCTAGTTAGAGCCGAATCAAAGCGTACTTCTATCCGAACACTTCCATGTCTAACAAGATTCCAGTGTGAAGTTGAACTAGCAGATAAATCAGGGGTTAAATCAAAACATAACAAACAATATCCTCCACCATAATCTGTTCTACTTATTCCATTACCTTCGTTGTGAAAATGAATACCAGTTCCAGAAAATAAGGTGTGATATGCCGCCGCTATTAAACCAGAACTAAATGACGGTTGTAATGTTTTAGAAGGAATTTCATGACCATCTACAAACAAGCTAAATGAATTCATATTATAATTTTGAAAATTAAATGGATTCAAAGCTAAATTTCCATTAAAACCTGAATTTGATACAAATCCAATAATACAGCGTTTAGGAATTTGTCCGAGAAATATATTATCCAATGTTTTACCCTGGACCCCGTTGGTATTGTGAGAACCTTAACTTCTGCTCTCGTAATGGGGTACTTCGCAGTCGTTGTTGCCAATACTTTTTGATGGGCTAACAAAACGCTAGGATTGATTTTTGTTCTTCTAACAATGAGACTAGCATCTGTTATTTGTACTTTAAGTTTTTTATCTTGATGACAAATTAAATTAAATGATTCTTTTGATCGGACTAACTTAATACGCAATTCAACACCATTTATCAAGAATTTCTCTTGGTTAAATATATCGCCATGCAAATGTCCAATCATTTCCACTTCCTTACTCTCTTTGATAAATTCTAGTCTTTTCTGAAATCCTTTGTTGTTGGCGTCAACGGTATCCATAAAACCTGGGGTATCCTCATACCATAACCCACAAGTAAGATGGGTTTTTTTGGCTGCCGGTCCATAGTTGAGAAGATTTTCCATATAAGCACGGTAAGCATATGTATTGTTTGGGGGTGATATGAGTTTTTGATTTAAATATACATCAAGTTGGTTGAAAAGGGAATGTAGGCAGTTATTGGTGGGTCCAACTCCGGCATCTGCTTTTAATTTTGTCCCATCTTGATTCAATACTTTAGCAGTAATATGTAACATTGTGTGTGATAGATCAATGTAGTCATCTCCTGATCCAGGTACTTGAAATTCAATGGGGCCATCATCACTTAAAGATGAAATTGGTTTGTAATGAATCCAATGTCCGCTTTCAATACTTGTTTGAGTTGATGGAAGGGCAAATATATCTAATTCAGATTTTGCACATTCACATGAATGACTGTGTAGAAATGACATTATTTAACTTGAAAATATATCGTTATTTTTATTATTATTTCTACTTCCTCTTCGTCGCGATGCTTTTCGAGTAATGAGCGGTTCTCTTCTTTTATTCGACATTTTATACCCAGATCCTGACATGAGAGAATCAATTTTTTCATCAGCCTTTCTTTTTAGGTTAGCGCTCGCTTCCTTAAATCGTGATCGAATGGAACTATCCATAGGACGAGAATTTACCATATCAGTTAACAAACCAACCCCTGCCCCTAAGGTTTCTTTTCCAATGGTTTTTAAACCGCTAGATAACAAAGGGAGCACTGATCTAAATAGTCCACCCAAAAAACTGCCTATACCATGTCCTCGTTGATATGGAACTCCCTTATAGACAATACCTATCCCAGAGCCGGCTTGGTGTGAATAATAATGTTCGTAAGGACAAGAGACTGACGATCTGTTGTAAATCATTTTACTCGTTGAAAGTGTAGCTTCACGCAAGAAGATCCAAATTGAAATGGTACTCTGACACCAGTCGTTGTTCTTATATCTATTTCAATGGTATCGAACTCTCTTCGTAAAACTGGTACATAATGAGCGGGTGAGAAGATGTGAGTTTTATAAGCTCCATAAATGAACTTAGTTGGATCTAAAGGTATTATTCTGAGTAATGAAGTAATAACATCTCCGACTACTTGTGGGTGTATTATATCAGTATAAACAAATATTTGAGATGGTAAACCTAAATATAAATTTGCAGGGCTTTTTCCTAATGTATTTTGTTTTAAATTTGTTTTCGGTTTAAAACCCAATTGCAGACTTAGTATCGGAGTTGTAATGATAGATGTTATTTCTTTATTTGTTGTTGCTATTCCAACCAGTTTTGTTAATCCATCATATCGAAATTTTACGTTATTTTTTAACTGTGGGTTTTCATTAAACGCTTGAAGAAAATGATCTATATTATCATATGTAGTGGCTGGTATATGAGTTTTTATATCTACTATTTTTGTAGTTTTATCGGTGGGTGATAACACCTTTTTCTTTAAATAAATGATGTTTTCGTGCTCTTGAACATTATACATGGAACAAGGATATTGAAATTCCACCAACCCAACTACCCATTCTCCATCCAATTTAATGGTCTTTGGTAATTTAGTTAAGAAATGTGCAGTCGTGTTATCCGTGTAGTAATCTGATGAACTATTACTTAACAAAGTTAGATAAAAACTATTTTCACTCATATTTTCTTTAAGTTTGATTCAGGTATCCAAGAATTAAATTTATTAGGATAACCTTGCCACTTAACTAGTATTTCCTTTCTGCCAGCAACTCGACGCGAGCGTATTATTTTATCAATTTTATACTCGTTGGAGGGGAGGTAAGTTACCTTTTGTAATTCTTTAGAATAAAATGTACCAATGATGGGTTCACCTTCTAAATCCTTTATTGTATAAACAACTCGTGGCGATCTGTTAATAATCGAATCAATAATAAATATTTCATCACTCCAATTACTTTCATAACCTTTTTGAAACACATGCTTATATTTAGTGATTCTAACATGATCACCTACATTTAGTTTTTTAGTTTCTAATGAAATTTGCCTATCTTTTTTGCGATCATATAAATTACACCAAACAGTCATAATATTATTAGAGCTAACATCAACTGGGCGCATTTTAATGCTAGAATGATAGCTATGGTTGTAAGAATGTAGAAGATCTTGTAATATATTTGTGTAGTTATATGTATTCTTATGAGTGAAGTAACGCCACATTTTCATTTTAAGTGTTCTTTGAAACCTTTCTACTATACTTGCTTTAATGTCGGGGTTATTAGTGGTATAATAATTAATATTTTTGCTCTTAAAGTAATCTCTAACCGCCTTTGAAACAAATTCTGTACCTTTATCAGATTGGATGTGACGGGGAACAGAGTTGGCTTCAGTAAATATGCTTTCAAAACATTGTTTAACAGTTGCTGAATCCTTCTTCTTCATGGCTCTTGCAAAAGCATATTTACTGAACACATCAATAACACAAAGAATATATTTGTACCCATCATTATATTGACTATAAGTACTCATATCACTTAAATCAGCTTGCCAAAGTTCATTAAAGTTCGAGAGAATGTATTTATTTCTAGTAAATCGTCTATGAATAGGTTTATGCAGCGTGTGCGTATCTTGAGATTGTAACCATTTTTTCACTTCCTCTTTGTTCATTTGACCTTTCATTTCCTTTGATAAATTATTTAAACTGCTATAGCCAGCTGGATTAGAGACGTCATAATAGATTCTGTTAATATCTAATAAGGAGTCCATCTTTCCCACTCTATTTTCTTTCCGGATCGCTTTTGCTCCCGTGTAGCAAGAGGCGTAGAAGTGTTATTATCTTTATCTGTTGAGGCTCTCGTCTTCACAGATGTGGAGGGGGTAAAGGGTTCAATCAAAGGAGTACCATTAATAAATGCTAAATTTGTAGGATTACCTATGCATGACCTAGGAACTTCGATATCTTTTAAAAGTAAAGCAAACACTTCCCATCCAATTGGCTTAGGACGTTTAAGACATCTAACGGTGTCGCTTACCAAATCAGTAATATTACTATTTTGAATGGTTTGGTTATTTATAACAACTTCACCAGTCTGTTTCCACCAAATTTTCGGTTTACTTGAAACAATGTAATCTAACAACGTTCGAGCTTTTTTTCCATAAGATTTGGGTAATATGTTTATAATTTTTGACGGACTAATTGGCATTAGTTCTTGATTTATTTCGCCAGGTGGTGTATTAAACGATGACGGTGTGGCTGCTTCAGTTACATTATCTGTAACTGACTCATTATTTTCAATCTCCTCCTTTTTGTTCACTTTTGTTTTTATAATATCATTACTTTCGTTGATGACTTGATCTACCCCCTCCATCACGATGGGTATTCTAAACGGTTTTCGATCTGTTTCAATAAAATGTAGAAATCTTTGTAATGCTTGAGAATATAACGTCCACTTTTCGCGATCATTCATTTTACTTTTAAGGATTTTTTGCATCTCTCCATCTAGCCGAGATGAGGAATTTTCGGGTGGACTCTCATTCCGTTTCAGCCTTTCAATAAAATCTGATTCAACTAATAACATTTTTTTTGTGTTTTCCATTTTGTTTATGATAAAGAGTTCACTAAAGCACTTAAAACTGCACCTAAAATAATAGGTAGAAATGCACCTCCTTTTTGAACTATAACAGTTTTTCTTATTTTATGTTTCCCTTTCGAAACTAATTTTCTTAAAATATCTTTATATTTTTTTAGTTTCGTCTTTTCTTTTTTTTTCTAATGGAATTTTCCCATTTAGGACGTTATAAATGCACTCACAAATAATGTTGATCTCTTCATCGTCACAAGATTTAAGTAATGCAGTACGATATTTGGGTTTAAGCAACTGCAATGCTTCAAGTAAATGTTTATATGTGTTTACTCTTGCATGCACCATGTAGAACTGACTAAAATATGGTGATTTTTATCATATTTAAACCCCTTTTTAGGTACATACACTGTGCAATGCCCATCAAACGGAAATATTTTTGTTTTAAAACGGCATATGTCATTTGTATTTTGTTTCAGGTCAATCATGAGGTAACCATGAACCTCCTTTGTAGCATCTTTGTAGGCTTCGTCCACAAACTTTGAGTTTTCTGGGTAAACTTGTCGTGACAGGTAGCGTATTTGAGTTTTATCCCTGGGATTTAAAAAAAATACAATGTAGCTTGTATTCAATGAAATATCACGTTGACCTCTACCTTGATGAAATACGTTTTGTGTAATATAAAAAACACTTAAGTTTCTATGATGACTACCTTTCGTAAAAATGTCAACGATTCGTCCATCTGATTCTCTCATCAAATCATCTATAATAAGAAGTTTAGGTTTCTTCCCATCAAAAATTGAAAAATCTGGTATTCCTTGACTATAATTTACATTTTCCAGATTGTAGAGAGGTTGCATTTCATCATAACACCAAATAATTTCATCAAATTCAACATTACATATCTGTTTGGAGTTATTCAAAAAGTTTGTAACAAATTGCGTTTTACCACACCCACTAGGACCTGCGACAATGGTGGTGAAAGGATGATAAAAGTGAATCATTATTAAATATCGTAATCTATGTGTATGTGTGTATGTGTGTGGGTGAGTGTTGATATGTTAACGGATGGACCTTAAATGGTAATATTCAGAAAGATGATTACTATTTAAACAACTCAGATATAGTAGACATAAAAAAAAAAACAAAATGATTACGTAATTTTTTTTTTTATTATTTAGGATTACACTTTAAACATTATTTTTTTTGTTTCATATTTACAAAAATACCTTAAAAGATACAATAAAATAAAATTCATACATTTTTTTACATGTTTACAAGTAATACCTTAAAAATATACAATGTACAAACAATAATTTGGAATTCGAATGTTCTGTGTGATTATATTACAACTTTGAAACTTTTTCATTATTGCGGTATTTTATAATGACCCCACGCTAGAGTGTCAGAAGAGTTTTCTAATAAGTACCGTTTTGTATCTTCATGCGATAATGATATTTTATTTATTTTTTGAGTGAATATTATATGTTTTATAGACTTAAATCTTAGCATTTGAGCGCGTTGCAAATTTTTATTAAATAAACACGTTTTGTAATTGTCAAGAGTAAATTTTTTTGTAACACATTTATTGACTCCTTTAGCTTTTGATAAAACACCATATTTTTCAGTTTTCTCATCATTCTCATCATATTTTTCAACATCTAAGGTATACATTTTAGATCTCAGACCTACGAACTCTTTTAAAATTCTACCATTATTTTCATCTTTGAAAAACCCTAATCGCTTTTTATTTATTAACGGCAAATCATATTTATTGTTAGGAGGATAGTCAGATGTATCAAAATATAAATTAAGATCTGATTTTATATCTGCGTAATAATTTTCCGTGAAAATTTGATATACTAAGCTATCAGTATCTGTATAAAGAAGCTTAAGATTGTCTGGATATTTGGTTTTCATGTAGCTGTAGTGAAAGTCATACATCAAAGTTTTCGATATATCTAATACGCAAAATCCCAGATAAATCGGTTTATTATAAAATATTTTAGTTTTATTCAATTGAACGGCCACTAAATTCTCAGAGAATATGGATAAACTATGGAACTCAGGTTTCGCTATCAAAGATTGAACCCCCTGCGTTTTTCCTCGATTTTCCCAGTGATTTAATAATTTGACATTTACGCGTTTTGCAACATTTTCCATGGTCTTACCGAACACTGAATTATTCATTAGTTTAAAGAAATCTTTTTCAAAATCGGATGATGCCTGTGATCGCATGTGGGTGTTCAAATCTATGTAACTTTTTAACCACATAGACTGCTGAAATTTAAGAATGCGATGGATTTTACTCAATTTCAAACCATTCTTCAAACACTGTTTTAGATTTCTATAATGAATGACATAATTAGTTTTTTTATTTAAATTAGGAATTAATTTTTTTTCTTTGGAATTACCCAAACAAACGTTTTCAGGACAAAATGGCAAATCTGAATGAGAGTCATGCAACTCGTTAGGGTATTCGAGATCAACTTCTAAAATTAAACCATGATCAGCGTCATCAGATATATTAAAGTCAGTATCTGTATTTACCCATTCAAATTTACCGGTAGGAAGACATTGAGACATAGCCCACCCGTAAAGGTTATTTGCATCAAAGTACATAAGAAATGACGATGGGATATTTTGATTATAATCTTCTAAAAAAATATTATTAGCCTTTGCGTATCTATTACTACATTGTGATATGCCACCTCGAATATTTTTTGATATAAAAGCTATTTTATCGATATCAGTTAGGAGTTCTAGTTTTATTTTTGTAGTTCTTAACATTGCATCCCAACTTAATCCCGGAGCAGTATAATAATGAGCGGGGTCTAATCCATACGTCTTAAGACAAAGGTTTCTAAAATTTTCAAATATATCAGTTAGTAATAGAACATCAGTTTTTAAATATAAATCAGAATAATCACCCATATTTTTGCATTGAAAATGAGACCAAACATCTTTTGCGTGATCATAATCCTCTTCTGAGATGTGACTATCAGACAAGGAACTAAAGAAATCATCTTTAGAGGGAAGAGCTGTTAAGTTTAAAGAATCGTATGATGACATGTGTTCATAGGGATAGACACCCTTTCGTAATAAGCGTTTAAAATCCTCCTCGCATGAAAAATTCAATTTTAATTCATGAAATTGTTCAGGCAACAAGTTTTTTGCCAATTTGTCAAGACTACTGGACATAAATTTAAGTGAATCGACAAATCTCAATTTAATCGTGCGATTATTTATTTGTAAGCTCTTAGAAAATGAAATGTATTTCTCTTTGTTCTCTGGAATCAGTTCAATGTCGCCTTCTGCCAAACCAAGCCCATGCACTATAAAATGACTATCATAGTTACACAAATTATGGAAAAATACAGGTACAAAATTAGGTGCCCTGTATTTTTCAGAACAAAATGTATGTGCCACTCCTTCATAAAGACCAGTATGGTAATTATAGGAAATGACTGAATCCTCGTTTAATTTTTTATCACAAATATAACATGTACTACTCTGAGCAATATGCACATTATTTGCATTAGATAAAGGCAATGGAGTTTTTACAAAAGTATTTCTCCTACAAATGGCCTTTAAGTCTTGTTCCATATACTTCATAAATTCCTGGGTGCAATTTTTGCCTTTATATGTTCTGTACACTGACAATTTATCATTATAAGAACATTTAATGTAGTATCCAAAACTATATACCTCATGTTTTTGTACATTTGTTGTTGAGGATGTAGTAGGATTAATTGTACCTGTTTGAATCGGGTTTAGAAAGGCCTCGAAATCAGCATAAATAACAAAAGGTACCCTTAATTTACGTTCATAATTATCGAAAGTAAGTATATTGGAGGAAACGTTTTCATTGAACCAGTTTTTCTTTTTATCCTGTTCTGAAGGTAAATGTGTACAAACATGGAAACAATCGTTTCTTTGATGATTCATTAAATTGTTGCGAGTTGTAAAGTTCGACAAACAACCATCACAAATATGTGCAGCATGCTGTGTATTTGATAATTGTTTAGATACTAACCTAGATAAATTTTTGATATAGCAATAATGCCCCTTACTGTCTTTGGATATGTACAATAAATTCAAGTGGGTAGCTTTTTTGCACTTTGTTAAGTGTAATGGGCCTACTACGTCATGTTTTTTACTTTTCGAATTGTATTCAAGACCAAAAACGTTTATACTTATATCATTCATTTTTTCAAATTTCTGAATATCTCCAACCTTAAGTGGGAAAGTTAAATTTCTAAAATTTAATTTATTTTTATGCGCTATATACGATTTCGCAGTGTTTGAACGATGACTTGTAGGTGGATACAAGCCTGACAATACAGCCCATCTAAAACATTCATGATCATTATTTTTTACATTAATGTAATTATTAATAACTGCTTTTCTGTTCTGAATATCACGTGGTAATTCGATATAGGAAGAACCACGCAATGGATTAAATTTGTTTACATTGACATCTAGATAGTTAAATTTTACTAAACTCCATCCACTGTCTTTTCTCTCAAAGTTAAATAATTTTGTTAATATATCTTTAACAACTGACTCGAAAATATCATCTTTGTCGCTGCTAACATCAACTACATTGTTACATAATTGGAAATCAAATGTATTATTTACTTGTTTGCTCTCTTGAGTAAAATCCGCATTCAAAATAAAGTTTACTTTTAAAGCATGGTGATCAGTGAGGGAACGATCCAATAATGCAAAGATTTTCTCTTTATTTCCTAGTAAAATGGATTCGGGAGTAAATGGTTGGTGAACATTTTCATTTAATAGTATTCTGTAAGTGGCCACCCTATTCTTAAAAGCATTTTCAATTAACTGAACATTAACCCATTCAATGTCAGCCCTTAAAACATTATTTTTGTGAAGATTACTATTTAAATGATTTTTAAAATATCTTTTAGAAACAAACTTATTACACACAGAACATTCAATTTCATGATTATTATTTGTACTCACAATGACATCGGGAACTGGTTCGGATGATGTTGATGCTACAGGTTCAGCAGCTGCTGAACGGTTTTTCTTCACCAAGAATTCTTCGGTCTCCAAAACTGCAGCTGTCCTTTTTACTCCCCGTCCTATTTGAGAAGATCTATAACAATACATAATAAACATAAATATCTTAATGTCAGATAAAATAAAAATAATTACTAAAACGGTTGGTTGTATATACTAACGTAAGTCTTTTCGACACTGCTGACAATAGGCCCGCATCATCAAAACTCCATCAATCACATCTGATGACTGAGTATTCCCCTTGGAATTTTTGATATGCCCATCACATGGTGTATAATACGGTATAATATCAGAATCTTCCAGTAACGAGTGAGGTAATTTGTTTGATATATACCACATTCTTATATTTCTATGAAAATATGCTAAAATAAATTCTTTACTTAATTCCTCAATCTTATCACGAGGCAAAGTGAGACCAATATGATAGTAAGTAAACACCATTATGGAAAAGGATATCACAGTACAAGCACGGCACCAAAACACTGAATGATATGAACTCGAGATACCCCGCTTATATAACCAGCACTCTCCCACCCCACGTTTATCCTAACAATAAGTTCTGGTCACAACAAGTTAGGAGGAACCCATCCTTTGTTAAACAGGTACTGGTTAAGAGTTATAAACATGTATGAACAGGAATACTTTTACTTACGCCTCTCGATGTAGTTGGCTCACAAGACGGGCAGCCTCGCATAGATCTTCATTTTCTTCTATTTCTTCACAGAGTCTGATAAGTTCAAGATCGTAGACATCACAACTCAAAGAGTCCATTATGAAATGAGAAATCATACAGTGCTTTCTTTCATTTAAATAGCAGACTACAGGTATAAGATTTCTAAGAGTGGGGACTGTAATCTTTACAAATGAGAAGTATTAAATTAAAACTTGTTGTAATGTGATACAATACAAATAATCTGTTACATGGAAAATGTACTTAAGGAGAGGTAAAAAATGAGAAATACGTTAACACAATCATTAAGCTACTACTATCATTAATAATTATAACTATCACTGTTTCTTATTATCTATAAAATATTTCACACTACTGTCCTTAGAAGCTAATTGCTTTGTTATGTTATAAATAATATTTCGCGTATTTTGTAGCTCCAAATCGTCTTCCAACGCAAAATATTTCAATCTGAAGTCCGCATGCTTCCAGTGTTCCATGGGTGGGACGTTTTTGATTTTATGCATATCATATATCTCGATTTTAATCAAATGTGATGCATAGGCCCCGTTGTCTTGTCCGGATGACAAGTTTGCAACACCGTCTGGTGAACTTTTGCTCACATTTGAAGACCGTTTCACAACTTTAGACTGCTTTTTAGGTCGTTCAAAGAAGCTATCGATATTGTTTCCTGAACGTTTCTTTGCGATGGCTTGTTTAACTTTGAGACCAAGCGTACCCTCTTCATCGCTTGATTCGTCTTTATTATCATCCGGGTAGTAATAGTTCTTGAAAGTATTTTCAGTGAACTGAAACAATATAAAACAATAATTTACACACTGTCTACAATCTTGATAATTAAAACACAAAGAACACAAGTGAAAACAAAACAAAGTAAGTTACGGTAATAAAAGACATACTTACATCCATTGTTGGGTCTTTCTATAAACACTTAAACACTTCACTGTTGAATTAACACTATATTTCTATATACTGCAGTAGATACAAGGAGCTCTGATACAGAGGACTGCCACGACAGTAATACTTACTCAAAGCCATTTCTCTTCGGCTTTTATACTGTGATAGTGAGCAGGATACAGTATCGTTCAAATCATGTCTCAACAGGTTCATCTAATACAGACGCTCTCTTTACTAAAACCCAAATTCAAAAGCATAATAGGAAACAATAAATCCATTGTCAGTATAAAATATAATAGATGTCTACCAATAAAGCAATTATGCTGTTATAACAATGAATACCGACACACAAGAAATGCCGACGTATTAGACTAAATCATGTTGAAACCAGTTGACACGTCTCGTTATTTTTTTAAAATCATACAAAGTAACATGTCTCAACAAGTTCATCTAAACAGACGCTCCCTGTACTGAAACCCAAATTATATCCACATAATAATCCATTGTCAGCATAAAATATAATAGACGTCTATCAATAAAGCAATTAAGCTGTTATAACAATGAAAACAAGTGCACAAGAAATGCCTCACACGCCTAGTTATTATTTTAATAATACAAAGAAACAAGTAGCTACGAGTTTACTTTCTACTACTATACTAAGTTTAAGAAGATAGAATAGTTTAAGAATAAAAAAGGCTACATTAGGTTGAATTGCATTTATCGCAGACAAAAATAATGAGTTAGAAATAGGTAAAACTAAATAAAATAACACAATACAATATGCACAATATAGGTAAGTATGTATACGATATGTAGGATGCTTTAGTTTGGATAGGTAAGAAGTTTAGGTATTTAGGTTAAAACATAACTTGAACGAAGACTAGGTGAAAGCAGGTGAAAGCAGGTTAGTTTGAAATGAGAAGTTAGGTTGATTTTAGTTAGGTTTGGTCAAGTTAGGTTTGGTAAAAGAAGGTTTAGGTTAGTTTAGGCTACCGACGGATTACTTGTGTAAATTCTAATTAGGTTAGGTTAGGTTAGAACTGTATTCCTTATAAATCGAAATAGCTCCAAGAGGTTGTAAGATAATAAGATAATGAATCGCAAATAAGTACCTTTTGCAAATACCTATCGGTAATACCTATTGCAAATACCTATCGCTAATACCTATTGCAAATACCTATCGCTAATACCTACAGTATAATACACACATAAAGAAGGCATGAATGAAGACGTCGGTGGGTGAAGGGTCCATCCAGGTAGTATGCTCGGTAACACAATAACGCGCCCGAGTCGAGATCGAACAATAGAAAAGGGTCGATAAGCCTATTGTTACCGTGGTGAGCAAGGTGTATTGTTTAATTAGCGTATTTCGTAAGTACCTGAAGGAGGCGCCGGGCACTGCTGAGACCTAGCGCAATCAATTCAAATGGGGGTCTATTTGTTTTTTTTTTTTTTTTTTTTTTTTTTTTTTTTTTTTTTTTTTTTTAGGTTCAGCGGGGGCGGTGGATCGGCCCTGGGGTCAGGATCGGTGACCACTGAGAGGTGGGGCCAGAATCGGGGAATAGTTTCTACTGTATTTGTATACAGTGGTACTACTAAACGAAGTTAATAACTAGCTTAAATCTAAAATCTTAGAGTAGAGAGTATGTAGAGAGCTCTCAATTCATCGACAGCATACATATTTCATCCGCATTTTTATCCGCATTGGGCCAGCGTGGGGACTATAGTCCAAGCCCTCTTGCGAGTGAGAGGAGGCCTGTGCCCAGCAGTGGGACGTATATAGGCTGAATGATGATGATGATGATGATGATACATATTTCAAGTAAAACTAGGGAAGGATACCTTTTGTTGTTGATGGTAGTACTAATACAGTATATGTATTAAAGGTAGTAGTAGTCCTTAGTTTAGTTAGCTATCATTTTGTTTTCATTGGATCTCCAAAGATGGCCTGCTCATAAGTTTTGCTTGCAATTTTTTCTCTTTTTTAACTCAGCATGTTCAATGAATTCCAAAGAATGCGTACAAATATAGTAGTTACTCCCCGTTGCGACGGGACACGAAAGATGCCCATGAATCCTTTGCATTAATTAAGACATTGCAAAGACAAATTTTATTGACTTGCTTAAAGATCGTAGATTGCAATAAATTGTGAGGCACGGACCAGTTCTATTATTTTAAACTGTTTTAATAGTCGATGAGTCGCCTTACAGAGTTTCTTCTTTCTATTACCCATTGTACACAATATAACGAATGGCGAGATGGCAAACCGTAGTCAGTTAGCTATAAAATTTCTTGTTCCGCGTGAGATTGCCACAATCTGTGAGCTTTTTATAGAGCTAGTAGCATTTAAGTTAGAAGTGCGTTCACGTCGTCGCAAAAGAAGAATCACGAGCAAAAACTGGTATAGAAAACTAGATTTCCACGTCCGCGAGCGTTTAGAACGATTAGCCGCGAGCGACGCATTGTTGATACGCTATCAGCTGATCCGGCGCAGTCCGCCATGGCACCGCGCTCGGAGCGCATGCGCGCAGCCAGCGCTCCCCTAACGCCGCGAGCAGTCGTCGCCGGCGCATCTAACTTCTAACAAACATTAGATCGCGAAAGCTTCGTGCTTATGCTGACTTTGACAATGCCGCTGCGAGCGACTGAAATTTTTGAAGTTATCAGTTTGACTTTCGAAAGCATCGCAATGATCAGACTTTGACTATGCCGTCTAACGTGAGGAAGGTGGTGCGTGTGACAAAGTTTCTGCTGGCGGTGGTGACTGTATTCTTTTTTAGCTGGATGGTGTGTGTGAATGAATGGCACAGTGGAGTAGCGTGGGGCGGGCGGCGCGGGAGAGGCGCCGTGCCCACCATGAGGACTATCGTGGCGTACTCGGAGGGCAAGCAGGCGGAGATGGATCGGCCCTCACCCGTTACCTGTGACCGCCTTCCGGCGTTTCCGGAGATACCATATATTGTAAGCACTACTTTAATATTTCGATCAGCATAACTATAACAATAGATTCCATAATTGAATAGGCACAAAGTTAGTGCAGATTTCAGAGACATTTTTTAGAACTAGTGCCTGCGCCAATTCTTTATATCAGACTCGGCGCACTCCAGGTTTATTTAGGACGCAAGTGTGAAGGCGCTAAGATGAATGTGGGTGGGTATACATATGTATATTGCCTCAAACCTAAAGTAAAAGTGCAGCAATATTAGAGTAGCGAAGTTCTATTATTTACATTTATGATACATATATATATATATACCTATTTCTTAGTTCTTTATGTTTGTTATAAGTACAAGCTTTTGGTCGCCCTGCTTATTCTTCATTCGAACGAACAAAATATGTTTAGATGCCTTATGGCCATCCTCATATCCACCTTAGGCTAAGTAATCTAACTTATTAAGCCAAACCCCTCTCGAGCTTTTGATCGCCATTGACTAGGTATATAATAAATAACAATGTATTTATACATAAATTACGCTTCCTAAAGCATTCCTATTAGGTTTACTATTACAAGTTGTAGGTATAAAACAGTCGTAGCAGTTAAGAGATTTCCAAGATAAACGATTTTTTAACGACTGGTTAAAAGCAAACATTACTAGGTTAAACTTCCAAGCGTAAACCGGTAGCTCTATAAAATTCTCATAAAATATTTTATCTCTAAATTATATATATTTTTATTTCAAAATTAACAGCTTTTTCTCTTTTTTATACATCGATAACGTTATTGTCCTATCCTTTTACAAAATTAACAGCGTATTATTATGTATTAAAATATCATATATTTAAGTTATAACTAGTCGACTCCTACCATTGAAACAACTAGATTTTTAGCACTTTAATTTCAAAACTAACATTTTTCAATGGAAACTTTGATTCAAATGCCGGTTTAACCGTAAACGTAAAAAGAGACTCATCCCGGTTGCCAATACGAGTATTCTGGAAACTAGCCTTAAAACTATCGAAACTCAAGTGTTAAGACGAAACTACGTTATATTTAAATTAAACTTGTTTAAGTAAGTACATATATCGTTTTGCCACTGTAGTTATTACTGTTTTATAGTCCCTTTTACACTAAATGGGTGTTATTAGGCTGGTAATTCTAACACTGGAGGTGTTCAAAGTGCATCGACTTTATCTTATTAAATGTTATTGATGGTCATTCACGTAGAGCCGCCATACTCCATACTCGGGAAAACAAGTTCTATCGAGAAAATTGTGCTTAGGAATCATACAACCTGTTTAGATCTAGAACTGGTAGAAAAGATTACACTTGAGGTTTTCCCACACAATATGTAAATTCAACATTAATGTGCAAAACTGATGAGAAAACTTAACCTTGTCAAGACAAAATATTACGCATTGTTGGTTTAACAGTTACATAGTAGATTCCCACTCGGGATTTAGAACAATAATGAGTCATTTGGAAAAATAACGTTTGTGTTTAAACCCCTGACCTTTACCTGCAATAATATATGATACAACATAGCGTCCAAAAATGTCTGGAACGCGATACAGATACAATTTTTTGCACTTACTTATAACATAACCTATGTTTGGTTGATCGATGACAGTTCACATAAATAGGTTGAAGATTACCTACTAGAATTGACAAATGATCAATCAGTAAATAAATAAATACCTACTTAATGCTTTAAACGTAGGTCTAAAAGATACTATTTACAGACGACTAAAACTTTAAAAAATAGCCCGTTTAAATAAAATCCGACGTTCCCTGACATTGGCACAAGTTTATTAAGACTAAAGTATAACAAATTGGCAGAGATAAGAATCGGTTGGTAAGGCACAGGCGGTCGTTCCGTCCGCCGCGTGGTGTCTTGCTTCCATTCATTTTTAGGGTTCTGTTGTTTAAAAGCGAATTATGAAATTAACTGGAAACAATCATTTGGAAAAGAAAATTTAAGCATTATATTAAAGTAGTATCAACGATATATTTCGCACGCTTTCCAGTCCAAACGCCGTGGAATGTACGAGGAGTCGATTAATCTTCATTTGTACTCAATAATAGGTCTGTAATGAAGTAGCTGTTAGATTACGACTTGATAGGAAACACTACAATTTAAATTCAAGATTTGTATATACATAATATATTTCCGCATCGTGCTTTTGTTGCAGCACAAAATACCCCAGAAATAGAACGTCCGCGATTTCCCATTTCGCGCTTAGCCGGTTTTTGTAATACGATAATCTTTGTGATGCTGGTCACGAACACAGAATAAATCGAAATCAATATCTTCTGAGATATTGATTTGTAATAGAATATAGCCACCGGGTTATCGTGTTTGCGATTGCGGGCACTCTTCGGCTGTCCCACATCATTTAGAGTCGTGAAACGTACGGTATTTCGGCCGGATTTCTTGCTAAAAATCAGAACATTTTCAGAAAGCATTTTCAGTTCAATATAACATGCAACAAGGATAGAAATTAAATTAGTTTGTTATATATGTTTTTAAGTAGGTGTTGGTCAGTTTCTCTAGTAATATATGTCATCTATTTTCAGTTTATAAATCATATCGCACACATTTTGATCTTTGCAATGACAATGCACAATGTAACTTTAATAAATATTCTTCGGGTTCTGACGATTAATTTAATAAATTATGCGTCATTGTGGCCAATTTAAATAAATATTTTTAGTACGAAAGTTGAACGACACACTAAAAATAGTATCTTACTCGTAGATATATAATTAACTACATTCGTTACAGAATCATATAAACTATTTTTTATTATGTTAATTCATTTATTTACGAGTTTATAAAGTACTGGTTTACTAAATAAAACTGGATCCAATTCAAAACGCTTATTATTATAATAGTGTTTTATAAAAAATATTCACTCCACACAGTCATTCTGTCTAATAAAATGATGTTTAGACCAAGATTTATTGCCGCTTCGCAAAAACTGATCTGATAGCTTATAATTTAGGTAAATTTGTTTTAAAATTGGATCCAGTGTTGAATCCGTTTCAAGGTTGTTGGGGTCAAAGTTACTGAATTTTGTATAATTTGCTTTGGTAATCTATCTTAAATTGATTATTCTTTTTATGTTCTTTAGACAACTTTCATTTCTTTTTATTTCGAATTTACGGAGATAACGAATTGATAATATCCATTCCTTATTCAACGTCGAGTAAAGTTAAAAGCATTTAAATGTTTTCGAAAATAGACATTCCAAGTTATGTTAATTAATTAAGCAAACGTAATGTTTGCAAAACAATTGACATTGCAATTCTAATTGGAGACTGGAAGTGTTTTCTTATTCTGCAATGCTTTAAAATATTGATAGATACAAAAGCATATGTACATCATACATACATATAGTCACGCCTAGATCCAGGAGGGGTAGGCAGAGACCACGGATTTCCACTTGCTATGATCCTGACATACCTCGTTCGCTTCCTTCACTTTCATAACATTCCTCATGCATATTAGGTATATGTCATTGTGTTTAAGCGAATAGGTTTCTAAGTGTACCCTTTAATTAAATTACAAGTGGAGGCAATTTTGATTTTCCTACTTTAATGGCGCTTGCAGTTTAACGACACACGTGACATTATGGTAACTTTTGTGGAAATTTTGATACACGTGATGGAATTTAGATATTTAAATTATTCGAAATGCATCAAGTCTTTCAAAATTAAAATGCTCGTGTAATTCCCAATATGACGATTGACGTTTAGCGATATAACAAATAGCTACGTAACATTATGGTCACTTTTGTGGAAATTTTGATACACGTGATGAAATTTTGATATTTAAATTATTCGAAACGCATCATGTCTTTCAAAATTAAAGTGGACGTGTAAGTCCCAATATGACGACTGACGTTTAGCGAGCAGAGAGAAGGACGATAGATTGTTATGTCAAATTCTGATAACGTAATATTTTCAAAAGATACAGGTAACTTTATTGGAAATAAAAGCTATATACATATCTCAATAAATGAAACATAACGTAGTCAGGGCATTATTCTCCCACGTGCGTTTGTTGAATCAATACTTTATACCTACAATTAAAAATATTATATCAACGTGTTCACCAGCCCAAAGACTTTCATATTTGTAATGGCTTGGTATGGTATTAAATTTTCGTTTCTGAATGTATCCCTTGGACCTAGTACGAAGCACGTATCGCGCCTCGGAGTGTTATTGGCGTTATTGCATTTCATTGCTGTTATTACCGTTTTACAAGTTTCCTTCGCAAATTATTACATGAAAAAGAGCAGTATGGCCAGTAAATTACGATGAAATTACTTTATTTCTACTAGGATAGGTGCTTTAAAACAAGACTTTCACGAAAGTAATTCCTTTTTGCGATGTTTGCAGCTTAAGCATTTAAATCTCAAGCGTTGAATAGTAAGTTCTCCCTAACATATGCTTTAGTATAAAATTGAATTAGAAAATTGTTTTACATGATTAACTACAAATAACCCTTGTTTTTATTTATATTTTTATAGAAACTGGAACTCCACATGCAAATGAACTTTCTATATTCAGAGTGCAAGGTTCGATTGGATTCCGGCACGTGCATGCGCCAACGCAATTGCATCTACGACATCTACGTGTGGGACTAGAAACTGCCGCGTTCTGAGAAATTTAGCAGCGAGTGCTTGAGTCTGAAAAAATAATTCTAAGAATTAACTTATTCCTACCCCTTACAAAAAATATGAAGACTTAATGCATTTTTTTCTACGGCTAAGCAGATATTCCGGCTTAGGTACGTACTCGTACTTTTTTCAATGTCATTGTTTAGGTTTAGGTTATTGCAATGCACTCATGGATTGCGTGAAAGTAAATGGGCGATCTATTGTAAATTATAATTTATTGAAACCAATATTAAATTAAAATCTCAATACGATATTTTAACCTCGATTTTAATGATTTTGGCACGATCTAATTTCATTTTTATAGACTTCATTCGGACCTAACTCTTAAATTAAAATCTGTGTACAGTCGCCTGCGTTCGCGGTGTTCCACTTTTGAACCTTAATATACTGGAATAGAGTCTAAAAGTGGAACACCGCGAACGCAGGCGACTGTACCTAATGTACCTATCAAACGAAATAACTGAAGGCAAAACTATAAAGTTCTGCCAATTAAAGACGCCAGTAAATGTGTCAGTGTGTTAGCTAACTGTAGACGCAAGTATTCAGATGGTGTTGTCATTTTGATGGCTGTTTTATGCGCCACGGGAAGTGTGGGGTCGCGCGCGTGACTTGAACTGTTTTGAACGTAAAATGACGTGGTTTGGAACTTAAATGATGTGATGTTGAAACTAAATGCTCATGTATACAGTGTATGAACTGTTAGAAATTATTCTAAAAGATATCCTGATAACAAAACTTTCTTAGTCCTAATAGTCTTTAAACTGCTTTTGCAACCCTAACCCTATAAATATAAATGTCATACAAATGATATTTAAGTGGGAACTTCATTCATACAGGATGATTCATGAGACGTGAGCAGGACTAACACTGCGCATTTCCTAAATTATAAGCAACTGTTTCGTATCAGTATTAGTGAGGTTAACGTTAATTTTCTAGTCATGTTGAAAAAAAAAGTTATTAATTTATTTACGACATGCATGGTTACCCTAAAATTAGAATACTAAACTACCGATATTCTGTGTCAAATTGAATGTCATCACTGTCTGGTTACTTTTGAAAACTCGTATCTCACTCAAGTTTGACAGTTTATTTTCTTCGTAATCAAAATGCTGTCATTACGGTTAAAGAGGTTTTATGTTTATTAATTAGGTCTTGTAGGGTGACCATGATTGTAAAGAATTAAATTTGACCTCACCAAAAATTAAAAAAATAGGAAAAAGTGTGGTTGTTTCACCTAAATACGACGGTGATCGATCAATTACCAGTAACTGAGTGTGCAGGATTAGTCCTGCTCACGTCTCATGAATCAGCCTGTATATGTAAGTACTGTCTTTATCGCATACCTATGCATTTGTCTCATTGTTGATTTATTTCCGCTGTCATCTAACTTGTCATTCGTGCTTTTGCTTTAAGATCAGTTATTAGTCTAATATTGACTCATTAAAGGCTGAATTACTTTACGTGTTAGAAAAGGAAAAAAATAGGTAATTTAAGGTCATTTTAGGTAATTGGAACCGTAATCAATATATTACTTTTTCATACAAAAAGCGGTACCTAGGTACCATGTTGCACCGCTAGCCGTAATGGGTCAAGCCTTAAGGCAGTGATGCTTAAGTTACCTTTACCTTACCTACATGTATTTTAAGGTAGCACTTAGTGGCTTTAATCTTACTTAAGGTACTTACAGACTGTTCTTATCTTGTAAAAAAAAATATTTTTATATAACTAACTTAACTTATTGGCTTAGTCACCGAAGTCTGTAAATAAACAAGTAGGTACAAGCATATGATGTCATAATAAACCATAATTACTGCAAATCGCTGCAAAGGATATTAACTGTATCTTGTATATTTACGAGTATGGGAACGTCTAGTAAAGCTACAAATTGTAACTTATGTCTAGGAAACAAAACTCAAAATCGTATAACAATTATCGCATATGCCCATACCTTCCCAAGCCTGAGTTTCCGCTAATAAGGCCACACATCCCTGCGATTGCTATCATTTCCGTTCGGCTTTCCTCTTCTAAGTTGTGGTACTAACAGCAACATAGTTCACTGACCATTTGTAGAGCGTATCTCGCTGCATTAAGGTTTACAAACGATCAGTTGACTGGATCAACGGTGGTACGCTGGCTGCATAATTAATCTCCTATATAAGTGCTATAAAACAGCATATGTGTCGTTGCAATCCTAATGTATCCGTGATCTTTTTCGATAGTCCTCGTGTGACAGTAATGGATTTAGTTTAGATGCCCTGAGGTTATTTAAATTGGATTTTTAATTATGAATATTGAATAAAAAAGGCATGCAAATGGTTTTTGTGTATGAAAAGTTTTAAACGTCAGCATTTATATTAACACATTTAACTACTTAATTCGCGGAAAAGATTCATAATGAATACAGACGTAGTTGCAAGTCAGATAAGTATTTATTTTATATAAACTTAAGCAGTGATTGAGTCCCATTCAAGTTACAACTGAGTCTAAAAGCCAAACATTGGACAAACGCTACATTTTATACCTAGTAGGTATTCATATAGACTCACAACACTACACACACATAGACACATATGTTGTAACCATTTCAATTATTGTGATTTAATTGGAATGCTCCTGATAATCTTTATGGCTACACTACAAAGCACCTTCGTCTATTGAAAGGATACATTTATACATCTCATAAAAGTCATAAAGTACCTACCGAACAGTTTAATTTATTGAAATAAGTTTTCATTTGCGATTATTTTCTCAATGCATATCTATGTATTACACAAAAGCTAAAAACCCCTGAGAATCAGAAAGCGGGTATTATAATTACGTTATCAAAAGATTTCCAAACCAACCAAACCCAGGCAGAGCAAAACTGAACCGTAGGTTTAAAAATACCGGCTTTGTCCTTTATACGTCCAACATAACATATGTATTAGCGCCGTACGTGGGCAATTTCGAGTCGAATTCGGCGGAGGGCAATCATACCCGATTGTATGCAATGATTGTAGGTTTGTATTGGTACGTGATCTTCACAGCCTCTATTTAAAAAAAAGTTTATGCCACTATTAACACCACACTACACCACTTTTGGATTGTTAGTTCACACTAACCACGATAGTATAAGATATTAAAGGTTTGTAATCTTTATTTTTATTTAGCTTGTAACATTAATTTCTGTGTTATCTATCGTTAGGTATAGGATCACATAACTAAGTGCAGATTGTTTTCATATTTCAGTAGGTAAGTATATCAGAACCAGTACAATAAAAAACCGGGCAAGTGCGAGTCGGACTCGCGCACGAAGGGTTCCGTACCATAATGCAAAAAAAAAAAACAAAAAAAAAAGCAAAAAAAACGGTCACCCATCCAAGTACTGACCACTCCCGACGTTGCTTAACTTTGGTCAAAAATCACGTTTGTTGTATGGGAGCCCCATTTAAATCTTTATTTTATTCTGTTTTTAGTATTTGTTGTTATAGCGGCAACAGAAATACATCATCTGTGAAAATTTCAACTGTCTAGCTATCACGGTTCGTGAGATACAGCCTGGTGACAGACGGACGGACGGACGGACGGACAGCGAAGTCTTAGTAATAGGGTCCCGTTTTACCCTTTGGGTACGGAACCCTAAAAACCATAACCATAAAAGTATGTAGGGATGTATGGAATTAGCACGTCATCACCGTCAGTCGTCATCCCTTGAAAATGGATGAAATAGACATCGTAACATTTGTATGAAAGTTCATAATCATGAACTTTATGCGATCGAAAACATTTCGTTGAAAAAAAGGATATATGTAAAAAACTTGGTTAACTTATAATCTTTAAAGTATCAAACCACATAATAAAGGAGCGAAATGAAAGCGGTAAGAATTTCTATAAACAAAAGCTAAGAAAATAAATCCAATTGAATGCTGTGGAATTGATTACCTCTGCCGACGATACAATCTGTTTGTGTAACGAACTATACTCAGCTTAGATCCTTTGCAAGGCTTAAATGATCTATGAGCGTTTCTTTCTCGATGGCTGATATGCCTTCTTGGTTTAGAATAATAGCTTTGCTTAGCCTAAGCATTTGGTATCTATAGGTAGACTCTGGACTCCCACTCAGACTACACCCACCTTCTAATCCTTAATTGATTTAAAGCATTGGTTCAGGATTGCTATGTTGACCATAAGCTATTAGATTTCTCTTGTATTTAATTTGGTTGCTTTAATATATACTTACTGAGTACCAATTATCGTTTGGGTTCTATGTTAGATACTCGCGACAAAACATCTTATCGAGTTTTAAGTATAATTTTATCGATATGAACAAACCACAAGTGTTAATTAAACTACTACCTACTATTTAACTTAATAACTATATTAACATTTGTTCTTGCATGCTAAAGCACTTAAGTTCTTGCATAGTAAAGTACATAAATAAAAGTATTTAAGTAAAAAGGTAATAAAACAAACATATAGCCAAGCGATTTTTATAGTAGCATTAGGGCACTTGTTATTAGGTACCTAAATTATTCCAAGTCGGCTCTATTCTGAGTAATGTATATACCTATCATTAGTATTTATGCGGCACTTAAAACATTAAAGGAGATTTACTAGTATTAGAAACTGCACAGATGGTTATTAATGGTATAGGAAGAGCCAAAGGTTGTAAAGCTCTGATTTAAAGCGTTCGAGCGAAGCATGCAGCATGCCGGTATCTCGCGTGCAATTTGCATAAGGCTGCTTATTCACATTGGTTACTTGCATACGCGCGAATGCAGTTCTTGGGTAAACCAGTTTGACATGACCTCGAGACCCGAGGCGAGATAGGGGGAAGCTGAATCGAACTTTACAAATTTCTGTCATTTTGAGATCACTAATAAGTACCTATGGTATGAGCGAGATGCACTGCGAGTGATGTCAAAATGAAAGGGCAACTTCAATGGATTTCAAACGACCGTTTCGGTCTACAATGGAGGGCGCTGCCCTAGAAGCCCCTAGAATAAACCTTTGTAATCGCAATTGGCACACTCTCAAATCATGTTCCATTCAGTTTTTAAAAATACATACTTCAAAAATATGATATAAGCTACCTACGCCACAGAAGGCCCGCTTCTTAAGCTTGAGAGTTTCATACTTTTATATGAATGAGTTCAAATTTTGCGTCCATATTCGCTACTAGGTCGCTAGAAAAAACTGCCAGTTCATATTAAACATAAGAAAAAAAAAAGATGGACCGCCTTTGGCTCAGATAGGTATATACTTTACTCAGTAATCAATTCGCCTGCGCTCGGCAAGCGAATGGAATAAAATCCAAGTCAATTCGAAGCGCGTTCGTTACATTCCCACGGAGAACTTAGCGCGCCCTACGCGGAAACTTTTAGACACGCGCAGCAGCTTTCATGCCAGATGAAAAATAAATACTTACCAACTGTTATCGTATATTTCCATGCATGTAGTGCAATATTTAGCACATTTCTATAACAATTTTCATAATTATTTAATAAATCGTAGTTGTAGATGACCTACCACAAGTCAAAAGGACATTCAGATATAATTGTATCATTTTTCACTTTAACTAATTAAAAATAGTACTCGTACTGTAGGTATTATACTCGTGAATTAGTGAATAAATCTCGCGATAGGACCGCAGGTTTAATTGGAAAAGTACTTACTATAAAACGTGCTTGTGACAAGAGACTAATCAAATTCCTATCTTTATAACAGCTTGACTGTCGAATCTTACACATATAAAACTATTCTTACATCAATTTATTGTAATCGTTCAAAGATAACGAACCTAGATCGTGTTTTGCGAAAACATAATGCAGAAGCAATTTACGTCGTGTGAACAAATTGTATCGTCAATTATAATCCAAGTAAAAAATCTTAATGTACGAGGCAAAACCAAAATAAAACAAGCACCGGCCCGATACGCCGAAAACTGCGCGATGTCACGCAATTAACGTTTCCTCACACAGATTTATCCAACCATTTTATACTGGCCTTCAATGCATGCAATTTTAATTGATACGTGGTAGATTTTTTTATAAAATCATTCTTTCCAAAGGATCTTGACATCTGGAACCGGGAGACAGTAAATACCGTAAAAATTTGCCAATTATGTTTTATCAAATTGCCGTCGGTGCCAATTATTGCAAATGACAATTGGCACTCAGAATGTATAAATTAAAACTTTTTGCGAAACCTCTCTCTCTCGGTGAAGGAAAAATTGTAGGAACATTATTTTGTTTCAGTCAAATTTTATTTACACTATATAGGTACATAGAGATGGGTAGGGGTGAGTAAATACTGAGTATTTACTCGGTATTTACTCAAAGCACCCGATAAATACCCGTATTTACTCATTTAGGTGGGTAAAAACGATTGCTTATAAAATATTCAAAAAGTGAGATTTAAGAACAAAATTGTCTTTTATTGAAGAGTGCTAACGTGTATTAACAATATCTATAAAATAAAAAGCATATAGGACGCTTAATTTAGGAAAAAAAGGTAATTATTAGTGAGAGGCAAATTGTGATAATGCTATTAGTTAACAATTTTGTTTTAAATAATAAGGTATAATAATAAGGTAAATACTTAAAAATATGGTACTTAAATTCTATCGATGTTCTAGATAACTGCATGTCGCGCAAAAGTCCGTGTTTACGCGGCACTTACGACCTTTTATTAAGGGTTTTTTAAAGAAATCTCAAAAATGGCTCAATTGATGATGTTCAAAATATTGTTTTTTGTACTCTATTATACGGTTAATCTCCCGATATGTTTACATATTTTTTCTGAACTTTGGTTCTACAGTTATAGAGAGATAAACATTATTTTGGCCTTTCGAAACGGTTTTTTTCCAAAAATATTCAATTTATCCAAAAATGTTCATAGAAACATTCCAGTTATTTTTAAAGACCCATTTAATGATGTGCAACACGTTGGTGCTTTCTGAATTTTATTTTTGTGACAATTAGTTACATGTATGGAGTGCCCCTCTTAAAAATACATTTCTTACAATTTTGAGTACTTAATCCAGTAGCGGCATACAAAATACACCTATATTTCAAATTTATATGCCCCTTTCAGCACTGTAAATAGTTTATAGGTACCCACCAATTTGGGTATAAACGAGTAAATACGGGTATATTGAGTAAATACTGAGTATTTACTCGGTATTTACCCGTGAGTATTTACTCACTACCCATCTCTATAGGTACATAATACATTGCATAGGTACTATTAGGTAGGTAGGCTAATAGGTACTTACTTGTAGCTACAGCTCTAGGTACCTATTGTATTGTCTTGTACAAATTTTATATACGATTTCAATTTCCAAACTTAAAATGATCAATTACAATTGTACGTTATTCAGCATTGCAATACAGCGAGGAAATGCCGCCAGCATCCTTGGTACAATGCCTCAAGGGCCTATTTTAGATTTAAGGTAGTTATTAATTTCTTTTAGATATACCACTGTATATATCTTTGTTTGTAAATAAATAATTTTAACCCAAAATAAAAGATAAAAATAGCAATTATTTGATTCTTCATTTTAATTTCAGAACCGAACTTGGAGCCACAGCACATCGCAAGAAAACACGTGGCAGAGAGTGGAGGGCACCGGAGTGTCGCTGTACGCGGCGTTCTACGACCAGCGGGCGGCGCAGCCCTTCGTGCGCATACTGGCGTCCTTTCGAGGTATTTTAAATAAATAAATATTTGTAACCAAATTCACTTCGTAACTTGTATCAACAGAACTTGGCAAGTACTTCACTACGACACTATCTAACAATTGGCGAAATACCTATTAGCGTGGTCCATATTTAGGGATTATCCTCTTATATATAAAATGTATCTTTTTAGGGTTCCGTACCTCAAAAGGAAAAAACGGAACCCTTATAGGATCAATCGTGTTTCTGTCTATCCGTCTGTCACAGCCTATTTTCTGCGAAACTACTGGACCAATTACGTTGAAATCTGGTACACATATGTAAGTTTGTGACCCAAAGACGGACATGTAATGTAAACAAATGAATTTTATGAAAAAAAAAAATGAAAAATGAAAATATTTATTTCAGACACCAAGTATCCATATTTTTGTCTACAAAACGAAGTATTAGTAGTATTAGTAGGTAACAAAGAAATATAAAAACTATACAGATAAACTCTAATGTTAGTGTTAGTAAAACATATAATGCTCATTGGACCGAACATGCATTGTCATCCAGTGAGTTATAAGAGGGCTGTCGACCCTTTCCGCAATCACCTTCAGGAGTGTGTTGGTGCTGCCCCGCACGCGTTGCCACAGGGACGCCACCCTTTTGCGCAGCACTGCGTGGAAGCCGTCTGTGCTCCACTCGGCGAACATCCCCGACGCGCTGCATCGCCAGGGCAGCCCCAACAAACCCCTGAAGGCGTTGTTGTACTGGACACGCAGAGCATTTTAAACATGGGGCCACTTTACAAAATAAAGTTTGTCAAACTATATCGTGCTATATATCAAATGAAAGAGCTCATTGTAAGAATCTCAAAAATATATTTTTTTTAATTTTAGAATAATCAGTTTAGAAGTAATTCAAGAAAATAGGCAAAAAAATGACCACCCCCCCCCCGTTTATCTCCGAAACTACTGTGTCTAAAATTTTGAAAAAAAAATACATAAAATAGTTCTTTACCTATAGATGACAGGAAAATCTATTAGAAATGTGCAGTCAAGCGTGAGTCGGACTTAATTACTTAGTTTTTGATCAGACCCCTACGGATAAGACATTAAATCACGTTTCACTTAAAAAATACATTGTTAAAAATTGTGTAATGTACGGAACCCTTGGAACGCGAGTCCGACTCCCACTTGGCCGGTTTTTTTTAATATTACATTTGTATCATATTTAAGCATTCAAGCACAAGTATTTTTATGAAACAAAGTGACAAAAATTTAAACACCTCTTTCAAACTAGAGATGACCATTAAACATCCATGTTGCTTTTGTTGGAACAGGTTATGTAAAAATTAAAATTTAACAATGTATAACCAGTTAATAAAGCATTTAAATAAGACCATAAAAATGTTAGCTTGATACGAATATTCTATTACAATAATTAAGTGGGTAGGCAACATGATTATATTTTTTGCATAGAGGCTCGTTATCATGCCAAGGTGCCGTAGTTGACAGGCGTTGTCGCAGTAAAAGTATCGTCAGTTGACTAACGTAACGATCACTGGCATACAAATTAAAAGCAACCTTTATCAACTCGTGTATGTATTTTTATTAGGGTGGTTCGATTTTCATACAAAATTCAATCGGCTTTTATTAAGTCACTACACACTATTACTATATCAATTGTTGCGCATTTATCTACTTTCGAATATTGGTTTGCGCTAAATTAATAGAACAACTTTATTTCATACAAAAATCATGCATACATCATCGTTATTTTTTTTATCTATGTTACGTATGTGTGTCACAAATGTCGCTTAGTTACTACGTAAAGTTACGGCATCCAAGGACACTAGAGCTAAAGGAAGAGAAAAGAAGAAGCCCACGGTCACAAGTTAAATAGAAATATACAGATAATAATACTTTAACTGTAGAGCAATTATCGCTACACATGTCCCATACTTGTCCAGGGAAACTTAATTGAAACGAATGCCTATTTAACCATGAATAGCATGAATAATGCAAAACTTAGACCCCAGGACACTGGCCGTTTTCCACTATTGTTCTACCATTTTTAACGACCGAACGCGTATAAGAATAAAGACCACGTAATTACGTAATCACCTGCCAGCGTCTTGTCGCGAAGGTGCTGCTTGTGCCAATTTCATACAACTTGTTCTGACATAATTTTCTTGCTGTATTAGTTTTCTGTATACTTGCCAGTAGGTACGCCGCGAATTGATAATAGTGACATTGGTGACATTGGCCCTCCGTAACATGTCACGTAACAGACTAAAAAATACGTGTTAAACAGTAAACTTAGTTTAAAACAGAATCTTTAGATTTTATATTAGATTGCTATGCCAACAAACCGGTAAACAAACAAGACAAAAAATAGGATACATTCCCTACACGTAAAGTTTAGATAGTTTTTAAGCTTACTAGTAAGGATATCTTCAGTTTACTTTTAGATATACCTACCTAAATATGTGATTCATAAAAGCTGTTATATCGTACAAAAGGTCTCAAAGTCAACTAAATAAAAAATATAAGGTTTTAATTGCATTCATAATGTAAACACTGCCTTTAAACACAGCTAAAAGTCAGGAAAGAAAATAATTAAAAGTAAATTCAGCAATTATTAGTGTCCGACCGAAGGTTCGGTTTCGGTTTCGGCCAGTTTCGGCCAAAAAATCATGTTTCGGCTGTAGTTTCGGTTTCGGCCAAAAAACGGCCGAACCTTTCGGCCGGGCCGAAACTTACGAAATGGTACTTCCGACAAAGACCAAAAGTTGGGGAATAAGTAGGACAACAATATTAATACATATCTACATATGATACTGATTCATGTAGGTACAGAAATTAATTGGTTTATTATAAAACACAATTCCACTAATGAGAGCGCCACTGGACGGTTGACGCAGTCTTAAGAGGCTGTCAATACCTATAACGCGCACACTGTTTAATTGTATCGGAGTGAATGAGATAGCACTGTCGCACGTAGCCGTTGGCCGAGTATCAGCTCGGCCCGAGTCGAACGATGTCTTTTTCGCTCTTATTCAGTAATTTTTTTGTCTACCTCTAATGGCAAATTTTAAGTGAGGCTAAAGGCTACGCTCAACTAGGGCCGCAAAGTTGATTTTCTCAATATTTAATATTTTGCGAAGCTGAACAGCTGACTATTGATTAAAACGAAGAAAAAACCCTTAAAAGTGTCCCCAGTACAGTTTTTCATACGAATGCTCGACCTTAGCCTCATTTTTTACCTCAATTTACCATTGGTTTGTATTCCACATGTCCTCTACTTCAGCTTAGCCTTTGGCCTCGCTGCGCCATGCTCGGTCTGCGGTCTCGCTTTTTAATACAATGAACATTGGTTGGAGTCTGTGCTTAACTACTTATCCTGAAGCCTGAAGCACGGCTTTGACTTCACATGAAAGTTCGCCTCACTGGGGCACTTCGGACTTTTAGGCCCAGGTGTAGATCGGTACCCGGCCTTGCGATATTCTTAACAAAAAATTTCCCGCTCGCTGCGCTCGCGTTTTTGGTTGGTTTTTTGGTTGACCCTGTATCTACATGTTAGCTTGACTGGTGAATGAATAGAGTTAGACCAAGAAAATTCTGCAATGATTTTGATAGCATATACGTACTGCAGTGCTACTAGTGCAAATGTTATTTATACGTCATAATTTCATAGAAGTTTTGACGTTTAAAGTAACACTTGCACTGCATGTGTTATCAAAATCGTTGCAGAATTATCTTGGTCTAACTCTTAAGTAACATCAATTTCAAGGACATTGGATGTTGACAGCCCCATAATATGTATGTAAAAGCGGTTTTATGACATTTTTTCAACGATTTTAACAAGTCTACAAAAGTTTCGGTTTCGGTTTCGGTTTCGGTTTCGGCCGAAACTAGAGCCAAAGCCGAACATTCGGTTTAGGTTTCGGTTTCGGCAAAAAAACATGTTTCGGTCGGACACTAGCAATTATACGCACGCGCCGCCCGAGGTTCTCCACAATTACTTCCCAAGAGCTGGCATATTGCAAATGCATATTTACTTAAAATAGGCCTCCAGAGGAAATCCACGGCCTTATTCTCAAATGAGCGTTTTACAAATCAAAATTAATGGTATTAGTTCTTATTCTTACGCACTCTCGCGTTAAACTAGATAATAAATTAAATAAATATAAGAATTGGTTTGTGGCCCTGAATACAGTTCTGTCTAAACAAAAATTTGGTCCTATAATAATGTCTCTAGATTTCATGTAGAAACGCATAAAATATAGACATACCTAATTTTAGTGTACTTACAAAATTAAAACAGGGAAACATGAGTAAGTATGAAAAGTTATATGTACGAGTACATCTAAAAAGAAGCAAATAGAATCGTGACGCTTGAAGAAACAACAGATAAAAAGTTTGCATTTTTGTACGTGATTAAAATGCAACATTGTTTCAAAAA
Organism: Cydia splendana; assembly: GCF_910591565.1. Classification (NCBI taxonomy): domain Eukaryota; kingdom Metazoa; phylum Arthropoda; class Insecta; order Lepidoptera; family Tortricidae; genus Cydia; species Cydia splendana. The sequence continues at coordinate 12,232,695 of NC_085972.1, read as the reverse complement.
AGTTTAATTCGTTACAAACCATTATGTTGTAAGTATATAAAAATTTATGGTCGAAAATTTCACCCCAAGCTAACCTGCAGCAGGATAAAATAAAGCGTGTAAACAAGCACTATCGAGATAAAGTCTTAAATAATGTGTTCCTTGAACATGTGCACAATCTACACTAATAAAGACATCGGCAAAATCTCGACGGTTGATAACACGACGCCATAATTATTTCTGCCGAGATACTACGGTCACAGGAGCTTACTATTGGCTTTTTTTACTGAAACCGAGAGAATAAAAGTAAAACCTACGTTCAGTTAAATCTTAACTGCTTTTTTGCAGATTTTATATAATAAAAAGGTTAGCATGCACAGATTTTAACTTAAAATCAAATAGGATTTAAAATTACTAAGTGCTAAAGTTTAGTCGCAACAAAAAAACGTGTACCTAACTACACAATATCTCATAATAATATACACTACAGTAATGTTACTATTTCTGCGTATGGCAGTTCCAACAGCTATAAACATCGCAGAGGCTAAATAAAACCTTGCAAAAATGTTTAGTACCCCCCTAATTTGTTTTTATAACTTAATAACCACTAAGCTCGATGTTAATGTAAACACTACTTAAAAACTAGTTCTGCCCTCGTTACGTTCGTGTCTGCAACGCACTCAATGACTGCCGATCTCATTAAAATCTGTTGCCGCTAAGTGCACATTTAAATCTCAATAAACGTCCTTTAATTTTATCGACGCTCTTAAAAAGGTCAGGAAATCTGCTACAATTTAAATAGTGCTCGAAACAGGGCAATAGTATTTGCGTAAGTTGCATTTCTTGAGGCGACATACCCTTGCCAAACCAAAAGAAAACAGCATCAAAGATGAGATGAGTGTAAATTTAAATTACAGACAATTGTGCCAAGATTGGTTTCGAAATGCTAAAGCTATTGACTTGATACTTTATTCTTCTGAAGGTAATATAGTTTACTGTTTGTTCAAGTGAGTAAAATGCATCTGTATAGGGAACAAAGTGTCGGGTAAAAGTGCGAATACACGACACAGCACGCGGCGAACGCGATAAGCGCGCGGTCATTTGTCAGCGCGGACGGCGGACGGCGTGTACATTCCTTCCCGAGATAACCGCCACTCGTTTATTGAAAGACAGTCTCTCCCTTTCTGATGACCATTTTTAGCAGATCAGAACTATTAATAAAGTTTCAATTTCATTAACCGTCCGGATATCTATTAATATTACTTGTACCTATCATGTGTTCAGCCGATGATGTTATAAATTCTTCATTGGCAACCATGTTGTGAATGATTGTAGAACATGCCACTTCATTACTTTTTTTTATTTTAACATACTGATTATACAAAAGTATTTACACTCTGTTCTACGTTCCACTTGTAGTATCACCATAATTACTTCTGCTGAAGTCACACTTCACAAACCGTTCATAATCTGTGTAATCAGCAACTAGCTAGTTAACTAAATCACTTCAACTGCTACTGGAATTTTCACTCCACCGCACGCACGCACTCGTTATGTTTAGTTTTAGAGATAACATCCCAGTTGTAAGTTATGATCCTTAACTAGCATCTAAAAGCGCCATGTAGGTGTTCATTGAGTGGGTATATGTACCTATGTGTAAAGTAGTCCATCACACAAAAAATATATCACGGTGGCTATCGTGAACCGTAAGGACGCAGCTAACCTGGATTTAATAAGGACTAATAATTCTTGTATCCGAGCTTTTGAACGTCGACCGTAAATTTCTAAGCGCCACTTGCACCATCCCACTAACCCGGGGTTAACCCAAAGTCAAATTGTACTGGTAACCATGGTAACTCCAGGTTTAACCGGTTAACCCTGGGTTAGTGGGATGGTGCAAGTAGTCTTAGGGCCACTTGTTTGAAGGGCCAGTGTTTTGAAGATAGGTTACTGTCTTTGTTCGTTTGTTACTGTTCACATGTATACAGGTTCTGAGTAAAAGAAAAAGACATTTCTATGGGTAAAATTGATTTGTAATTCTATTCGTCCCGAGTGGCAGGCATCCAGTCCTGGTCGGAAAAGGCGGCAATTGAAGCACCGTTGTAATGACAGTTCCTTGAAAGCACCGCTTTGCCTTTTGCCTTAGGAAATGACTCGGCTCGACTAAATCACTATTATATCAGTAAGAGCTTTCTCAATAGGAAATAAATAATAGCATACATCTACTGCTCTGATACCGTAATGTTTCCGCTGTGAATTTATTTACGCGTAGATTGTTTTGTTTATTAAAGATAGACTTTTTCATGACGACAATTGAGATCTAGTACCTTTGTTCGCAGGTCGCAACATTTCGACAGAGGTGCCATTATTCTGCCAAACACGTTCCTTGAACTCCGAAGAATCTGTAGAAGTGGTTGCAGCCAAACCTTTGGAAATCTGGTGGCACAAATGGGATTCAGCGACATCTAACATTGAAACACCTTTACTGTTATCATGTCCTCTGACAGAAGTCCTGAATGGCCCCTCTACTGTATCCATCGTGACACAACCGTGCCATGATCCCACCAACGCATTCGCTTTGAAATCTTATTCCAGAGATTTTAAGTACAAGAGAAACTTTACAATTTGTGTTAAAGATATGAAATTTGAGAATGACGTATCACAAAATCTAGTCGAATGGATAGAAACTAACAAGATACTCGGCGTTGACATGATCGATATGTATATAGACAGCATCACTAAAGAATGTGAAAATATCCTGTTTTACTACAGAGATCTAGGATTTGTTAGATTATTCCATGTTCCTATTAAACATAAGCTAGAGAGGTCATTATGGCAGCGCAGAAGAGACCACATAATAACTTACAATGATTGCTTGTATCGAAATTTACGAGAATCTGAATACATCATCCCGTTAGATGTTGATGAAATAGTATTACCGAAAGAGGTATTTACATGGCATGAACTGCTTAGTCGACTTACTATTTATGGCTGGGACCCATCGCAATACTCAGCTATTATGATACAAAATGCATTTTTCTTTGACTTCATGCAGGGGCTTAAGAAATATAAAGCTAAGAAAATAAATTATAAAAAAAGTGAAATTTATATAAAGCGAGATGATGTGCGGATTAAAGATGCCGAATATTTAGATGAAAGAGAATTAATTGATGATGAAAATAGGATAGACGACGAAGTCATAGATATTAAGGATACCGATAAGGAATTGTATGACGAATATAAAGAAAGGTGTGGTAAAGACTTCGTGATCCCGAAATTAGTGCGCCACATAGTGAGGTCAGCAGTTATTAGTCCTAAAGGTTCATACAGCAAGAGCTTCATGTTGACGAGAAAGGTGCTGACTGCCTTCAACCATTACCCTTTGACTAGTATTGGCTCGACTGGCTTTCTCGGCTGCTGGTCCGCGCCCTTCAGTGAAGTGCAGCTCAATCATTACAAGGTAATTCCACATTGATTACCCAGGTACTTTCTTTTTAGAATAGGTTTTCCCCTGCTTGCTGCTTTTAACTACGCCAGCCGTTGATCGCGACGTTTACTTCTATAATACAAACCTGAATTACCTAATCAAAACCATCTTATCGATCGATGATACCTATAAATAGTTGAGTAAATTAACGGTTTAAAAAGTCAATGTCGGAATTTTATCGGTTTAAAGTACTACGAACTCCCATGACACGGTTGACGTCTGCCGGTAGAGCACGACTCGCTGTTATCTGCTGCACGCCTTCTAAAATACGACCTCAGAAAGCCATTTATTAAATTTGTCACGGAATCCCTTTCTCCGTCTATTCGCGTAGTTCGTTTCCCATTGTAACTGGACTAATATTACAATGCGCTTACTAAATTCACGACTCACTTATTCATGCATAAGTGAAACGTTCGAGTACATAGTTAATGATTCTTACGGATTCCGAGATTGCCAGATTGATTCACAAGGCCGACGAATGTATAAAATTTTACGAATCAAAGTGTAGGTAAATCGCAGGTTTTATTTTTTGTTTGGCCGCATTTAAATTTGGCTTATTTAAACTAATAGGCTTATTTATTGGTTCGCCAGAAGCGAGTACCTACTTGTACAACAACAGTCTGCTAAGCAATTTATCAGTAGGAAATTCAAATTAAATATAAATATATATATTAAAATGAAATCTGTTTATTTCAAAAAAATAATAGCATTACAATTTCTTAAACCCAGTTACTACTACTTACTACTTACATGTTTGGCGCGGTGACCCAAAATGAGTCTTGGCCTCCAACACAAGAGCACGCCACTTTGATCGGTCCAGAGCGGTATCCCGCCAGCTTTCACCGACGCCGAGCTCACGGAGCCTAAACCTAACCCCAACCTAGCCTACCTAACCTAAACCTAGATTGTAAACCTAGTTACAATCTTTAATATTTAAGATTTTATTTACTAGGTAGTGAATTTCAATACTACGATATTCTCACCTTCATTTTTCAATTTTTTTTCCGAACAAATAGGTTTGGAACTTACTAACCAATAGTAATTGCAGTTGGTTGTGTTGCAGGAGTCGTGCAACACGACGGTGGTGACGGACTGCGCGCGGTACATCCGCCGCGCCCGCGTCGACACCGCGGCGCTGCGGCTGCGCGCCCCGCTCACGCGCGCCCTCGCCCGAGCATTGTGTAGCGGAATAAATACTTGACCGATGTTATGCGTTTCATTCTATTATTGTGATCACCGATTAAAAATCATCGTGTATACAAGATGTACTGACAGAATTATTAAGAGTATGTACTGACAGAATTATTAAGGGTCATGGTGAAGACCGTCCATAAGGGATTTACGACCGTCTGTAATTTTACTTACTTACAGTACCTAAAAATAACATAATGATGTTATTCATTAAAAAAACAATAGTACCTAAATTACCAATAAAACGGGACATTTTATTTCAGTCATATAATATCGGCATAAATTCAAGTTTATTAATACATTTTTAAAAGAACTTTAAGTGCTAAGAACCGGGTCAGTGGACCTATAATTATAAGTAACTACATACTTAATGCTAACTTTAATAAGATATTTTTATTAATACTTTTCCATACCGCTGCCGCCTCGTATTTATTTTTAAACATAGTCCAGAGTAAAGGATGACTCACGTTAGACCGGGCCATGGCCGGGCCGGAGCATCCGGAGCTTCGTTTGCCAAGGATATGACAAACATGTCGGACGCCTCATCAGTCATATACTCCGTATTAACTTTTGGAATAAGACCATTCATTTTAGCTGTACCTACGTGTTATTCTCGTAAGATGAAATTATTTAGATGATGATGAAACCCGATGATTTGACCCATTTAAAATTAAATATCAAGAAAACAGCAAGGTCCCCGTAAACTAAAAATATGATTTACTCATGTCCATATCTCGAGCGTTATACATGTCGAATATATTTTTGAAAATAAAATACGAATCCAATCTATAATATATCCATAAAATTGTTTGACGGCACGTGCTTTGTGCCCGATGCAAATTTAAATATGTATAAGGCCGGGAGATGTCTACGCCCATCATCTTGAGTACTCTGTAATGGATGATGAATCTGACCAAAGGCTAAATTGGAATATTTAATGAGACTATGATAAATATAACTTGAATACACCTGGAATTAAACAACATAGGAAGGAGCTCTTCATATTACCTAATATTTTATAAGCAAACTAACATAATGCGATGAAGTACAATAGTACAAAATATTTACAAAATATTGTAAAATATTATTTTTCTAGAAGAAAATATTCAATAAAATAATAAAATAAATGGATAAAAAATAAAAAATAAAATTGTCATTTCGACCATATCGTAGCCAATAAACTTCATTATAAAGTTCAAAGTTCAAATACACTTTATTCATGTAGGCCTAGCAACAAGCACTTATGAATGGTTAGTTGTTATTACATATATAGGTACCGTAAAACGGGGTCAACAGAAATCGCGGGGTGAATAGAGACATTTTGAACTTTTTCTTTCAAGTTGTTATATTTAAAAACGTACATCTCTAGAATTAGATTTTTTGGAATGCGTATTTAGTAGACTATTTATTCTCTACATTGATACCAAAAGAACTTAATCAAACTGCCTAAAAGTTAGATTTTTTGACTCTAAAGTAAGGTCTCGCCGAGGTAAGAAATGAAGCCTGTTTGAACTTTGTTCTAGCGGTAAATGTTTTGACATTAACTAAGTAAAAGTTAGCTAACCTGATAATATAGTACCTATCTGTATCTGTTAAAGGTGAGGTACCCATTTTTGGGCAAAGGCCTCCTCCAAGCCCTTCCAATGGTCTCTGTCTTTTGCTTGTCGAGTCCATGTGTTTCCAGCTATCTTCGCTATATCATCTACCCATCTTCGTTTTGGGCGGCGTCTTGGTCTTGTCACCTCGCGAGGGTGCCAGTGCAATATTCTCTCAGTCCATCTTTCATCTCTGAGTCTCACAACATGACCAGCCCATTTCCATTTCATTCTGCAGGCAAGTTCAACTGCATCTATCACCTTAGTTATTTTCCTAATGTCACGGTTTCTTTTTCTGTCACTCCGCTTGATGTTTAACATACTCCTCTCTGTCGCCCTTTGGAATACATTGATCTTTTGAACAATATCTTTAGTGAATGTCCATGTTTGGCAGCCATACAAGAGTGTTGGTAAAACTATAGAGTCCATCGCTTTGCGTTTGAGGTGGAATGGAAGGTTTGATTTGAAAATGTCTTTTAATGACCAGTATTTGTTCCATGCACTTTTTATTCTTTGTTCGACTTCGCTAGATGTTTGCTGTTTGAAGGTTATTAATTTGCCTAAGTATATATACTTATCAACATACTCTATTTTATTTGATTCAGTCGTGATAGGTATTTCTTCGCCGTTAGTCATGGCAAATGTTTTTTGTTTATTCATTTGTAAACCACATTTTTGGCTTTCTCTGTCTAAGGTATTCAGCATATATACGAGATCTTCGTGGTCTTCCGCTATCAGGACAATATCGTCGGCGAACCGTAGATTGTTAAGGTATTCGCCATTTATATTTATTCCGATGCTTTCCCATTGTAGTTTTCGAAATATAGACTCCAAAAGGGCAGTGAATAGGTTTGGGGAGATAGGGTCGCCTTGTTTCACGCCTCTTTGGATTTGGAATGGTTCTCCTTTCTGCTCCAACTTGACAACCGCTTTGCTATTCCTGTATATCTCTTGAAGTATAGTTACATAGGTAGATTCCACTCCCTGTTCCTTTAATGCAATCCATAGAGGCTTATGTTGTATCTGTAGTACCTACATAATAAATAATATCACTATTTTTCTCTATAGCAAAAAACTAATAACAAGCAATTTTGCGTGATAAAGGGGTCAGTGGACACGCATATGGGGTGAGTAGTTATGCCATTGGGGGTGATTAGATACCACAAAGGGGTGTAGAGACACGCCTTGGGGGTTAAATGACACGGAAAAATAGTTTTGTGTCAAATAGCTGTTTAACACATATATATATACCATTTTCCAATAGAGTATCAACATAATAATGACCAAATTCGATGCCTATGACAACTAAAACTTAATATTTCTATTCACCCCTTTCTTGTGTCTATCGACCCCGTTTTAAGGTTATGGAGAAAACAGGTAGTTTTCTTCGATTTTCTCTGAATTGGGTCGGTAAAAATTTATTTCACAAATGCAAAACTGAAGAACAAACCAAGACTCAAAAAATTACATCAAAATATTTACTTTTATCATTTGGATTATTGGCGAAAATCGTCCTTGAAGTTGAAAATCGTGTCTTTTCACCCCGTTTTACGGTATTATCTTAAGCTAATTATCGGAGCAATTTATTGATGTTAATATTATTCCAGAGTAAAATTATTATACAAATCAAATTTAATACTAAGAATTTCACAAAAAGATCGTCAAAAATAAAAAAAAATATAAAAAATACTAGTCTAGAATGTTTTTAGAAGGAAATCTAAAATAGAATAATTTAATACGACGGAATCTTAGTTTTTCTAATATACTATTTACCTGACGGAAGAAATAAAGATTAAAGCGAAGCATGTACGATTTAAAATTGCATGTAGGTACAGGTTGTGTCCAAAATATTTAACACTGAAATAGTTAGGTAAAGCCTTACTTTACCTTCTTATACCCCGTTAAATTGCGAAATATATTTTTCACCTCAGCAGCTCGAACAAGGGTACTTTGCTTCTTAAAAATAGTGAGCAAAATGTGATTTTGCTCACTGAGTGAGACAAAATGACATTCAAGTGACCTTTATATTCAAACGTCATTTCAACATGCGGGGTCTAATACAAGTTGGAAATACTTGGGTTCTATTATCTCTGTCCCTTTCACACTGTTAGCAAAAAGAAACAGACGAAAAAAAGTTCAAACGACATTCAACGGTATATTGACTGTTTATAATAGACCCCCGAAAAACTTCAGAACGCATCGTTCCAAACCATGTACGAGCTCCGTACGAGTATGAATTCTTAATAATTATTTAAATAAAATAAAGTTTAAGATTTGATATAAATACTATATCTTAGGTATTTTATTGTACAATTAAAATAATGAACTCACAGATAATCACAGATTATCACGCAAAATTAATTATTTTACTTTTAAGAATTTCTACTATAGTTGACAAATAGTACGTATCCGCAATTCGGACCGTATCTTAAAAAGTTTTGTTTTTTACAAAAAAAAAGTTGTCGGTTGAAGTGTCAGTTGATCAGTTCGTTATTTCCATATTATTTTACTGAAATTTATTATTACGTTTTGTTTTTGTGTTCGATTGCGGTAATTAAACTTCATTGTTTGTATATCTAGAAAACATCAGTGCATAGGTTTTAAGTGACGAAGAAGGATTACATTTTTCAAGTTGTCTAATAGGTATGTTCTCACTGCTAAGGTGTGAAAAATTTTGTGTACTACACGAGATCAAAGTTATTTACATCTCGTGCGCTTTTGAGTCCCTTACTACGCTCAAGATTCTAAATTAGATTCACTCGCTACGCTCGTGAATCTATTATAGAATCTTTCGCTTGCACGGGACTCAAAATAAGCACTCGAAGAAATATCAAACTTTGATCTCTTGTTGTACAAATAACTAATTCTTCTAGGCTCAATAGTTTTTCCAATAAAACAACTTTCGGAATTTTGACAAATTTGACTAGGCTCCATGTCACATCAGTCATTCATCTAGAAAGTTTTTGTAGGGAAATATAACATATTAAATATAAAATAACTTATTAAAATAAACTAAAACTACAAACAAATTAAAATTAATACTAAATTGTAGGGAATATGTATTTGATTGCTATTATCTCTATATTAATCTATTGGCTCTTGCACATAATTTTAGTTGTGTTTTAGTATTTTTTTTAGGAATTGTTATATTTGCTTAGATCTATAACAGAGTGTAGACCGAGGTGTGGACCAAAGATTTATTAACACCTAACCCATAATAACTACACGAATAATTTTAACGACCGGTCTGGCCTAGTGGGTAGTGACCCTGCCTATGAAGCCGATGGTCCCGGGTTCGAATCCTGGTAAGGGCATTTATTTGTATGATGATACATATATTTGTTCCTGAGTCATGGTAGTTTTCTATGTATTTAAGTATTTATATATTATATATATCGTTGTCTGAGTACCTACCCACAACACAAGCTTTCTTGAGTTTACCGTGGGGCTTAGTCAATTTGCGTAAAAATGTCCTATAATATTTATTATTCTCTTTATTCAATTAGGGTCTTAGGTTAGGGTTTTACAATGTGAGTATAAAAGTAAAATATAAAAACACTTACAAAACATAACAAAAATATATAAACACATTATAAAAAACCTAACCTAGGGTGCCGCCGGCAGCGGGGCAGGGTCCAAGCTGCCGGTGGTCAGGGCCGCAGAGTGAGGAATCGACGTACTATACGCGCCGTGTCCAAAATTACCGCCTTCTGCATCTGACCCTTGATCCAACCACCCAGCGAGAGTCTCTCTAGGTGTTGGTCGAGACTCTTCGCTATGAGACCGTTCGCTGACACGACTATAGGAACAATGATCGTCGAGTCAACATCCCACATAGCGGTTATCTCGTGGGCTAAGTCTAGGTACTTGCTGGACTTGTCCTTCTCGGCCTTCACGAGATTCTCATCATGGGGGATGGTGACGTCGACGAGCACGGTCCGGCGCTGCGATCGATCTATCAGCACGATGTCAGGCTTATTGGCTACAATAGTCCTGTCAGTGATGATAGATCGATCCCAATAGAGCGTGGCACGACCATTTTCGAGAACTGGCGCAGGTGAGTACTTGTAGTATATTTATTTATTATTATTTTATTATTATTAATTACATTTTCCGTCGATATTCCCAAGTGGGTGAAAGATTTCTATCGCCTTTAGTTTTTCATTTCCTTTCGCCCAATAGTTAGGTCATCCTGTATATGCAGAAACTTAATTAAGACAACTAACGCCGCGGCAAAGGGTATAGAATAATGACTACTAAGGTAAGATTATAGTCGATTATCAGAGGTAATAGTGCAATAAATGCAATGTTTAAGTACCACTGTGCATTTAGATATTAATGAAAGTCATAAAGTAGGTATCTAATACTTATTTACGAGCAGAACGAATTTAGTGCTTACAAGGTACTCTTTGAAAAATGATGTTTTTTTTCAACAAAATTACTTACTTATAATTAATAGTTATAAGTACTTTTGTAGTAAAATACATTATAAGCACTTAATTAATTAATATTATGGGACAATTGGACAATCTTACATAACTTTAACCTAGTCCCACTGTAAGCTCAATAAGGCTTATGTTGTGGATTACAAGACAATATAATAGATATTTTACTTAACTATTAAGATTTTCACAACATCGATTTCCTTCGAATCATACCTACCTATCAACGGAAATCAATAATGGTTTTTAGTTGGTAATATTTTAGTGTAATTTTCAACAGCTTATTCCTAGAGCCGTTTAGGTAGGTATTCAACCATCAGCGAATAAATTTAACTGGTAAAAAACCTGCTTTAAAACTGTTCGAGATAAATTAAACTGCAAACTGCTGTATTAACAATCACATCGGAAACCGTCGGTGGCCGTAGTTGCGACTAGTTTACGAGCCCCATACGAGTACCATCGTCCAAACTATTCACTGGCAAGCAGTGAACCCTATTACAAAGACGTAAGGTCTAGATATAGTCAGTTGAGTGTTGCTGTTCTGGACAGTGATAAATAAAGATAAGTTCGCTCGGGATCGCCGGGGACATGTGAAGGCTGAGACAAATCATGGGACATGTTTGCAACAGTCGCTACTAGGTACCCTCGGCTATTTAACTGCATTGTTTATTCAATAAGTGCAGATTAAATGCTTTGTTTTAAAATTTAAAAAAATATCGGCTAAGTGTGAGTTGGACGAGCCAAGGATTCCGTACTTCGCACATTTTTTTACATTTTCTCAAGTCCGACTCACAATTTTCCCGTAATCTACAGGTAAAGAAGGATGTTATGTGTTTAAAAAAAAAAGCCCAGTAGCTTCGGAAATAATGGGAGAGGAATGGTTAATTTTTATTAAATAACTTCAGAATTTTATTTTAAAATAATAATAAAATTACTCACAACAAATCCTTTCGTTGGATATGTCATATTTTTTAAAGAACTTGGAATGAATGTAAGTATGTATTAATCTGCACTTCTGGAGCAAGAAGGATAACATAAGAATTGCACATATCTACATATTTACATAATTAAAATAATTATCCTTCTGCATCAGAAAGTGCGGCGTGAGTCCTATTTGTTAGCAAAATCTACATAAGTGTCGCTTGCAATTTAGAATGATAAGTATCTACTTATGTAAATACTATACCTAACTATACCTACTACAGGATTTAGGTGTAAGTAATATGAAACGAGTCGCAAACCAGACGCACAAATAATTATCGCACACTCTAATTACGCATCTTATTCATCCATAGTCTGCATCTAATGCAAGGTTCCCATGTGCGGGTGTAATCGTGCGTGACGAAGTAAATCGGTACCTAATGTCGCGGTAATGGACTATCCTCGCAGACCGTATGCTAAACTAGACGCAACATATGCTAATGCTTCACGTGTTTTTTTAATGTTCGCTCGCTAGGTGATGCTCCCGTTCCGCGCCGTTTTGTTAGATGTTTATTGCTGTAATATTAGATAATTTTCACTGGGCCGAGAATTCTAATTGTAGGTATAAATTCTACCAAAGTTAAAAAATAGCCTTTATCGATCTAAAAAACATGACAGATAAGTATGTCGATATTTTTATTAAAATAGGTCTGAATTAACAATTAACAGATAAATAATTGTATCGTCGTAGTTCATGGTTAGTTATCAAAGTTATGAAAAAATGCGAGATTAAGGAGTACTACGCCTTTATTAATTGGTTTGTTTAGGTATAGGTAGGTACTATTTACCTACACCTTCTATAGGTTCATCAAGCTAGAAATTACTCTCTAAATTACTAAATTACTTTCATTTAAAAATTACTCTCCAGGGGCCCTAGCTAAGATGAAAAACATACATCGACAAACGTTAAACATGAATAAAAAATGTATCGGGATGACAGATGCTACGAAAAGTCACGTGACTATTTCCATAAGTACATTATTTAAGTGTCGGTTGGCGTTTTCTATCAACTATTGTCATCTTGGCCCTTGATGTCATATTTAACAGGTAAAAAAATCGTCACGTGTATCTACCGAGTCTAGTCTAGTCAAAGTAGTCGACTAGTGTACTTGCTGTATCTAGTTCAATCTATGGTCTGTGAGTATCCTCCCCGCTCCCACACATCGCGACTGACCGATCCGGTGCCTGTTATTTAATAACTGGCTTATGCGAGGAAATTACACTTCCATGTATTACGGACAAGACAGTCAGGAATTATTATCAGATTATGATGAGATCTTACATCGAAATAGACACAGTAATTACTAATTAGGTATGTTGACAGTTCACCGCGTTCGTTCACCTTGACTATTGGTAATTACTTGTTATAAATATTTGCAAGAGCGCTGGTGGCCTAGCGGTAAGAGCGTGCGACTTTCAATCCGGAGGTCGCGGGTTCAAACCTCGGCTCGTACCAATAAGTTTTTCGGAACTTATGTACGAAATATTATTTGATATTTGCCAGTCGCTTTTCCGTGAAGGAAAACATCGTGAGGAAACCGGACTAATCCCAATAAGGCCTAGTTTCCCCTCTGGGTTGGAAGGTCAGATGGCAGTCGCTTTCGTAAAAACTAGTGCCTACGTCAAATCATGGGATTCGTTGTCAAGCGGACCCCAGGCTCTCATGAGCCGTGGCAAAATGCCGGGATAACGCGAGGAAGAAGAAGATAAATATTTGCAAGGGCAGACTCCAACCAAAACCTTAATAGGTAGGTACCTAGTAGGTTAAAGTTGGCTCGATAGAGAAATATCACGAACATAATTATTTCTAACTTTCACTTATTTTCAGTAGTAATATATCATAACCCTGCATACCGTATGAGTATAAGTTTAGTATAAAATGAAAATGGCTAGTGATATAATTATAATCGAGAGATCTGACGAGCAATATTTTAAACAGAAGTATATTTTCAGAGTAATTGAAATAAAACCCGCGTTACGGTCATATTTTCTGTCTCAAGTGTCGCGCGGCGCGCTATAACTTTTGTTTCCTTTTAATTTACTGGCTTTACATCCCCTCTTAACTCACAATTCAACAACATAACGTCCTGCAGGGTGCTTTTTTAAGCCCAGTTTTTAGTATAAGTTTAGTTAAGGTTACGCGACTTTCCAGGGGACATCATACAATTTTAGTCTAATTTTCTTGGCGGACACCTAAAGGCATATTCCATCCTTCTAATACTTACTTCTTAAAAGCTGTATGCTTAAAGCCTCAGTAAAATGTACCTACTTAAATCGTTAACTTTCGTATCAAATAATTGTCAACAGTGTTAAGGATGAAAATCAAACACCAAGTTCGGGCTGAGACTGACTCTACCCACAAACAGAATAAAACGCCAGTTTTCCAAACATTTTTGACCCAGCAATGGCCAGTTATCAGTGCTCCTGTTAGTACAAAGAAAGAGTGGAGGCAATTAGACGCGCACGCAGACATATTGTCATAAAATGACCGGTTTACAAAACCACAAAGAAGTAGCCTCAAACTGATTAGGTTATTTATTTTAGACGCACAGAGCTAATTTCGTTGTCTTAACTGCAACATTGTAACTCATCTATCAACTCGCTTTCCATTCATTTTTATTTTTAACCTCATCCGAAGGCATGCTTTTTTATGTCACTTTTTAGGGTTCCGTTTTCACCTCTGTGCATCCGCGGCTCGGCTTAGCTCAGAGACCCTTGGCATTAAAAAGCTATAATTTTGTAATGGGTCTTCTATTACCATACCGACAAACAGGTAAAATTCAATCCTGAAAAAAAAGTGTAGAAATTATTTACCTAGTTTTATCATTAATCGAATCTATTTTTGTTAAAATAAAGTTCAAGTCCTGTATTTTTTTAGATTTATAAATATCATAGCTACCTATATTATTTACCTATAACAAAGGTGAACGGAAAACTATTACAAGTAACTAGGTACATTTTATTTCTTTTTAAGCTATTGATAGTAAGCCACAGGAACCCTCTACTGAACACGGTCTGACATGTTTTTTTAGGTAATTTGCCAGAAACAAGACGCAGAAGTCTTTCGTTCGATGTTTTCTGACCGTTAACCCTTCTGATCCTGACGGGCACGTCACTAACTGCAAATAACGCGGTCGTATCTGTCTCGCGGATTGCTTTTTACGTGCCCCCAGGACGTTAACGCCACTTGCCCAGCAAATTGCTCCTCTACTGGGCTATTACCATGTTTATGCCGAGTCCGAGTCGTCAGAGATTCTTCAAAAAAGGAGGAGATATGAGATATGCGCAAAAGTAGAAAATGCAGGCACAATTTTCGCTAGTCAATAGTTTTGCCCAATTTATAGGAAAGCATCGACAAAATCTACCAATAGATAGCCTCGAAACCCTAAACACCGCGTCGCTATTGCATTATCTTAGGTACCCGAAAACTTAAATTAAGCAAGTAACTTTATCTGTGATTCAGTTTGCGCGTATTGACTTTCATTTATCGAAAATGCTTTAAAACGCTTAATCAGTACTTAATGCATTTCTTAATGCTGTTGCGCTGTTGCTTATTGAATATTATATATAGGTACCTACTTAATACAATCAATACAGTACGGTTTCAATGGTGTAATTTTAAATAGACTCAGAAGATTTTATCCAAGAGATCCGGGTTGTAAAAGTCAATTAGAGTTCCCTTTGCATACATTTGACTCTAAAGTGCGAGATTCACCTCGCAAACATATAACATTTGCATGTGACCGCAAATTGTTTACTTATCTTAATGCAGGCTAGGTAACAGTTGAGTCCTGCACATATATTAAATTAAAATACCTATAAGTATCTAAATACAACAGAATCAGTCGAGAACCTGCGATCGCAATTGAGATTTTTATTAGGTAGCCAAAACACGGGTGACCTTCCCCTGTGTCTCAAGCGCAAACTCATCGACATGTGTATCCTGCCTATCCTAACCTATGGTGCTCAGACATGGTCATTGACTGAGGCTTTGAAGTCCAAACTCAAGGTTTGCCAGCGAGCGATGGAGCGCAGTATACTGGGTGTTCGCAGGACTGATAGAATCAGAAACACGGAACTGCGCTTCAGAACTAGAGTTGTAGATGTAGGTGTCAAGACCGCTAAGCTTAAGTGGGACTGGGCTGGACATGTCTGCCGCATGCACCCTGAAAGGTGGGCCAAAATGGTTACGGAGTGGGACCCACGGAACACCATAGATGGTGCTAGCCGGAGTGCAGGCAGACCGAAAAGGAGATGGCGGGACGACTTGGACGTATTTTGTCTGGATTGGCGGAAAAATACAAAAAAAAAAAAAAAAAAAAAAAAAAATACAAAAGACAGGGTTGAGTGGAGGAATCGAGGGGAGGCCTTTGCCCAGCAGTGGGACACTTAACCAGGCTAACAAAAAAAAAAAAAAAAAAAGCCAAAACACAAAGCTAACACATAAATAAGACAGGTAGTATATTATAGGTAGGTAGATTATTTATAAGGGTAGGGATATAGGGTTTCGACGCAACCTGCCCTGATTCATTTACAACGACAGATAGCATCGCCTAGTTTATTGGACATTGTGCGTACGCGCCGATCTCAGATACCTTATCGATGCTCCGGCCGCAATCAATTATTGCTACCCACCCGCAATTCAATGGTACCATTTTATTGCATTTGTCTACGATTGTTTGGAAGTGCTGATGAAAGGCAACTATAATTAATTACGTGCGCTCAGTGGCAGTTTGGTTAATTTGAGGGTTCTGTTGATAATTCATTTTTTTTACATTTTGTGAGCTAGATTTTCATTTAAACGACTTGCTTCTCTACTGCCGCCATATATCTCTAAGAGACGCATAAAAAACGGTTTAAAATCAAGACAAACGTTTTAACTTTTAGTTTTAGTATACGTATTACAAGCTTTTATTTACTTTCCCCTGTCCCGTTGTCTGTAATCAAATCTTGCAAGTTAAATTTCACCCACTTCCCGGTTTCCGATGCAGCTCAAAATTTGCATGCTATGTAATAAGGTGAGTAAGTCAGGTGACAATGCAATATTATGGTACCATCGAGCTGATCTGCTGATGGAGACAGCAGGTGGCCATACTCTGTAATAAAACAACGCAACCTAATTGTGTTTGGGGTTGTTAGACTTGTCTCGATGAGTATTAGTTGCCTGTGGAAGAAAAAGTACAGTCGGCATTAAAAGCTTGTACCAAAGATGAATATTTTGCCAAAAACTTAGGTATTTATCTATCTCTTTATCATCTATCATTACTTACAAATACGACGGGTCTTTGTAAGTAGTCGTATATATTAGGTAGGTACCTAAGTACCTACTTTAGTTTTAACGCTACTTTAATTTTTTAAGAATCACGGAGATTCGGAGAAAACCCTACAATGCTAATTTGAATAATCGACACATTATAATATCCCGTTAAATTTCAATGAGCACGGTTCATTTATAAATTTTATAATGGACGTTACCGGTAGTCATGGATAGCGCATTGTCCAAAGGGCAGATAGCATCAACCACTTTGTGCGATGCACCGATCTTCGATAAGGCTCTCTATTCCAGCTACTAACCAAGCATTACTCTCCGGTTAACCAGAATGAGTGTAACCCTTGATTACACATAATAGTAACAAATCTGGAGGTCAAATGTATACTGGTATGCCTGAAAAGTTTGGGCGACAAGCTCAAAGAATAGCAGCAAAGGCGGCGTTGCGACGACGGGCCCATTACAATTACGATATATGCATATTTAAGTGGCATCATTTCTTGCATTATAATATTCATAAAGAAGTAGCGTAAAGGTAGATATAGATACTAGCGTTTTACTCCAGACTCGCGATTCTCAAACATCGAGTCGAATATTTGGACAAAAAATATGTCTTTACCTATTTACCTACAACTGTTGCATTTTTAAAGGCCCCCAACTACTAGGCAAATATATTAAATTAAAAAGTAAGTTATTGCTTTCAAAATGATGGCACATTGAGTCAAAATTGAAATAAATAAATACACATTTACAGAAAACGTAACACCAATATTTTATTAATTTGTATTTTGACATTTTGGTCTCCTTAAATGTAGCCGTATTATTTTACAATTATTAAAAACACGATATAACGAGAAATAAAACAAAATGTGTACCTACCTACGAGTACCTACATTAGATTGGAAAGCAACTAAGTAGGTACATCCAGATCCGTCACTAGCTTTTCCAAGTTAAGTTAAAATAACCAAGAATTATTTGATAAATTATGTCCAAAACCAAAGTTATTTGAGGGTGGTTGACATAATTTGTTTATTTTATTTTCCAGTTTGTAACTTCTTCTTCTTCCTCGGTCCCTCACTGCTGAGGATCGCGACCATGTATGCTACGTCTCCACAGTGTGCGATCATAGGCCATATGGTTCACGCACTGCATTTTGCCGCCAACCACCCTCTTCACAACATCAGACCATCTCGTGGGTGCTTTTCCTCGCGCTCGCTTGCCCTCTATTTGACCCAGGATAATCTGCCTTTCTAGGTCGTGCTTTTTAGGGTTCCGTGCCCAAAGGGTAAAACGGGACCCTATTACTAAGACTCCGCTGTCCGTCCGTCCGTCCGTCCGTCCGTCCGTCTGTCTGTCACACTGTCTGTCAGGCTGTATCTCACGAACCGTGAAATGTGAATCAGTTGAAATTTTCACAGATGATGTATTTCTGTTGCCGCTATAACAACAAATACTAAAAACAGAATGAAATAAAGATTTAAGTGGGGCTCCCATACAACAAACGTGATTTTTGACCGAAGTTAAGCAACGTCGGGCGGAGTCAGTACTTGGATGGGTGACCTTTTTTTTTTGCCGTTTTTTGCATTATGGTACGGAACCCTTCGTACGCGAGTCCGACTCGCACTTGCCCGGTTTTAGACCGCATGACGATGATGAGTTTGTAAATGGCACGTATTTAACCGGTCAACTA
This sequence comes from Cydia splendana, assembly GCF_910591565.1. NCBI lineage: Eukaryota > Metazoa > Arthropoda > Insecta > Lepidoptera > Tortricidae > Cydia > Cydia splendana. The sequence goes on along the minus strand of NC_085972.1, from coordinate 12,214,061 downwards.
ATTAATCGAATTTGGGTAGTTTAAAATAATAGAAATCGGGTACTAAAATTAATAGTTTGGCAACTAAAACGGAGCCTTAAAATATATCAATATGAGTTGTATGGAGATGCCGTTACAGCTTTTGTTTATTTTTAGGCAGGTACCAAGTATTTATTTGGCAACTGAATTATTATATTGGAGACTATTTATGAAGCACATTTTAAAAAGAAAACGGCTACCTATTAAATTAATAATGAAGTTCTTTTAAAATATTTTGTTTTGTCACTACACGTTACGCCCTAATGGTATAATCTGGTATAATGGTCATTAGGTGTTTCATGATAAGGAATTTCAACTATAAGTATAGTAGGGTATTTATACGTAAATAAATTTGTGGTGTTTTGTGGATTAGAAAATTTGTCAATTTAAAAATTTAAAGTTTGTCAAATTAAATGTTTAAATTTAAATTATTTAAAAATGGAGTATTTAAAGCTTATGTTTATAGGTATCTTAGGTATTTTGTTTATGTACAAAATATATAAACAACCAAATTTTATGATCGCTTTACAATATTAGTTGCCAACTTATTATTTTAGACGCCAACTTATCAATTCAAGTTCCCTATATTTTTTTGGGTGGCTTGATTTTGCTGCCAGTTTTTGACATTGGAAATGTCTTTTCGTTCGCTCCAGTATAGGGTCCGATTTCACGAAAAAGTGCGATCCCCTTATATCTCGGAAAAGTTGTAAAGATATGATATAAAAAAATAGGCTCAAAAGACGCATAATCACGAGAGCTGTAAGGTGCAAAAATAATTATTCGAGAAAGTCAAAAACGAAAAAAGTTATGGTCGAAATAGTGAAAATAAAATTCACTTTTTTCCGAATTTTTGATTTTGGTGCTCGATAATTTGGAAACGAAGAATGATATCAAAAATTTGAGAAAAACGGCTCTGGACAATTTAGTCAGCTACAATTTGAGCCTAAAACAAAGACGATCGGGTTAAGGGTTTGCCCTGTAGCCTAACCTTAAAATAGTCAAAAAGTCAGAACGCACTATTCGACAATCTATGCATTCTTGTGGTGGTGGAAATATAAATAGAGGTAGAGGTAGAGGTAGAGGTAGAGGTAGAGGTAGAGGTCTACCTCTAGGTAGAGGTGGAGGTAGAGGTAGAGGTAGAGGTAGAGGTAGAGGTAGAGGTAGGGGTAGGGGTAGGGGTAGGGGTAGGGGTAGGGGTAGGGGTAGGGGTAGGGGTAGAGGTAGAGGTAGAGATGGAGATGGAGATGGAGATGGAGATGGAGATGGAGATGGAGATGGAGATGGAGATGGAGATGGAGCTGGAGCTGGAGCTGGAGATGGAGATGGAGCTGGAGCTGGAGCTGGAGCTGGAGCTGGAGCTGGAGCTGGAGCTGGAGCTGGAGCTGGAGCTGGAGCTGGAGCTGGAGCTGGAGCTGGAGCTGGAGATGGAGATGGAGATGGAGATGGAGATGGAGATGGAGCTGGAGATGGAGATGGAGTTGGAGTTGGAGTTGGAGATGGAGATGGAGATGGAGATGGAGATGGAGATGGAGATGGAGATGGAGATGGAGCTGGAGCTGGAGCTGGAGCTGGAGCTGGAGATGGAGATGGAGATGGAGATGGAGATGGAGATGGCGATGGAGATGGAGATGGAGTTGGAGTTGGAGTAGGAGTTGGAGATGGAGATGGAGATGGAGATGGAGATGGAGATGGAGATGGAGATGGAGATGGAGATGGAGATGGAGATGGAGATGGAGATGGAGATGGAGATGGAGATGGAGCTGGAGCTGGAGCTGGAGCTGGAGCTGGAGCTGGAGCTGGAGCTGGAGCTGGAGCTGGAGCTGGAGCTGGAGCTGGAGCTGGAGCTGGATCTGGAGATGGAGATGGAGATGGAGCTGGAGCTGGAGCTGGAGATGGAGATGGAGTTGGAGATGGAGATGGAGATGGAGATGGAGATGGAGATGGAGTTGGAGTTGGAGATGGAGATGGAGATGGAGATGGAGATGGAGATGGAGATGGAGATGGAGATGGAGATGGAGATGGAGATGGAGATGGAGATGGAGATGGAGATGGAGATGGAGATGGAGATGGAGATGGAGATGGAGATGGAGATGGAGATGGAGATGGAGATGGAGATGGAGATGGAGATGGAGATGGAGATGGAGATGGAGATGGAGATGGAGATGGAGATGGAGATGGAGATGGAGATGGAGATGGAGATGGAGATGGAGATGGAGATGGAGATGGAGATGGAGATGGAGATGGAGATGGAGATGGAGATGGAGATGGAGATGGAGATGGAGATGGAGATGGAGATGGAGATGGAGATGGAGATGGAGATGGAGATGGAGATGGAGATGGAGATGGAGATGGAGATGGAGATGGAGATGGAGATGGAGATGGAGATGGAGATGGAGATGGAGATGGAGATGGAGATGGAGATGGAGATGGAGATGGAGATGGAGATGGAGATGGAGATGGAGATGGAGATGGAGATGGAGATGGAGATGGAGATGGAGATGGAGATGGAGATGGAGATGGAGATGGGGATGGGGATGGGGATGGGGATGGGGATGGGGATGGGGATGGGGATGGGGATGGGGATGGGGATGGAGATAGAGATAGAGATAGAAATAATTTTATTCGTGAGCACAAACACAAAATAAAAACTTATACAGAGAAACATAAAAAAGAAAAAGTGCCACGAAATGGTCTCACCTCAGCATGTTGCTGGCGGCTGCTAGCAGATAGCTGATGCTGAACCCTGGCAGTACCTAGTGGAGCTCGGGTTTAATACAACATAAGCACACGCTGTTTTGGTCATCGGACTCGTCTCGATGAGCACTTAGGAGAGTAGTACCCAAGATGGAGCTGATGCTGAACCCTGGCTGTACCTAAAGGAACTCAGGTTTGTTGCAACATAGGCACACGCTGTTTTGGTCATCCGACTCGTCTTGATGAGCACTTAGGAGAATAGTACCCAAGATAGAGCTGATGCTGAACCCTGGTTGTACCTTTTTTTTTTTTTTTTTTTTACGTGGAGTAATGCATTTAGGCATTCCGCCTAGCCGGGGAACTAGGATGGATATGTCGGACTCGTGGCCAAGGGGCCAAATACCGACTAAACCCTCCACGGTATGCCCGTCTCGCAGCAATGGTGACGGTGAACACGGGATCGCAGAGCATTCTACCGCGAACACCGCCTGCTGCCGACAGCCGAGGCTGTCCCCTCCTTGGACCTAAAGGCCCTGGAGCCGAAGCTCCCCCTCTCGAAGGTAGTATGCAGGGCGACACCACACACTGATCCCTCATGACAACCTCCACGCCGGGAGGAGATGGAAAAACCCCGGGTTCCACCCCCTCAGGTTGTCTTAGCGATTTTTTATAGAGGTGGTCATCCTCGTGGCCACCACGCCGGCGCCGGCCAGCAGTGGCAACCCCCCCGGCCGTCATCATAGGCCCTCTGCCTAGACAGTTACGGGGACCGCAGTTTTATACAGGGCAGCGGCATTCCTGTGCCCTCACGCGCCCGAAGGCGCCCGGCCCGAAGGCCTCATCCGCGACCGCAGCCGCCCGGCCCGAAGGCCCCCCTCCAGCACACACTCGGGTGAACTCTCCCTCAATGAGAGAACACCCTGTGCGGAACCCCCTTAACCCCCCCACGACAGGACATTGGCAGCACCGGTAAGGAATTACTTGAATGAATGAATGAATGAATGAAATGAAAACATTTATTTTCAGGCAAGTATTGGCCCATAGATAAATACCTTAAAACTAGCATACATATTATTACAAAATATATCTTAAAACTAAAAACACAATTATGGCTGCGATGCAGTTCGCAACCCCGCAGTGTCAGGGAGCCGGCCGCGGAACCGCCGGAACTTGACACCCTTCAGCCAAAACTCCTCCTTGGTGAAGGACGCTAGATGCTCAGTCGGAACGCTCAGCACAAAAGAATCAAGAGATTACTTACCGTTGCCCCCGGGGCGCACCGTCCAAGAACCCTTACCTTTCCCCCGGATCAACTGATCAAGAGGAATGACAAGAGACTCGGCACTCTAGGAGGTTTCCTGTCCGTAGCACCCCACCCTGGTTGTACCTAGCGGAACTCAGGTTTGGTGCAACATAGGCACGCGCTGTTTTGGACATCCGATTCGTCATGATGATCACATGGTAGAGCATTACCCAAGATAGCTGATGCTGAACCCTGGTAGTACCTATTGGAACTCAGGTTTGGTGCAACATAGACAAACGCTGTTATGGTCATCTCTCGTCGCGTCAAACTGCTGTCAAGAAAATTTCATATCTTGCAGTAAATGGGCCGCTGTCGATCAAGACTCGAGTGACGATAACGGCGATGTGGCTACCACTTCTCGAGTTGACTACGGATTTGCCGTGTAATAATTTTCTTGTACTTTGAACATTAATATATCCTGCTTATTAATCGAAAAATGAAATATGTACCTATACTTATGCGCCACGGCGACAATTATTCAAACTTCGATACGCGTGCGGAAATTTTGCAATTTGTTTGTTCACATGCGTTATGTCCAGGATACTTGTGTTAATCTAAGAATAAAATAATTATCATTCAACGTTGTAGTTTTATTTTGTAACTTTTTCCTTATCCGGACTTTCTCGTCGCTCAGCGACAATATTTTTTCGAATTCCGTAGATTCATTTCCAATGTGCTCGATAGTCGTGTGAGGCACGAAATCTGTGAATTTTTTAATAATATGATGCTTAAATTTGAGGCTAATATAAATTTATTGGTGCTAAAATATTAATGCACAGCCAAATTATATTATTATATGCCCAGTCAAAGTTCCTGTTTCATATTTTAGTTGCCCGGTTAATAATAAGCCTTTGTAAATTAGGTATATGTTTATTGTTAATGAATTATTGTATTAGTTAGATATATTTTTAAGTATCGTTCGCCGGATAGATACATCATAGTTGCTGCATGTAAAACCCTATCATCTGTAATTCTGTACTAAACGTGTTTACGTATTATGACAAAATAAAAATGATTGATTGATTGATTGATGGAGTTGGTAATAAGTTCCTAATCGGTTTGTTGTTTATAGATACTGACTCTCCGAGGTCTACACTATACGAGTAACGAGCCAGTTAACCATTAATGAGACGTAGATCCAGTCTCAAGTATAAGCAAGCGTGCCTATTTAATTATAATTAAAATACGTCGGGAATCCCATTACCTCGACGTCGCGACGTTGACGAGCAATACTCGGCCCGGGGTACGTCAGAGGAGTTATTACGATCTCTTCCTAAACCGAGTCGAACGAGAATCGAGGCGTGTCGAACACGATTTTCTAATTTTTTTATCACCATGGGAAGGGGCTCCTTGGTGCTTCCCACTTGTTTCTGATCCTAATCTCCCATCCCACCCCAGAAATAATGTTTCCGTAGGTATATCACACACATTGTAATATTTTCTCTCTTGGTCAATTTTTCAGGATCGATAGAGCAATGCCTTCTGACGAGAAAACAAAAAAAAATTATAGCACGCATGTGACGGCATTACAGTAACATTACAGACATTCATCCGCAAACCTTGGCGTAACTGGATGTTTTTGTTATGTCAGACTTGAGGGGTGAATAATGTGAATATGTATGTAGGTCATTCTGGACATTTTTTTTCCATGGACCCGACCCCAAAATTAAGGAAAAAAAATCATTGACATAATGTATGGGCCGGGGACAGCAGATTTTCTTTTTGGTTTTTGGGTTGGCTCCATCGTAAAAGTTGTTCCGTGTGACCTACGCAGGTATTCTTCCGTCAGAACACTCTTTAAATTCCAAGCTTTAAAATTCACGCTACGCTTTAATATGCGATATGATTGATATGAATTACGAGCATAACCGCAGATCACACTTATACTGGTTAGCCAAAGTTCGGATCGCTTACGTTCCTTAAGCATTGTGAACACAGGCCAGGCTTCACCTGGCTGACCCCATCTAGCTTATGATTAATACGCCGAAGACTTCATTGCTGTTCTGTACTTTGAAATGTAGGAAGTGAGATGCCTGATTACTAGTTGATGGACGCTCGGAAGAGGCTTGCTGGACTTTAATAACATCTATAAAGTTTTCATTGACAGCTATCGCCTATCGCCTTCGACCTCTTCTTAATTTCTATTTATAAATACAGCGTGATTCAGGAGACATGAGCAGGATCAATCCTACGCATTCAGTAGATGATGAAAAACATAAAGTTTTAAATTATTTACTACATGCATGGTCACCTTACAATTAGAATACTTTCGTAATGCCGATACTCTTTGCTCTTTTGAAATTGAAATTGAAAATTGCTTTGTCCGTGTTTAAGTATCAAATTGAATGTCATCAGAGGCTGGTTACTTTAGAAAAGTCTCAGACAAATAGGTGTTGTAGGGTGATCAACTAAACTAATGCGGACTATGATTCCAGCATTTGTAGCCACATCGTTAAATAAATCCTCAACTTTACTTTTTTTAACAGCTATGTAACTGCAAGATGGATTCGAGCCTTCGGGGCCTCCACACTGGGCCGACCGATGGCGTAGCGGTGGTAACTACTTACAAATAGATCATCAATCAATTCAGAAGTGCTAGCAATTATTCAGTAATTAGGTACGTACTTGGAGTTTATTAGCAGCGTTTATTACGTATTATAGGCTCCGCAACGAGCTTGACCCATGGCCGGTTACATTAAAAATTGGGTTAATTAAAAAAAATAGTTTTTGTAGCAAACAGATGCAAGTTTGGTAACAACAAAATTACTTTACTGTAAAAACACCTTACCCATGCCCCTCATTTCCTCACGTGGTGCAGATAAGTAAAAAAAATTGAAGTTTATATACTTATTTCCTTTGGTGACGCGGTGCACCGGTCAGTGCCCGTTCCATACAAGAGGATGTAAGAGTCATCCTTATACGTAGATGTAGACTTTAAAAAATACACCTACATTGAGCTGACAATTTGCCTCGCCGATCTTAATAATAATCCCATATTTTCCATTATCGTGGAGCCTTATCTGCACACGACAAGGGCCGGCGCTGGCGCAGCGAGATTCCTGCAAACATAATTAATATTTGAGTTCGCGGCCTACGCTTGCACCAAATGCTAAGTCATGCCTGTTATTTGTACAGCCTCCCACAGTGTTTATGTTCTAAGAGTACTCATGTAAAAGTACTGTATTGTAGAGGTAAGGGTTAGTATAATTTACAGATAAAAAATACTTAAATAGAGCTTTTTCAAAGAAGTTATACAGGACCAACTTTAACCATAGAATTCAGTTCCTAGTTAGAATAAAAAAGTTATTAACTTTATGCTTAGGACAAAACCTATACCGTAGACCGGGGTGACTTTGGAAAATTTGGGGTTACTTTGATAGATTTAAAACGGCCATAGAATTACCATTATTCATTATTTACTGAAAATGTTCCTGTAACTAGTTAGATTACTATATATTCATATGCACCTACTGTAAAAGATCTCGCATAAATATATATTATGGCTTAAAAACTAGAATTTTAAAGTCGCCCCTGCATTTGAAAGTCACCCCGGTCAATGGTACTTACTTTAAGAGATAATAATTAATTAATTATTATTCAAAATTAAAAAGACAAACTCATTTCAAATGGACCTATGGACCTAATAGAGTTCGTGGAATACGTGTTTAAAGTTATCGTATTATTTGAGCCCATCCTGTATAGCGACGATAACGATAAACGTGACGGTAAACACCACATGTATCGTGTAAATTTCTAAAGAAACGAAAGCAATTCACATTTCACATGCAGAGCATTTTTTTCATTCCGTACGTATAGATTTGCGGGAATGCCTGTACACTTTACAAGAGCGACGCGACTTTTCAAAGGGACATGTAGTAAATTATACGTAAATGACATTCGTTGGACAATGAGTGGCACGGGCTGCTGGACTCGCAACGCAAACCAAGCTCATCGCCTGTGCCAAACCAGTATAACTGAGAGCTCCGATTACAAGTAATTGTTACAAATCTGGATCAGGTCTGGAGGTCAATCGAATAGATAGCGAAGCTAGGATTTGAGAATAAGGCCGGCATGCGCAGGATTACGCGCAGATAAATGTATGATAAAAGGAACATTTTGTATCGGTCTAAGCCACGCCAGCAGTAAATCATACTACAGCACAATGGGACAATCACTCTTGGAAGTTGTAGTGGGTTTTACATTACAGAAAAGACATATTTTAATAAAACTAGATCTGCTGATTCGATTTATATTGTAGGAACCGACGCGTGGGACTATTTTAAATATCAGAATACCATTGAAAATATTAATCAGATAAAACCATTATTAAGAAATAAATATAGACACATATCACACACATATTTATCCTATTCAAGTGCTATCAGTATGAAACATAATTGTTGGATAACCCTTCTAAGCATACGTATAACTTTCTTAATGTTTGTTTTATATTAACATCGAGGAATGAATAGCCTCATTGAACGAAAAAACTAATCACATCGCATCGTGAATGACTTAAAGAGACCACAACACAATGTTTTTCGCTTAATGTTTATGCTTATCGTCCCTCGAAAGCCTAGCAAATATGTAGTACGTACTTAACGCACTTTTGTTGCACTATAAATGTAATACTATTAGACATCTCCTGCAAATAGCGACACACCAGCCCGATTGTTTACTCGCGTTTATTTTATAGAGCAGCCTAAGATACATAAAATCTACATAAATGTAAGAACTCCAGCGAGAACTTTAACACATCGTTGTTGTTTTCTTGGAAACAGAGATCGTCGGGAACAAAACTTATTGACTGTTAAGATTAAAATAACATTGACATGTAAAGCAAAGCATCATGCCACATTAAAACTAAAATGTCGATATGCAACTATGTACTTATTTAAAAGTAATTTGTACGGAATGACGTCCTTAAAGTATTTGCTATAGAATTTACTTTCAAATTGTTGAACAGATGCCGCCCATTCCAAAGATAACGAGCCTGAATTATGTGACATTTGTGTAAGTATAACTCAGATTTCATGCAGATAGTTGTTAAGATAAAGCACTTAAAGGTCAAAGGACTGGAGCATTTATATTAAATGGCAAAAACACGGGTGAGTGACGCAAGGCGCTCGGGCGGGTGACAGCCGCGGCGGGCTCTGCGCCCGCGCTCCTGCCACCTAATTCACAAAAGATTTCCTTTTATTATGAGCATTTCCCAGTATTACTTGACCTCAAGATTTTGAGGTGTCTGGGGATTACAGCCGATTTTGATCAGTCCATGACATATACATGGTCCCATGGGCTCTAGTTTCTTCTACAGAGCCTTAGGCAATGAAAATGAAACGCCCGTTCTAAGGATGCATTGTTAAGGTTGCTGTTTAATAATAAATAAATAAATAATAATAAATAAATTGTTTAGACGACAACGGTTTCACGCACTTGAATTTTTAGTCGCTATTGGCTGAAACTGTTGTCGTCTAAACAGTTTAAAATATGTCTCACGAAAGTTTAATTTCGAATAAATAAATTCATTTATTTCAGATATGTGATCCACGTTTAAAGTAGGCAGACCCAAGAACTCTTAAGAACGCGATTATTTACTTAGGCGCTACTTGTTGCCCAATTTTTTTAGATGAGAGCAGTAATTGTTTTTAAAATCCGTTGTATAACTGGGGACACCCAGTAGGTATTTGTCTCCAAGCCCGCATTTCTAACGTGTCTACCTGATCATTAGAGACTTATCTCAAGTTTTGAGTAACTCCTCGGGTCCTCACCTCTGTGGCATACCTATAAAAAAAAATATATAATTGGTATATATAATAATATATATAATGGTATATATAATTGGTAATATATAATTACAAATAATAATAAAAAAGTTAGAATCAGAGTTAATACTTAGAGTGGTTCGACTGAGACATAGCACTCCGTCACCATTGTGATAAACAACCCAACATTACGCAGAAATTTACTAATTTCAACCCACTCAATTAGTGTAACGTACGTAATAATGGCATAATTTGTGCACTTCTAGTTACTCCCGAGGTCCGCTATAATGCCTGCTGGTACGTCGCGGTAATTCCGCATAATTTCATATTTCGCATAATTTATTATATCATTTTTATGCCATGTTATGTTAACTAGCTTATTAGGAATTATGTAAATTCTTACTAAACAATTTTCATGATTACTCATAATACCTACAGTTCTGGGCTTCTGGGCAATAAACGTTCATTTGATTAGCTTTAAGGATACATCGTTTTCTATGTAAAGCATCACGTGATCACCTGTGAATCCTGTGATGTCATATAAATGTAAGCCCCGGAAGCTCCGGCCAGGACACGGCCTGGTCTAACGTGAGTCATCCTTTAGACTGCGTATTACTATCATTAGGTAGTTGCCTTATATGCAATTCCTATATCCACTTAAAAGTATGATTTCCGGAATAAATGAAATGAGTAAAATTATAAATACGTGCCAAATCCAAATCGGATCAGTCTATGTATCCTCACTTACTTACTCGCAATATTTATATTGAAATTCCATTCTAGAGCTTTTCTCATCCTTAGGGCTAGAATTAGATTGCTCGGGTCACCGGCACAAAGGACTCCGTAATGGCCATTGTAATTCCTAGTTTTAGTTTCCTTAGATTATCGTTAATTTACGGCAAAAGCACGCTTTTCGTGCTCAGCGGTCGCTGGCACACGAGTCCTAGTGCGGTGGGAAACCTAGCCTTGAAGACTTTTGAGCTTGAAGCCTCGCTAGCTTTAAACTTTTCAGATTTTCGGCATTGCTGAGTACTCATTTTATTCAAACCTACTTTGAGAACTTGAGCTCTTTATGAAGTTTTTGACAGCAAACTTTTAATTCAGTCAGGTCTCTTGTGACAAGGAGAATTAATTATACTTAAAGATAATAAGGATGATTTTGTTAATGTCTGACCATAGTCTTAGGGGTGAATATGTAGGTCATACTTAACAACTTTTATTATGGGCCAACACCGAAATCGCGTGAATCACATGTCAATATTTTCTATGGGATAGCAGATTTTTTTTCGCAATATCGGCGTTGGCCCCATAGTAAAAGTTGTTCAGTATGACCTACATGATATCCCACCCCTCAGACATAACAAAATCCTGCTGTATAAAATAAAGCAAAGATATAGCAATCACAATGTTTAACTTTACACCGTCAAAGAGCTAAAACTTTTAGGCTAGTACATTAAAAGCTTAAAGCCTTTTAGGTGTGTACAATACAATATTTGGTGCTGGCAGCTACGACACTTTCTTTCAAATTCCACAACAGAATAGTTTAGTTACGGTTCAAAGTCACAACACTATCCATAGGTACATTTATCTCACTATCAGCACGACCACGTCCTGCAGAATAACTTAGATGACATCTTGCATCTGATTGACTTTTTAGCCTGGAATGCAAGCAGACAACAGATAAACAGTCTTGTGCACCGACTTTTGAAATACATTTTAGGGCTATATTAAATGGCACGTATTTAACCGGTCAACTAATTAATCGAATTTGGGTAGTTTAAAATAATAGAAATGGGTACTAAAATTAATAATTTGGCAACAAAAACGGAGCCGTAAAATATATCATTAAACAACTGTACCGATATTCGGAACCTAATAATAATATTGAGAATGGCAACACTGCGTAGTCGGTCGTATTGTCCTTTTCTAGCATATACGTCCTTCTCTCTCCCACACTCCCACCACTCAGGCAGGTTGCTTTGACAGTTAAACAAGGCAAATTTTCAAGTCATTGGCTTGCTGTTTTTCCATCTGGAAGGTCGTGAAGCTAAACTGCTGGTGAGTTTTTGAATTTGTACCCCAGTTTAGCTGACTATATTGAAAAACAGTTTCTAACGGTTTTTGCCGTTCGAAATAAATATTTAAATTTAGTTGTCCGATAAACTATCTAGCAAATAAAAACGATCCGGAATAGTGATGTGCAAAGATGTGTTTTCTAAGGCTGCCTGCGCGCACCGTGGCTATGCCAATGAAAATACTAAAACACATATGTTAGAAAACACATCGAGCTGGTAAAGCGTGCACGTGTCACCATTAGAATTTAATTTGATACCTACATTAAGTCTCTTCCGAGTCTTGTTAGTTTAAATCTTTGTGTGTGTATAATAAAGGTTGAAATTATAATACTTAAATGGTGATGTGTGGAGGCATACCCTTCAGTTTTCAAGTGATTTGTGTTTTCGAATACGAAAGGATCGGATAGTTAATACGGGTAGAAGTTTATAGACGTGTAGGTTTTATCTGCCCAAGTATCTATCAGCAATTTGTCTTTTTATCCCGTTCCGGGTTAATATAATATTGCAAAACTATTTTTTTTGTGAATTAAATTGCTGATAAATAAGTGTACCCGCTTAGGAGTCGACGAAGCCCCGCCTTCGCGGGGCTTCTATTTCCGCTCTGAGGGACACAAGGTAACGAACAAACCTACATCGCAAACATTGCATTTATTTTTGTGGAAAGTGAGTACTTCGGCAGTACATAAACTTAAATCTGACTAGACATAGAGAGAGATTAGCATGGCTCTGCGCAAGAATGACATGCGAAATCGTGAAGTATTTCACTCTTGATCTACCAACTTATATCTCTCCAACTAGATATTTAATTTTGAAAAAAATGTTAAAATGTAGGTACCTACTTAAATAAATAACTTAGCAGGTACTTACAGCTTAAAAGGTTAAGGAAAATAACTCTTGCATGTAGTTGCTATATGTGCTTGTGTTATTTTGGATTTGAATAACTTGATTATTAATTCGTTACGTAACTACATACAAGAGGGTCAATTCTTAAGCCTACCTACCTACCTACATAAATAGTAAGTACACTTGGCATTAACGATACGGGAATCTTTAGATTGATTCATTGACGAAGACGCATGGTTTGGTTCATATTGTCAAATTATATTAGTTAACTGAAGAGTTAAAGTTTAGTTTTGACAAATCTGCGCGTCACCGTGAATGACACTTTCTAAAAGTGCCTGTAAAAGCCTGCATAAAGCCTTTCACCTTGTCGAGCAAGGAACCCGCAACTAAGGGAATATTACCCATAAACTCAGGGTATTCGATTTGAATGATATTCTTAAACCTACGTCTGTTATGGTTCCACCTGCGTAAGGTGTGCCTAAGAAAATCTTTTATTCGTTCACAAACTAACGTCAAGTTATTTGTGATGAAACCAATATATTATGTACCTATCTAAGGCTGCGCAAGCCTGCCATGTCTCCACCTGCGTAAGGTGTGCCAAAGAATCTTTGATTCATTCACAAACTGACGTCAAGTTATTGATGATAATATTATAACCTATGTAAGCCTGCGCAAGGCATGTCAGACATATTCACAGAAATATAAATGATATGGTCATAACACATGCGAGCAAGTAAGCCACAATCAGAAAAATATTACAAAAATGAATTTGTAAATATCTCCTTTTAGAGAAAGTAAAAAGGGTTCTAACAAAATCAGTCGAAATAGGCAAGGCTTTGTTATTAGATTTCATTTTTGTTTACCAATCTATTCTAAAAGGGTCCCAAACACCCTATTGGCTAAGCCCAAAATTGGGCTAATTAACTGTGGTAAAAGTGAAAATTGCTTTCCATTTACATTACATTTCTAAAATTATAAGGTATAAAGTAACCTAAGATTCTAGGCCTATTTCAACTCATTTTTCTTTTAAAGATGAAAAAATCTTTGCACCCTAATATAAAATTGTGGTCTGGAGACGCTTAGCCTCATAACTTGGGCGGCATAGAGAATACTAAGAGATTTAGTCACCTAATTTCGATTATAAGCCCAGGCAGAAAATTGATAATTAGAATCAGGAGTGGTCAATCCACCAAGGTCCAGACAATCTGAGGACTCTAATTTAATCAGACTATGTAAGCTCACGACAGTGCTTACGGTTCCATTCTGAAATAAGCTATGTTTACAATATAATTCAAATTATATTTCTCATGGTGTGAAACAAACAGCCTGCTCAAGGTGTACAAAGGGTCCGATTAACGGCCCTATGAATATCTAAAAAACCTTTGAAGTCTAGGCCTGCTAAGGCAGACTAGAAATAAATACATATGATCTCAATGTAAGAGCAGCTCACAGTTGCATAAATTATATTTGCCTCGAGAGCACTAGACTTTCAGTTAACATGTTACGTTAAGTTACGAGTATCTACCTATGTACACGACATGACCAAGGTTACCTACCTATTTAACTATTATATCCCTGACTGCCATGGTATAGGGAAATTATCATGTGCTGGCGGTGCTGCACAAGCATGTTTGAAATAAAATATACAAAACTGGCCTGACGGGCGTTTATCAATTATGTATTTTACACCTTGTGTCTGTATTGTGACCCAGGAAGTTTTAAACCACCTGTATCGTAAGTGCTCCTATGCACGGATCAAGTTTATTTTAAACTACCCATGCCCTAACCTCAAGGGCAAGTGCTTCTATGCACCGACTAGATACTGTTATCACTTAATTCACTTGTCATAGTTTGATACTACACGTTTAACAAATTTAAGACCGTGGAATGTACCCACTACAAAAAGGTTTTTAAAATCAGTGACTGAATGGTTTGCACGAACGGTTCTAGCACAACTTCTGGGCGGTCACGTCTAGGGCATGACCCTCTAGTTCTCTATTTATACATAATTATAACATTGTGATACTGTTCGCTTTGCACAATAAAATAGGGAAACAGGAGCACGCCTTGCGAAAAGGCGAAACTATTTTGAAACGCGAACTTTTCAAAAATAGATTGAAATATATAAATATGCCTTTGATGTGGAACATGTACACCCAAACAAATGCAGTCATTTATTATATGTTAGCAAAACTCTGCCAAAGTGTTAGTCTGTCTGTACAGTGTAACCTAAAGGCATGAATGAACAAAAATCTCTTGAAACATGGTGGATTAATTAATTTACACCCCGTCTGTGTCTTGCTCCTACCAAATCCACAATTTAAGGACCTCAACCTATCTAGGTACCCTTCTCGCTCGAGACCTGAAAAAATGTTCACAATAATCTCATGCAGTCAAGTGTCGGAAAACTAGGTCCACACACTTAGCGCTACCGTGAATATATATCTAAGAAGTCTGTATACTGCCTTCCAGGAGGCGGGATGTTAATAGACTAGCCTATATCGTAGGCCAGAGATATAGTATACAAAAGCACACTGGCCCAAATCCAGTAATATTATAATTTCAGAATATAAAATAATTGACAATTCTGCGTATATTTGATATCGAAAAGTTACAGTTATCCTTAGTTCATAAGGAGGATAAGTATACATAAATATCAAATAAATTCGACAAAGTGTTGACTCTAGCATTGGATGAAATAGGTCCCTCTTAAAGGGAATCTGCCCTGTTGGCTTTGGGCCCACGGGTGCCCGGCAAAAGGTCGGGGACCCCATGGTTCCGCACAGTTATTGCAAATAATGTAAAATCACTAAATAAACACACAAATCTGCATTTTGGTTAAAACACATGCGATGAGCTAAGGTTTCGAATTAAGTACCTTATTCTTAATAATTTACACACTGGAAAGAGGAAACTGAATATTCAGAACTATGCAATGTCTATAAATGCTTTACATAAATTAAGCCACTTAAGCGTTCAGAACCAATCAAGCTTATGTCTACTAGTAGGCACCAGATAAGGTAAACTTACTGCATATATAGAAATTAATGAGTACAATTTAGGTCACTTGATGATAGCTAAACATGAATATAATCAGAATGAGCCTGCACCTATACAAATATCATTGATAAGGTTCTGTGGCAGTTCTATATTAACCATTTGAACGCCAAGAGCACCAAAAAGCGTCATTATCATTACTAGTCGTGCCAACATGAGTGTTATGTTATGGCTTAAGCTCTCAAAGTAACCTTCACAATTTTAAGTAAGGTTTGTTTAGGTACATTAGCTCGCATTCGCGTTAGTAAAGCGTACAAAGGATTAAATGCATTTTATAGCTATAACCAAGTATATAGCTCACATTGGCTCACAGTCATGAAAGGAATTCAATAATTCCCTATGACATTTTAGTAAGTAGGTACCCAATACTAACTTTGTGGGTAGTGATAGTGATATAACGAATATGTACAATATTCGTCTACTTAATCCCGAGAGATTTTGGAAATAAGAAAGGTCTTGCCCTTGTTATATTCCTGCAACTCCTTACTTTACTAGATAATTATTATCAAATTTGTTAATAATTGGGAGTTATAAATAAAAACTACTCGAGTACTTTATAAATAATTCTTATCTCTTCATATTTTAATTACATCACTCCTTATCACAGATGTTGTATGCTCCTTGAAGAGTAGACTGACTTAAAATCTCATCTTCTTTTACCTAGTTTCACATACATATAATTAAGTATAGCACCCTTGTGGTGACTCACTTATCCTCTTTGAAAATTTATAAGTACCTACATTAAGTACATATATAAAATGTAAAGTTAGTATCATAATATAATTTTATATCAAAATGTATGCTTTACTAAATACCTCTCTCCTCACAAGTGTTAAAATAAAGGGTGTACTACATAATTAATTAAACACTCGTAATATAATAATATTACATATACATAATAACTACATGTATAATCACATTGGCTTGGCGTCTTCCCACCACCAGGCGATAACAAACACGTCTCAATATTATTATTAGGTTCCGAATTTATTGGTGTTAATTGGTACAGTTGTTTAATGACAGCGTTTTACACAAAAATAAAACGCTAATTAAATAACTTACCATATTCGGAACCTAAAGTTTTAATCCTGCCTGGTGTAAATATGAATAATTTTGAGACAATGACTTGAAAATTTGCCTTGTTTAACTGTCAAAGCAACCTGCCTGAGTGGTGGGAGTGTGGGAGAGAGAAGGACGTATATGCTAGAAAAGGACAATACGACCGACTACGCAGTGTTGCCATTCTCAATATTATTATTAGGTTCCGAATATGGTAAGTTATTTAATTAGCGTTTTATTTTTGTGTAAAACGCTGTCAATATGAGTTGTATTTTAATGCCGTTACAGCTTTTGTTTATTTTTAGGCAGGTACCAAATATTTATTTGGCAACTGAATTATTATATTGGCGACTATTTATGAAGCACATTTTAAAAAGAAAACGACTATCTATTAATTTTAAGATGAAGTTCTTTTAAAATATTTTGTTTGGGCACTATAGTGTAAATAACATTATTTGCGGTATTTGACGTCTGTCACTCACAACAGCAATACTACGTAAAATGTTTTGCACATCGAAATCACAAAGGAAAACAACTGCACTGCGAACGTTTACGTTCTACGTCTTTTTTTTTTAATTTTAGGGTTGGCCGGACACCACCGTTATGAATCGGTAGTCGACTAAGTAAATCGATATGAATTTTTCATTTTTCTTTTAATAAAAATAAGGAAAAGGTGGATAATTAACTGTAAATATGGATATATTTATCGTCACTTAACAGACAACAAATTTGACACAGAAATAACATAAATAAACTTTAAAATAGATCCCCAGTTAGTTTCAATTTTGACAATGGGTGCGACCTACTCGGTCGGTGTATTAAATACACCGACCGACCGGTAGCTTGCGGGAAAACCACATAATTCTAGCTTTATTTAAATCTCAAATAAAAATTCATTATACGTCACAATTCGATACCTCAGTCTACGTGCCATCCAATCGTAATCGCTTGCTGTGACAATCGATTTGCGTTAGTTACATCTCTATCTACGTCAGTCATAATGTGTCAAATACCGCAAATAATGTTATTTACACTATACACGGTCAACCTAACACGCTCCTCCTCGCTTCGCTCGTCGTCGCACCTATCTTTTGACTCTGGCGAACACAGTGGTAACTATTGGAATTAGTAATTAAAAATTTAAAGACCTAATGGTATAATGGCCATTAGGTGTTTCATGATTAGGAATTTCGACTATAAGTATAGCAAGTATAGTAGGGTATTATTGGTAAATAAAATTGTGGTGTTTTATGGATTAGGAAATTTGTCAATTTAAAGTACTAGGTATGCATATGTTTAAATTTAAATTATTTAAAAATGGAGTATTTAAAGCTTATGTATATAGGTATCTTAGGTATTCTGTATATGTACAAAATAACAACCAAATTTTATGATCGCTTTACAATATTAGTTGCCAACTTATTATTTTAGACGCCAACCTATCAATTCAAGTTCCCTATATTTTTTTGGGTGGCTTGATTTTGCTGCCAGTTTTTTAATAATATGATGCTTAAATTTGAGACTAATATAAATTTATTGGTGCTAAAATATTAATTCACAGTCAAATTATATTATTATATGCCCAGTGAAAGTTCCTGTTTAATATTTTAGTTGCCCGGTTAATAATAAGCCATATTAAATTATACAACGGGACTTAATCTCGTATTTAAGTTTTATGGTTAACCTCCGACGTTTCGAGGACGGCGTTGTCCCCGTGGTCTCGGAGAAGACTGGTTAAAGTTGATCTTCTAGCCGCGCGAGTTTTTCGAACTACCCGCACTTGGTCTTAATAATGTGTAAAAATCGAGAAAGTTTAAATCAGTATTTTAGGACTTGTCAGTTTAATTTATTTTGCACAAATTGACTTACTTATAAGCCTCCGATGCCCCCCGTTACATAGCCTACAAAAAACCGTTGTTGTTGCATTCTGTTGCTGTTTTTTTTTTTTTCATGTTTTGTTTTTATTGTTTTTCTGCTTATCTCTTAAATAGGCATGTTTATACAAGCCTAGCAAATTATTATCTCTGGGGTTTATATCATTTATAGTGTTTACTACCCTATTAAATATTTTTTATACAGTGTGTAAATTTTATAAGGGCGAATATTTAAGCGGTGGTTAGCATATGACCTAAGAAGTACCTATATGTCCTATATTGAGATTAATTTGCTTAGAAATACAATGAAAATAACTATTAACGATACAAAATAATTCGCCCCGCAATGTAAAGTATCTAAAGCAACACACAAGCTACGAGATAGTGAGCTTCTTATAGTAGGAACCTAACTGTCAACGCTTGTTATATGTACTTACCTATCTCGTAATGTTTGCAGTAGATTGATGCTCGGTAAATTTTCAAAAGATAATTGGGGTCTTAATTTTAAGTGTAACTTAAAAAAAACTTTTAAATTAATGATTACCCGGATAAATTTTATGTCTGGTTTAATTTATCGCCCCTGTTGGATTTACTCACTGTATTTTGCCTTGCTGATTGATTGGGGGACAATTCCAACGAGGTCGTATTTACACTTTTATCGTTGCATATAATCGTCTTATCGTGCAATAAATCTTTTATTGTGCAATAAAGTTGAAATAAAATCTGATATCTTGTCCAATTTCTTGGGAATATCTACATTTGTACTTACGGCCCTTGTTACTATTAAACTGGTGAGATTTAAATGCGATAAAATCTTCCAGGTGGTCTAAGCGTTACAAACCCCATTTATGAAACATCTTGTAATTTTCTAAAAAAAAAAGTAGGATTAATAAGACCAAGATATAGCAATTATACAATCGAATAGTCCAACTTGCACTTGGTCTAATCTTTTAGATAAATGTCATACAAAATTTCACATAGCAACAATTTGGTTTCTACAAAAAAACGAACTCGATTTTATGACAGATTTGATCGGCTTCAATTATCGACTCTTGATTTTTTTTTTCAGAATATAAATTTTCATATTAGGAACTTATTACTATTATGCTAAATGCTGTTTTAATTATTCTGTCGGTCCTGTGATTACAGAGAACAAATTCCCCTGTCTCTGATGAAACTATCATCGCGTTTCAATGCGCCTACTATTTAAGTTTAGCAATTATTTCAATACCTGCAATTTGTACTTTTGTAAGAAGACTGACAACCCCCATTCATGACTTGTTGTAGAGGTTACTTGCTATATATTATTTTAACATTGTCACCCAGGTGATATTCATAATTAGGTACTAAATGTAAAATTGTCTGACCGCAGTCATATTTAATACCTAGTCATAAAAAGCACTTTTTGCATATTATTATTTAATGGCGGTCTCTAGTGTTAAAGTATCTTTTTCTTCCACTCAGACCTCACTAGATGGCGTTATTTTAAATAAGAATAATTTATGCCTAAAATACTAATTAAGTAATAGATGGTAATAGATAAAAGCGCCACCTACTACAATAATGAGGTACGCGGGTATGATGGTACAAAGTGTTTTTTTATCGCTTTCCACGCCGACAACTATTACTCGTGTTGATTATTTCATTCTTCAACCATCAACACACTTATAAATGTAGATACTTAATTGATATGTATGGCAGCTACATACATTGTTGGTATTCAAATCAACTCGGTACGTGGGCTTCGCTGGAGCCCTACAGAATGCACCGTCATCAGACCCCCCAGACTTGGAACCGATTGGAGTACGTAGGTAAACAATCAATCGTCTTAGGTATTTCGAAATTCGAACGGACAGGTTGGTTTCATTTAGGTCATTCTTCAAAATCGAATTATTCATATCATTCTCTTTTAGTCTACTCGAGAAACTGAAAACGGTGAAAAATAGAGATACTACTCCTAAAAATACGTGTGATACCTCATTAGATTCATAATGATGTCTAGATTCGAAGCGTGTATTAGCCCACACAAAATATCAAAAGATATAAAACAAAAAAGGGGGATAAAAGTAGCTATTTCTTATTTCCCCAATATCTCAAAAAGTATAGTCTAGGTAAAGAACTATTTTATGTGTAATTTTTTTTAATTTTAGACCCAGTAGTTTCGGAGATAAAGGGGGGGGGATGGTCGGACAGACAGACAGACGCACGAGTGATCATATAAGGGTTCCGTTTTTTTCCTTTTGAGGTACGGAACCAGATGATGATGATGATGATG
Organism: Cydia splendana; assembly: GCF_910591565.1. Classification (NCBI taxonomy): domain Eukaryota; kingdom Metazoa; phylum Arthropoda; class Insecta; order Lepidoptera; family Tortricidae; genus Cydia; species Cydia splendana. The sequence continues at coordinate 12,193,098 of NC_085972.1, read as the reverse complement.
ATGATGATGATGATGATGATGATGATGATGATGATGATGATGATGATGATGATGATGATGATGATGATGATGATGATGATGATGATGATGATGATGATGATGATGATGATGACGATGATGATGATGATGATGATAGATGATATCATAACTGTATCACTATATCTATGTATAAGACCCTTAAGCCCTATTTAGACGATGCGAGACCTCGCATGTGAGTTTCATTATATTGCGGATTTTTGATCGGGCGGTTGTATTGGACGTAACCAACAGTGCAATGTTAACTAAAATCGCATGCGAGTTCGCGCGCCGTCTAAATCAGCCCTTATAAGCCAACGTTCGCTGCTATCCTCACCTAATAACGCCGCTCCGAGAGCCTTGTAACTGTAATTACACCCATATAAAAGTGAAGCCAGGAATTTTCCTTACAGCGATTCTAACTGTATGTTTAGCTCCATATACAGTTACTCGAGGATGAATAATGAGACCAATAATGCGTATCCTCGTGTCGTAGGTTAGATGACTTAAAATAAAAACCCGTAGGGCTAAGATAGTCGGCTATTTATCATTTATCACCATGCCTGTCACGTTCCAACAAATATGTAAGTGCGAAAGTGACGCATGGCATGACAGGTGATAAAAATGCGACCATGATACAGCTTCTGACGTTGAATGATATAAATAACGGAAATTATTTCAAATAGTCATAGGTAACTAAAAGGTATGGAAAAGAAGAAGAGGAAGACCGAGTATAAATAATTCCAACCAAATAAAAGGTTCAGGTCGTGTGATACCAGAAGATTAAGGAGTTGGCAGAGGACCGAATGAGTTGGAGATTGCTCCACCGACAAGAGCACAGGGGGCCGATTTTTGAATTATGACCGTTCGATTTCGTGTATATCGTTCAATAATATCTCCAGTTAGCGAGAACTTTTTCGCTTAGCTACTTAATCATTTGTGATGCAATTTTCATGTTTAACTTTCTGTCATAAATAACGGATATTTGATTGTATCTTCTACTTATCCTTCAACTTCTAACTATTGTGGCACGCTTACCTACCTATGGACAGATTCACTATATTATACAAATTATAATTACGGATTAAACGAATTTATAAGTTGAATACAGCTTAAAGTACAGTCAGCTGCAATACCTGAGTTCCTTTTGCATAGCAGTTTTTATGCAAGTGCGGCCAGACATCTCTGTATAACTGTACATTTATCATCCTTTATACCAATTAATGCAGTTTGAGAAAATGCAATAACCATGAACATTAAACATAGTTATTAGCCATACAGCAACATAATTATTAATCGCACGGAAATCTCATGAGATACCGCAATTAAATAAGTTTACTTTATGATAGGACTTCCCGCTGTCTAACAATCCTGTACAGTTAACACCGAAAAATAATGCATATATATTTCACCTTATTACAAGAACGTAAGGCTCAAAAGTAAAAACATGTTTTTGACGTCGACTGTACAGGACTGTGCTGCAGTCAATGCACTATTGAAATTTATCGTATCCCGCAAATCTACCGCCTCCCAGGCTAGGTTCGTCGACCTAGGACCCGCGTCAGGTCTAGGTCCTAGGCTGGTTCAGAATGGCTAAAAGTTGCGAACCCGGATGCCACAGTATGCTAAATATCAAACAGGTCTGCTATTGTAATGTGGCATGTCGCAATCGCGATGTATGCTTACGCATTAGCATGTGAACTTTGGCACTGGTTTTGTAACGCGAGCTATGTAGGTACTTATAATAATCATTAATATATCTGGTTTTTTCGTGAGAACGATTTATCATAATCATTAGGGAACCTAAAAATATTCACGTAATCGAAAAACAGATTAACCAAATATTTAAAAAAAAGGTACGCCTATTATTTTTATTTTCCTTCGACGGAAGAAATAATATAATTCCTTTAGTTTTATATTTACCTATTGTGTCGTGTACAATCAAGACAAACATGCTGTAAACAAACAAGTAGGTATAATTTTATTATAACACATGTAGGTACCTACACGGACTTCAAAATAACGTTAGCAAGTTCTGCCATGGCTAAAGGGGTTGGACTTGGAGTAATGCATAGTACTTACCTACACAATATTTCACAATGCAGCAATAATTAATGTACGGTCTAAGCATAATTGCATTAATTCTGACTAGTACTGCATCATACGCCTACTGTGGTGCAAGTAAATAACCAAATATTAATAATTTAGTAAAAACGGGTAAGAAAACGACGTACCCGTACAGTAGATATCGCCCCGTTTTCGAAAATTGACATTAACCCTTCAAGTGGCGGTCAACCCGTCAATGGTCGATGCGAAAACCAGTAAACTGTCATCCACCAGTGAGTGGTTAATGAGGTGTTGACGTATTTAGAGGTGAAATTGAACGCATTTAAGTATAGTTACGCTCTTCTAGCGCCCAAAATTAGGTAGCGAGTTACAAAAGGATAGCATACCATAAGAAACACAAAAACACTTGGTATGAAATTTGTAGGTGAGGACCATTGATTCGGGAGCGACCGCCTAGTCCAAGGTCAGTCTAGTTTTTTAAGAGATTGTTTTGTAAAAGAAATTGTATCTTAGGTCCCTTTAGCAGGAGATCTAAGGTCCACCACCTTGCATTTTGGAGACAAAGCAAACCGCTTGGAACAGGTGTTCCTGGGGGTGATCTGAGCTGATTAAGCCCGGTTGCCAAGAGGTTCCCCCCAGCAGGTGGGCAGGGGAGGGGGGGTAAAAGTGCCTCCGGCGCGCCTCACTCTAAGCTTTATATCTGCATACATCTCGCAACTATATCAAGTTTGGTGTCTTTTTCGTGTAATTCGAGGATGAAGAATTCAGTTCTGTGACTAAATTTTCACTCACCCATACAAAAAATTCGAGAAATTCAAAATTCAAAAAAAATCTTTTCATTTTTTTTTTCGTAAATCCTCTAAAAAAAATTAACTATGAGGATTTGCTCTAGAAAAAAAATACCTGTGAATAGCCCAGTTATCCTACTATACAGAATAGTAAACTTGTCAAACATTTTCTTTCATAACTCTGTTAAAAAAATGTTTTGTGTCGCGCGGCGTACCTGCATTGTAAGAGCGGTATGCAGCGTTTTGGATTTTTAAGTATGTTTAGATGATTTCTGATAAGTTGTTATTCTTCTGGTTGTAGATTACATTAATAAATTACTTCTGGAAGTGATATATATACAAATATAAATTAAATATATAAATAAATATGTTGGGAAAACTTTCGCCAACAGAGTTAAGTATTATAAATGTGATAAAATTAACATTATTATTTGCATGTCTTTTCCATATCTCGGGACCATGGGGTCCCAGACCTTTGGGAGGCGTACGTGGGGACGAAGCCAACAGCGCAGAGGCCCTTTAAGGCACGTTAATCTAAAAGCAAGGGATACATGTGGTGGATACTATCCCCGAACGCACAATGTGATACATCCGGAGATGGTCCCCGCCAGGTGCAAAGACTATTACAGTGCAGCACTTTTGTGCTGCGATGGGAACTAAGGTCATGGGCTATAGATTTGAAAGTTGGATGGACTGGATAATGGGCTATGGGAGAGACTAGCGGACACCTGCCGTGACAATCAGTCTCAAAATTGTAAATGACAGGTGGTGACTCGCCACCTCATTGAGTGGGCCCCGCAATGGCCGCACGCACTGTGCGACAACAGGGCAACACTTTGGAGTGGCTGTGAGGTTGTCGAGAGGTGAGTCTGCGGTAGCCAGATCCCGGTAATCCGTTCAGCCGGCGTTATGACATTTTACACTTCCAACCTGGAGCATAGGTCCCGCTCTTGCGACTCCATTCTGGCCGGCCAATCAAGGCAAGCACAGAGGCGAGGGCCAGATGACAGGGCTCTCTGGAATAGGGGTCCGCGATGTCGTCACTCACCGTCAGCTCGCCACAAGCTGCCCCGCGGGACATTATTATTATTATTGTGGTGTTGTGGGCCTTTGATTGTCGCATTGACCAGCATTGATTTATTGTGACGGCCCTTTAAGTTCATTACTAATGCCCGTTGCATCCAGAAAGTTCCAGATTCTTTGGGCCGTAATGTTTTGTACCTCATATGGTTGCACTGCGTGTCGCCCTAGGTAGGTACTTCTTTTTGACATTAGTAGTCCACAAGAACAGAGAATGTGCATTGCAGTCCCCTCTGACTCCTGACAGAACCTGCATGTCGCATCTTGTTTCTTGCCAATTTGAAACATATATGTTTGTTCAACTTGCAGTGTCCAGTCAGTATTCTGGTCACCGCGCAGGTTTTGTGCCTTTTGAGTCTTAAAAGCTCCTTAGCAGTTTTGCTGTTGAACCCTTTGATCAGAGCTTTCGAGTGTTCTTGTCCTTTAACGAACTTCCACCAATCGATTGCTCTCGTTTTTTCTAAGTTGCTGAGCAGAGAATATGCATCTCGTTTTGTGCTTCCACAGAAGGGTTCTGGGCCGACCAGGGGTGTGTCTGCGCCCTTTCTAGCAAGTTCGTCCGCTTCTTCGTTTCCGTTAATGTCGGAGTGCCCTGGTACCCATCTAAGTGTAACTTTGTTGGAGTAAACCAGTGCATTTAGGTTTGTTTTACAGTTCTGGACTAGTTTTGAGTTTGACTCAAGGGATTCTAGTGCCAGCGGAGCAGCCTGGCTGTCTGAGTTGATGTAGATAAGCTGGTGTCTTAGGTTTCTATCCAGGTTGATCTCCGCACATTTGTTGACGGCGAAGACTTCTGCCTGGAAGATTGAGGCCAATGTGCCCATGCTGACGCTAGCTCTGAGCTTAGATCTCTCACCATAGATCCCACATCCTACATCATTGCCTTTCTTGGAAGCATCTGTATATCAGATGTGGCTTCCCTCTTCGACGTACATTTGGTTGTTGATCCATTTGTCTCTAGGAGGTATTTCTACTGTGTACAGTTTGGTGAGATGACATTCGGTGTGAGCGTCATCAGTGGGCATGCTAAGGGCTCTATTCGCAAAAACCCAGGCCTTTAGATTGGTTAATGCCTGAGAGCGCTATTTTGGCCTGTTTAGCGTGCATATTCTGTAGACGCACTGCTTGGCCTCCTTTTGCACCTCCAAGTGGAGTGGTATGATGTCCAGCAGTGCATCTAGGGCCGCTCCCGGTGTCGAGGAGTAGGCGCCTGTTACTGTTAAACAAGCCGTGCGTTGCAGGCTGTTTAGAGTGTCTATTGCTGTCTTTTGGCTGGTTTTGTTACACCAGACTGCGGAGGCGTAGGTGACAATTGGCCTCACTACCGCTGTGTATAACCACATAGCAATTTGGATCTTAAGCCCCATCTTGCTCCTGCCATTCGACAGCATGACCACATGGCCATTTTCACTTTTTGTACAATGTTTCTCAGGTGAGGGTTCCAAGTTAACTTTTGGTCAAAGGTGACCCCTAGATACTTGACCTCTGCCGAGAACGGTATTATTTGTCCATTAAGTCTTGGTTTTGTGAGTTTATCGAGCTTCCGTTTCCTTGTGAATGGTTAAATGGGTATTACAGTCTTGCTCGGATTAATGGACAAGTCATTTTCTCTACACCATTTGAATATTGTGTTTAGAGCTCCTTGCATTAGGTTGGATATTGTGTTGAGGCAAGGGCCTTTGACGATGACTACAAGGTCGTCGGCATATCCTTGTGTATGTATCAAAGTCTTGGCCTGACATGATTGCAAGAAGTTGGTCCACTGCTAGGGTCCATAATAGTGGGGATAAAACGCCTCCTTGTAGGCACCCTTTAGTGGTATAAAATTCATGCTCTATATATAGTATTGATGGTCAGAGTGGCTACTCTGTTTGAGAGCATGCTATGTACCCATCTGGTGGTTTCGTCTACTCCCTTTGATTTCATACCATTGAGTATGGTCTCTGTGGGCGTATTGTCGAAAGCACCTTCAACATCAAGGAACGCACATAGAGCGGTTTGCTTTGCCTCTAGGGTTTTCTGCACCTTGTCAACCTGGTTGAAAATTATTTCGGCGACACGGCGGTTTTTGGCGCACGGCGCGATTTGGTCTATGTTTGGGGACAGATTATAGCCCCTCAGCAACAGCCACCATGCCCTGCTGACTGGGGCTGGTCCAAACAACAAGGTTATTGGGAGCCCATATGGACAAGCCTACCTGCGGCGGCTGCTGCTTGTTTAGAGCTTATTCGTTGCCGCTGCAAAACAAAATGCGCAGGGAGGTGCAACTGCGTTAAAAAAAACCTAAAATTTCTTAACGTAGATTTCATGAACGCTCGATATTGGTTTGGTCTGACATTGCTTTTTAGTTAGTGTAGCCACCGTTGGCGCTAGTAGTATATACAGCTGTAATGCTCAGCCAAGATATGGTCGGACCGGATCGATACAGCGATGGATTTAGAGCACGATGCTTGTTTTTGTATTAATTAATCTTAATTGTAAATAGTCGATATGTTGTATCTTCTTGCTGTGTAACTTTTTTCTTATTTAACTAACTGTTTACTGTATGTTATTTTTGTCTTTTTTCTTCTTGTCTGTTACCTTCCGTGATTCTTCTCACTTGATGGTCTCATCGGAAGATCAGCGCTGGAAGCCACCAGCAACATGCTGAGATGGGGCCATTTCGTGGCACTTTAATCTTATTTTGTGTTTTCTTTTATACTATGTACTGTTCCGATTGTTTGTGCTTACGAATAAATCTATTCTATTCTATTCTATTCTAAAATGCGTAGTCCCATGGGCATGTAATGGCAATTACGAACAATATAATATCTTATTTTAACCCGCATTTTTTGTCAAACATCTCCTATGTTAATTTTATCACATCTATAATACTTAACTCTATTAGCGAAAGTTTTCCCAACATCTTTATTTATATATTTAATTTATATTTGTATATATATCACGTCCAGAAGTAATTTATTAATGTAATCTACCACCAGAAGAATAACAACTTATCAGAAATCATCTAAACATACTTAAAAATTCTAAACGTTGCATACCACTCTTACAATGCAAGTACGCCGCGCGACACTAAACATTTTTTTTAACAGAGTTATGAAAAAAAATGTTTGACAAGTTTACTATTCTGTATAGTAGGAGAACTGGGCTATTCACAGGTATTTTTTTTCTAGAGCAAATCCTCATAGTATACATTTTGTAGAGGATTTTCGAAAAAAAAAAATCTAAAGATTTTTTTTTAATTTTGAATTTTTCGAATTTTTTGTATGGGTGAGTGAAAACTTAGTCACAGAAATGAATTCTTCATCCTCGAATTATACGAAAATGACACCAAACTTGATATAGTTGCGAGATGTATGCAGATATAAAGCTTAGAGTGAGGCGCGCCGGAGGCACTTTTACCCCCCCTCCCCTGCCCACCTACTGGGGGGAACCTCTTGGCAACCGGGCTTAATCAGCTCAGGTCACCCCCAGGAACACCTGTTCCAAGCGGTTTGCTTTGTCTCCAAAATGCAAGGTCCCCTTAGAAAACGGGACCTTAGATCTCCTGCTACTTTTATTGATTTAATCTTAAAGATAAAGGTCTTCCTTTGATAATTAAATAGCAATTACCTCCAATAATCAATTAGTTTTATGGTGGTAGTCATTTTTAACAAGGAAGCTGGAAAACTGTCATTCTTACGGAGTTTGATTAGGTCTGGCCAAATGTATAAACATTAGAATAATTTAATTGCTATATTCAAATAGCCTATATAACGCTGATTCTAACAATATGTGATTTAATATACTTTCAAACATAGAAAAACTTAAATCGACGATTTACTAAAATTTTATTCATCTCCGCTGACCACCCACCGGGGCCCCGCCACTTGACTACTTTTCGCTGGCGCCACTTGAAGGGTTAACAAGAATTTTTGCTTTTTGTTTGAAAAACAAAATTAGACCAGGTCAATTCATCATGTCATTGACACCCTGTGCCCAGAACCTCTAGTAGATTATACGCTACATGAAAACGTCAATTTATTCTTTCATTAATGTACAATATTTCACAATGCAACATGCATTAATGTACGGACTGAGTATAATGACAGTAATTCCGAGTTGCACTGCATCACTGCAGTGAGCTCCTATTGGTTGCTTGTACGAGCGAGTCCAGTTATCGCACGAACCAGTGTAACGTAATATTGTCATCCGTATCTAGGTCTAGGTCCTGGGTGATTTTTGGGTCGTGATCCTGAATGTCAAAAACATGTTAAAATACTAATCAAATTTCCCCATGGGACTATACACAAAATCGCGAAAAAAATGTAATAGACATATGTATTTCACGATTTTCATATCGTTCCCATGGGTAAACTTAATACGTTTTTCGGAATCACGACCCCAAAATCAGTGCAAGAGTTTTTAGGACCTCCATGAGAACCTCTTTTAAATGTGGGAGAGCTCAACTAGGAGAAAGACAACACTGAGTATTTATTTTTTCTAAGAGGAAATGGCATGATGCCATAAAAAATTTAAGCTGCAACATAAAACTTGACGACTTTCTCACGTCTCGTCAGAACTCAACACTGAACCCAAAGACACTTAAGAGATTTCCATAAACACGATATTAAAGTACATACTAGCCCGCGCTCCATAATGACCAACTCTATCTTGATTCGTTGTATTTAATAACGTGACATAGCATTTTAATAGTACAACACTAATTTCATGTGCACGAATAAATTTAAATTACTTATGCAGTAACAAAAACATGCTAAAGTAATTTAAGTTCGCATAAATTTCTCCGTTTACAAAGAGGAGTACTAAGGCCGACCTAGCCGCGCTTTCTTCGCAAGATTTGACGCCTCCACATAGCCGAACAGAGACAAGGTAATAATTATGACTGTCAATCTGTATACCTAATAAGTCGAGCTCGTCGACAAACAAGAATACCTACGGCCCGCCAGATGGTAAGCAGTCACCGTAGCTTATATATATTTGTGTAAGCCTGAAAGTACAAAGATTGAAATCTGTTGGTAGATAAGTAATAATACCTAATTTTGCAAACACTTAATTATGTGTACCTACTAGAGATGCACCGGATATTCGGTTACTATCCGGTATCCGGCCTATCCGGCCATTATTTTATTTTTAATATCCGGCCGGATACCGGATAGTGGCCAACTATCCGGCTGGACACAGGATAGTAACATTGCTTGATTTCGGAGTAAACAAAATTGGATTTAAAAGCCCATCAACGTGCACACTAGCGCCACTGCTAAATAATCGTTATTAAAAAAATCCGAATTAAAAAAATGGCTGACTAGAAATGCATTTTATGACATGTCAGAATATAATAATTATGATTTAATCGTATAACTTAATTTAATATTTTATTTATTTGAATTGTATTGATAATTTTTATATTGTTTTATTTTATTTTAATGAATTGTAATTTAATTGAACTTGACCTAATTAATTAATAACCCTTTTGACATGTAAAGTTTGTAATTTTATGAATAAATGAATATGAATATGAATATGAATATTAAAATTTAAATAATCACGATTAGGCGCTAGTATAGTGTGCACGTTGATGGGCTCTTAAGAAACAGCTACGGTCATAATCTAGTCGTTATTATTTTAAAAGAATTTAAACATTCCACAGACATTATGCACGCGCACTCATTTCGAACCTAGAAATGAGTCCGCGCGAACGTTCACGGTACGAAACAGGTAAAAATCTGCACAATGCGCACCTGAAAATCCGAAATGTAGGTATAGTTCCGCCGGCCGAATATACGGCGGCCGGTTACCGAATATTCGGCCGATGGGCAGGCCGAATGGGCAGGCAACTTAGTGCTCATTATCACTTAATACGGGTGGTCAGTTGCCAATTTTACTCACGTAAATTTATGGCTAAGGTAGAATTAATAGTGCTCGACGCAGCACTAGTATTCGACATGGGCACTTTATGTCAAAGTGACAAGGATTAAATTTGAATATAGAAAAATCTTCGCCGTTCAAATTTAACCTATATTACTTTGACATAAAGTTCCCATGTCGAATACTAGTGCAGCGTCGAGCACTAGTACTTCTACCTTATATGGTAGAAGCTGAAAGCTTTAATAGAGTTACCTAGTCTTCTTCTTCTTCGTCGTTCCCTCATAACTGAGGATCGTGACCAATAACTATATGTCCCTCCATTTATGGCGAACAAGGGCTATGTGGGCTGCCCTCTGCATGGAACCACATGCTTGTTTTATGGAATCCGACCATCTTGCAGGGGCTCTTCCTCTAGCGCGCTTGCCTTCAACTTGCCCCAGTATGATGTCACGTTCGAGGCTGTGGTGTGGCGACCGCATTATGTGCCCAAAGAATCTAAGAGCCCTCTCCTGGCAGATTGTTGAGAGTCGTTTGGTGACTTTGAGTTCTCTCAGAATGGACTCATTTGTTCTCATTGCGGTCCATGGTATACTTAACATCTTCCTCCAACACCACATCTCGAAAGCATCGATTTTGCTCTTGTGCAAGCTTTTGATGCACCAGGTTTCTGCACCGTACATAAAGATGGAGAATACCAGTGCCGTTAACATATTTTTATCGGTGTTTCCGTCATTTGCACGGTCTTAACGGCAACTGGTTGCAGTTTTTATTATTCACACATCTCTGAAGCGAAGCAAGCCGCTGCAAATATTTTAGTCTTATTTCAATTAAGTTTCTCGTGCAGCCGTGCACGGCCATAGTGAAATGCACTCATCGACGATCTAACACGCCGTTGCAATTTATTTAAGGGCTTTGCCATTCCAAATCGCATTGTACTTGTAACTTGTAAGTTACTATTGTGTAAGTTTTAATGTGAACCCATTTTATACTTACACTCAGACATGTTTTATGAGTTATAAATGCATATAACAATCTGATTTAATGTTGAGTGTAGCTAGTGTAGCTAATAAACATTTTATGGTCAGTTGAATTGAAAGCAATCTTTTGAAATCTGCAAGACAAAAGTCAAAGTCACACAAGCATAACGCAATTTTTGACAATGTATGTAATATACAATGTAGAATATAGCGTTGTTTACCGTGCGGTTGCGATTCGTAAAATAAAGAAACATATTATATATTGCATGATCAAAAAAATAACTTAATACTTAGTGCATTTCAAGATTTTAACTAAGTGGAACAGAACAGCCCCATGCAACAATTTCGTAGCGTATCTAGTCAAATCTCTCTATCACTCTTCCACACTATAGTGCGACAGTGACAGTTGCGTTTCGTTCGCTACTGAGCCTTAACGATTGCACGTTGGCTACGCACCCGATTGCAGATTTGCACTTTGCTCGAACGATACACACAGGCGTATTCTGATTTTAATAACAGGTCATGAATTAGATCTGGATTAGTTATGGATCTGTTAGTGTAAAAAGTGACGTTTTTGGTAGAAGAAATGTCACTTTCGATACAGACATATCGGATCCATATCGAATCCAGATCTAATTCATAACCTGTTATCAAAATCAGAATACGCCTGACAGAAATGCTAAGTTTGATAGATCTCGTCTATCGGCGCGATTCGGGAAATGAATTAGAGATTCACTAGATATGAAATAGTAAATATATGACGTGACGTTCTGACGTTCCACGGCAAAAGGTACCATTGCCCCGGCTGAATATTGCAGCGGCGTTAATAATAGCGTAAGCGCCAGCCGCCATAAGGTACCTTTTGGCGTGGAACGTCACATACCTATCTTTACTATTTCATATCTAGTTTATATCTAATTCATTTCCCGAATCGCGCCGTATATCTATCAATGGCAGCGTTTTCCTGTATGAGCAGTTGAGCACCGGTCTCCCAGCTAGCCTCATAAATAAATATTTGTCAAAGATTAGACGCATTTAGAAGTCCAGTCTGGACCAGTCGGACAGTTAGGACGGTTAACGTAACGAACGACGCGCTGGAACGTTTCCGGGACGACAGGGCCCGATTCGGATTTTGAAATAGACATCTATTAGATATCTTTTAGACATCACCAAGATACGATAACGATATGTATAAAGGCTCCTCTTCACGTTGGGCCAACGATAACGCTAACGAGGGACGCATTTATGCGTTAGAGGGAGCAAGTGATATTGCTATCTCATTCTACCGCATGGCTGCGTCCCTCGTTGGCGTTGGCGTTGGCCCAACGTGAAGAGGAGCCTTAAGATCTAACCTGTCAAATTTGACATTGGCGCGATTCTGGAGATAATCTTGAACGATTTCCACAGGATATGACTTAGAGATCCAATTCACATCTAATAATAGATATCTTACTCTATCTAACGTAAAAGTGACATTGGTTGCCCGAATTGCGCTGCAAAAGAGAACTAAGTAGTTGATATCTAAACTATAACGTATCTAGAATGGATCTAGTACGTGTCGTCTCTTGTGAATATCTTGAAGTTCGAATACGGCAGTATAACTCGACTGGCAACTTTTCGCTGTTCGCTCATATAACGTAATATTTATAATTATTATTTGAATAATTCTCACTTTAGGTGGTTATTACTAACTTATGACACGATATTGTATAAGTCGCCTTGATAAATTGTAGTGAGTTAACCAGTTTTTAATTCCCAACAATGGGTAAAATAAAGGCTCAATGCGCAGTCAATTTATATTTATCAGTACCTGGACTTGTAAGCGTTGTCACAAGTTAGCAATTACACAGCCGCGCCGTAATTTGCTACGATTCTACTCGTCTCCAGTCCAGATAGTAGCACAGTCTTCACTAGTGACAACGCGCATGGGGCACCGATCTGACCCATCCCATCCCTGGAGTTTCTAGCGTCGCCGTCGATTGAAAAAATATGCTTGCTAGATACGTAAGTATCTACCTATCAGAGAAATAGTTTCGTTATAGAGATACTCATAGATAATAAAAAGTTAAAGGTACAAAGGTTAAAAGAACCATAATTATTCTATTCAAATATTACGACGAATCTTACTTCACTATGATACAGTTTTAACTATGTAGTTCGGGGAGTACTTAAAGGACTCATTCTTCTCATAATGTATAACTTTGCAACTAAATTACGTTTTTACGTAGGTACCCAAATCAGACTGATGTATGTACCTCCCTACGATAAATGTAACTTTTAGTTGTCGTTATTGAAATAAACAAATTTATTATTTATTATTATCGCCGAGCTTCATTTATAGAGGAAGAATGTTTTATTTTAAGATGATCTACGAGTGAAAGTGGAGTTAGGTTTTAAGGTAGGTAAATCTCGCGGAAAAAGTCGCGGGCGTATTTTGATAATAAAATTAATGCATACATAGGTGTATAGGTATAGGTAGGCTGTGCATACTCAAAGGCGATTAAAGGAGTTCCTAAAAAAAATATCTGTGCCTTGCTGTTTTCTCGCTTCTTCATAAAATGTTGTCACCAATGCAAAGCCGAGAGGTGTAGGTACGGCAATCAACCGACACAACGCAATTGCAGACATATTTTCAGAGACATACATTGTGTAAGTAATGTTGTAGTGAAAAGTACATAAAAAAAGGCCGAGTCAACATACTGGTTGACAAATATTTAATTACCTATCTATACTATTTCTACTAGACTTTCCATTCATCTCATTGCCTTTGAGAAAGTCATATAAAAAGAGTACATAAACGTTGCTTCAGGCTATAATAATTATGTATAATTGCGAGAATGTTGCCAAAGGTCGTTATTTAATACTTAACCTAAGAAGAAGATGCGTGATGTGTTGTTGACAAAGTGGGTGTGCCAGCGTATATTTGATATAAGGTACCTAAACATTATTTGGCTAAATACTTACAATCGCAGCAGCTACATAATGTCCGATTAGATGTAATGTGGCAAGCCGCAAGCTTCAGTCCGTTAGTGATGAAAGCTTAGGCATAGTAAACACGTAGCGGGACATTAATGATGGAGCGCCGCTACAGGATTATGCTAACTACAAGGCTTCTTCCATTTTCGAACGTTTTATTCATTCCAGATAATTGACAAAGAATACGGAGCCCCAAAGACCAGATGGTTTGATATATAGTCTGTATCTTTAGGTATTTAATAATTTTTAAGAAAAATAAAACCGACTAGATTGTGGTAGCAGGTGCACTATGTAGAAAAGGAGGTAAAACCACCCACTATTCTAGTAGCATTTCGTTTCTGTAAGGGTCGTAGTTCTAGCCTAACCTAACCCACTTCTCTGATAGCAGTTCGGTTCTGTGAGTATCGCAGTTCGAACCTAATCAAACCCACTTTTCTAGTAGCATTTCGTTTCTGTAAGGCTCGCAGTTCTAACCTAACCTAACCCACTTTTGTTCGGTTCTACGAGGATCGCAGTTCAAACCTAACCTTACCCACTTAACGGCGCATGCGGTGCGGTGTACGGGGATTTGAGCGGGAGGGATTTGGCATCATCATACTTTGTACCTACATTTTATGGTAGGTAACCATAGTGGTTTATTTAGTTTAGGTCTCATAGTGGTTTTCCGGGTCAAGGTCCGGGTCTGAGTCCGAGTCCGGGTCCGAATCTGGGTCCGAGTCAATATCGAAATTCGAAATCACCAAACGTGTACTATGCGTCGTTGAAGAGTTCTGTACTGATCATCATCAGCAGTTCCATTTCATCAATTGCGACAGTTTTTAATGTAAATGCTTGATTTTATGATGAAAATACAGAAAATCTCTATACGCATGCCTTTAAAATTTGAGGAGTTCTCTCGATTCCTCATGGATCCCATCATCAGAACTCGAGCTTGACAAAAACGTGAACTATGCGTCGTTGAAGAGTTCCGTTCTGATCATCATCAGCAGTTCCATTTCATCAAATGTCACGTTTTTGAATGTATATGCTTGATTTGTTAATAAAAACACAAAAATCACTATATGTATGAGTTCCCTCGATTCCTTATGGATCCCATCATCAGAACTCGAGCTTGACAGAAATGTGGCTTAAAAACTAAACTTGCTTAACAAACATAACGAAGAGGACAAATCGCCAAACGTGAACTATGCGTCGTTGAAGAGTTCTGTTCTGATCATCATCAGCAGTTCCACTTCATCAAATGCGACAGTTTTTTAATGAAAATGCTTGATTTTCTGATGAAAATACAAAAATCTCTATACGCATGCCTTTAAAATTTGAGGAGTTCTCTATTCCTCATGGATCCCATCAGGGGCGTATTTACCCTAGGGCCAAGGGGGCCATGGCCCGGGGCGGCAGGCCGCGGGGGGGCGGCGAAGCCGCCCCCTCGCGGCTTTTTCTGGGCGCCTTTTATAATCAAACTTAGCTATATTTTTTATTATATTTTAATTGACATTTAAATTAATAAACAAACGAACGCTTCAAACCCCACCAATTGCTTAAAATATCTACCAACAAGTACCGAAATTAAGCAACATTTTCGTTCAAGACGTATTAGTACGGCGCAGTACCGGATTTACCACTAGGCCGAGTAGGCTGACGCCTAGGGCGGCAGATTTTAGGGGGCGGCAAATTTGGGTCAAAAAAATATTTTATTTGCTGTTTAGATAGGGTCGACCAGAATTTTGTCGCTCCCCTATTTATTTGTAAAATTTAAATAATAAGCATTATTTGTCGATTTTGCCGCCCTCTGTCATGTCAAGCGAGTGTCAAGACCCTTTATATTGAGACAGACAAACGGCCGGACGGACAACAAAGTGATCCTATATGGGTTCCGTGTTTTTCCTTTTGAAGTACGGAACCCTAAAAATTTATCTACTATTTTCTCGAAAAAATTTCGCGCTCGCTGCGCTCGCGTTTTCACTTACGTACATACATTATTTGTGACCCATATGACTACATTGGGCGGTTCTTGTGTCTTCGTGGTATTGAATCTCACGAAATTGTTCCGATCCCATGCCGAAACTCAGTACAGATAGAGTGCTCTCGATATCAGATACAAATACAATACTTTTCATGACTTTCCAGCACCACAGAATGAGGGATAATGGTACGGCCTGTGTAATACGCATCCCTACTACTATCGTCTGCATAGCAATGATTATCATTGATATGCAGCAATGACAGCACAGAACCTAGTGCAACGCCAGCGGTAATGTCCACACTATCGGAGCAGCTTCCGTCTACTATACGGCTCATGTGCGTCTACCGGAAAAAAAACTAGCGATCCATTTGTATAACATAGTCCCTCGAGCAGACTCGATGCCAGACCCGACCGAACTCCTTAGCTATATCCAGCCTGACTGCCAATGCCTCACCTTGATTCTCAATGGCCAAAACCCAGCAGTACCCACCGGTCACCGATCAGATCAGGCAAATATAACGAGGTCGCATCGTCATTGACTGACAAAAACGGCCCATATGTATAAATCTGTATCTAGAATAGTGACATTAGTGACGTCACCTTTCTGCACTCAAAATAATAAAAAAATATCTACGTTCCACTATCGGCGAAGAGAGCCTGAATAGCTTAGCTCTTCTGAATATAGAAGCTGAGCTGACAAACGTTTTAAATTAGGTACGACAGCGTCATTGATGATTTTGTCAACCAATTTGTACATAGGAAAACAATGTAAATGCCTATGTGAGTAAATGGTAAATGTTTAGTTTTTTTTTATTTCACACCCCAAAGGTACTTGTTGCAGGTTTTTTTTCTTAAATAAAATACTTTATCGTCACTGATGAAGGGGGGCGGCAAATCAAAATGGCCCGGGGCGCCAAATTTGTAAATACGCCTCTGGATCCCATCATCAGAACTCGAGCTTGACAAAAACGTGAACTATGCGTCGTTGAAGAGTTCCGTTCTGATCATCATCAGCAGTTCCATTTCATCAAATGTCACGTTTTTGAATGTATATGCTTGATTTTTTAATAAAAACACAAAAATCACTATATGTATGCCTTTAAGATTTGAAGAGTTCCCTCGATTCCTCATGGATCCCATCATCAGAACTGGGTTTTGACAAAAATCGGTCCAGTAATGACGGAGATATGGAGTAACAAACATAAAAAATAAAAATAAAAATAATAATAAAAAACATACAACCGAATTTATAACCTCCTCCTTTGGGATTTGGAAGTCGGTTAAAAAAGAGTAAACAAAATCTACCCTCAAATGGCTACTTAAGCCAGTTGAGGGCCCAGTGTTGGGCATTCAAGAATAAAATCATTATTTGAATACGAATTCGTAGGAATAAAATCATCTCGATTTTATTCCCGTCAAAAATATTCAAATAATTTTGGTCGGGAATAATTCGTATGAGAAAAAATTGAATGAGAATAACATAATTCTTAATCAAATAAATATAATCATGATTTTTATTCGAAATAATATTCCACGAATAAAAATGTAGTCTGGGTACCGTATAGGTACTAATTACGTATAGTTAGGTAGATGTAATAGTATTAGTTAGTCTCTTGTCTAATTTATACCTATTTTATGGAATACAATCTTACAAATTGTCTGTCGCATATCGCATAGTTTCAGTAACTGTATCATTTTTAATTTACTAACCAAATCATTAGGTTCAATTTAGCTGGTCTAGGGGTCTAGCCAAGATGCCAATCGCTTGCGCTCCGACAACGAAGCGCTTTCTGTCTCTATCACTCTTACATATTAGTGCGATAGAGAGACAGAGATAGAGTTTCGTTGTCGTAGCGCAAGCCATTGGCATGTTGGCTACGCACTCAAGGTGCCTAGCCAAGATGCCAATTTTTGTTTTTAATTTAATAACCAAATCATTAGGTAAATTAACTGTTCTGGGGGCCTAGCCAACATGCCAATCGCTTGTGCTCCGACAACGAAGCACTTTCTATCTCTATCACTCTTACATATTAGTGTGATAGAGAGACAAAGATAGCGTTTCGTTGTCGTAGCGCAAACGATTGGCATATTGGCTAGGCCCCCAGTACAGGTAAATTGTTGTGTTTGTCGGCTACGCTCCCAAGGTGCCTAGCCAAGATGCCAATTTTTGTTTTTATATAAATAACCAAATCATTAGGTAAATTTAGCTGTTCTGGGGGCCTAGCCAACATGCCAATCGCTTGCGCTCCAACAACGAAGCGCTTTCTGTCTCTATCACTCCTACATATTAGTATCAGAGCGACAGAGATAGCGTTTCGCTGTCGTAGCGCAAACGATTGGCATGTTGGCTAGGCCCCCAGAACAGCTAAATTTACCTAATGATTATTAAATTAAAAACAATTGGTTATTAAATTAAAAACAAAAATTGGGATCTTGGCTAGGCACATTGGGAGCGTAGCCAACATGCCAAACGTTTGCGCCACGACAACGAAACGCTATTTCGGTCTCTTTATCGCACTAATATGTAAGAGTGATAGAGACAGAAAGCGCTTCGTTGTCGGAGCGCAAGCGATTGGCATATTGGCTAGGCCCCCAGAACAGCTAAATTGTACCCAAAGATTTTGTTAATAAATAAAAAAACAAAAATTGTCATCTTGGCTAGGCACCTTGTGTGTGTAGCCAACATGCCAATCGTATGCGCTACGACAACGAAACGCTATCTCTGTCTCTCTATTGCACTAATATGTAAGAGTGATAGAGACAGAAAGCGCTAAAAACAGCTAAATTGTACCTAATGATTTGGTTATTAAATTAAAAACAAAAATTGGGATCTTGGCTAGGCACCTTGGGAGCGTAGCCAACATGCCAAACGTTTGCGCCACGACAACGAAACGCTATTTCGATCTCTCTATCGCACTAATATGTAAGAGTGATAGAGACAGAAAGCGCTTCGTTGTCGGAGCGCAAGCGATTGGCATATTGGCTAGGCCCCCAGAACAGCTAAATTGTACCCAAAGACTTTGTTATTAAATAAAAAAACAAAAATTGTCATCTTGGCTAGGCACCTTGTGTGTGTAGCCAATATGCCAATCGTTTGCGCTACGACAACGAAACGCTATCTCTGTCTCTCTATCGCACTAATATGTAAGAGTGATAGAGACAGAAAGCGCTAAAAACAGCTAAATTGTACCTAATGATTTGGTTATTAAATTAAAAACAAAAATTGGCATCTTAGCTCGGCACCCAATCGTTTGCACTACGAGTGCTATGACAACGAAATGCTATCTGTCTCTCTATCGCACTAATATGTAAGAGTGATAGAGAGAGACTATACGCAACTCTACGGAGTGTTAACGTTTGGTATGTTGGCTAAGCACCCTGATCGGATGATAGAACTGGATAGTGTATAGCGGAACTGTTCAATGGGTACTGTACCTAAACTAAAGTAACAAATATCAAATCAATCCGACTTTTAAATAGAAGGGTGAAAATCAACTTACAAAATATAACCGATTGTACTACAAAAATTAACTTAATTCTAAATAACATTTTAATTGAATAAAACCTTATTTAGAATAGTCCCACTTCTAGAATAATTATTCTGTTTTTTATTCCGCATTTAAAATAAAAGTCACATGATTTATTCACCCTAATTTTATTCTAAAATAACTAGTGCAAGAATTATTCTAATTCAAACCGAGTTGAATAAGAATAAGATTTCCGTTTTTATTCTTATTCATATTCAAGTTAATTTTTGCCCAACTCTGGACTTGAGGGTAGATGAAAACATTACATGATCAAATAATGTAGGTTGAAATTAGGGCTTCCAATACCGGGATCCCGGGATCCCGAAATACCGGGATCCCGTCTGTTTAAACAGATTTTTCAATACCGGTATTTTTTAATGAAATACCGGGATCCCGGTATTTTCAAAAACAAGGAAAATGTGCCTATTATAACGTTCAAAATCTATTAAAATGGTCAAATTCGGCTGTATCAAGAAGATAACTTGCCAATTTAATTAAAGAAGATCACTTAATTGAAACAAGATCTGTGCATATGCGTTAGATAAATATTTGGTGATGAATTCTGATGTTCAGGATATATTAAGGGTCTACCGCACGCGAATGACCTTCGATCTGAATCCCTTAGTTTTCTAATGTTTTTTGTAGCTTATTATATTAACAACAACAGCTTGGAGCAATATATACTGCAAAACGTAATTCAAGACCAAAAAAAGTAAGAAAATGTTGCCACTTTTTACTAGCGCGTCTTGTATTTATGCAAAAATGAGTATATAAAAGTACTTTTTTAAATCGCAGAAGTAAAATTACTAATAAATAAATTATCTATTCATAAATGACGTCATTTCGAATTCGGGGGGGAAGGGGGGTCTGGACATCGGATGATGGTAGCATGACGTAGAAGGAAACGGGGTCATTCGAAGCATGATTTTTGGATGATGTTAGGGGGGGGGGGGGTCGAAAATCGTTTAAATAAATCGATGACGTAATTTATGGACAGCCCCATACGAAAAAAGTGTTTTTTTTTTAGAAAAATGTCGGGTAGCCCCTTAATATAATTAGTTCTTAAAATTTTATCAAAAAGTAGAAAGAAATTAATTATAATGGCATACGAATTATTGGTGCCAAAGAATATTTATTGGCTGATTATTAGATTGAACTAAAAATGTGACTTGTGAAGTCAACAAGGCAGATAAAATGATTGCCAACCTGGAAGGGTTCACATAATTATTGCAGATGGCGATTATTGTTTAATATCCTAAGCTAAGGACATACATATCTGGTGTAAAAGTGAGCCTTTAAAAAAAAAACTTAATTTTTTTAAGCCATTTATAGTAAATACCGGGATCCCGGGATCCCGGTATTGATGAAGACAGTTTCGGTATTAATACCGGTATTGAAAGAAGCCCGGTATTTGGAAGCCCTAGTTGAAATAAGGTCGTTCAGTGACAGATCCAGGTGGTATTTCGTTGGTTAATCAATAAATGTTATGTATACACGAAAGGACCGAAAGGTACAAATTATTTATTTGTTTACTTTTATTTAAGTACCTAAAGACACAGAGTTATAGGTACTATTCTTTTTACTTAAGACCTGTATCACCTGTGTTCTACAAATAAAATTTACTTTTACTTACTTTTACTTTTACTTCCAGTGGCCTATTTTATAAAGCTACAAGTTACAATTTACAAGCGGAAGTCTCTTTCTAACCCTATGTGTTAGAACGAGACTTCCGCTTGTAAATTGTAACTTGTAGCTTTATAAAATAGGCCACAGGCGTCCAGGCGTCTGGCAGACGTACCTACATCCGTGGAGGTTAGGGTAACTGGCAAAAAAAACTTTTCAGTTATCATTTTCTGGGGCTCTCTATTCTTGCTCAATACTCACCAAAACGCAGGCAGTATTTATGTAGGTACTACTTAGGTACTTCTTCTATTTTCGCCTCAATGTCGATTTCTTTCTACCGGGCCGACTGTAAAGTGTTTAAAAGCATGTTCAGGTAGGTATAATCATGGTATAATAATATACTCCGCCTGGTACTCCATTCCCGTCTTTTCTAGGTCACCTAACTGACACGGGCCTACGTCATCATGCGACAGCGCTATATGATAATATGCGATAACGCTATATATAGCGGCCATGTTGTTGTGACGTAGGCCCGTGTCACTCTGGGAATGGAAGACCATGTTTTATTAGACTATGGGTATAATGTATAGATCGTAAATATACCTACCTACCTACTCATTTAGGTAGCTATACCTGCATCTAAAAAAAGTATTAATTAGGATCATATCATCTGAATAGGTACATTAAAAACAAAACCAGTCAATGCTGCGCTGCACGCTGTCGAAGAACAGTCCAACTTTGACCTCTGATAACATGTAAATAGTTAATATTTAATTACACTACCAGAGATAACGGAGATTTGCTCAGAAAAATCTCCTGAAAACTGCCATTTTTGTTCCTCAACTGTATATAAGGGTGGTATTCCACCTATCCAATTTCTTTGTCCAATGTATATTGCATCTCACATTTTGCTTTAATGAGACAGTGGATCTATATATGGATTCGAATTAAATAAATAATTGAAATAATTGAAAACATACATAAAACATATATAAATGTACGCATCAGCAGAATATGATGTAGGTAGAACGAGGATGGACCTAAACAAACTATGGTAAACCGCAAGGTCGCTTGCCGTTAGTTTACTTTGTGCACCTAAGTCGGTTTAATATGTATAATAGATACTTAATTAAGCACGCTATAAACTGTACAGTACTATAACGCTTTGTTTTTACTTTAATACTTTGACTTCGCTACAATGCCTACCTGCTATGTATTTAAGAGGATAGTGGACGACGCGAACGCTTCTCCATACAAACGTAGGTACCTAGTCCCGTAGGACCCGTAGTTCCTATTTTCCTCTCGGAATATTGTTTTCTTTTTATAATTTTTTACACAATTTGATGTTTATTGGATAGCTATAATGCCCCATCGTTTGACTTATTTTGATTTTCTTGACTAGGTATTATAAAAGTTTGAAGCGAAAAAAAAATCCATAAGTCCTGACCAGCTAAAATGTAAAAAATGTGACCGATGCACTTAGGTACCTAATTATTTTTACTACTAGCATGTTCAAAGAGTTACACTGCTTATTCCGACGACCTTATTGCTTTATTTTGACGACCGGTCTGGCCTAGTGGGTAGTGACCCTGCCTGTGAAGCCGATGGTCCTGGGTTCGAATCCCAGTAAGGGCATTTATTTGTGTGATGACACAGATATTTGTTCCTGAGTCATGGTTGTTTTCTATGTAAGTATTTAAGTATTTATATATTATATATATCGTTGTCTGAGTACCCACAACACAAGCCTTCTTGAGCTTACTGGGGGACTTGGTCAATCTGTGTAAGAATGTCCTATAATATTTATTTATTTATTATTCCTTATTACAAATTCAAAGAGCTGCTACTGCATGGCCTTGAGTAAAGAGCCCGAGCAAGGCTTATGGCTCTTTTTTTGCTTTATGGCACGCAGCTTACTGGAGTAGTTAGAAACAGTTAGGTACTACCTCCAGGCACGACAGAACCGTTGCGCACTTCCTTTTCGAGACA
Source organism: Cydia splendana (assembly GCF_910591565.1). Classification (NCBI taxonomy): domain Eukaryota; kingdom Metazoa; phylum Arthropoda; class Insecta; order Lepidoptera; family Tortricidae; genus Cydia; species Cydia splendana. The sequence goes on along the minus strand of NC_085972.1, from coordinate 12,170,225 downwards.
AGTTTTTTAGGAAGACTAGTGTCGGAAACCTAGCGGCGCTTAACCCTTAAATGCATAGTGTTGCCAAATGTCTAGAAAGCATTAGACATCTCACAGATTAAAAAAAAAGGCTGACGTGCTTGAACGCACCTTTATACCTACCAAACATCAAGTAGTAGGGTGATGATTTAAGGGTTAAATTTACGCAATATTTTTAATTTATAAAAATTACATTCGTTACAAGCTTGGAAAAATCCAGAAGTTGATAATTTTTAGTAGGTATGTGATTTTGAACGGTGTTTTCGAGGTTTGTAATTATTTTATATTTAAAAACTTTATCATAGGTATATCACTATAGTAAAAAATTTCATACATCTATTACTGAAAATTACATATTTACATAAATATATGATTTAGCCAATTCAACTTCTAACACTGATTTCGCAGTGAAAATCCAAATTATATTTTTTTTACTATTTTTCCTAGAATCGGCAAACAATTATGTGATACATATATTAATTACGGGCAAAAAGAAAAAACCGGCCAAGTGCGAGTCGGACTCGCGTTCCAAGGGTTCCGTATATTACACAATTTTTAACAATCAGTGCCGGATTAAGATATTTTGATGCCCTAAGCATTTCTAGGTGCCCCCTCTCCCTAGGGTCATCAAGATTACATTGATTTTTTGGTAAATTGAGAGAAGTTCATTGCCGCATTACAGCTGAGAATGGAAATCTGTCACATCATTTTATCACGAAAATTGACAGTGCCGCAGCAGTAATGTTGCAACAGAGTACCTAATGCTGTTGCAGTCGCCACCCGAATGTCACCTTTATCATAGCGTAGAAAGTAATAGAAACGCGAGCGAAGCGAGCGCGGAAATTTTTCGATATAAAAACGCAATATGATAGACAGTTGTACATTTTTACTTTTAGTATGGAAATGAGGCACATCATTTTATCACGGAAGTTGACAGTACTGCAGCAGTAACGTTGCAACAGAGTAATGTTGCTGCAGTCGCCACCCGAATGTCACCTTTATTATATATCCTTATAAAGTAATTGAAAACGCGAGCGAAGCGAGCGCGAAAATTTTTCGATATAAAAACGCAATTTTAATTTTAGTCCCAACCAGGCGCGAATCCAGGATTTCATACAGAGAAGGGATGGGACAGTTTTCTATCAGCCTAGCTTCACATAGGGCTCGATATTTAAGGGTCTCAGCGAGGTTGTTTTCATGCATAAAATATGCAAGAAAGCAGAGAGCTTGGAATTGAATTGGTGAAGTGTGAGAAAGGCAGTAGGCCCAGCTGCGAAAGAGGAAAGCTTGGATTTGGATCCACGCCCAAGTGTAATTAAGGCAGAAGATCAACTTTGCCGTAAGGCAGAAGGCCTCGCATAAGACCTAACGCCGAACCGCAAAAGAGTGGGTTGAAATCGAATCTATGCATGTAATCACGACTCTTCTACTGCTACCGATTGTTTCCCAAAGAATTACGAGCCATTATTTTTGCAAATTAGCTTTTGGACAGCTAAAAAAATCGTGTGGTAAAAACGATGTGTCTGTCCCTAATTTTAAAATTTGTTCACCTTTTTCAACCTGGCATTTTGGTGCCCTCCCTGAACATAGTGCCGTAAGCACGTGCTTGTTTTGCTTATTGGTTACAAAGTCTTTATTAATTCAACCATTAAAGTCGACGAGTACAAAAAACTTTAAGCTAGCTCTCAATTTAACATTTTTTTTAAACATTATTTTTAATTTGACCTTACAATTACTCGTAAGTAGGTAAGACCGTTAAATATTTAAAATGATTATCTTATCAGAAAATTATCACCAATTACTCTAAGAAAACTACTACTCTAAGTAATCTGGCACTGTTAACAATGTATTTTTTATGTGAAACGTGAGTGAAATCTCTTTAAAAAATCCGTAGGGGTCGGATTAAAAACTGTAATTAAGTCCGACTCACGCTTGACTGTGCATTTCTAATAGGTTTTCCTGTCATCTATAGGTATAGACCTATTTTATGTATTTTTTTCAAAATTTTAGACCTAGTAGTTTCGGAGATAAGGGGGGGGGAATGGTCATTTTTTGCCTATTTTCTTGAATAACTTCTAAACTGTTGATTCGAAAATTATAAAAAAAAATTATTTGAAATCCTTACAATAAGCTATTTCATTTGATATGTAACATGATATAGTTTGAAAAATTTTTTTTTTCATTTTTTCATTTACCCCCAAAAGTGGCCCCCATGTTTAAAATTCATTTGTTTACGTTACATGTCCGTATTCGGGTCACAAACTTACATATGTGTACCAAATTTCAACTTGATTGGTCCAGTAGTTCCGGAGAAAATCGGCTGTGACAGACGGACAGACAGACAGACAGACAGACAGACAGACAGACAGACAGACAGACGCACGAGTGATCCTATAAGGGTTCCGTTTTTTCCTTTTGAGGTACGGAACCCTAAAAATCATGCATTTAAGGGATAACACGGTCAACATAACAATTTTAAACATTTACAATTTTCGTATGAGATCATTTTAATCATATTTTTCGTTAAAGTAGTCTTTCACACTATAAAAGCACTTATTAATAAGGAAGATTTTTAACTTGTTATTGAATAATTTGTGATTTTCTAAGTTTTTCAGAGAATTCGAAACGTGATTATAAATTTAATTTACACATAAAATGAGGGCTAGATGTGACAAGAAGCACTACCACCAGTTTTAACATTGACATATTCACTCACGTTTAAGTAACTTACTTTCTATGCATCTCGCTCGTACTCGCATATTAGTGCAAGCGAGATGTATAGAAAGTAATTTACGTAGACGCGAGTTAATCTGTCAATGTCAAAACTGGTGGTAGCCGTAAAGGTTTAATGAGGAAATAGTTATTTGTTTTACAAGGGGGCAAAGTTGTTGTTTAACCGCTCGTGCTAATATTGATACCCGAGCAAGCGAAAGATTCCAAAATTGAACCACGAGCGTAGCGAGTGGTTCGAAAAATGGAATCTTGAGCGTTGCGAGGGTTTCAAAGCACGAGGGTTAAACAAAATTTGCCCCCGAGAGAAACACAAAATTTTTCACCACACCAACCCGAAGCAAACATTAAATGTAAAATATCAAACAAAATCAAATCCAAATGAATGTTATTAAATATTTATCATCCAAAATCATCATTTAAAAGTCAAAACTACCAGCAAACATAAGAAAACAACTCAAAATTTGCATTTGATTACTTTGCCTCACATGTGAATAAAATGCAACTTTGCTATCAGTGTTTGAAGTGCAAAGTAAGCCTTTCCGAGCTGGTGTGGTGAAAAAGGCAATTCTAGTTTGTGTAAATTTCGGTTGTTTCTTCTATTGTCTATAGTGGTGAATAAAGATTGTTGCGTTTTCTGACAAATACTCGTAAGTACTGTGTAAGAAAAAATCGTGATATCCTAAATAACACCTAAATAAGATACAAAATATGAAAATTTTCAACAATGTTAGAATGAAGAATAGATATATTCCGTCTAAGCTAACTCTGCACAGACTTTAACAGAACAACGTGGGGCGATGCCCGTAGGCTGCGGTGTTCGCACGCCTGTTTGCCACCGCCGTGGTATTAAAAAAATCATGTTAGATAGCTGGTTTGTTAGTGCACACCGTAGTATGGGGACCTTGCACTTTGAGACTATGCGCTGAAACTTGGCACAGTTGGTTCTTAGCTGGTCTTGAGCAGATACAGACCGGGAGACATCGAGAGCCACCTCTCATTTAGTAGGGGGAGGGGGGAAGTTCGACGCTGCCGCGCTTCACTTGGAGCAACATTTCTCTAAAACTATACCTATTAGGGCATGTGATATATCATTTTCGGATAAATTAAGGACGAGGAATCTATTATTAAAACAAAAACAATGCACTTTCTAACAAAAAAAAAAGCATAAAGTAGAAAAGACTAAAAAACGTATTTTTGATTTTTTCATAATTACCAATTTTTTTTTAAAGTATAGCAGGAATCTGAAAACAAAAAATACAGTCGTAAAGCTACACTTATTACGTTTAAGAAAATATATAGTTTAATATACAAAACTGTTGATAAATGGGTGATAAAAAATAATATTAAGCGTGGGTCAGACTGATCTCATATGAAGGAAGGTTACTTATAATTTGTTCTACAATCGTTTTTTTTTTAGTTTTTCGTAAATAACTCGTAAACGGTAGCCCACAGCAAAAAAAAATCTTTTACGTAAATAATCTGTTTCAGATTTCTTATAATATAAATGCTACTTTTTTTCGTTAGGATCAATATTTAAAAAAATATTGAAGCGAGAAAATAAATTATAAGGTCCCCTTTTTTAGTCATTCGTAAATAACTCATAAACGATAACCAATAGCAAAAAATGTTTTATTACATGAATAATTTACATAAAATTTCCTACAAAAAAGGTCATTCAAACTTTTTCGCTAGGATCAATATTAAAAACGATATTAAAGAGAGAAAATAAATTCTAAGGTCCCCTTTTTAAATATTGATCCAAGCGAAAAAGTTTGAATAACCTTTTTTGTAGGAAATTTTATGCTAATTATTCATGTATAAAAATATATTTTGCCATCCTTTACGAGTTATTTACGAATGACTAAAAAAGGAGGCCTTAGTATTTATTTTCTCCCTTTAATATCTTTTTTTAATATTGATCCTAGCGAAAAATAATAGCACTTATTTTATGACAAATCAGAAATAGATTATTTTCGTAAAGGATATTTTTTTGCTATAGGCTACCGTTTACGAGTTATTTACGAAAAACTAAAAAAATAAACGATTGTAGAACAAATAGGCCTGTTGACAGTAACAAATAATCATGGAAATAATGGTTTCAAAGAAACATATATGATAATATGATTCTAAAAAATGGCCCAATCTCAGTATAAACTGAAGGATTATTAATATATGTATTCAATAAAATACAAGTGCAAAATTCTCCAATCGGCCATTATTACTGAAACGCCAATCAGAAGCGTTCTAAGCAGTGACGTCATCAATCCATAGCATATTTCTTAGAGCAACATAGACAACCTCATCGACCGAAATCCATACGTCCTCACCAAAGAGTTTGAAGGTGCAAAAAAATATTAGTTCGCCACTAAACATTTATTAGGTCCAAAAAATATTATTACACGATATAAAGTAGATATCTATTTGTTATTATCTAAATAAAATGCTAAATAATACGATATTTCACCAACAAACTTTTTTAATTATTTGGCTGAATGGAACTATCATTACCATGTTGCCTGTCGTAACTAGAAAAAATGAATAATTAAAATGTAAAACCGGCGCTCGGTGATTTTCACTCAAAATTTACATGTATCTAAATAATTCATCTTAAAATTGCAGCCAGTGAGAGTTTTTGTGTAAAATGAGTTATTGTGATAATTTTTTGTAATGTATTTATCATCCCTAATCGTAATATATGGTGCTGAATTAACAATATCATTCGGATTCAAGAGAAATTCGTAACTGTAAGTATGTAAGCAATGTCTACCAGACTACCACCAACTAATTGATGACGTCACAAATGCCGTGCGAGGCGTTTTCGCGCGAGGTTTAAACTAGCTATAATAAAATGCAATTATTTATGAAAAATCTTATGAGTATAGCTGAAATATTGTGTTTTTCGGAACCAATACAAGTGTACCGACAATGATAAAAGGGATTTCAAAATTTGTCATCAGGCCTATCATAAGTAACCTTCCCACCTTCATATGAGATCACTCTGACCCACGCTTAATATTATTTTTTATCTCCCATTTTTCAACAGATTTGTGTAATAAACTATATATAGTGTAGCTTTACGACTATATTTTTTGTTTTCAGATTCCTGCAACACTTTAAAAAAAATGGTAATTATATAAAAAATTAAAATACGTTTTTTAGTCTTTTCTACTTTATTCTTTTTTTTGTTAGAAAGTGCATTGTTTTTGTTCTAAAAATAGATTCCCCATCCTTAATTTATCCGAAAATGATATATCACATATCACATGCCCTAATAGGTATAGTTTTAGAGAAATGTTGCCAGGGGGGTGTCACTACGCAGTTTAGGTACATTTGGCCGGCGGGCCGCCCGGCGCGGCACGGGTATGGCTTTGGGCTGCCGCTCGACCGCACGATAGTCGTGTCACGTGGCGCTCGCGCAAAGAAGATTCACGGGTCGTGCGCGGTTATAAGATTCAATTTTTTTGCAGGCGGCAATTATAGGTATAATTTTATACCTAAATCTGACTTTTGTGAAGGAGTGAATTTTCTGTACGGTAGTACTATTAGTTATTCTGTGATGTTGCTCCAAGTGAAGCGCGGCAGCGTCGAACTTCGCCCCCTGCCCCCCACTAAATGAGGCGGCTCTCGACGGCTCCCGGTCTGTATCTGCTCAAGACCAGCTAAGAATCAACTGTGCCAAGTTTCAGCGCATAGTCACAAAATACAAGGTGTCGTGCACTAACAAACCAGCTAAGATTTAATATTTTGATTATTTTAATTATTTTAACTTTAACATGACAGTGTGAAAGTATAGTAAAAAACGTCATATTTTAATAGCTGCTTTGTTACTGCACGCCGTTGTATGGGGACCTTGCACTTTGAGACTATGCGCTGAAACTTGGCACAGTTGATTCTTAGCTGGTCTTGAGCAGATACAGACCGGGAGACCTCGAGAGCCACGTCTCATTTAGTGGGGGGGAGGGGGGGAAGTTCGACGCCGCCGCGCTTCACTTGGAGCAACATTTCTCTAAAACTATACCTATTAGGGAATGTAATATATCATTTTCGGATAAATTAAGGATGAGGAATCTAGTTTTGGAACAAAAACAATGCACTTTCTAACAAAAAAAAAGCATAAAGTAGAAAAGACTAAAAAACGTATTTTTGATTTTTTCATAATTACCAATTTTTTTTAAAGTATAGCAGGAATCTGAAAACAAAAAATACAGTCGTAAAGCTACACTTATTACGTTTAAGAAAATATATAGTTTAATATACAAAACTGTTGATAAATGGGAGATAAAAAATAATATTAAGCGTGGGTCAGAGTGATCTCAATACAAAATATGATGAATGTGGGAAAGTTACTTATAATTTGTTCTACAATCGTTTATTTTTCTTGTTTTTCGTAAATAACTCGTAAACGGTAGCCCACAGCAAAAAAATATCTTTTACGTAAATAATCTGTTTCAGATTTCTTATAAAATAAGTACTACTGTTTTTCGGTACCATCAATATTAAAAAAAATATTGAAGGGAGAAAATAAATACTTAGGTCCCCTTTTTTAGTCATTCGTTAATAACTCGTAAACGAAGGCCAATAGCAAAACAATTTTTAGTACATGAATAATTTACATAAAATTTCCTACAAAAAAGGTCATTCGAACTTTTTCGCTAGGATCAATATTAAAAACGATATTAAAGAGAGAAAATAAATTCTAAGGTCCCCTTTTTAAATATTGATCCTAGCGAAAAAGTTTGAATAACCTTTTTTGTAGGAAATTTTATGCTAATTATTCTTGTGTTAAAATATTTTTTGCTATTGGACATCCTTTACGAGTTATTTACGAATGACTAAAAAAGAGGACCTTAGTATTTATTTTCTCCCTTCAATATTTTTTTTAATATTGACCTTAGCGAAAAAAAGGAGCACTTATTTTATAAGAAATCTTAAACAGATTATTTACGTAAAAGATATTTTTTTGCTGTGGGCTACCGTTTACGAGTTATTTACGAAATTATTAAAAAATAAACGATTGTAGAACAAATTATAAGTAACTTTCCCACATTCATAATATTTTGTATTGAGATCACTCTGGCCCACGCTTAATATTATTTTTTATCTCCCATTTATCAACAGTTTTGTATATTAAACTATATATTTTCTTAAACGTAATAAGTGTAGCTTTACGACTGTATTTTTTGTTTTCAGATTCCTGCTATACTTTAAAAAAAAATTGGTAATTATGAAAAAATCAAAAATACGTTTTTTAGTCTTTTCTACTTTATGCTTTTTTTTTGTTAGAAAGTGCATTGTTTTTGTTCCAAAACTAGATTCCTCATCCTTAATTTATCCGAAAATGATATATTACATTCCCTAATAGGTATAGTTTTAGAGAAATGTTGCTCCAAGTGAAGCGCGGCGGCGTCGAACTTCCCCCCTCCCCCCCCACTAAATGAGACGTGGCTCTCGAGGTCTCCCGGTCTGTATCTGCTCATGACCAGCTAAGAATCAACTGTGCCAAGTTTCAGCGCATAGTCACAAAGTGCAAGGTGTCGTGCACTAACAAACTAGCTATAACGAAAATTTGGCAAAATAGCAAATTATAATCAGTCAAAATTGCCAGTGAACGGTGCGTACAAGCTAATACAATATTTCGCACTAGTGCTCAACGGTTCCATGGTGTAATGGTTAGCACTCTGGACTCTGAATCCAGCGATCCGAGTTCAAATCTCGGTGGAACCTGTCTTTTTGTATTTTTTTCTTTTTTTAATTTTATTCCAAACCTGTATATAGTGTATAATATGTTATTGCCTGGTTATTATTTTAATACTTATGGATTTTTGTAAATTTCGACTATATGTTCAGTATATGTGTTATGTATTTTTTGTATGTACAAGTTGTTTTATCAACATTTACCGAAACCCACTCTGCGGTCTGTGGTGACTTGGTGAGGGTGAGGTGAGGAATAGTGAGGATATAATAGGGGGGTATTACTGCAATGTTCTGCCGCCAGAGTGCAGCACTAAGCTAGCTAGTAAACCATCGAGTAACTTATATACATAAACTGATTTTTGACAAGTTTTCACAGACAATAAAATATGACATCGATGCATCAAGGTGGTTTGTTAACAAGGGCCAACCGGGAAACGCGAAAATTGAAATTTAGTTATCTGCCTCTTTTATCGCTCGAACATGCAAGAGTGATAGAGATGTTAGATAACGAAATTTCGATTTTCTTGTTTTGCGGTAGACCCCCAGATTGTGATGGATTGTGGTGGTAGCGCCGTAGTTTCGCGTAATATTCCCTATTATTGTAATTTCTACCAGGGACAAGTAAATATAACACAGACACGAAAATAGATAATGTTCATATAATGTCAAATAGATGGCATTTTATATGGATATATTTCATAATTTTTTAAGTGGCGTCAACTATGTTGGCTTTGTGCGCATTTAGCAAGCATTTAGGCTGTTATCTACCTAACTATTAACAACTATTAATAACTTTGAAACGTAGAATAGGACTTGGTGGGACTCATTATTATAAATTCTTATTTGAGGGCGCCATCTAGTATTAATATGAATATTTTGACCTTCTCTAAGATTTCACTAGACGGCGCCCTTAAACAATAATAATTATACATACCTAATAAATAATTAATAAATTAAAATAGTAATGGTAGGTAGGTATGGTATTGCGCTTATGGCCGCGGCTTACTGCATTTTAAATTTCAAACTCTCTATTTATCTTTGTATAGAATAAATACTATTTATTATACGTCAATGCTTAAGTTCCTAAAAATAGGTTGCTAAGCAATTTAATAGTGCTTACCACAACAAAACCACATTGTCAGTTGTTTTGTTTGCATGTTATTTGTGGTTTACCTACAATAATAAGCACTTGTGAATATTTTTAGATACATTTGTGTTTACAAGTCAACATTAAGAACAAAATGCACCTAAACAAAATAAAAATCTTACTAATAGGACCATCCGGCGTAAGTGTTTATTACGGTATTGAACTGTTGGTGACAGTCGATAAGTATTTAGATGTCCCATGTCATGTATAATCGTTAGGGGTACCTTCTAACTCTCTTTTTTTGCTTTGCAGAGTGGCAAAACTTCAATAGCTAATTTCATATCCGAATCAATGAATATTGAAGAAGCAGGTTCACCAAAGCCAACTCAAGGCGTTCGTATTGTGGAATTTGAACTGTCAAACATTAATGTCAATGACAAGGTTTACAACAATGACATAGAATTGTGGGACTGCAGTGGAGATCATAGGTAACAATAAAATATAGTTACCTACTTAATTTTAGTGACTAAACCACCTTTTCTATATTTTCATAGTACCTACTATGACTAGTTAAAATATTACATTAGTTGAATGAATTTTAAATAGGACTACCTATTTTATAAATAACAACTTGTTGCACAATTATTTTATTCGATTAGGTAACAAAATTTACCTAAATAAATTGTAAGCCATTTTGTCACACAATGGAAACTTTAGAATACTTACAGAAATCCATGGGGTAACGTTTATAGGTAAGTAGTTCATACTTTGTGTTCTACTTTAGATTTGAATCATGCTGGCCGGCACTTCGTGTGGGGGTACAAGGAGTCATACTGGTATGTTCGCCAAGCACTGCAAACGCTGCTACCAGAGAAATGGAACTTCTGTACAACTACTTCGTTTCGCAGCCTAAACTTACCACTAAGCAATGCGTCCTATTTTATAATTGTACAGATGAACAAGACGACTTGGAATCTTTAAACCTATGTAAGTTTTTTTTATAAGTAGGTACTTATTAGATTTCGTGATAAGTTACATAAGGTGTCTTACTCCTGTTGAAACTGCTGTTAACATTTTGAGAACTTTAAGAGCGTAAAAAAATTTGCTTCGTAAGTAGGTCAATTTTTATTGTGTTACCTAGATTTTTTTTTAATTGAATGCATGATCCTTTAGAGTCTTTAGACAGTATAGAGTATATCCTTCATACGTTTAATTCTATGAGTATTTGAATTAGAATTTACCTTATGTAAGTTCACATATCAATAAATCTAAAAAAGGTAGACAATTTTTACGTTAAGTGTTAAGTGGCTAATTATTCGTCATTCTATTTGCAGCTCCCACTTTCTCGAAGGTATCTCAAGTCGCAATAAACCTCAAGACTGGAGGTAATCGTTTAAAAATAGATTTTTCAAACTTTGTAGTCTCGATTTTACAATCAATAAACAGATCTAATTAGAATTGTTGTTGTCAGTGCTTAATTTTACTTACCCAAATTCCGTTATGCAGTATATCTCTGTGTAACGTCTATACGTTTTATATTTTATTTATACTATCATTCATACCTGATGATATGCGAAGCATTGCATACAATATACTGTAGAGCTTCAAACACACCATTGTAGCATAAGTCCACTGAAAATCATCCATTCATGTCATATCAATGCTCAATTAGCATATCTGCAAAAAAACCTTTCGGCGTATTTAGAACAAAACGAATTACCATTTTTTTTTCCAATGTAGAATTATTGCGTGTTTTATGCCTATAATTATTTAATTGTAATAAAAAACATTTTTTTAACTCCATTATGTAACCATACAAATAATCTCATAAGAGTTACACAACGGAATACAGCATTCAAGTTTGTTTTAAGAAAAACGCAATATTTCGTCATACTGAAAAAAAGGTACGTTTAAGTTGTTAATGTGCCATAATCCAGTTACAATTTGTAACAATATTCAAGTATTAAGGTGACAAAAGGAATACTCTCTCAAATATAAACAATTTATTTTGAGTAGGCTAGTTCTTTCCCATCACTACACTTAATTTACAAAATACGGCAAATTCTACCTATAGAGTAAAATTGTATTGTTTAGGTTTATGTAAAACACATTTAATTATTGCTTTTTGTTTGTCATACTTTTGAAAATCTTCCTTTAACCAAACAACAGAAATAGTAAAATTAGTGACGGCGACAAGAAACCACACTGAATTACAAATTAAATATAAAATCTAAGATGGTTATAACAGAATCGTAACAAATAAGCACAATGAACCATTCATTATAAAGAATACAGATTTAACTTCATGGAATTATTCACTCGGAACAGAAACAAAACAATTCACACCCTAATATTCTACCACTCAGTCTTAAACAATTTGGCTCTTAAGCAATGAGTACTTGCTACGATAAGAAACCGTAATTAAATGATTATTAAGACATAATTACATTAATGATATTACTGTTCTCTAGAACCTGCCCTACTACATACATATATTCAAATATTTACAATTCCTACAAAAACCTTTAATAAGGTCGAATGACCTAACTTGCGATCATAAAAATATAAAAATAAACTGTACAATTAGTCTGTCTATATTCACCGTAATCACAATTTAGATTTTGCGGAAGGGTGGGTTACTTATAAGTAAAAATAATTTAATTGCCATAGTAACGTTACTGTTAATGACTTGCTTATTATACTTAATGTTTCCAACTACCCCTATCGTTGTAATTCTTACGATCTCTATGCCCTCGTCCCGAGCCGCCGCGATTCCATCGATCATTACCACGTCCTCTATGCCCTCCTCTATTTGGGAACCTCTGGTAATTTTGTTCCCCGTCGTAGTTGTAATCATTACCAGGTCCTGGTCCATTGAACCCCATGTTTCCAAAGTTATTGTTAAAATGATGTGGAATATTTGGAGCTATACCTAAAAGACCAGGCGCAGGGCCAGGGCCCCCACGCGGGTCCGAAAAAGGCTGATTGAAATTTTGCAAGTGACCAACATTCATATTATTCATACCTCCGGCCATATTCATCGGCGGAAGATTCATTAAATTCATACTAGGATCGGTGGCACTCCCCGGTATATTAGTGTTCATACCAAATGGATTTGAATTCTGGTAATTTAAAGGAGTCTTGAGAAGAGCTTCTTTGGGTTTAGGTAAATACGAAAACTCGCCATTTTCACCTAAAGAGATACCCAAGTTAGTGAAGATACTACATAACATATTATTGGTTTGTACTATACTAAGATCAAATGTTTTACCACTTGTTTTGTCTTGCTGGAATTGTTTCACCATTTGTGTAACAGGAGCTAAATGTTGATTGACAAATATTTTTTGAGTGGAACTCAAATCTTTATACCAATTAGAATTTTGTAATATCGTTTGCATATCAAGAGTATTAGGTTTTTGTTCTAGGGAAGCGTTGTCGCTAGTTTCTTTAGGTTTTCTTCGAGGATCAGCCCTTGGACCCGTTGCGACTGGTGCAGCTTTAACAGATTTCTCACTATCACTGTTAGACTCGTCCAAAGATAATCTAAATACTTTCCTTAACCTAGGATCTAATAATGCTTGCGACTTAGCAGTACTGTTTCTAATATCTGTGTAGTCTGGCCTGGGAATGTCTATAGGCACTAGTTTATACGTTATATGCGGATGACTATTGATTGAGCCATCTATTTCTGACGCAGGAGTATAATTGGGTATTGCTTTAAAGGGTAATCCTAAGCGAAAGTCTATGTCTCCGCTAGTTCCCTGTCGTAAATCCGTATCTCCGAAAGCAGGAAGATTAAAGTCAGTCTGTCTCAAATCAACATCTGACCTACGCCGCCCATCAGTTGGTTCACCATCTACGCATTCATAAATTGACACTCGTGGTATTTTTTTCGCAGGCTTTACTACATCATTTGGTTTATCCGGAGAGCGCCGAGATCTAGGGTCTCTAGACTTTGGAGAACTAATGGCTTCGATATTAGGTTCAACTTTATTTTCTTGTAAGTTATTCCGCATAGTGTTCAGTAATTTAGTTACGTCTTCACTTATATCAATTTTAGAAAGGTCTCCGATTTTACTTAAAACAGTTGACGGTTCGAAAACACGTGGTGCTGGTGCCTGTGGTGAAAGTGATGTTTGAGGTGACGATGCCGGAGACTTTTTTTTAGGACATTTTTCCTCATCGCTAGAGTACCACTTTTCATCTATTAATAAATTATTATCCTCGTCGTCCGTAGTTGATCGGCGATGTCTTTTTTCAGGGTACTTAAATATTGGTTCCGGCTGAAGAAACCTTATGTCTACATCGCACTCTTTTGAAATGGAACTTTCTTCAAAATGAGTATTTCTTGAACTGTCATCAGTAAAAGGAAGCACCCTATGATCTACATCCTTAGATTCGTTCGCGATCACAGACTTGTCGTTATCATAAGTTTCATTTGAAACGTCGACGTTTTCTTTGTCCTTATATTTTAAAGCATCTTTTGTGTACTGATCTATATCAATCATATCTTTATTTGGTTTTAAATCAGTTTTTAATTCCATTTTATTAGTTAAACTGTCTTCATTTATCGGCATCGGAACAGATGGTTGAAATCTCATGTCAACGTCTTTCCCGGGTAAGTCTGGTACAGGTAAATTATTATGCGGTGGAGCGACAGGCGGGACTCTAAGGTCCAGGTCTTTATTACTTGACACAGCCCCCAAATATGATGAGGATTGTTGCTCTGTATTTGCATTTATAAGCCCTAGTTTTTGAATACTCATTGTATTTAACTGTATTTCTGTTATTTGCTTAAGTGAAATTCCAATACTGTTTAAATGCATAACAGTTAATTGCCCTAATTGGTCTAAAGTTTCAACACCCATTTTAGTCAGATCAGATATTTGTCTGGGTGTTAACACGCCGGTCAAATTTTTAATACTGAGGACATTTGTACCCGCATTTGCAGTACTGTTAGGTGAAACATTATTAAAATTTTGGTTTGACTTGTCGTTTTGCCACCTAGATTGGCGCACCTTGGGCGAAATCTTACTTTGGTTGTATTGGGGCGAGTCTGTCGTATTTTGCATGTTTGGTATGTTAATCTCGAATAGAGATGGAATATTTTTTTCTTGACTGTCATTATTTTCTGAAAACTGTTGTATAAGTTTTGCCTGAGTTTGCTGCATCATTTTAAGAGCACCTTCTCTGTTAAGTCTGGGAAAATCGCCCAGTATTTCTTTAGGGGCAGATTCAATATGTTTCAAAAGAATATTTTTCAAATTTTCGTTTAAAGGTTTTCCGTGTGCAAATTTACATTCATCTTTATAAATACATGGAAGACCGGTATGGTAATATTTGCACGGAAAATCAGCATGCATGTAAAGACACTTGTCTCTCTTGGCGCAACAATCCATGAGATAAAATTTGCATAACTCCATTTTACGAGGAGGTAGTGCGTCATGTGAAAATATACAGTCGTCACCCTTATGACATTTACCTTGCATAAAGTATACACAGACACCGTCCGGGTCTTGCATGGGATGTGCACCTCTTCTTCTATCATTTTTATTATTCTTATTTCGATCTCTCTGAGGCGGCCTCCTTCTCTGCTGGGGATGTTGGAGATTTCTTTCTTCGTGGCTACTGTCAGAAGCATAAGAATCTCTATCGTCATCACCATACGCTCCCATATCAGATTCTCTATTAACTGGAGAAGCTCCTCTGACACACATCATCTCACTTTCGTCCATTTCATCAGAATATGCTTGCTTTTTACGTTTTTTATTAGGTCCGTCTATGCCATCGTATTTTTTTCTTTTCTTGCGTTTTTTTCTATCCTCTCCTTCCTCAAAGGGCATTTCTTCTTCATCGTCATTTTTATTCATAACTTTTCTAATAGCTTTTTCAACATCGCCCGCAAAATCTTCTTCGTTTGTAACAGGGTATTTACGATTTTTCTTTTTATCTTTAAATTTTTGTTCACCTTTGCGAGATTTCTTTTTTTTCTTACCTTGTTTTGGGTAATACGAGTCTTGTGGTTCAAATTTGCCTTCCGATTGTTTGTTATTATCTAATTGGGTGGGTAAGTCTTCTTTTTTCTCCTCGTTTGTAGCCTCATGAACATCTTCGGCGTCGCTCTCAATCTCCCCATCTTCCAAGTCATCTATATTCGCTGCACTGTCAGCCATTGTAATGATGTCTCTGAAATTGAGAATAAACAATTATTAAAAACGAGAATTACAATTTGAGTGGATTCCTATGATTTTTCTTAACTTCGTGAGGTCCCGCTCACTGATAAAGACCAAGGCCCGGATTCAAAAAACCCTTCAATAACTATGTTCTAGTACTAGGCCATTCTCTTAGGGTGGTTAATTTTTGTCTATGTCTTAGTGATGATATTTAGTGTGAGTAAGAAAGATATAATGGTTTAAAACGTCGAAACATTGCTAATTAATCTGATCTCATGCAGTAGAGTAAAAATATGTAACTACAACTATCAATCACTTCTTTCCATCACTATATCATTATCATAGCACCCTAAAAATCATGTGCATTTTTTCCTTTTGATAAAATAGGTTTGGTCAAAGCCACGTTCAGTAAACTCCTTTAACTGTCAGAAAAGTACCTTAATCCATTGTGTAAAGATGGTGAAATACGCAATTAATTGGGGTACAATTCGTTTCGTTACACAGTGGAATCCAGTACGACTGGGTCGACCGTCCAGTGGCGCCCTCATTAGGGGAATTGTGCTTTCTAATAAACCAAATAATTTCTGTATAAATCAGTATATAGATATTGTTGTCCTACTTATTCCCCAATTTTTGATCTATGTGATATAGTTTTATAATATTACATACTTACTTTTGACTTTATCACCTAAACGACATGACGTTTAGTCGATAAAGAAAAAACTAAACAAAATAAAACTATGTGACAAAGACCAAAACAAGGGGAATCAGTAGCACAACAATATTAATATACTGATTTATACAGGAATTACTTGGTTTATTAAAAAACAAGATTCCCCTAATGAGGGCGCCACTGGACCATCCACCCAGTCTTAAGTAAATCTGTAAACTAATTAGGGCTCAAGTTTTGCTAAAAATAAATATGCTTTTTATCGTATTAATATAATTATAAAAAAACTGGAAACCAATTGCGAATTGTTTACTGTAGGAGTGGAGAATCCAATCTATTGATTAAATTATATTTATTTAAGATTTTTTTTTAATATTTCGAGCAATTGATTTAAGTTTGTTTTAAGACTTCAAAAGGGGGTTTACCATAACTACATTTTTAAGTTGGTTTAAAATACGTGCATATTTGCAAGAACTTAATTGACCTTCGTCACGAGTGTAACATAATTATGATTATTACTAATTAAGGCGTGGTGAAATGTCTCGAAAAGATTGGGCTATGTTGTTATTTGTGAAAAATTACATTTATCAATTTTTGGACAAATCCCAGCAGATGGCCATTGGCCGGTTTATATTTGAGGCATCTAAATTTGATTGAACGGTTGGTATTAATTCTTTCTAATCAAACTTATCAAAACTAGTAAGCTTTTTATCATTTTATCGGTTAAGTGATAACTAATAATTCATATCAAGGATTTAAACAATTTGAACCTTATGTAAAAAGTAATTGGGTATTTTATACCTCGTTTTCAACCGAACAAGGTATATAATATTTATAACCTACATGGTTTATTTTATACATTTTAATTTGAAAAACGATGTACTTAAATTGGAATAAATATGAGGCCACGATGGACACCTTTAAAGAAAATAGAACACAACACGTCATTGAATAAGATTGCAAAACTTGGCAGCAAGCAGCCATATTTGTTCGTATAACCCGACCAAATTAAAGTGGTAATGCATGAGAGTAGCGCGTGGGAATATTGATTTTTTTATGAGAAATACGTCACTGAAACTAAGATGAATTATATAAATGGCATAATACATTAAAATAATTATAGATAAGTACTAATTGTTTCCTGACGTTGCACAAGCATTCACTAAAGCAATGGTATTTTAATTTAGGTAGGTATACCTTCGTTTTTTTTCTTTGTTTAAGATAATTTAACATTAATACGGAAATACATTCAAAAACAATATATTGAACCCTTTGGTATATCTATGTACTGAAATAACTTTCTGTCGTCTTAAATACTATACCTAATATTCGCCGAGACAATAAGCATTGGAAATTTATCTCCAAAATTCACAAATTAGAAGTTGCGTAGTAAGAAATAACATTGAATGGCAGAAGTCAGTACTGTAACTGTTCATAGCCACTACTTTCAAGTAAATTAGTAGATAGAGCTGGGTGCGGAAAGCAGTGGGCGGCCGTTCACATTTCACAATGTCTTGCTATGCGCCGCGCTCTCACGACGGAATGAATGACGCCAGCCTTCTAGAACAGCGTATCTATGTGTTGTATCCTTATTCGAGGTCACAAAGCGTATAACGCTCACTCACACTTAGCCACAAGACATTCTACTGGCGTATAGCATTCTACCTACTGTGACTCAGATATTTAGGTACTTAGGCTACCATCATAATATGGCCGTATAATACCTACCACCTAATTTAAAAATAACCAAGTTTTTTGGTAAAAATGAATATGTTGAAACGAGATATAAATAATATAGGCTGCGTTATATCGCGGGCTTTTAGTACAATAGAGAAAGTACAGTTAATCTTGGAAACTAAACTAAAATGCAAACAAAAACCGACACCACTTAAGCTTTGAATATGATGAATCAGAACAAATGCATTTAAGCACTTGAGATGTTCATTTATATAACAAATATAAATTTCATGCACTTAAAATAAAAATGGAGTCTTACATTATACCGTACAAACATACCATGAAAAGGTATCGCTGTAATTATGCCATCAGTTATTGCGACCTTTGTCCGCCATTTTGGCGGATGTCTGGTGGCAATATGCGATTGATAATGCGCATTTGACGGGACTTTTATTTTTAAGATTTATCAATTATCACTGTTACATTTATACTAATTGGTGTGTAAAATGAATGTTGTATTGCACGTGTATTTGGCAAAATCTTAGCTGCAAAAGCACTATGTATTTTTAGAGGGGACACGCATTCATTATGGCCTAAGTAAATAATATTAGTAAGTGTTACCAATCTTACATTAATGAACGATTCACTATGTGCAACTACTATACGCCATGTAAAATGGAATTATTTCATAGCATTGCTGCATAAAGACGTAACGATCGGGTACGCAATAATGATTTCGGATTCGGACGACGACTGCAGCTTATAATGGAAGCGTAGTGGCAAATATTTAGTTCCACATTTGTGCACATTTCCTGTTATAGCGCTAATGTCGATCATCTGACGGAACTATAGCATAAACTAGCATCCTAAAAAGTGTACATTCTGATTTAACTTACATTTTTAGAGGATATCTTGTGTTATTTAAAACAGAAATAATATAATAATTACTGTTTATCAAATAATGTCTGACATTCAAACAATACTTTTTAAAAGGAATCAATCTTTACTAGTTTTTGTCGACTATTGCCAGTAAAAATGTAAAACGTAGTGTTGTCATTATCTTGTTTCAGGAATTTAACTATGTTATGATTATAATTTTTCATAAGTCATATTTTAATATTTATTTATTTAAGTTACCTAATATTACAAATATTTGAATATAAAATCAAATTCGTATAAAATTTAGAAATAATGTAATCATACGCTTCTGATCTTTAATATTCTGACAATTTCAAAACAGAACGATGAAATGTCATATTTATCAATTTGTGTGATAGTGAATTTTTGTCATAGTTTCAAATGCAAAATTTGATTAATCATTTTATCAGTATAATAAGAAAAGTACAACAAGTGCTAGCATTTGTGCTCGACGGTCATAATATTAGTATATCTGAAATGAAATAAGATTAGTGTACATTTTGATTCACAATTTATTTGATTACACTTTTTTGTCTGCAAGATTTTAATAATGTCTGAGCCAAATAATCCATTTGCTGGTTTGCTGGGAGTCTCAGAGGCGAAGGCAACAAGTAATAATACAAATTATGTGAACCCTGACGCATCTCTACAAGAGAACCCTAAGAAATCACAAGAAGATGAGGATGCTGAAATAATTAACAACATTGTTGAAAATGTTTTTCACTTCACAATAAACGCAAATGCACTAAAAGGACCTCAAAACAACAGACAGTTGATATTCTTAGAAGAACTAGCTGAAGCGATGAAACCTCGCATTCACATAGATTTGGAGGCATTGGAACAGGCACTGTTTGAAAGACTGCTTTTGCCTGACATTGAACTGTGTGTTATACCCAAAAATAATAAAGTATTTCAAGAACATGTGGTCCAGAAGCAGGTGTTTTCGTATTTGTTTAGCTCTATTCAGACTCTTCAATGTTATGAGAACCATAGTTCTAATGTTGTGAAAAATGGGGTGCAAAAGATGCGTGAGCTTATTTTCAGAAATGCTGTAACAGCTCTTAAGCAACCAGCCCTGTTTGAGGGACAAGACTTTACTGCGCAACTTGTAGAATTATTGAAACATGTTGATCCTCAAAGTCATGCATTCTTTATTGACATTGTAAAGGCATTTGTTATTGATGGTAAGATTTGTAGAATATCAGTTCATTAGTGTTTTAGAAATTTAGAAGACACCATTATGATTATTAGTGCAGTATTGACATAATTGAGTTTATCCAATATAACCAAATTAATCTGTAATGTCCGTAGGTGAAGATGGGGTTCAGGAACAGCTGCGAGACACAATGGTGCCAGTTCTACAAATGCTACATGCTGAAGTAAACAAGTCCAATATAATCAACCTTCCTATCTACATCCTGCCATCTATACATATTTTTGCCAGTAAGTTTTTGTGTTTTTAATTTGTCATGCGCTTAGAACATTTAGTAACTGGAGATGCCTTGCCTGTCATTTTCTGTACAAAACAGATTGCCAATTTTTGCGGGGGAGGGGATATCAAATGTATTACTGTTTCTACATGATTTGTACGTAACGTAGAAATATCCATGTCAGTCCATACAAAAGTTTGCACAATTGTGCAAGATTTTCGGCAGAGGGGTAAGCTCTTAAAGGTGACTCCGGTTATTTAATGCTCTAAGGTCATGCGCTATATATAATGTGTCCTTATTAATAATAATTATTGTTTATTGCAGGCCATCCAAACCTAGCACAAATTTTAATAGAAACATGTGAACCAAAAAATAAAAGTAATGGAAGATTTTACCAAGACTCAGTTATAGGTGCACTTCTGAGCCTATCAGTTCTACCGAAAACATCTTCCTCATTCCATCAGTTCTTTGATAACCCAATGGATCAGGTATTAGCATGAAGCTGTTGTTTTTAAAGGCTTTTATTTAGTTTTATCTAAACAGTGTGCTTAGCACAGGAGCAACGCAACAGTATTTCTCACAACAGATGTACTACCTATCTTTTTCTAACTGAATTAGAGAGGGATGGGTATATAGTCTATCCTGTGGTCGAGATACTGTCACATCACCCCTGTGCTAGGCCTACGGTTTCTATGTCTAAATAAATCTTACAAGGCTAATCAAATAAATTTGCTTTGGAAACTATACTATATCATATCTATTACTAAAATTTTTGATCTGATTATTTATTATCCATAACATTTTAGGTATTAATGGTAATTGATCAGAGACCTTATAGGTACACCAACACTAGTAATGACATTAGAAACAAATTAATAGTATTTATTCCTCTTGTGACTGACTGATTTTAAATAATATGATTATTTTACAGTCTGCAATATCATTGATGGAGACATCTATTTGGAATGCGTCTTCGCATCTCACTAACAATCTGCACAAGATATTCCTGACGCTGCTCAAAGGGGGTCCGCAGATGAGGAACCGTTTGTTGTCATGGATTGGGAACTGTTTAAAGATGAATGTTGCTAAAGGCAAGCTGTGGAATGTTCAGGTAACTTTTATGATATTTAAATCACTACACCTTATAAAACAAAGCCCCCCGCCGCGTCTATCTGTTTGTGTATTTGTATGTTTGTTAGCAATGAACTCTAAAACTACTGAACAGATTTTCATGCGGTTTTCACCTATCAATAGTGATTCTTGAGGAAGGTTTATAAGGTGTATAATTTGTTCACCTGTGCGAAGCCGGGGCGGATCGCTAGCACAGGGCGGACACGCCATACATCAAAAATCATTTGCGTTTATATGTGTGCGCGGCACGTCTGTACACGCGTCATTGTGTATGTGTAGGTAAGTCGCTTTACTGAGAGAACGCCAGAAGTCCGCCAAATTCATGTCGCGGCCAGTCGCGGGGCGAGGTAATGCGAGTCGGGGCGGGGCGGTGCGTGGCCGTTCTGTATGATAATACTATTACTTATTACGAAACATGTTTTTGAGCTTTCAATTATATGTATTGATATCAACAAATACTAATTAAAAGGAGATTGATTGTGACGCCACCATCAACCATCATTGTTACTGTCTTCATAGGAATTTCTTAGTAACAAGTTCATATGTAGTAGCTGATTTAACTAGTTAGTATAGTTGTTAGTAAATTGTCCCTCTTAACATGTATAGTTATGCTTCTGAAAATTGAAAACCCACATGGTAAAAAAATATGTAAAATGTATTTTCTGATTAGGGCTGCGAGTCTTAAAAAAAAATGTATACCCATAGCCACCATGAAGAAAAAACTTGCAACTGCCAAAGTTAAAAAAAAATACATATTAGAAGCAGGTGTTCACGAGTTACAGGACAGATTTAGGTCGGAATTTTTTTAATAGTTTTTATGATTACAAACAGCAACACTCCTAACTGTACATCGGTGGACCTGTGGCGATGGTACATTTTCTATTGGTTTTTCAGGCTGGTGAAGTTAGCGCAGCAACACTGAGCTGTGTCTCGGATGGCTTCATGTTGAACCTCGGAGCAGTACTACTCCATCTATGCCAGCCATTCTGCACCACTGCTGATGACCCCAAATCACTCAAAATTGACCCCACATATGGTGCTGTACCTGTGAGTTGTGGCATTTTTATATATTTAAATGTTAATGTTATTAAGGCGCTCTTATACTCGAGTTTTACGTTTTCAAGGGGGTGAAGCAGACGCGTGGTAGAACGGGCAGGCGGGCGCCCCGCGCGGCGCACCGCACCATTCCCGCGCAGCACGTCTACGTCCTTATTCTGACGACATCGGTATTCTGAATTGTCAGTTCCGGGATTTTTTCCGGCAATTAATATTGAATAAGATTTATTAGCAAATTCGTATTTTGATGAGTACTTAATGAAATTAAAAACGGTAGGTAAGACGGGGAGTCTAAATAATTATTAATTATAAACAATATGAGTGTATACCGCGACAAACTGAGAATCAAGTCAAAAGATGCCAAATTATTATGAGACAAAAACTAGTACTTACTAATAGACCTTAAAAATGTAATAGAGTTAGACCAAGAAAAGTCTGCAACGATTTAGATTGCACACGCAGTGCAAGTGTTATTTTAAACGTCAAACTTCTATGAAATTATGAATAACACTTGCACTGCCTATGCTATCAAAATCGTTGCAGACTTGGTCTAACTCTAGCAGTCAATTTCGGGCAAGTAGGTAGTGAAAATAAGGAAAAATAGTAGCAAAGCTAAGATAATTTGTGGGACTATTGAGTTATGCATAGCTCCAATAAGTAGATAAAATTAGCAATCTTCACAAAAAAGAATTATAACTCTAACTGTAATTACTTACCATTTTTCTAATTTTGAATTGACGAGTCAAGCATTTAAAGATTGTAATGGCAAAAAACACTTCTACTTCGACATTCGAGTTAGTTAATAACTCAAGAAAATAAAAAAAAACTGGGGAAATAATTCGTATAATTTTGAAATTGGCACAGTTATACCTTGTAATGTCCAGATAAACATACTTAAAGTCCTCGAGCTTAGCGGGTGTGCTGAGGGTGTAGGGGGAGGGGGGCGAAGGTACCTTTTTCATATTGTTGCTCATATCTCGAATATCTGTACGAATAGCATACAAAACAATAACAAAAGTTTTAACATAAAATCCCCCCCCCCCCCCCCCCCCCCCCCCCCCCCCCAAAACACTTTATTGTACAAAAATCAAAACAAAACAGGAAAAATAACATTCATCATTAGTACAAAGGCGAACTTATCCCTTTAAGCCAAAAAAATCCTACAAATTTGGTTATTTTTATTTTTACGTTACGATCAATGCTTTAGGGTTGTTAAAGTTATAGGTAAACCAGAACTTTGGGAGTACTGTCAAGAGGGCGCTCGTTTTGAATTTTATATAGCAACAATTTGTATAGTGGGGACAATGGAAATTGGCAGATGATTTTTGTTTTATTCCGACAACTTTAATAAGTGCGAAGTTTGATGTTTGGATATTTCTTCGGTTTTTACGCTATAAAATTCGTGAATTTTACGACGTATGACACATAAATCAAAATCATCCAAATCTATTTTCTTTTTTTGTTTTCTTTTTTTTAGGTTTGGTCGTTTAATTCCGCCCTTACGCCCTTCGCTAGCAATCCGTGATACCGATGCATGCGATACACCTAATACACAAATCAAATTATTACAAGACATCAACCAAATCGTGACGACCTGACTATAGTGACATTTGTCCATAAGTTTGAAACTTACCCGTCAATTCAGGTGGTAATTTTGTTATGTTTTCTAATGGAAGAAATTTCTCTCCCGCACGTTTTTTTTTTCAAGAAATAACTATATACACCGTTTACAACTTTTTCTCTGTAAAATCTAAAACTTTCGGCATGATTATTGCAGTCTAATAATAATTCACACGAAACTAGACAAAGCAATGTTTACATTGTCAATATTGACAACTATCATAGAGGGTAGATGTTGTCTATTATTAAAGTTGTTGCCATTGCTAGAAATTAGTACCAACAAATTTCCGTAACATGGCGCACCCTCAATAGATCCTGGTTCACCTATAACAAAGATATAAAAGAGTCGATTTAAGAAAACGTCGTTTTTTCGTAATTGTTCATCATAAATCAAATTTTTAGTTTAGAATAAGCAAGAATATATAAATCAGTTACGCTGACAAAGTCGTAAAATAAAAACTAGAAAAAATATTTAATAGGGTGGCACTGGCTCCCTTATATGAAAAGTGGGCATGAATTTTTTTTTCGCTTCAACACTATAGTGTGACATGTCGTTGGATAGGTCTTTTAAAATAAATACGGTTTTTTTAGTAAACATTTTTTGATAAAGTAAATATTTTAGGAAAAACAAAATGTACGTGAAGTTTTTTTTTCGTGTCAACCCTATGGTGTGTGGTGTGGTTGGAAAGGTCTTTCCAAATGAATAGGGGTTTTAGAAGAACTTTTTTTGATAAAGTGAATATTTTCGGAAATAATCGCTTTGAAAGAAACAAAATGTGTGTGACAATTTTTTTAGCGTTTCAACCTTATAGTGTGGGGTGTCGTTGGATAGGCCTTTCAAAATAAATAGGGGTCTTTAAACAACATTTCTTGATAAAGTGAATCATTTCGGAAATAATCGTCTAGAAAGAAAAAAAGAGTTTTTCCTTCTAACTTTTGAACCATGTGTCCAAAAAATATGAAAAAAATCATGAAAATAGTGCTTAAAAAACTCAATCAAATAAAATTAAAACAAACTTGATCAGTTAAGCTGTTTATGAGTTATCGCTAAAAGTCTTCCCTTCTTATTTTAATTAAAAGCCTGGCAACCCTTATATATATTATATATATAGTAATAAAATTACCATCATTTTGATGTATAATTCAAGCGTCAGACAGATGAGTGCAATTATCGATATAAAATCACCTCTTTAACCACGCGGCAACCACATAATAGTGACCGGAAAAAGATAGGCAACCTAGTTGATTTATGTTGTACAAGTTGTATACTTTCCATTGAAACTTATTTCGTTCGTCAGACAAATCGGTGAAATTTGCCGAAATATTTTTTTTTATTTTTTTTTATTAAAAATAGCCTTGACCGTATTTCTTTAGGCAACCCTATTTATTTATGTTCTGGAACATATTTTCTTTCATATTTTCATAGTCTCATCCGTCAGACAGATTCGTGAAGGTCGACCATATATGTGGGATCTCCTACTATTTGAATCCTGTATATCTATGTTTAAAAATTATTCAATTAATTGATTAATTTAATAGCCTTTTAAAATATGTTTACACAATTTATCAATCGTGATTGAATTCCGGATTGGTTAGATGGGTGTGTGCCTTTGCTGCTCAACTTGTTATAAAATGACAATATGACGGACGAATGTCTGAAATGTCACCGTATTTAAGAATTATTTTGCTTTTCTTCGTAAGTATGTTGAAAAACAATGTGTGTATAACATATTTGCATATTTATACTGTGATTACCCTTTTTATGAACCGTCCGAACTAGCAAAGGTCCGACGCTGACAGTGGTCACGGGCGTACTGGCGTGAGGAATGGGCGCAAGGTATTGCCGCGTAGGGTGTAATTTAGTAGGCAAAATGTTGAATTCATAAAATGATTAATGAAAGAATTAACGTATCGATAAAAGGACAAGCAATAATGAAGATTTACTTAAAAGCTATCGACTGAAGTAAGTTTCATATACATTTTCGTCGTAGTACTTCTAACATAAGGAAATAAAGACAGTGTTAGGCATGTTTTCAACTTAAGATTCTATCGAGAAAATAATGAGCCGTCGTGTTTCTGACAAGCAATAACGTAGTTCAAGGACTGAAGTTATACATACTAGAAAATAATGCATGAAATCCTTGTAAAAGTCTGTAAATATGGTGACAAAAAAGCGCATTTTACTACACACCGCGCCTTAAAGAGATGGTAATGTTTTTTTAAAGTCCTTCTCATCTCAGAAATTCCAGGTACATACTAAAAGAGTCCAACTCTGCTTAGCTATAAAAATATAAAAAATATGTTAGCTATCTCTATCTAAGTTTTTTCAACCTTTCTTCACGTCTAGCAAGTCAATTGAATTAAAACAGGTCGCTTTGTACGGATATTTCCATAGAAAGTTCTTAAGTGTTTATCAATTATAGTACAGTACAATACAATGTACAGTAAAGTGACATAAACCCACTCTTAACCTTTTGGACGCTAATGACGGATATATACGCGCCGCAGGTTCAACGCCAAAGACTGATTAATCGGTCACAGACCACAGAGCAACATAGACCTACGTGCATATGCATAAAGTTCAATTTCAGTTTTGACACTTCGGTGACGTGGCGTCCGCGTGACAGCTTTTGTGTTTGACACGGCGTCGAAAAGGTTAACCTCTTAAGAACGAAATTTAGTTCAGAATATTTTGAACACCTCACCCACTTAACTATTTCTGCTGCTGGCAATATTTTATTTAAAAAAAAACTTGTCCTTTTCCACAGCCAGAAGAATGTGAAGCCAAATCTGTACATCTAGATTGCCTACACAGCGAGACGAGTCTGCTGCCATCTAGGGAAGACGAAAACAACCAGTCGTTGAAGCGGCCCACAGCTGACACCTACAATTTTGTTACCGAGTGCTTTTTCATGACGCAAAAATGTATTGATTTGGGTAAGTTAAGTTAAAAATTTGATTTGATTGAAAGGTTCCAACGAATACTACGTGGATGAAACCGTGAGCAGTGGCTAGTGGTATAATATTGGGGGTGTGTTTTCAGGGGTCCGAGTGTGCGCAGAGAAGCTGTACCGCTGCGGACAAGAGTTGGGGCGCGCGCAGCGAGCCATGGCCGACGTGGGCGGCGCGCACCACCTGCTCGAGCCCATGCGGCAGAGGACTCACCATCTCATGACCAAGTAACCTACAGTAATTAGTTTAAAAGTGTCAAAATTAAGCAATTCGACAAACATTTGGAAAAAGGATACGAATTTAGATTGCCTTTATACGACTTCTCCTTACCTTCTCTTTTTTTGTTCCGTAATGGTAAACGGTTATCGTTGACTGGACGTGTGCATTTCCAGGGATGTCACATGTGCGCTACAGACCCTTCGAAGATCCGTACATATCTTTTTTGAAGCTCCTCAAATCTGTATTTGTGTCATAAATGCATCATTTTATTTTGATCTACCCTTGAAGGGTAGATCAAAATGAAACTTCCCTTCCTTTCATTATGCCTTTTATAAATGTTTTTCAATGGGGGATATTACTGCAATGTTCTACCGCCAGAGTGCAGCACTACCGACTCTAGTAAATTCATAGACTAACTTATACATACTGTGCCTTAAACTGTTTTTTGACAAGTTTTCACAGACAATAAAATATGACATGGATGCATCAAGGCGGTTTGTTAACAAGGGCCTACCGGTAAACGCGAAAATCGTAATTTAGTTATCTGCCTCTTTATCGCTCGAATATGCAAGAGTCATAGAGAGGTTAGATAACGAAATTTCGATTTTCTTGTTTCGCGGCAGACCCCCAGATTGTGACAGATAGTGGTAGTGGCGCTACCTACGCAGAGTTTCGCGTAATATTCCCTATTGACTTGACACAATATACCAATAAGAATGTAAATCACTTAATTTTAATTAAAACTTTTTTTTAAGATTCGTGAGCCTCCGTTGCGCGCTACTGGAGAGTGAAATGCTGGCAAATCTAAACCGACTGCAAGCCACCACTTGCACTTGGCTGGTGCAAGTGGCTGTCCGACCCGATCCGGCCGCGCCGCAGGCAAACTACGCGCCTACAAATATTGTGCCTGTGGAGATGCCTATTCGAACACCGCCACCTGATACTTTGCGGTAGGTACCAAACCGGTCACAACATACGTAGTAGCTGGTATTAGCTTTGTACTTGTATAGTCGGTGCCCTTACATAACTATACAGCTAGTGTGAGGACGTCGGTGCTTAAGTTGGAGCACTTAACTTACGGCGTACAAGACAATTCTCTTACAAGCTTGTAATTAACAATAGATACCTACTATTAGCCGGGTCCTCACAGAGTGAGAATACGCGCGAGGCAATTACGCGCGTATGCTCGCTCTGTGTGGATCCGGCTATTGACAATTCACTCCAACAAACGGGTGCTACCACATATTCTCGCACGCTCCATTGAACTTTGTAGTCTTTGCCATCATGCCGCCTATTTTGGAAACTTACACGTGACATTTACACTTCAGGCTAATAAATAGGAGGCTCCTACAGTTTAACTTCCTGCACGCTGCCTCTACGAAAAAACTATAAACCCTATACTAATTTTGAAATAAGCCCTAGACAAATAAGGCCTACTTGCTCCTCTTGGTTGGAACGTCAGATGGCAGTCGCTTTCGTAAAAAGTAGTGCCAACGTTAATTCTTGGGATTAGTTGCCAAGCGGACCCCAGGCTCCCATGAGCTGTGGCAAAATGCCGGGATAACGCGAGGAAGAAGACTAATTTTGAAATATCTACAGGTGCATCCCAGAATTCGTGCTAGAAAACATAGTGGTGCTAATAACAATGGCGCGGCGCACAGTGGGGGCCATCACCGAGGAAGCGGACGTAGCGGGGTTACTACAGCCCGCGCTCACGCTCGTGCTCACGTTCATGGGCGACTCCGGCCGCACCTACAACCCTCACCTCAGGTAAGTAACATCTGTGCTGGAGAACGTAGTGGTGCTAATAACAATGGCGCGGCGCACTGTGGGGGCCATCACTGAGGAAGCGGACGTAGCGGGGTTACTACAGCCCGCGCTCACGCTCGTGCTCACGTTCATGGGCGACTCCGGCCGCACCTACAACCCTCACCTCAGGTAAGTAACATCTGTGCTGGAGAACGTAGTGGTGCTAATAACAATGGCGCGGCGCACAGTGGGGGCCATCACCGAGGAAGCGGACGTAGCGGGGTTACTACAGCCCGCGCTCACGCTCGTGCTCACGTTCGTGGGCGACTCCGGCCGCACCTACAACCCTCACCTCAGGTAAGTAACATCTGTGCTGGAGAACGTAGTGGTGCTAATAACAATGGCGCGGCGCACTGTGGGGGCCATCACTGAGGAAGCGGACGTAGCGGGGTTACTACAGCCCGCGCTCACGCTCGTGCTCACGTTCATGGGCGACTCCGGCCGCACCTACAACCCTCACCTCAGCTAAGTAACTAGGCAAGGAAGGAGGGACATTGTATAAACCCCTTCCCTGCTGTTGCCACTGCCCGAAGTTACCATCAGATTTTTTGGGCGTCAGCCAAAGAAACGGCAGCGCGATAGCTTCAGGAACAGAGAGTGATTATATTTTGCCCGTGACCGCAATTTCGTACTCGGGTCATGGTGTGGTACATGTCAACAGCAGAAGCACTAACTTGAGATAAGTGGGAAACTTACTGTCGTTGGTCATTATCAAAAGCGGGAAATATTGGCTATGGCGTAGCATGAGTTTGGGCACTATTGCGAAAGCGGTATAAGCGAAGGTAAACGGCGTAGTAGGCAGAAGGGTTCAGAGTTGGTTCAGCTTCAGGGCCATTAGTGTTTTTTTTTTACTTCTATTTATTGTGTTTAAGGGCTCGTCTGGCAGAATGCCTGGAGGCGATGTTGCCAAACCACCCCGACGATCAGCAGCCATTAAACAGTCTCGCATCCTTCTACCGTGAGCAGTTGTTTAAGGAACATCCACATAGATTACAGGTTAGTTCATGGTAACTTTGACATGA
This sequence comes from Cydia splendana, assembly GCF_910591565.1. Lineage (NCBI taxonomy): Eukaryota > Metazoa > Arthropoda > Insecta > Lepidoptera > Tortricidae > Cydia > Cydia splendana. The sequence continues at coordinate 12,140,016 of NC_085972.1, read as the reverse complement.
TGGAATAATCTGAGAATTTACCTTCTAAGACGTGAATTGAACATTATCCCTTTATGAGGCATAAGGGCGTCAGAAATCATGCAAAATTGAACCCTATCACTTTGAAACAAAGTTCAATATAATGTGGGAAATATATTCCCCCCTGCCTTATAAAGGCACTCGCGGCTTTGAGATACCAGCTCACCACTCCGGCCAGCTTCTATAACAACTGAACTACCAAAAAGCAGTTCAAAAATCCAATTGTAATTATCAGTCAAATGATGGTAGCTCACAACACAAAAAAAATGATGATATTTGAACGCTGAGAGTCCAAGCTCAGGATATTCGTAATACCGAAAATAAAAGACAGTTCAATGCCCTGGAGGACGAAAACCGTCATCCATGGGTATATGTTTTGCGACGGTTAATTACATGTGTTGTTTTATTTTACTGTGAGTCCGTTCCGCGTCCGAGTTCCGCTGGTCCAAGATAAATTATAAAAGCGATATTTTTTTTTATTTTTATTTTTAGTTGGTGCCCTGTCTACTGGACGTGTTTGTGGGCATCGAGATGACGGGTCAGAGCGTCGCGTTCGAGCAGAAGTTCAACTACCGCCGCCCCATGTACCTTGTAATGGACTTCCTGTGGACCATGGAGGAGCACAGAGATGTATTCACGTGAGTATACACATTCCGTGTAAAATATATATGATAATTCGTAGAAAACTATCGAGTGGACACCAAACATAGTACGGCGTCACGGCAGACCTCGAAAGAGATAGCGCGTGGCGGCACGATTTTGACGTCTTTCGGAAAGATTGGCCTAATATTGCCATAGACCGAGAGGTGAGAGGTGAGAAAGTAGATAAAGAGAGGGAGGCCTTTGCCCAGCAGTGAGACACAACAGGCTAACAAATAAATTCGTAGAGAATAAGATGTAAGACTGAAACGTAGCCCAATCGTTTGGCTCGTGCTCGTTAAACAATCTTGTAGATTATTTAGGATTTGTTTCCATATGTTATAGTGAGTGAGAAGTGAATGTCTAGTTTGTATTGTATGCACTTATTACCAACAATAATAGTACTTAAGCTCGTTTAGACATAAAACACAAGTGTTTTACGCAACACAGTTACAAAATAAGGGTCCCAAATCAAAACTAAAAGGCAGCTTAAGTCTACCACTTTGAAAGACTTTACTTTTAGGTCGAGGATGGCAGAAATACGGGGGACGAAATTACAAATAAAACCGTGGCCGGGTATGGAGATCGATTTTCTGCGTGGGAGCACTTATTTTAGTAGTGTTATATTTATGTGAGAACAGATCTGCCACATGTATCATAATAAAACATATGCAAATCGTTTTGCAGTCGACTGGCCAAAGAAGCTGAAGCCAACATGGAAGCGGTGCATCCACCGATATTCCTGCGGTTCGTGAACCTGCTCATCAACGACGCCATCTACTTGCTGGACGAGGCGCTTGGCAATATGGCGCAGATACGGACGATGCAAACTGCACAGTATGTATATCTATTATATATGACGTTCTACGACAAAAGGTACCTAATGGCGGTCGGCCCTTACGCCATTATTAGCGTTGCCCGTTGCCCCAAATACTAATGCGGTACTACGCGACGTAAGCGCCGATCCCATAAGGTACTTTTCGTCCTGGAACGTCACATATATGTTAAATTCTTATGAAAATATGACTTATAATACCTGTCTCTAATTTTTGTATTGCAAAAGTAGTGTTTACTGTAAACATCAAGTTAAAAATGTTCTGAGGGCATTTTATAGGGAAACAGATCCTACTATAAAGTTTGTAAAGATACTTCTTTGCAAACAAAAAATTTGGTCCTTGGTATTTAAATCTACAGTCATAAAAATCAATAAGCTTCCTATAACACAATCTATTAGGTATAATACTTTTCCCATTTAACAAACTATTTTTACAGAGAATCAGGCGGCTGGGCTAACCTGACCCCACAAGAACGCGAACAGAACTTCGGAAATCTTTCCCACATCGGCATGCTGGCTCGCTTCGACAACATACTCGGGCGCGACACCATCCGTACCCTCGTGCGGTTAACCGCTCATGCTCCGTATGTGTTCTGCCATCCCACGCTGGTCGAGCGGATTGCGTCTATGCTCAATTATTTCCTGTTACATTTGGTTGGACCTAATAAGAAGAATTTAAAGGTGCGTATGACTTCTTAAGCTCTGGTTTCCTAGGATAGCGGTGCCGTCATATAGCGGCCGTCTCCATACAAAATACTACGACATCCAAATTTAGCCGTATTATTGACTCACTTCGATAATTCGGCCGAGACGTTATTCGTACCCTCGTGCGGTTAACTGCTCATGCATGCTGTATCTTAAGTCAAGTCAAGCAAATCAAACTTTTGAGGGCTTTATAATTCCCATGGAGACGTCGGTTTCTACTGGCCGAATCGCACTACTATATTTTTACAGCAAATAAACTGTTGTTTCCAGGTAAAAGACATGAAAGAGTTCGAATTCGACCCCGCCACAACAGTGCTGGACATCTGCCGCATGTACGTGGAGCTGGGCAGCAGTCAGCGGTTCTGCGCCGCGGTGTCGGACGACGGCCGCTCCTACTCGCCGCAGCTGTTCACGCTCGCCGAGGCTGTGTTGGGTGAGTGTCTAATAAACTGTTATTTCCAAGTAAAAGATGTGAAAGAGTTCAAATTCGACCCCGCCACAACAGTGCTGGACATCTGCCGCATGTACGTGGAGCTGGGCAGCAGCCAGCGGTTCTGCGCCGCGGTGTCGGACGACCGCCGCTCCTACTAGCCGCAGCTTTTCACGCTCGCCGAGGCCGTGCTGAGTGAGTCTCCAATAAACCCGAAAGCTTTTATCCCAAAGAGATCTGTCCAACTACAAATTGAACCCTGTAATTGAAACTACTCTTAACTTACCACCTTAAAAAAAGGTTCTCAATTTGACCCGTATGTTTGTCCGCGATTACCTCGCGTTTAGCTGAACCGAATTTGATGCGGGTTTAACACTTTTCTTTTCTACATTACAGTCCGTATCGGCGGCGGTTCCTTAATCGGATCTCTACAAGAAGTGGCCCAGCGCGTAGCCACTCTGGCTGAGCAGAGACAGCGCGACGAAGAAATCCTTGCCAACGCGCCCGAGGAGTTCCTCGACCCCATCATGAGCACGCTCATGCTCGACCCCGTCACGCTGCCGTCCTCGCGCACCACCATAGACCGCACCACCATCGCCAGGTACAAACAGCAACACCCTTTACTGTCCATTGGTGGACGTTATTACAAAAGGCATAAGGTCCACCCTATCCACTAGGTCCACTCCTAGAATTTTGGAGCCGACCGAATTATAGGTTTCTGCTCAGAAGCAGTTCGACGAGTCAGACCATCACCACCAACGCACCTAATGAATTGCTCGACTCGTCTTGCTGTCGTCTTCGCGCACTACTGTAGACCGTACTATCGCCAGGTTACTGGATACAAGTTTTTATAAAATTATTCCTCACATAATGCGCTAAACTAAGAGTCGCCGAACACTATAAAATTAGTGAACCGAACACTATAAAGTACCATTTGTGGCATTTTTATGTCATCAATATCTCTGACATAGCTAAGATAGCATTCGGCAAGACGCTGCCGCGACCGACCGCCGCCGCCGAACGTGGCAGCTGGGCGGCGCCGCCGAAACCATTCGGATAGGCGCGACCGGGCGGCGACTGCCGACTGCCACGTGCAGTAGTCACACAGGAGTCAGTGCTAGCAGTTGTGCGATTCAGTTGCGTATTATTTAATAACGATGTCTGACAATTTAAATATATGAAAGCGAAGGAATTTAGTTCCAATTTTCCTACCTGTGCCGACGGAAAATCAATTAAAACAAATAGCGGAATTTTTTTGGCATCGATGGCAAACATGTACGCATGAAATGTCCGAAAAAGAGCGGATCTATGTTTTTCAACTACAAAGACTACGATTCGACTGTGCTATTGGCAATTGTAGACGCACATTGCAAATTTATTGCGGTTGATGTGGGCTCGTATGTAAAGGAAGGAGACAGTGGCATATTTAAAAAGTCAGTTATGGGAAGAAAAAAAAAATTCCGGTCAATTTAATGTGCCTATACTATTACTAATATACTCGTCGTTTTCTTCGCAAGACGAACACGGGCAGCGCTGCCAGACCGCTACGGGAGCGGCTCGGCGGCGCGGCCGAGGTCGCGCACAGGCCACGCCCCCCGGCCGCGCCGCTCTGCAGCCTGGGTCGGACGGTGTGTCATACAAATCCCTATAAAGCGGTGCGGCGACCGCCGGGCGGCGACTGCCGGGCAGCCGCTGCTGGGTCGCGGCAGCCTCTTGTCGACGCATACCTTAATAAAATAGATATAACGTAACGGGAGCTGGCACAGATGGGAACAATTTCTGCCCATCTGTGCCCACTCCACTCATCCGCGGGAGCCATTCCATCGGATTACACCGTTTTTAAGGAATTTCGAAAGTACATATACTATAATTAGTATATATTTTTTTCAGACACTTGCTAAGTGACCAGTCGGATCCCTTCAACCGATCGCCGCTATCCATGGATCAAGTGAAATCTAACGTTGAACTAAAAGAGAAAATCCACGCGTGGATCGCCGAACAGAGGCAGAAAATTGCTCAACCCCGGACCAGTGACACATAGATTTTACAATTTTGTATAACTTGTTAGTCGACATACTAGACGGGCTAGTATCGTCATAGTTAGTCTTTAATAGTGTTGTGCCATTCTTGAGAACCTACTCTATTTTGTATCGAGTTTCTAAGCAAAATCGAGAGCATTTTCGAGAGTGGTATAATAGTTTTTTAGGTGCGTCCAGATCTGGCGAATGCGCCGCTCGACACCATTCAGGAAAGGGTCATTAACTATTTGTATGCATTTTGTAGTACGTTAAGAAGAGTCGGTGCAATATGTGATGAGAATGGTGCGCTACCGGCGCCAGATTTGGACGGACTTTAAAATTGGGGAGTCCTGTAAGAAATGCAGTATAGGTATATATCGTATTGGCTAAACGTGTCTGGATTATAAAATCTATTTTTACCGTTTATCCACAGCGTCAATTTGACTTTATTTTTGTCAGGTTGACGATGGCACAGACATCTAAATTATTAGACATGCAAAGTGAAAGCGTTAAGCTTTATTGTGGGTTCTTGTAGAGTGCGATAAATAGCCACGCGGTCTTTTTTAGCATAAGCTATAAAATAAGTTTTATATGTACTTGTAAGTTGGTTGTGTGTAGGATTTTCTTCACACCCCGTCCTCAAGTACAGCGTATAAGGGTAAGCTTGTGACGGTGTCCTAATGACCATAGCTGGATATCCACCGAACGAACAATAGCACTCGTCTGGTTCAGCACGCATAATAACCGTGTGGTACAGTCGAAAGTTTTAATTTATGACCATACATCGGATTCTAGGGGGCAAATTGTATGACGGGATCCCTATCCGTCATACAATTTGCCCCCTAGAATCCGATGTATGTTTATGACCCATTTTGTACCTTGTCACAGTGACAATCAATATGAAAGTCGCTAGAGACCTCATACTATTGTCACTGTGACAAGGTACAAAATGGGTCAAAAATTAAAACTTTCGATCGTACATTAGAAAACTAGTTCGTCTAAATGTGTACTTTGTTACGAGAGAACATGGTATACAATTGTATGACTTCGAAACCTGCTGAAGCGTTCTGTGGATATCAAACTATGTACGACGAGATACTGTTGCCTAAGAGCATTCAGCGAGTATTAAGGGCCGGTTGCACCAAATCGTCAGTCAGCGTCACCGTAGACATCGTCAGATGACAAGCAACTGAAAAAAAATTAAACAAATATCGACCTTCTTTTAGTACTAATATGGTTCACTATGGCTATGAACTTGTGGTGGTACTTAGTGACTTTTGCTTGTCACCCGACGACATAGTAGTATGTTTAACACGTCTATAATACACGTTTACGTTCAGTGTGGTAAGAAAGTAATAACATTTTCTTGTGAACGACCGGCGATACTTTAATGCGAGCAAATGCGCTTTACTAATGTGACCAAGACATATACCTAAATAGACATCGCATGTTCTGCTATTTGTATGAACACTAAATGTGTCAATTCATGGGTGACATTTGTAACGTCACAAGGGTAATACATTGTTGTGTAATAGACATACAGTGATATCTAAAATAAGATGGTGCAAACTGGCGTTTGCGCATTTAACCTTTTCGCCGCCACGTCAATAAAGTAATAAAGTGTCATCAGCGCCATGTCAAAAATTGCTCGTATACAAACCTGACCAAAACTACGACTTGATATCAAGTCGTGGCGTGTGGGGCACGAAATGTTCGGACTTCATATCAAGTCAATGGCGTTGAAAGGGTTAAATTGGGATAGTTTAGTGCGTTTTTGGAATGACTAGAGTTAAAATGTAGAACATATTCGTTACTTTTACCCAGGTGATCTATTTAGATATATATCTGTGGCTAAAATCAGTCTCGAACACCCAAAAGAAACCATAAATAACTCTGAACGTTAGTTGTATATTAATGTGATGTTTACATAAACCATTGTACATTAGCTTGTTTACATTAAAATGACTGTTCGACCGACATTCCCCTGTATAATTTTCCATTTGTTCAAGTGATTATAACGACGAGAATGGTGCAATTTTATTTGGTGAACTATTTTGTGATAGCTATAGTAATATAGGTTGTTAAATTTATTTGTATTTCAGAATGTATTTATCGTTTTAATATATATTTATTATAAATTACTTAGGTATATTGATAACTAATTAAGTATTCAAAATTAAAATGCACTGAATATTTATTTAAGTGATATTGAGATATCTACTAAATTATTGATTTGAATGCCTACGTTTACGTTTGTTTCTCTGCCCGCTTGTTTTTTGTACAATCAGTCGAAAATATTTTACGATAAGAACTTTATGAAGTTATGACATAGGCAGGCAGTGTAAGGGTTAACACCTGTGCTCATAATAGGCGAGCTACGCACACTTTAGTTTCGGGACGTAGGTTCATTGTGCAAGTTTTCGTCCAGCTCTAGTTTTTGCAATATTATATTGTTTAGACATTAAGGTCTAAACAATATATCTACATAAAAATTTCGCAAGTAGCTAATTAATAATGAAATATTTGCTAATCCGTCAAGTGGACGAAAACTAGAGCATGGACGGAAACTAGCGCAATGGCCCTAGTAAGTTTGCTGAAGTATATCATTTCGACTGGTATAATAACGGGACCTGCGGCCAAATTCTCGGCTCGTCCGAGATGCATCTACATTTTAAGATTATATTAATTGACACTATCAGTTGGATAAAATAACAGGGGACATTTTTGTATGCACGGATAGCACACGTATGTATTGTATGTTCATGATTGTCGCGTAGTATTGGCTATTTACAGACATGTCAACTGTCAGCAGCTGTTTATGTCCCATGGCCATTAGCCATAGCCGCAAGGCGGGCGCCACTGCTAAGCATACAACCAGTATGGAGCGATATTCTCTGCATTTTTGCCTTGTGTTTCATTTGTTTCCTTTAGGTATATCTAAAGCGAATTGGGAATGCGGCACAGCAATGTGATGAATGTCAATAAAACAGAAAATATACACTGCATTTTTATTATAGCTTACTTTTAGTTCTTATAACTTCAACCGTCACTTCACTTCGAGCAAGCATTGACTCCTGAGAAGACAAAAGGCACTGCTCAAATGCCATGAAATAGTACATTACGATACAAGTGCAGAAAGTAGGAAATTCACAACGATAAATCGAAACGCGACCGAAGGGAGTGTTTTAAATCGACACGAGTTGCGAATTAACTTTTCGCGCGTGCATTGGACAACGTTTTACAGTACATAATTTATGGCCCTTTAAATTTTTGTTGTAGACACGTAATAGGTACCTATTGTCCTTAATCCCGCCCCAGGGCGGTAAAGTAGCACCATATGTACTGTAATAGTACATTGTGCAACATGGGGCGTAAGTTGAATATTGCAAACGAGAGTAAGTTAAATCGCGACGGCTTGCCGGAGCGATTTATAGACTCGAGTTTGCAAATATATTACGCCCCGAGTTACACACAATGTTTTTCATCACACTTGCGATACAAAAATTAAGTATAAAGACAAAAACTGTTAACTATGGCACTAGAAACTTCATAACTCCCTAGGGAGAACGCTTTTTCTATAACTCCCGCTAAACCTGCCTGCAATTCCACATTTACTGAGCGAGTGTGATGAAATAGTACATTGTGCAACATGGGGCGTAAGTTGAATATTGCAAACGAGAGTAAGTTAAATCGCGACGGCTTGCCGGAGCGATTTATAGACTCGAGTTTGCAATATTATTACGCCCCGAGTAGTTACACACAATGTTTTTCATCACACTTGCGATACACAAATTAAGTATTAAGACAAAAAACTGTTAATTATGGCACTAGAAACTTCATAACTCCCTAGCAAAGAGTATAATAAGTATGCTACCTAGGGAGGACGCTTTTTCTATAACTCCCGCTAAACCTGCGTGCAATTCCACATTTACTGAGCGAGTGTGATGAAAAATGTATTAGCTAATGTTTCGTCCGCCACAATGTTCCTTGTTTCTTGCAAATGTGATATTGGGACATAAACATAACAAGCTCGTACCTATCTTATAATTCAAGATACGACCTACCTCAACCATTGATATAGAATAAGAACTGGATACCCAATCAGCCGCCAAAAATGGCCCCGCAAAAGTAACGTTAAAACAGATCACGCGTTACTTTTTCGTTTAGTCTTGTATGGACCGCTCAAATGTGAAGTTGTCAACAATGTCGTAAAATGGTCGTAAAAATATGCAAAAATAACAATGATAAAACAAGGAAAAAGCATGGAATGTCTTTCTTTCGGTTAGTTCTTTGGATAGCATTACATATTTTATGTAATCTGGTGGTAATTTCATAGTTTTGAATAAATTATTTTGTTAGTACCAAAGAAGGGACGTGAAGGAACAAAAATCTAATGAGTCGATGTGAGGTCAATACTTTTTTATTTTTATATGGAATTCGTAAGATAAATAAATAAAAATAAAACTAAAAATCATTTATTTCAGGTTCCAGGACCCATATTACATTTACAAAAAAATAAAATAATAATAATAATATAGCACCTGTGAACGGGTTCCAGCAGGCGTTCTACATGACATAAAAGCTCTCCAAGGGGCCTCTACGTGTTGGATCTGTGTCCCCACGCAAGCCTATCAAAAAGCCGGGATTATAGGCCCGTGATATCCAAGGAGATACAAATAATAAGAATAAGATATAATATTATGTTTAAATTCGAGATTTCCAAGAAAACCTATGCGACGTGCAGAGGACTGCTATTATAGCAAGAGATAGGGGTGATGCAGTTTTAAACAAGGCAAAACGGCACTTGTGTGTTCGGCCCATTTCCCTGTTTCCGACATAGGGGCTATTCATAAATTACGTCATTTCAAATTAGGGGGGGGGGGTCTGGACATCGGATGATGCTAGCATGACGTAGGAGGAAACAGGGTCATTCGAAGCATGATTTTTGGATGACTTTAGGGCGGGGGTGGGGGGGGGGGGGGGTCAAAAATAGATGACGTAATTTATGAATAGCCCCATATACACGACCAATAAGGGCTTACATCGACTAACTGTAAATGCTAAAACTGTCTGAACACAGTGACAACCACAGGATTTTTTTGATAAAGACCATAACCAATCAGTACCAGTAGCGACCTAAATGTCCCCGTGCACTATATGCAAAGAACGAAAGTGCGAAGAGTATTATGTAGATCTAAAATACACAGTTATTTAATAAGTTGAATTTATTTCAAGGAAAATAGTATTTAAACACGTATACTACTTATTAAAAATAAATTTGTTTTATGATAACTTACACGGGTTGTTACAATGAATTAATTTTATTTGAACTTCCGATCAAATTAAATTTGTTTCATTTATTACTTTGGTTTTTCTGTACAGTAATACCTATTAAAATGAACCAACGGGCCTCCATTCGTTCATTATTCTCGTTTGACGTAAATACAATGGTGACGTTACGTTTAGTGCCATCGGACTTAAAGTTTTAACAGTGTTGGTACTAATGTTTATAAATTTGACACTTAATGCTTACGACAGTAAGTTCTTTTCCGAACAAAACATTTATCTTGACTCAAAATTTACGTAAGCGTTTTTATCATCAATGCAAATTTGGCGCTTGTGTCATTCTGACCCACGTTTTGTTGACGTTTTTGTTCCGCTCTGTGTGTCTATTTCTAATATTAAGTCAGTGACCTCAACGCAAAAAAAGTTAATCATTAGAAAGTAAAATAGTTCAATGCGACATATCCCGCTTAGGTAATCTGCAATTATCTCTTGACCTCGAGATGGCCAAACATTATTTTTAGTGTATGTCGCCACAAAATGTTGAACTGTGTTACTCCACGGTTTTCTCCATAAAATTCATTTTCGGTTGCTCTTTGTTTAGCACTTGTCATGACATGTGTGCACTGCCCTTAAAATCTTAAATAATAAAACATTTGCAGGTATATTATTTTAATGAATAAAATGTATTGTATTGGTGATAATAAGTGAGAGAATTCATAAAATAAATATTTGTTTATTTGTTATTTTTATTCTACATTTCATTGCTCATTTGCCGATGAAAAGTAAACATCTATGGATTGGACGGAGGAATGAAATGAATGGATTACCAAAGACAAGACAAAATAACTTGACATGGCGGAGTAATCAGCTGTTAATTGCAATGCCAACGAATATGTGTAAATTGTTTAATAATTCGTGATTGTTTATTGTTCAAATATATTTTGAAAAATAAATTTAAGTGTATAGTTCCAGATGTGTTAGTGATATTTCTTATCTTAAAACATTTATTGCAAGAAACAAAAATAATGGCGCGGTGTCATCTGTCAGCTTCATTCATCCATTGTAGTTCAGAAAAAATGTGACTTGTGCGCTTTGTAACTCTGTTTTTATTTCTCGGGTGCTAGGTGAACATTTAGTACAACCGTTATATGATGGTTGCAGTTAGTTTTACACGAAATGCATGATACAACGTTGCATAATAAACTGGTACTCGTACATGAAAGCATCGTTTATTGAGGCCTATGAGAATTCCTCGACAAAGAAGCCGAGCGGCGTCAGAGAGCAACCTTGGTTGTTTATGTGTAGTGTCAGAGTGTGATCGTCGAGTGAAAAGAGGGTTATAAGGGCTGACAACAATGTCGGGGCGGGTACGGAACAAGTCGGACTGTCCCGTGGGGAAACAGGGTCCGATGCGGGCGACGTTGCCGGTCTCGTCGGTGATGAAGGGCGGAGGGCTGAAGAAGAGCACCGCCAACAGCCCGACGCTGTCGCCCACGAACGTGTGGCGGCGGATATCGCCGGATCACGCCCTCTCGGGCCAGCGCAGTCCTGGCGCGGTTAACTATAAAGGTTTGTAGATATAATGCGTCTCATACATTCTATAATCTTTACTGGGCCATATCCCATGAAAACATATATCCAAAGTTGCCGAATTGTAGTAAAAACTAATATTCCAAGTAGTTTACATTACTATAGTAAAATATACTTGTAAATTGTCCACATACCAAATAAATATAACATTGAAATGATAGCCTGCAACTCTGATCTTATAACTTTTAATGTTACTGTGGTTTTACATTATATTTATTTTCCATCTTTGAAATTACATACTATGTTCCTATTAGCCCAATAAACATTGTATTAAATATGGCCAACCAACGGGATGGTGGCTGGTCAATATGTACATATAATCAATTCAAACCCATGGTTATATTATGGACTAATATGTCATTTGATACTCAGGTGAAATTATTGGATGCTATGTAGCTTGATCCCCTTGGTGATTTTAGTTAACATATGAGTACATCCACTTTAACCAGGGATTAATCATCCACACCAGAGGTTATTAATTTGTAAATTTCTGGAGGATCTTATTCAATTGATTAGGATTAATATGTTAGAAAAACCATAAAACATGAAGCAGCCAATCCTGTTTGAGTCATGATTCTTTGTACACATCATGGTCACATAATTTTTCTTTTTAAATTAACAGGTTTTAGTTCAATTTAAGTTCCCTTATCTATTCCAAGAAAATTGATTCAAACAACGAAATTGATCAATTCTCTGAACTCACCACAGGACTTAGGATTCCATACTTTATTATTATTATTTTAGTTCTTTTTATACTGTTGAATACATAAAGGAAAGAAACACCCGACCTAAGGGTAATCCCTCACATGTTAATACATGTGATTGCCATCTATACACAAATTTGCGACCAAATCAATTTATTTTTATCCAGTAGATCCAATCCTCTCCAGCATAGCTTTGCAACCTTCAATTTCAGTCTTATGAAGGTCTCACCTAGGCAGTGTTTTCCGGTACTAATATAATATTTGTATGCAGGTAAAGGGAGGTTTGGTGCGAGTGTCATCAGACGCACAGCTTCATTGGACACACTGTACCACAAAGGCCAGTGGTCTCGGGACTACTACCTACATGCAGGACAACTACAAGTTGACAAATCTACTCAAGTATGTAATATTATGTTATATTACTTGGTTATGCTACATGCAGGCATGGCATGATTTCAAGGATTTCTAAGAAACTGCCATGATCTGTATCCACTATATAGTTGCAACAAACTAACATTATTTTATTACCATACCAATTCATAAATCTTTATCAACACTTTGCTCAACTAAAACGCTTTATAGTGGCCCGGCCAACGAAAGAAAAGTCTTCTAGAAATCGATTTTCGCTCATGTCGTCTCAGATATGGATGAATATGGTATCGATGCATTCAGTGTAATGCCCTGAATACAAATATATGAGATGACAAGCGCGAAAGTGGTGGGGGTAGTTGCTGTGACGTCATAAAGTCGGCAGTACAAACTTTTTTTTTATTTTCTTTTAAACATACCATGTGGGGTACCCAATGATAGGGCTTTGTGAGTAGATCACAAATATATAACATACTATAATATTAACAATACTTGGTTTAACTAATTATTAGAAAACGTTCAAAAATTTCACAATCCACAGTTGACTTCTAACTGCTCTAAATTGAAAATGGCTCAATGGATTCGTCCAAAATACATACCCAGTGACTGTGAATATCTTCTATATAATGTTAAAAAATAATTAACCAGATATATCAAAAAATAAGAAAAGTACATCAAGTTGAAAAAAGTATAATTTTCTGTTACATTAAACTGCAACTATTATTAAAACAAACAAAAGACCCGACAGTTTGACATATATTTTTGAAATGGTATTTTTACTAGCTTTAATTTGGTACCGATATTGCTATAGTAAGGAAAAAAAAACAATCCCCCCCTCCATTTTTATATTAGCGGGCGCCATTCTCAAAATGTATGTAGCCTATGTCACTACCACAATTCTGACGAATTCAACCACACCTCATGTCAAAAATGGCGCCGGCTAAATAAAAAAATGGAGGGGGGGTATTGTGTTTTTTTTCTTACTATAGCAATATGGGTGCCAAATGAAAGCTAGTGAAAAGACCATTTCAAAAATATATGTAAACAGTCGGGTTTTTTGTTTGTTTTAATAATAGTTGCAGTTTAATGTAACAGATATTTATACTTTTTCAACTTGATGTACTTTTCTTATTTTTTGATATATCTGGTTAATTATTTTTTAACATTATATAGAGAATATTCACAGTCATTTGGTATGTATTTTAGACTAATCCATTCAGCCATATTCAATTTAGAGCACTTGAAAGTCAACAGTGGATTGTGAAATTTTTGAACGTTATCTAATAATTTGTTAGACCAAGTATTGAAAATGTTACAGTATGTTATATATTTGTGATCTACTCACAAAGCCCTTTCATTTGGTACCCCACATGGTAAGTATAAAATAAATTAAAAAAAAAGTTTGTACTGCAGACTTTATGACGCCACAGCAACTACCCCCACCACTTTCACGCTTGTCATCTCATATATTTGTGTTCAGGGCATTACACTGAATGCATCGATACCATATTCACCCATATCCGAGACGACATGAACGAAACCTAACTTAAAACCTGAAATTACGGCCCGCTATTAAGAAAAGGAGTATATTTAAAGTTATATCTTTACTTGTATATCTTCCTGTCTTTTTTCTGGGTGGGACCATATTTGTCGCTTCGCTAAGAACTCGTATTATATACGTAATACTCTAATACTTCTTACAAATGATCAGTAGGTAAGTTGGATGACAATAATGGTGTTTGATTCCAGACTGACGAAGGCGGCGGAGCGTCGGGACGATCTTCGAGAGGGTCCGATGACGACAAACTGGACAGATTTCTTCGCAGCCGTTTGCAGCGGCCGCATAAACCTGCTACCTCAGACTCGGCGCACTCCATGAGCCCTGGCTTTTGTAAGTTTTATTACATTTGACTATTGATGATGCCTTGTATATATGGAATGTAAGTGGGTCAAGTAGTAAAGAAGTTAAGTCTAATAAGTGTAAATTTGAAGATTAGTTTTAAGAGTCCGTGAATAATAATGAGTAAAAATCAGTGTGTTAAAGTCTAAATGACTCAAAGTTTAAATGAGTTTTAAGAGTATTTTCGAGTCTCAAGATGAGAGGCGCGTACATAGTTTATTTATTTTTTTAAGCGTTAAAAAAAGCTATTAAATCACCGTTTTTGTAGGGATTACGTTCCGATCAATTGTTGTCATAATTACACATGAAAGATCCCAGAATATTTACTCTTGTTTTGAAGAAACCTTAACGTAAGTAAGTACCTATTTATTTAATTTATCATGGTGTTTCAACTAAATTGTTTTTTCATCAGGGTCACGTTTCGGCAGCGGCAGCGTGCCGCTAAGGGCGGCGCGATCGTCCGTGGAAGGTCTCAACCAGGAGATCGAGAGACTGGTCCTATACCCGGCCAGCGGCACCCAGACGCCGCATCTCGACCGGCTAAAAGACAAGGTATGATGTATATCAGGGTAAACTTTGGTAGTGTGCCGCTAAGGGTGGCGCGATCGTCCGTGGAAGGTCTCAACCAGGAGATCGAGAGACTGGTCCTATACCCGGCCAGCGGCACCCAGACGCCGCATCTCGACCGGCTAAAAGACAAGGTATGATGTATATCAGGGTAAACTTTGGTAGTGTGCCGCTAAGGGTGGCGCGATCGTCCGTGGAAGGTCTCAACCAGGAGATCGAGAGACTGGTCCTATACCCGGCCAGCGGCACCCAGACGCCGCATCTCGACCGGCTAAAAGACAAGGTATGATGTATATCAGGGTAAACTTTGGTAGTGTGCCGCTAAGGGTGGCGCGATCGTCCGTGGAAGGTCTCAACCAGGAGATCGAGAGACTGGTCCTATACCCGGCCAGCGGCACCCAGACGCCGCATCTCGACCGGCTAAAAGACAAGGTATGATGTTTATATCAGGGTAAACTTCGGTAGTGTGCCGCTAAGGGTGGCGCGATCGTCCGTAGAAGGTCTCAACCAGGAGATCGAGAGACTGGTCCTATACCCGGCCAGCGGCACCCAGACGCCGCATATCGACCGGCTAAAAGACAAGGTATGATGTATATCAGGGTAAACTTTGGTAGTGTGCCGCTAAGGGTGGCGCGATCGTCCGTGGAAGGTCTCAACCAGGAGATCGAGAGACTGGTCCTATACCCGGCCAGCGGCACCCAGACGCCGCATCTCGACCGGCTAAAAGACAAGGTATGATGTATATCAGGGTAAACTTTGGTAGTGTGCCGCTAAGGGCGGCGCGATCGTCCGTGGAAGGTCTCAACCGGGAGATCGAGAGACTGGTCCTATACCCGGCCAGCGGCACCCAGACGCCGCATCTCGACCGGCTAAAAGACAAGGTATGATGTTTATATCACGGTAAACTTCGGTAGTGTGCCGCTAAGGGTGGCGCGGTCGTCCGTAGAAGGTCTTAACCAGGAGATCGAGAGACTGGTCCTATACCCGGCCAGCGGCACCCAGACGCCGCATCTCGACCGGCTAAAAGACAAGGTATGATGTTTATATCAGGGTAAACTTCGGTAGTGTGCCGCTAAGAGTGGCGCGATCGTCCGTAGAAGGTCTCAACCAGGAGATCGAGAGACTGGTCCTATACCCGGCCAGCGGCACCCAGACGCCGCATCTCGACCGGCTAAAAGACAAGGTATGATGTATATCAGGGTAAACTTTGGTAGTGTGCCGCTAAGGGCGGCGCGATCGTCCGTGGAAGGTCTCAACCGGGAGATCGAGAGACTGGTCCTATACCCGGCCAGCGGCACCCAGACGCCGCATCTCGACCGGCTAAAAGACAAGGTATGATGTTTATATCACGGTAAACTTCGGTAGTGTGCCGCTAAGGGTGGCGCGATCGTCCGTAGAAGGTCTCAACCAGGAGATCGAGAGACTGGTCCTATACCCGGCCAGCGGCACCCAGACGCCGCATCTCGACCGGCTAAAAGACAAGGTATGATGTATATCAGGGTAAACTTCGGTAGTGTGCCACTAAGGGTGGCGCGATCGTCCGTAGAAGGTCTCAACCAGGAGATCGAGAGACTGGTCCTATACCCGGCCAGCGGCACCCAGACGCCGCATCTCGACCGGCTAAAATACAAGGTATGATGTATATCAGGGTAAACTTCGGTAGTGTGCCGCTAAGGGTGGCGCGATCGTCTGTAGAAGGTCTCAACCAGGAGATCGAGAGACTGGTCCTATACCCGGCCAGCGGCACCCAGACGCCGCATCTCGACCGGCTAAAAGACAAGGTATGATGTATATCAGGGTAAACTTCGGTAGTGTGCCACTAAGGGTGGCGCGATCGTCCGTAGAAGGTCTCATCTCAACCAGGAGATCAAACGGCTGGTAAAAGACAAGACATGATATAGATACTGACTTCTGGCCGAAAGGTGTCGTGTTTCGGAGGTTCCAGGGCAGACTGTCGAATCAGACACAAGAGCAGCCGATTCAACGGAACCACGCCGTTTTGTCGCCTAAATAGTGTTTAGTTTATAAAATACATATGAATGTTAGTATGTAAGGTATTTGGTATATAATATGGGCCTTGTTGCCTGATTTAAATTTCTAAATAAATAGATATCAGTGATATTATTTATAAATTGAAATAAATGTCATATACTAAGAAAAAGTGACCAAGGCCTCCAGTGCCCCAGGCTGGAATCGAACCAGCGTCCTCTGCTATCGCGGCAGATGCCTGTGCAGGTGTGTGCTGTGGCAGGTGTATATTTCTATTTAATTAGTAAAATAGGCTTTTAGCCTTTTAGGCGTCAAGAGATGAGGCGAGCCCTAAAAAAAGAGCTAAAAGACTCGTGTCTTTTGGATCACTACTGGTAATGCTTGCACCAATTTTTGACATTAAGTTGTCAAAGCAGACACCGGGCTCCTTTAGAATGCAACATTTTATAACGCTAAGGAGGGGGAGTGGCAGACGATTATAAGTCTTTTGGCGGATGATGTAGACTGTAGAAGTTAGTTACCTTTAACATCCTTGTTATTTCTTATTTGGCTCCAAGAGATTGATTAGTATGTAACATTTCAGGTGACGCCCGAGGGCCATCGCGCTCCATTAGCCGAGCTCCTCAGACGCTCCGTCAACACCCAAACACCGCACGACCTTTGCCATACTGCTCACTCATCAGGTAAAATACAAACCAATATAACCTTCTCATATTTTTTATTCTTTAGGACGGGCCATTCAGTTAAGTGTAAGAGCTGAACTGTATGGCGTCAACCTAATAACAGTACCAAAACAGACAGTATAGTATGAATTATCTCAGGTGACTTTTTAGGGCTCGGACCCTAATCGGTTAAACAAAAGGTATTGTTTCCTTTATGCAGTGGTTACACTACTTACTGCTAATAGCCCCGACATAAGTAACGGGAACAAGCCCGTTTAAAAAGCAAACTTACCATTCTATTTATATGGTTCAAATTCATAAAACAGCCCATAACGGAGATAACACGTTTTGTTATCTCTAAAAACAAGACCACCCTGATTGTTCTCTGAACGAGCTGTCTCATGAATTTGAACCTTAATACTATCACGATAGTTGCTTTTTAAACGAAATGGTTGCGTTGGCACGTGCTGTAGAGCGCTCTTAAAAGAAACAAAGGCTTTTGTTTAACGGATTAGCACCCGAACCCGAAAAATTCATCTGAGATAATTTATACTATACCAAAATTAAGGAATTATATGTTTTTTTTTAACATTGATATTAGAAGAATTAATTATTGCCGTTTATACTGCAGATAATTGTAACAGAACAGCCAGCTGCAAAATGTTTACACTGATCTCTCATTAAAATGTAAATTAAAAAAAAACCGGACAAGTGCGAGTCGGACTCGCCCATCGAGGGTTCCGTACTTTTAGTATTTGTTGTTATAGCAGGAACAGAAATACATCATCTGTGAAAATTTCGACTGTCTAGCTATCACGGTTCATGAGATACAGCCTGGTAACAGACAGACGGACAGTGGAGTCTTAGTAATAAGTCCCGTTTTTACCCTTTGGGTACGGAACCCTAATTACCGCAATGTAGTCATTTTGTAATTATTTGATGTCTTGAGGTAAACAACCTCAAGACATTAAAATTTTGTGGCTGACTAACATTAACTTCGTGTTTCTTAAAGAGTATAATTATCTTAATATTTCTGAACCCTGATATTGTTATTTATTATGTTTGTACGTGATATGTGAACCATGACTTGTGGGCTCAGATCCACCGTCCCGAGGTTCGCTCAGGTCACTCTCCAGCAGTGGTTCCGCAGAACTACTGGCCGCAGGTCATCACACGATTTTCAGCTTCCTAGTGACCCCTGGCAATGATGCATAGACAAATCTGCACTTAACACAAATGCTTCAATCCAAGCATGTCTTATTTTTGTTTCGTTGTTTTTTTGGTGGATTTAAAAAATAAGTTACTTACTTGATTGACGGTTAAATTGTCTAAATACCGATTCCATTGTGAAACTGATGTTACCCATATAAATTGGTGCTCTAATGCAACTTTATTTACTCAACGGAATCAATTCTTCAATAGACAAATTAGTGTCAGACTATGTACAATTGTACAGTTTTATTATCATCCTTTTAACAGCTCATTTTTTATTTTAATATGATTTGTACATTCATTAGTTACAAATTGAGGATACTATTAAAATAAATACACTAATAGTTTTCTCAGTGCAAAAGTATAGATCATCAGTTTGTTTGTGAAATGTTTTTGTTTTTCTTTCTCTCTTGAGTCCTGTCGCTTATTGTTAGGAAATTAATAATTGGCATAATCAGAACTGTAAGCGAGATAACACTTTAAATTATTACAGCAATTTTTAGGACCCTCAGTATTTATCTAACTTGTCCTAAAATAAAATAGATTAGGCATTATAAGGATTTTTTTTTAATAATTTGTTGCATAAATGAGGTGCTGAAAACTTTAAACAAGGACAAAGCGATTTAGTAGTTTGTTTTAGTGTCTTGCTTAGTGTATTTAGTCATTCCTTAAATTTTAAGAGAATTTTAGACGAATTATAAATTTTGAGCCCACAAGGCGCAATATAAAGTGAAGCAAAAAATTTATTAGCTGGAGGAGTCTTCGGCTATAAGGCCGTCTGTTAACAGCTTTCTATTTTTTATTATTTGTATATTGTTTTCCGTACTGAGGTGTGTAAAAAAGAGTATTTGTGAGTTGAAATGTTTAACACGGTAAAGACTTTTTCATTACTTCACTTTGATGTAAGTTACGTATGTATGAGTAGATTAATTTATATAAGGTAAGATAGGGTAAGGGGTAAGTGAAACCTAAGTGAGTTTCCTCGTGCCCTGAGCAAAAAAAAATGTTTGTTCTTTTATCCAACATGACCCTACAAATGCTTGCAATTGATTACAGGTGGGAGTGTATGTTCGTCTCCGGACCTGGACGGGGGCAAGCTCGGCACATCTCCACAGATAAACCGTTTCCTCGCCCGCGAACCGCCAGATGGTTGTGAAAAGGTACTTGTAATTTCATTTGTTACTAATTTTGAATCCCGAAAAAAAACCACTGTGTTGCAACAATAGAAAGAGATCGATGAAGATTCTTAGGTCCTTAGATACACCAACCACAATTAGCGGACTGATCAACGTCACTCAACAGTGAACTATGAAGTAAATCAAATTTAGCGTACGGTTTAACGGTGACAGGCGATTTGGTGCATCCGACCCTTTAATCTTAAAAAAACCTTATGTGTGCAAAGCCAAGTCATTATTTTATTTAGCATAATTTATGTTTCGCTTGAAGTGATCTTTCCAGATTCTGAATCCTGTAAAACAAATGTTTATATTTTTTCCTAAAAATTTATGGAACAGCAGAACCTGAGCCCGGTTTTTCTGCCTTTTTATGACCCACGTCGCTTAGGTACCACTACGTAGACGGACTGTTCGAGCGCTAATCTATGCTTCACTTTGCAGGTGAACCTGAAGGGGTTCGAGTGCTCGTACCCGGAGCCGGGGCCGGTGGTGGGCCCCGCCGTGCCCGGCTTCACGCTGCGCCCGTCGCTGGGCTCCGCCTTCCAGCCGCTGCACGCCTCCGCCGCCTCCGCCTGTCCCTCCGCCTCCGCCTCCGCCGAGCCCGCGCCCGGCGACCACTGACTACCCCCCACACTACCCCTCCGGCGGTGCGATTATATCGGCCCGTTTGCCGCCGGTCGTCGAATCGAAGTATAAAGTTGATGCGTGCGACCAGAGGCCCATTGCATAATAAAATACAAGCTAATACAAGTGCGAAAAATAGACAATTCGCAACAAGTGGCGAATTTTTTAAATCTGAATTTAAATCGACACGAGTTGCGAATTACTTATTCCCACGTGTACAACGTTTTACAGTAAATATGGCCCTTTAAATTTTCGACGTAGTTACGCAATGTGCTTATTATAATACCTGGTGTCATAATGTAACCAGATGTACTGTGAAATCAGTAATAGTATTAGCTTGTATTTTATTATACAATCCGGCCCAGGAGTCGATGCGGTGTGATTGTGCTGGTAGATATCGAATACCTACAGCCCCGTCTACATATCGCACGGCAAACCATCGAACATTGGCTCGCGCGGCAGCCGCGCGCAATGGATACCGGGCTGCCGCGCGAGCCATCGAGTTGACTCGCGAGCCAGTTCGGTATCCATTGCGCGCGGCTGCCGCGCGAGCCAATGTTCGATGGTTTACCGCGCGATATGGAGACGAGGCTTACGAGGCGTGCCGTGAACCCTGCCGATGCCTGATTACGTGGGTACCTATTTTTTGGCGTTGATTTATTTTATAAATAACGGCGAGTATGTTGTTGTATTTTGAAAGGTTAATAGGCTGAGACCTGCAAGCTGATATCATGTATTTTGGTTGTAACTTATCAGTGCTCCGCGCTGTCTTACTTTGTGTTACGTTTTAACGAATACCGACTTGATACCGATTTTTCCCCATATAACGAGTAATAAAATATAAAAAATTTACCTTCCAATAAAATTGATATTATGTTTCCTTCTACGTCAGAGATGTTCATTGAGAGAGTAACGCGATCGGTGACCGATAGATGCCGCTAGCGTCTATGTAGTCGCTCCGCCCCACGCCGTGACGTTGTTCCGCTTCCCCTCACTGCAATCCGTTGCTCGCTTCCCGCGACTCGCCGCCACCATGTCATTGTTAAGGAGAAGTACCGTCGGCATAAAAGTAGCCTAGTAGCCTGCCAGGAAGGCATTACTCACATCTCTGACGTAGAAGGAAACATAATATCAATTTTATTGGAAGGTAAAAATTTTATATTATGTGTTCCGTACTCTACGTCAGAGATGTTCATTGAGACCTGTTTATTATCTCCTGGTGGCGAGTCAGCGGGCGCGCAAGCGTTAGGGCTACACCTACTGTCATAGAACTCAGAGAAAGAATAAATATATACGCCTTATTGCAACCCATGAAATCACAGTGACTCGTTATAATGATGCATTACAGGAAATTGTGAATTTAAATTGTAATCCCAGGTTCGAATCTGACGTTAAACTGGTTTGAGAGATTTTCATTCGAAATCGCATCCAATCCGCAGAATCTCGGCGATAGAATCGTCTAAAGAAGAGTCATGTTCCCAATTAACTTAAGCCAAAATATCGCTAATTGGATAGATTTCCAGCCAATTTAGTGATTAAGTACATCGTGGATCGAAAGCAATCTTAAGCGAGGCCGGCTTGGATGAGACTGTGGCTGAAAGCGCAGTGTCCCCTAACATTTTGTGTAATTCTCACAAGTTGACGTACCCAGACTACCTACTTACTGGGTCTATACTTTATTCCGGAGCTTCTAAGAGTCCAATCGGTAAGACACGTTATCTGGTTTAGAGCCGAATTTCGGACACAAAATAATAGCGTGAACGTTATCTATGTAATTGCCCGGGCTACAGTATAGTAGAGTAAGGTCATTGACCCTGCGGCCTGATGCTAACAGTAAAAATGCGGCAGCTCTTCTATATAGGTACGTTGTAGGGCTATTCAAATTAGGGCAAGTAGATTTCTCGCGTCCCAAGCTGGTGGTTTGGGAGGCTCTGGTCTCGCTATTAATGGCGTTGGAAGAAGACATAGTGTCCGATAGTGGTTCACATACAGCGCTTGTTACAGGCTTATGAACAAGTCTCGTTCTGAAAGCTAACATGGGCAATAGAAATATATGTCTGAGATAGCTCGCTACTTCACTGGATATTAGAGGTACCTGGCAGTCGATCTTATTTTTGATGCACCATGAAGACCATTTCTACATTGTGGGCGTACAGGCGGCCTAGAGAGTTGCGTCTCGTTCGCTATGTAGCGTTAGCCCTTGGCATGTTGCATGCATGCGCCAGTCACGCCAGCTCGGTGTTGGAGCGTCCTATCTGACAGGAGGGCGGTCGGGCGGGCGGGAGGGCGGTCTGACGCTGTGTTCACTAGGACCGCCAGTAAATTGCAAGCTTACCACAGCTGCGTGAAGGCTCTCCTTATCACGCCGTCACAGGTAGCAGACTAGGCTGGGAGGTGGAGACATCCATACCAAGTCGTATCACCGGCAGCTGCCAGAAGAGACGTGGTAGCAGTTCAAAGAGTCTGTTAAGAAATACCGTGACACAGTGCGAAGGCTCTCGAAATCGGAGGCTGGCCAACAAGGCGCCTATCAGGCGCAGATAGTCTCGGCGGCTTCTGGGCGTAGCTGCCACTCGGGCGCGCAGTGAATTCTTGATAAACCGTCGCCCTCGGGGGTTGTACCGACCCGGTTTTGAGCGGTCGCACAGGGCCTTGTCGCTAGCTGTTCTTCGGTTGGATCACTCCATGGCCTCGAGAAGTCATAGGAACCTCGAAGCGGCACGGCCCTACGTCGATCAGCACCTTTATGAAACCCGGGAACACGACGTATTTTCCTCTGAGTATCGACATATCTTACCGCTTTCAACTCCGGGCAGTCGAGCCACGCTAGGACGAGGCTCCTTACGACCTTGTCTGCCGTCGCCGGAGGACTCCTTAACCGAAACCAAAAGCTTAGCGGTCTGTTCGTGCTATGGCACCATAGCTATAGGCGCCTGCGTACCTCAATGGGACCATGTGGACAGGACAAAACTGATACTGTGGCGCCCAGCGCAGCTTGGTAGGCAGCATCGGCGGCAGGTAAGTTCGCGGTGGTATTCTTGCGAACAGAACATGGGCGCCATTGCAAGGGACGACATCGTCGTGGTTGCAGCATCGGTGGACAGCATCGACGTGATTGTCGGTGCCATCATGGCAACCGCCGCCGCTCAGGAGGCGCCGGTGCGTGAAGCTAGAGGCGTCATCGTGGCGGCCGGCTCGGGAGGCACCGGTGCGTGAGGCCGGGCGGCGCTATCATGGCGGCCGCCACTGGTTCGGGTGGCGCTGGTGCGTGAGGCGAGGACCCATCGTGGCGGCCCGCTCTAGAGGCGCTGTCGCGTAAGGTGGGCGGCTCCATCGTGGCGGCCGCCGCCGCCGGCTCGGGAGGCGCCGGTGCGTGAGGCGAGACGCGCCATCGTGGCGGCCAGCTCGGGAGGCACCGGTGCGTGAGGCGGCCGCCGCCTGGCTCGGGAGGCACTGGTGTGAGGCGAGAGGCGCCATCGTGGCGGCCAGCTCGAGAAGCGCCAGTGCGCGAGGCGGTGGTGCCATCGTGGCGGGCGGCGCCGTTGTGGCGGCCGCCGCCGCCGGCTTGGGAGGCATCGGTGCCTGATGCGAGAGGCGTCATCGTGGCGGCCAGCTCGGTAGGCACTGGTGCGTCGTGAGGCGGGCGGTGCCATCGTGGCGGGCAGAGTCATCGAGCGGGCGGCGCCATCGTGGCGGCCACCGTCGACGACGGCGCCTCTCGGCTCAGGTGCGTGAGGCGAGAGGCGCCGTCGTGGCGGCCAGCTCGACAGGCGCCGGTGCGCGTGACGGACGTTACCCGCACGGGAGGCGCCGATGGCTGGCTCGTAATTGCACGCATCATCACGGTGACACTGCTGCCCTCGGCGGCGCCATCGTGGTGGCCACCACCGGCGCGTAGGTAACCAGCGACGTCATGACGGACGGCAACCAACGCGGCGATCGTCGCTGTACTCGTAGCGTTTCCACTGCTTCCACCTAACTTACCTTCCTTCCATTCGAGCAGTCGGGACGCAGAAGCGGTCCTCACCTTGGCGCCAGGACGGGATCGAGAGGTCCGCGATCCACCCGCGCCGCGACCGCAGCAATAGGTGCGGGCGTGTGCCTCTCGGAGTCCCGCGGACTGGAAGCGCCCGCAGCCACAGAAGCGGGCGTGTGACGTCTCTCGGAGTCCCGCGGACTGGAAGCGCCCGCAGCCACAGGAGCGGGCGTGTGACGTCTCTCGGAGTCCCGCGGACTGGAAGCGCCCGCAGCCACAGGAGCGGGCGTGTGACGTCCCGCGGACTGGAAGCGCCTTGAGACGTCTCTCGGAGTCCCGCGGACTGGAAGCGTCTACACCGCGACTGCAGCAACAGGAGCGGGCGCGGTGCTCTCGCGGGCTGGAAGCGTCTGCACCGACAGTAGTGGGCGTCCCGCGGACCCCGCACCGCGACACCTCGGGCTCCGGCCTGCAGCGTTGCGGCGTCTCGGGGTCACCTTGGACGACAGCAGAAGAAAGTCGACGGCGCGCGGGGGCCGGGGCCCGGGCGGGACAGGGGAGCCCCGGTCGCGTCGCAGCTAACGACACGAGGTACTCCCAGGTTAATACGACCTGCCCGAGAGCCGTCCTTTAGTGTCGAAGTAACTTCTGAACGCCAATAAAACTAGAATATCATTAAACTGGCTCACCGGATGGTTCGTGACAATCCAAACCTCCTTATCGGCGAAGCGCGGCACCCGGCAGCGGCGCGCGCAGGCTGCCCGCCTCCGCGCCGCCCGGGCGCCGCCCCCGCCGCCGCCGGCACGATGACCGCACGTTCCCTCTCCGATGCGGAGCGACTTGCGTTACCACTTGTTAACGAAAACTACTGACGCACTTCCTACTTCGATCTCGAAAATGCGAGTTAACGGTAACGATTTTAGCAGCATGGAATGTGAAAATTAATTTAGCAAGAAAAAAGTGGGTAGAATCGAAAAGCACCGTTCGATGACTTCGATCGCGAGACCGCCAAAAGACTAATATGTAGTAGCGATCTCTGCTATATCTCACTATTTAATCGACCGAGCTTTGGATCGGAAATGTTAAAACACCATATATACGCAAAAAAATATTTGCGGACCATCGGTCAGACGGTCGACGAAACAATAACATGGTGGCGGCGAGTCGCGGGAAGCGAGCAACGGATTGCAGTGAGGGGAAGCGGAACAACGTCACGGCGTGGGGCGGAGCGACTACATAGACGCTAGCGGCATCTATCGGTCACCGATCGCGTTACTCTCTCAATGAACATCTCTGACGTAGAGTACGGAACACATAATAGGATTCATTTTGTCTCACATTTTGCTTTAATGAGAGAATGAGACGCGCTGACATTGGACAGCTGGAATTATTACCCACCCTTAAGCACCATAAACTAAAAGCGATGTAATTTGAAAGTAAAGGTTTATAACGTTAAGGTCGCCACATACGAAATTTGAATTGTTTTACACAGCTACCTTGAAAGTCACAAACCATTACATTCCACGACTGTTTATCAAAATTTATGCTGAAATTGGGGGTAAGGTAATAGAACTTCAACACTAGAGCTACTCTACTCTGCCTGCAGGTCTCTGTATAAAACTCTGCTTCGATTACTCAAAAAATGTTGTTAACAAGTTATTTTTCACTAATACATCGATACATTGTTAATATTGCTAGGGTTACGTGCTGAATTTGCATCTGTACGCTCGTCTAAACGAGTTTTTAACCTGACCATGTTTAGATATAGTGTTGTGTCATTTTTGTTCACATCTCTAGAGTATATTAACCATAGGTGTATAGGATTTTTGTATGAATTTGACAGTTTTGAATGATCAATCTTTTTCTGTCTGTTTGGATGGTAGCTTGCAAAACGAAATCTACTCTCATAAACAGTTGCTAATAAGAAACAATAATTGCGTTGTTTCTCGTGTTAATGTACAACATTTCATTTTAAGTAGTAAAACATTTACCCATTGGCATAGATATCAATAATAATGAGGCATGATAGGGGCCAGTACAGCGGTGTGAAACCGCTACAACGGGATTGGTTGATGAGTTCGCATCACGCGCGCGATTGGTTGACGAGTTCGCATTACGCGCGCTATTGGTAGACTGCACGATTGGCTGGAATTTGTGAGTAACACAGCTGAACTAGTACCATTTTTAGTGCCCCATTAGCCCGTCCTTAAGGTGGGATCAGACGGTTCATTTTGTGTTCATTTTCGCGTTTCATTATTCATCTTTCACTCAAAGTGACACGTGTGAACACAAAATGAACCAAAAGTGAAAAATGAATTCATTAGTGAAATGATCCAACAGTGTTGGATATTTTCATTCGGCATCTTTCACTCGCACTCCGAATGAACAATAAATGAACAGTGTGAACACAGAGAGAATGTTCATTCCGATTTTTCATATTTTTCTCGTATTCTGTGGTTAGACTTCTTGGAAAAAGCAGGATATGGTATTTGTAGGTATTCTGTAAAAATATTCCAGAGTTCCAAAACAATCGCCAGTAGGAAAGTATCGCAGTAAAATTTGAAGATTTACTCGGCTAAGTACTTACATTACATATACTGCTGTGGTAGCACGGTCGCATTTTTATCGCCTGTTACCATGCCTGTCAAGTTCTAATAAGTGTGTAAATGCGAAAGTGACGGGCATAGTGACAGGCTGACAGGCAATAAAAATGGAACCATGCTGCCACCGCTGATGCAACTAATAGTAGAAGTTCTTCAAAATTACTTAAATTGATCCGCAAATGATTGCAATTGCGATATTCAATGGCTAGTTTCCCTAATGTATTCGAAGCTCGCACCCACCACCGTCGACGTTTTCTTTGCTTTTTAACATCTTTATTAAATTATCACAAATAAAAATGTATTCACGACCCACAACTTCATTCGACGCCATAGTGAAAGAAAATAAAAAGTTAATAATCTTAGCACCAGCACCGTGTGAACATGCAATGAAAGAAAAATGAACCATTCATTCGAGTGAACCGTCTGATCCCACCTTTAGATATTATACGTCAATGCATTTATCTAGTTTAGGCATAAACCTAGTTCTACAGGTTTTCTTTTGCCTGCCAGCCGATGAGTAAGAGTCAATTTACAACATTTGTAATAAAATCTGTCGTGACAATAACAAGTTACTGTAAATGTAAAAATGACTTGACATTTGTACCTAGGTATACTTCTTTTACACAATTACTTTATTTTGATTTCGCTATGTCATTAATCACTCGTACCAACCAAAGCATTTACAAAACAAATGTATATATTTTTAACATTTTTTAAAATAATTATTTTTACATGATTATAAAAAGGAAACCCTTCGTAAACGTTACAGAGGACTTCATTAATGTGTTGATTTTACATATTTTCACTTTTGCGAAGAAACTAGTGGGACAAATCATGTTACATGTCTAGTTCAAGCTTGTATTTGACTCGACACAACCAAAATGGCTATGGTTTTATTAGTATTGTTCATTTTTGTTTACGTAGTCGCCGTCTGATATATCGGAGCAGCCAAGGTGCTCACAAATATCTGAGCACGCCTCTATTGTCAAAGCGTTAGTGCTTGTTCCGATATTGTGAATACCTTGGCCGCTTCATATAATCTGATGGCGACTGAAGTAGAAATAAAAACAATAAAATCGTGCCAGTCCTATGACATCAAACACTGACTTTTTCTCACTAGATTTTCGTGCAACATTTCACAAACTTGTGTCCATGTACTCGGTATAATTTTGTTAGACTGTTTGTTATAACGTTTTATTTTAATTTGTTTATATCATGATCCCTCAGCTAGTACTGACAACAACTGTGGATATTTGATCTCATATTATGTATTATTGAGAACTATGAACATAACTTGATTGTATATTGCAAGCGTAGTGTTTGAAAGTGTTATAGGCTTATAAGTTACAATTTCTCAAAGTTATTTTCTTTTATCATTTAAATTGAAAATTGTAAGGAGAATAAGTCGGACCAAGGTTGAGGATATTGGTCGCGGTGAACGAAGCCAGATCGATTTTCTAAATCAGAGCTTTAAGTAGCGGGACATACAGATGTAAGAGAATAGACTGACTTTAAACTCGTACTTTGATACAGGTATCTTGACAATTTCGTTGTATCTTCCTAGCGTGTAACACTGCGAAGTGCCTCTTCATCCTCTATAGATATGTAACTCTAAATCGTACCTTCCGTTGGTTCAGTTTATGGTTATTGACCCGAGCGTGTCCCGCGCGGCGTGTCTCGGTGTTTAGGCAGTCACTGTATCTGTATCGGGTACGTCGGGTACACGCGGTACGTGTATCATTCGGATAGAAGATGGACCACGCCAGGTAGATCTCTCGTTTGGCCAAAATGCGTTACCATCGAGACTGATATGATAATGTAGAGACGACTACACGTAAACATAGTGAGACCTGCTTTTCGATGTACGCAATTATTTTTGAACATTTTGTAAATTTCGACGGCGAATATATATTTTTTACGGCTCTCCTTTGGAATAAAGAGTATTTTAATCTTGTCATTGCTCAAATCAAATTTTTTATTAGGAGCCATAATGCCGAATTTGAAATTGTAAACGATGTGATGTAATATTCCAAGTTGCTGATGTACATATAGTAGGTACCTATTGATTATTCAGTTAATGAATGTGATAATGTAAGAATCGTTCTAATATGAATGTTGATAGCTTGACGAGGAGTGGCGGCGAGGAGCGCCCGGCTGTTAGTGGCGCGTCAAGGAGTTAGGTATTAAGAAGGTGCTGACTTGTTAGTTTGGTTCGTAGTGTAACGGCGTAGAGTAACAGACTTGTGACTGAGAGCAGGGTTTTAACTTCTTATCCTTATCCATGTTTATTGGATACGACTTGAGACCGACTGAATGGATATGATGTGACCAAACAACAATGAAACTGTAGAATGGAGCGCGTATTGAATCTTTAACTAATGTACGAATTTATTGTTTTCATCTCATTAGTCATTATAATTCTCATCACGTTAAGTTTTATAACAAGCTGCAGCAACTTATAGATTATCATATTATCTAGTGGATAAAGATGTGATTGTCGTATTTAACTACTGCTTTACAAAACATGAGACATGAACATGGAAGAAAACCGAGCCAGTATTTAAAATCCGGAATTTCTGTGTAAAATTTTCCCAATAAGTGCAATATCTAGCCGTAATGTTGAAAATATTCTAGCAATCATATATTATAAAATTTCAGTATGTAGTGATTGAATATTTTAAAGGTATATAAATCTTGATTTTATACATTCGTCTTGAAACATTCAATGTAATACATATGTCTATTGAGTTGCAGTTTGTTGATCGCTAACGTTTCGGCGTGATAGTACCCGCTTCGTGGTCATATTTACATTGCTTCCTGTCAGCTTCCGTGATGCTTCTAGACTCCCTCACTAATTCCAAAATAATCTTAAATGCTTTACATACAATACTTAGACTTATGTCACAGGTCCAGGTTGTAATTTAGGATATGTGTAAGCCTCTCCCAGTGTCGTTACCTAAGTTAAGGTTTAGTAACCCGAAGAATATTAGCCGTTCAAGTGTGCTATACAAATAGTCCCTTACAGACAAGTTGTACCATGAATAGGAGTGGAAGGGCTTTTCGGACTAAGCCTGCTTACAGAATCAGTCACACCCGTCCTGAGTCCCGTTTTATAATGCTAGCAATTACAATTATTACAAATTTATAACTGCAATACACTGCCACGCTTGATGCGCGACGAGATACCTTTCTACAAAAGGATTGTGCTTTTGACTTGTAAAATTGTAACTTCTAGCTTTTAAAATGGGGTGCAGGGCTCGCCTAATTGCTGTAAGTT
The DNA here is from genome assembly GCF_910591565.1 of Cydia splendana. Lineage (NCBI taxonomy): Eukaryota > Metazoa > Arthropoda > Insecta > Lepidoptera > Tortricidae > Cydia > Cydia splendana. The sequence continues at coordinate 12,109,437 of NC_085972.1, read as the reverse complement.
CCCTTCGTCCCCGAAGTGAAATGTTTTTAAAAGTACATAAAGATATTTTTGTATGTTTTGGGTAGGACTTGCGAGAAGGAGAGTACCATAAAAGTAACTTGGCTAGGTCTTTAGATTTGATAGTTATTTTATAGATGGTTAATATTATTTTAAAGTTTGCTTTTAGATGAAGGATAGGTTTATAATTTTTATGACTATGATATTAAATACTAACATTTAAATAAACTAAACCAAAAGTGCCCATTGAGATAAGTTTACAATTCAAACAAGCCTTTTGTTTAGCATTTTGTTAAAAATAATGTTTAGGCGACAAAATTAGGGTATAAGAAAATTATCGGAGGATTGTTGAGTTTAGTTATCTAAAATTGTTGAGGTTTATTGATAAAAAAAATTGATTTAGTTTTTTTACATGCAGTGCTCAACAAAAGGCTTGATCTTTTAGAGGCATTAATTAACATCATTAATAATAGTGTCTACATTAAGTAATCATAAGAATGGTTTTATTATAGTTTTGTTTCAGAGAAGAAATTCTAATTACTATTTTTGTTTCCAATATTTTATCACTTTACCTGTTTTCACTGTAATGTATCTTGCTGTATTGCAGACATATCCAATATACAGACTGATTTAACTGCATTTTATTATTTTCTTTATAGTACCTGTATATGTTATTATCACCCATTTAATCAAAAGTCGTGATTATGTATTAAGAAACCGTGATTATCTAGCATAAAACTGGCGTGATGCGTGTCAGCATTATGGGTTCTATCCTCCATGCAGAGGTGGTAAAAAAAAGGACTTATCAGTAGAGTCTGGGATACGAATGATATGATAGCAAATAATATATGACGATTTCAAAAAATCAGCCTAATTAGAATCGGTTGGCGCTTGGAGGGTTCTGTACAATATTTTTTATAGAGACCACCCTTAATTAAATTTTACTCTAATCTTTGTTGTTATAGGGGTGATACACACTAAACATATAAATTGCCTACCTATACAAGATAGAGCCCGCTAACAGACAGGACAAGTTTAATTGGTGCGAAAAAACATTGTACAACATAATTGCAAATAAATAACTTGAAATCTTATAGAATTCACTGCGCACTTTCCCATATTATGTTGTAAAATGTGTCAAAATCAAATTCATAACCAGGAAAAAAATTTACACAACAAATAAAGGTAATTTGTATATGATGGTTGCTTTGAGAGTAATAAAAAGCACAAAAATATAATGATACAAATTTTTATGATCTCAATACTGTAAACTGCGTTTGGTCTGTATGTCATCTAACAATATTCTAAGTTCTTCATCCTCTATCCGTCCTTCTAGTGATGGTATTAGTGCTTTTGCTTCTTCAGGGGTCTCCGGGCACAAGTTTGCTAAACTTGCTATTTCAAATTTGTGCAACTTTTTTACTTGTAGAAGGCTAAAACAAAAATACAGAACTTGATAAGTGTAATACTAGAAGTGCTTTTATTGTTTGAAAATTTTGTGTTTATGCAGTTCAACCAACACTAAAATTCTGTGTCTGAGAGTACATAGACTTTTAGTCACCAGATGGCACTAAAATAATTTTGTTGTAGGTTTATAACTGAGAATTTTTGTATAACTCTAAATGTAATTATAACAATATTTCAATCCAAAAGTTAAAATATCTATATAGCAAAATTAGCACATACTTCCTGACTGCTGTAATAGTTTCTTTGTTCTTGAACTTCTTAAACATGTTAGTGTATGTTAGCGTCTTCATAAATACTTCTGAGAATTCTTGTTCCTCCTCGGCCGACTCATTCTGGGCCTTTCTGTGCTCCAGTAACATATCTACTTCAGATATTAGCAACGTCTCTGCGTTTTCAAACTCTGTAATCAAGTATTTTTTATTGTTCACTGTTCAGGTAAATGGAATTCATGGAAATTTTCCGGCTATCAACAATCATAGAAAAATAATATATGAGTGTGACAAAGATCTAGTGCTAAAAGCAAAGACACTACTTTTACTATTAACTTACTCAAATAAAGGACTAATCAGAAATGAGAAAACATTTTTAGAATTTGTTAATAAAGCGAGTTATAAATTATAATATCAGTTACCTTTCGGAAACCGTAAATCGGCGGCGTCTTCCTCAATAACATCTTGTATTGGTCCAGACATTGTAGATTGATTTGACTTACTTAAGAACGATTAGGATTTCATTAATTGTATTTAAGAAATTGTTTGATATTTATCAACTAAAGTAAATATTATTTGCGTGAATTCACTGAGTAAACCAAAACGCTGACCGAGCGAGTGACCGCCGCTAGGCTTGTGTCGGTCCTGAACTAAGAACTATTAAGAATGAAATCCCATCAAGGACCGAAAGGAACTAAATCTTTTTGCACGCTCTTAATCGGTCTTTAGGTCCTTTAGTTCAGTAGGATTCGAGAGCGCTTGACTGAGTGAAACGTAAAATGGACGGAACGAAACGGTTATCAATGTCGCTGGCACGAGTGTGAACGAGATGAAAGAACGACGTGACACTCCTAAGCCCGTAAAATATGAAGGAAAATCAAATATATTTCGACATATTTGATATTTTTTAATTATGTTAAGGTGTTTTAATGTTTAATACCGACACATCGTATCGTACAAGTTGAATTGTATTCAGTTACCAAAGATTGGAAAGAAACCAATGAAAAATCGACTCCTATTCATTCCCGGCTCTCAACGACCGAACTGAACTAAAGGAACTAAAAGACCGAACTAGTTCGTTTGACCGATTGACCGAGAGCGGAGCGCTCTCTGTAGTGACCGAGCAGGCACAAGCCTAACCGCCGCGTCCGCTGACACTGACAGCAAGACATAGACCATAGACAACAAACGAATGACAGTTACAGTTAAACGGCTTTAACACACTACCGCACCGCATCGCGACCTTGGTATACCGCACCCATATAGCCGGCTTAGACTCTCGTCTCGCGGCTCGGCTCGCGGCGCGTCTCGTGGCTCGCCGCGAGTGGCCTTGAGCGCATGAGCCCGTCGAGCTAATGATTACACTCTCGCCTCGTGGCTCGTCTCAAGGCTCGTCTCATGGTTCGTAAGCTCGTCGAGCTAATATATTTTAAACACTAACGGCACGGCATAAGGTTTATAATCGAATGACAAGCCGAACGCGAGTGTGAACGCAAGCGCGCGTCCCGCGCGAGCCCCTTTGGCTCGTGCCCAAAAAACCGCTCCTCCACGCGAGCCAGGCGAGTGCGAGCCGAGCCACGAGACGAGCCGCAAGCCCACCGCTTAAGCTACTGTTACACATGCTGATTACTAGCACGAAAGCATGCCACTATTGAGCAATTGCTACTTAGTAGTATGTGTGTCGAAACATTGCTAACAATGAGCAAGCTCATTTTGAGTTTGCTCAAAAATCAACGGTCTTGCGATTTTTGGTCATGCTACCTGCAGCGCGGGTGGAGGGGGGCGTGCTTTTAGCGCGTGTGAACGGGTTTGCTTATTGAGCATGCTAGTATCTTGTTTCTGTATAGCGCTTTCAACTTGAGAGAGTAAGGCCCCATTCGCACGACAGTTTAAAAAGCGTTGCGTTAAAACCCGACGTTGGCGCTTTTTTACCGTTTCCAATATTTGTGTTCATATGAACGCTTAAAAATCACTTGTGAGTCGTACTGCCACGTACGCATCTCAGAAAAGCCATACTTTTTTGCTATTACTACTAATATAGCTTGAATATTTCAGGAATTTGTAAGCATAAGTTGACATTTTTAAGGTGAAACTAATAATAATCTTGACGATTGACACCAAAAATTGACACTTGACAGCCAACTGACAGCAGCGCCGGCGCTTTTTCAACGCTTGTGAGAACAGATACACGGATTTCCGTATGGTCTATTCAGTTTGACGCCAACGCTCAACGCCGAAAATCGAACAGTGCTCGATAAAAAAGCGCCGCGCTTAAAAACCGCCTTCGTGTGAATACATACATGGTTATCCATTTGTGTCATTCAAACGCTTTTTTAACGCGCGTTGAAAAAGCTGCCGTGCGAACGGGGCCTAAAATGTCAAATTGATGCGGTAGCATCCGCAAATAGTTTTTATAACCCGCAGCATCTTCTACTCGCATTTCTGTAAGCAAATGAGCACTTGCTCCAAAGTCCTGTCTTCTAGATATTCAATCACGGACCCAAATATTTCTCTTTCTTTTCTTTTTTTGCCGAGCTGATATAAGCTTCTGGATGCATTGCATTGCTAGCAAAAGGATGATTTTATTCAGTTCCATACGGATAGCTGTTTGATTGTCCATGGCTTTGTTTGAACTGACAGGGAGCGAGAGAGCACGCTATAAAATAGCATGTGTATTGGAGTGTTTGCTTCATAGACTTATAATATATAGAGACGGTGTCTCAGCGAGCTGTCACTGTTGCCACTTTTGTTTAGTGTACGATTAACAATGAGGCCCACCTTGCTGTAGCCATGTCGATAAAGTCATATCGATAAACTATCGACATTTCTTGCAATTTTAATTTTACTTCGAAGGCTTAACGATACCTAAAATGACCAAAAACGCTTTTATTCTTTATTGTGGTTATCAGATCACAATTTTATAGTCACGCCCCAGCAGGGAACCAAGGGAAAGTTCAGATATTTAATTAAAATACATAAATCTCCTAAAATAGGTGTTCCGCAATAATTGAATTATATTATTATATTATAATATATTCATTATCCATTAGCATTTCAATTATGTTTATGTTTAACGAAGATATTGAAGCTTCAATTAATCGCTATTTCGTTCCGCTGTGTAGCGTTTATCGATATATAACATGATTAAAATCGACTTTTCACATCCCTAAAAGAGCACACATATACGCTTTTACGCACACATACACAGCCTGGGCGCATCAAGAAAGGCAACACTTGATTTGAAGTCCACCTTGTCAACAGTATGGTTGTCCTTTTTTGACAAACGGCATTTTTAAAAGAGCGAGGAGAGAGAAATGATACTAGTTGCTGCGCCGTGAAAGAGAACAGAAAACGTTGGGCCCTTGGTTTGCTTTGAGCATGCTTATTCAGGAGCATACTTAAAACTAGCAAGCCTATTGCTAGCAAATGTAAACTGCTCATAAGCATGCTCGTATTGAGCATACTCAATAGCACGCTTTTTAGCATGCTATTTTAGAGCATGTGTAACAGTACCTTTACACTCGCGTCTCGTGGCGCGGCTCGCGGCTCGTCTCGTGGCTCGCGCGAGAGTCTAAACTGGCTAATAAGTGAGGACGAGAACGAGATATCTCTTTCTCGCTCTCACTTATGGGGGCAGCGCACCGTGACCTTGGTGCAGTGCGGTAGTGTGTTATGGCTTTTAAAAGTTAAGGTCGCGCCGTGCATTACTTTGGCTGTACATTATTGCTTTTAGAAAAAAAAAACGTGCTGTCACTGTCAACAAGGTTTATTTAGGTTATGTTTATGTTTTTCTATTTCAACATTTTAAAAGCAGTGTTTCAAAATTTTGGGTGTTCTTCGTTACTTACGTGTATTTCTGTTTAGTTACATGGCATTTAAAAATGCTCAATTCCCCTACTAAAAGTATGTATCTACCAACTGTAAATATTAAGTGAATGTCGGATTCCCTTTACTATTATTACATTTATGGCTTTTCATTTCAGGGTTGCCGACGCAAAGTGAAGATACGCATGGGATTTCTAAGACAGTATTTACTCACGTATCTCGTCTACATGGGCTCTTAAATGACTGGATCAGAGTGCGCGATAAAGGAACCAAGTTGTGTAAAGCAGTGATCGCACTTAAGTTACACGAGTGCACCAATGATTACTATCCTCATCAGTTACAACCGCTCACTAAAAGTCTGACGGAAGTTTTGGAAAGTCTAAACGATACAATCGAAGGTATACTTATATATATCGCCAATTAACCATTATCTCCTTCTCTCTCTTCTCTCTTTATATTTAAGAGCTGTGCTCTTGTCGGTGGAGCAATCTCCAACTCGTCCGGTCCTCTGCCAACTCCTTAACCTTCTGGTATGACACAACCTGAACCTTTTCTTTTATTTGGTTGAAATAATTTGTTCTCGGTCTTCCTCTTCCTCTCTTTCCCTCTATTTTTCCTTCTATGATGTTCTTTAGGAACATGTCGTGTCATAGCATATGTCCAACCATTAACCATATATTATAAATTGAACCGTAAACCGTAACAGACGCTTACAGTTTATGGTTCAATTTATAATGGTTAAATGCCAATAATGGTTAATTGCATTAATGTTTCGGCCAACACTGGCTATAACCAATGGTTTTAAGTCCTATTGTGACATTCATACATATATCTCCAGGGGTAGCAGTGATAAATAAGCAATTGCAAGCCTTGGCAAAGCTACAGCAGGTGGCACAATCTGTCATATTGACTTGGACCGCAAACGATATTTCAGAAAATGTGATTGAAGTATTTAACACCCTGCAGCAGGAGTACAGGCTTAAATCTGTTGTCACAGGTATGTTCCCTTGTGTTTGGTTTGGTTAAGATAACACACAGCATGTGGTCACAGAGTATGAAGAATTCGGCCTCCTAGCCTAGTCGGTAGTGACCCTGCCTACGAAGCAGGAGGTCCTGGGTTCGAATCCTGATAAGGGCACTTATTTGTGTGTTCATCACAAATATTTGTTCCTGAGTTATGGATGTTTTCTATGTATGTATTTATATATATGTGTATATTATATATATCGTCATCTAGTACCCACAACACAAGCCTTATTGAGCTTACTGTGGGACTAGGTCGATCAGTGTAAAATTGTCCTATATTATTTATTTATTTATTTATTTAATTGACTTGTCAATACCATTTTTCCGTCTTTTTGCTTTTACACTGCTCATGAAAATAGGTGGACAAGTGACATAGATAATCCTAGTTTCTACTTGTAATTAACAAATAATCAAATACACCTTATGTATTTATTTCCTTTCCAGAGAACATAGCACATTGCAGAGATGAAAAATTATTAGACATGTATGCCACAGCGTGGGAATTTGACACTTATTTTCGTGTGGAGTCTACCGCCTACTTATTTACTGAAGTTGGTTTAAATCCTATACAATAAAATTTGTAGAGTAGATCAGTTTATTATTCTTTTGGGACTATTATAAACATTAATGATATACCCCTATATAGTTGAAATTCATTGAGCTAAGCCGAATATGAAAAAAAATTACAAAACAGTTTCAAAACACTGAAGTGCATACTTGATGGAGTGCAGACCACTTCAATTAATTTGAACTCTAAATGGGTTGATCAACTTCTTTTTTTCATCTTATATGCCAGAAGGTAACACTAATATTTTGATAGAGGAAGTAAAATTAATATAAAAGTAAGATCAATTTAGATAGAGGAAGTAAAATTAACAATTTATCTATATGTATATAAGATTCCCAAAAATATTTAAGTAAGTACCTAATTAAATTATCACCTAAAAATAATTTACTACTAAAATTCTGAGGATTTGTAAAAGACAGGCGGTTTTGCATTGCATTTCATTTCATAAAAACATGTATATTGTACCCCTTTTTTTAATCATAGAGAGTGGCGCATGAGACCCATATGGTAACAAGCTACAAATACAAGTTGATTGACCCATTGAATCCTTAAAAACCCAAGACTTTCCTCTTCAAAACATTTTAGGGATTGCAAGTGTTTTTAAGTAGGATTTTAATATTGTATGGCGATCTTCTGCAGGGCTGTCTCCCGTACGTGGTCGGAGGCTAAACATCGCCACTAACAACTCTGTCGCCTGTCAAGGCTATCAGTGAGGCTACACTCCTATCTGTAAGTCCATTTTTCAAACATTTAAACAGCTATTATTGGGGTCCCTTTGTTTGACTTGAAAATTACGCGTTTCTGAAAAAACAAAAACAAATTATGCCTAACGAAAATGCGGAAAAACTATGGAAAACAATAGAGACCCGCTATTATAAGATCTACATATAAGAAAACATAAAGCTGCATTTACATGATTGTAGCAAACAATAATTTACACGACGCACTGCGGCAGAATGAGACTCATGTTTGCAGAACGCCGCAGCCGGAGCCATAGACGAACCTGCCAGACAATGTAAATCTAGGCCTAACAAGTTATCACAAAGTTTAAAACTGCGATAAAACTTTAATTATTCAATTTCGGTTGGCTTCTTAGTTTTTCAGTCGACCTACTTGTTGACCGTACATGCGGTAGGTACATGACAAGATCGAAAAGATCGACCGTCTTGTTGGCCTTAACACTTTCGGTGCCGAGCGCCCCGTCTCCAGTATAAAATTAACACTCGTGTCACGTGTTCTTGGCAGTGAATGTGTTAAACTAGTATTACCTATAGGCACAGACGACACAGACATCCCATTATGAAGCATTTACAAAGAGCCCGAGTTACCACACATAGGTGCAATTTTACTTGTAAAATGCTTCGATTTGAGCAGCACAACCGAGTTGTCGTATTTTACTTCATTCCATACTATAAGGGCCCTTATACTCCATGTGCATAATAAAGACCCTTCTCTTGCTATGGAAAGCTACATACTGTATTGAAGCCAAGCTGCATTTGTTTAATTGATTATTGTTATTATTTTGAAAACTGGCGGTCACATGCTGTAACTCCGCTTTGGCGCGAGTTCCGCACGAATAAAATATTAGATTTACATAAAATCTCAGCTCATTCGCGGCAGTGAACTGCCGCGTCAGATGTGCCAGTCAATGCACCCTACGCCTTGAAACATCCCTGAACCGCACACAATCTTATCGCACCTCTGCAGTATGTACAATTAACTTTATCGTGGTGTTTATGGCTCACATAAATTTCTTGCCACGACGGTTACTCAGGTCTGTAGAGTCGTTATGTTCGACCTTGACCTCACGATTTACATAAGTCGATTTGAGATCGGCCACCGGTCGAGCGGGCGTAGCCCTGGCAACGCTGCCCAAACATTGTTCAGTTATTTTACTTATTTTATTATTTGAATGTTTTGTAGGTACGTAAGTACGTAACGTACGTAAGTACGTAAGTACCTACTCGCAATAGATTTTTGAGGGCATTTCGCTTGACCGTGTTATTTATTAACTAAGTAGGTATGTTTAAAATATATTTTATTAAAGTATCCTGTAATCCATCCATTTGTTTTTCAACCAACTACAGCAGAAGTAGAGTATTTATTAAGCTTTATAATGATTTTAGTTTTACTTGACTATAATTTATAAAAATCTAAATTCTATCTCGAGGCAAGTGGCAAGTACGAGTAAGTATCGATGAGAATCAAGTAGTTTTCGTAACTAACTTAAAATACCTACCTAACTTCACTAACTTGATCCCATAAATTAAGGTTATAGATACTTCATTAGTTCATTACATTTAAATCGTAGCCAGTGGGTGGTATACCAACCATCACCATAAAACTTAATAGATGTCTAATAACACGCGGAAACATACGCGAGACACCTACGGATTATTTTCTTAAGGTTATTTGCGTAGCGTAACAAATATTACCACAAGACAGGCATAAATATAAACACGGAAGGGCTGACGGTTTAAAAGGATTCGGGGCGGAAATTGACCTGAATTTTGCGGGGAATTGGGAGGCCACGTATTCCGCGCGAGGCGAGCGTTTTAAATCGTCCAAACCAATGTAAGTAATTGTAACATCTAGATCCGATCCAACTACGAATAGAACACAACCTAAATAATGACAGGCGAACGTTGTATGCAAGCGGCAGTTAAGTTCTTTTTCTGCTTGTACCTACTACGATTTACAAGCCTTCACGAAACAGATCTTGTTATTTATTTGTTTTAATCATGTTGAATGTTTGTTTATCATCGTCATAGGACAATTTGAAAGCAGATTAGATCACACACAAATCTGATGACTGATGACATTTACAAAATACGATACTATAAAATATGTCAATATCAAGTTTAGTAATTTAGCGAGCCGAGTCTTATTATAGCAGTGATCGTACATTTTCCAGCATTTTTGGTGCAGCGGAGTGGTGTTAACGGAATTGGTATAAATAATTTCAACCCTAATGATTAATTAGCGTTAATTACGTTAATGTTAACCTTAATTTACCATTTCAGTTGAAATTATCTATAGGTACCAATCCGCTAACACCACTCTGCTGCACCAAAAATGCTGGAAAATGTACGATCACTGCTTATTAGCCTCCAACACGAGTTTTCGCCAGTCGCTTCAACTCTACGCCCTCCCCAGCTTCCCAACAGTAGTCCCTAAAAAATATTGTTTTTGGAAAGTAATTACATAGTTACCTGAAGTGCGCACTTTTTGTAGCTCTGCCCTATACTGGTTTACCCTAGGTAAGCTCTTGCTTCCCGTCGGCACGCGATGGTAATGGTAGTACCTTAAAGCGAACGTATATAGTTGCCGGCGGGTGTCATCATTTCACGCCCAATTAGCTGCCTGCTAACTGCTCACAAATTTACTATAAAGATACGCCCACATTAAGAGCGCTCTTACAAGAAAAGTCGAAATAATGCAAAATTGATGATACTAGTCGACGAAATTCAGGACTTTGCGCTCATTATTAGAAACAATGAGTACTTGTTCCAGTAAAAGCGTCTTCTTATCTTTATAAATATCGTTGTAAATATTAGAAAAAGGACTTATTAAATTAGTAATGATTTTTTACCTGATGGTCGTTTCCGAAAAACCCCGTGAAGCACTGAATGGCTAGCTCTTATTTGGAAATGTTGAGAATTTTACTCTGCTAAAACTGGCTATTTTGTGTTACTAATACCCTGTACTTTAGGCATATCAAACTATATTTTTCCTACATACCTTTGAGAAAGAGAAAATCAAAGTAAAACGAACTCGATTTTCTCTCCGAAACAAGTGTCAATTCCTACGAAAATCTACTTAATATCGAAGTCATTTTCATACTCAAGCAATCTGCAACGTTTGCTTATGCTGTTGGTATACATTAGTGTTTATGAAATTCTACTATAATTTTTTGGCAATTTTTTGAAAACTACTCTATATTACCGATGACGCGCGCTGCGCCAGCTCAGTGCCGCGGCAGAGCTTGTAGAGGCAGGACGTGTGTCGGTCGGCTCCGCACATTTTCAACGGCGACGACGAGGTTTTTTATCATTGTGTGCGGCGGGCGCCGTGTAAAACGCTATACTGTGTGCGTGTAAACCGCAACGAGAGACTTTGATCCTAGCACTGTTTTTATAGTATTATAATTTATAATGGTACAGTTTAATAAACTACCGGACAGGATTAAAAATATTTGAAACGACCTGACATTCTATATGTATTTATTTGACTCAAGATAGTACTCAGGGTCTGATGATGGAGCCGGAAGGTGGTCACCGGTACCAATCAACCATGCAACTAAACCACTTCGTGTTTAGGCTCGTTTTATTCATCTCAACAAGATCTTTGACACAAGATAGTACTCAGGGTCTGATGATGGAGCCGGAAGGTGGTCACCGGTACCAATCAACCATGCAACTAAACCACTTCGTGTTTGGGCTCGTTTGATTCGGCTCAACAAGATCTTTGACTTAAGATAGTACTCAGGGTCTGATGATGGAGCCGGAAGGTGGTCACCAGTACCAATCAACAATGCAACTAAACCACTTCGTGTTTAGGCTCGTTTTATTCGTCTCAACAAGATCTTTGACTTAAGATAGTACTCAGGGTCTGATGATGGAGCCGGAAGGTGGTCACCGGTACCAATCAACCATGCAACTAAACCACTTCGTGTTTGGGCTCGTTTGATTCGTCTCAACAAGATCTTTGGCACAAGATAATACTCTGGGTCTGATGATGGAGCCGGAAGGTGGTCACCGGTACCAATCAACCATGCAACTAAACCACTTCGTGTTTAGGCTCGTTTGATTCGTCTCAACAAGATCTTTGACACAAGATAGTACTCAGGGTCTGATGATGGAGCCGGCAGGTGGTCACCGGTACCAATCAACCATGCCACTAAACCACTTCGTGTTTAGGCTCGTTTTATTCGTTTCTATAAGATCTTTGACACAAGATAGTACTCAGGGTCTGATGTTGGAGCCGGAAGGTGGTCACCGGTACCAATCAACCATGCAACTAAACCACTTCGTGTTTAGGCTCGTTTGATTCGTCTCAACAAGACCTTGGACACAAGATAGTACTCAGGATCTGATGATGGAGCTGGAAGGTGGCCACGGGTACCAGTCTACCATGTAACTGAACCACTTCGTGTTTGGGCTCGTTTGATTTGTCGCAACAAGATCTTTGACACAAGGTAGTACTGAGGGTCTGATGATGGATCCGGAAGGTGGTGACCGGTACCAATCAACCATGCAACTAAACCACTTCGTGTTTGGCTTCGTTCGATTCGTCGCAACAAGATCTTTGACACAAGTTAGTACTCAGGGTCTGATGATGGAGCTGGACTGTGGCCACGGGTACCAGTCTACCATGTAACTGAACCACTTCGTGTTTGGGCTCGTTTGATTTGTCGCAACAAGATCTTTGACACAAGGTAGTACTGAGGGTATGATGATGGATCCGGAAGGTGGTCACCGGTACCAATCAACCATGCAACTACACCACTTCGTGTTTGGCTTCGTTCGATTCGTCGCAACAAGATCTTTGACACAAGTTAGTACTCAGGGTCTGATGATGGAGCTGGACTGTGGCCACGGGTACCAGTCTACCATGTAACTGAACCACTTCGTGTTTAGGCTCGTTTTATTCGTTTCTATAAGATTTTTGACACAAGATAGTACTCAGGGTCTGATGATGGAGCCGGAAGGTGGTCACCGGTACCAATCAACCATGCAACTAATACTAAAGTGGTTTAGTGGCATGGTTGATTGGTACCGGTGACCACCTGCCGGCTCCATCATCAGACCCTGAGTACTATCTTGTGTCAAAGATCTTATAGAAACGAATAAAACGAGCCTAAACACGAAGTGGTTTAGTGGCATGGTTGATTGGTACCGGTGACCACCTGCCGGCTCCATCATCAAACCCTGAGTACTATCTTGTGTCAAAGATCTTGTTGAGACGAATCAAACGAGCCTAAACACGAAGTGGTTTAGTTGCATGGTTGATTGGTACCGGTGACCACCTTCCGGCTCCATCATCAGACCCTGAGTATTATCTTGTGCCAAAGATCTTGTTGAGACGAATCAAACGAGCCCAAACACGAAGTTGTTTAGTTACATGATAGACTGGTACCCGTGGCCACCTTCCAGCTCCATCATCAGACCCTGTGTATCTTCAGTGTCAAATATCTTGTTGAGACGAATCAAACGAGCCTAATCATGTTACTACATGGTTGATTGGTATCCGTGACCACCTTAATCATCATCAGATCCTCAGTACCAGTTCGTTTTTAAACCCTCGTTGATACAAACTTTACAACCTATAGGTACCAAATGCAATGACGAAACATGTAAATAAGCGAGTAGGTACCTATAATTTCTTTCGAGTAATATACCTTCATAAGTACGAGTATGGGGCTATTCATAAATTACGTCGTTTCAAATGGGAGGAGTGGGGGGGGGGTCTGGACATCGGATGATGGTAACATGACGTAGGAGGAAACAGATTCATCCGAAGCTTGATTTTTGGATGATTTGAGGGGTGGGGGGGGTCAAAAATCGTCAAAAATAGATGACGTAATTTATGAACAGCCCCTATGTATATTTGCACTGCATTTAGTATTTTCGTACTTACCAAATAACAGTTTTAGAACTTTAAAAGTTAAGTACAGTTAGTGTTGTTATGGTTGATTTCAATATGCTTCGCGAAGGATCAAGAATGTTTAATCCATCATTGTAGTGCGAGTGTGGTAGAAGGGATCGGCATACTGAGCTCGCACGGCCTGCCGCAGCGCGTAAAATACCTAAACTCGCTCAACGCCGAAATGTAATAGCGCTCTTAATACACCGTCCGAAATAAGATTTTGGCAAAATATGCAAACATGGGTGTGTTCGAAATACGTGAATTGTAAATAGTTGCGTAAATATGTTTTTGCGATGAGTTATGTAACTGTTGGAATAATCGAGATCCTTATAGTACATATTAATAATCACGTTTCTTTTGCTATTTTTAACGATCACTCGAGTGTGTAAGTGTAACTAAACTAAGCTATGAAAATAAGCAGTCCTGATTAATGAATGTCATAATTCATGTATTATAAATACCCACCATTTTATATGTATAAGCTGTTTAGAAATATCTCCCGTACTTTTAGTTTTCTCGGGTCATATAATAATCATTTGACCGTTTTCCTCATTTTGACATTTGTGTGTGTTAGAAAACGATAAAATTTTACCGAGATTAGCTAAGTTTAATAAATAAAAAGGTAAGGAACGACATTCGCTAAGCCGTTAATGTCAATATTCTCCATCCGTGTTCCGTGCGGACCGTGCGCATCTTGTTTAGAATTAGTTTTTTTAACCTCGCCGCGCACGTTGTTTACTTGGTTAATCCGCAGACGCCTGGTTCATATTCTGGCCACCATTATTGCCACATATTCAGCTCAAGATGAACCGGTATATGTCTAACCGCGAGGTCCGTAACACGAACGCATTATCGAAGACAACAACTTATGCTGGAATGTCAGAGGCGTATACGGGCTTGCTGGTAAGCGATATTAATCTAGTTGGTAGCTGATAGCAGTTTCCTTGGTTAAGTCAACATCGTATAATATGATAGAACTGCGAGGAAACGCAACATTATCTTAGAATTTTTACTTACCATCTCTAAACATAAGTACTTAGATTTTTCTTAAATATATTTAACGTAACATTGATTTTGTAGAAGTGAGGGTTTGGTAGCGGCGCAAATTACATATCTAATTTAAAGTGGATTGAAGCCTATGAAATTTTAATAAGTACCTATTGATTGTGTTTTGCTGTATCTAATGTGGGTCTAGACTGTTTTATACGCCGCGTTACGACAACTTAAGTGTAATACCTAGAAAGTTCTTACTGTAGGTAATTCTTTATGTACCTACCTATTCAATATGCTATAATTGCACTGTTTTTATTCTCTATATTGTTAACAATTGGAAATGATTGCTGAGCCTTCAAATTAGACAGTTAACCGTTTTTTATATGAACTGAATTGAAAACCAAACATTCAACCCACTGTCTTATAGTACCAAAATGCATACTCACTGTTTTTGATTCACGAAAACTCCACACCTTTCTCTGTGCGTCTTCCAAACTCTATTATATTTTCAGCAGCGCTCGTTTTACATCACTCGTAGCTCAGTTACGAGACAGATCACACTCGTTGGCATTCTAACGACAATCGCGATCTTTCTAACTTTTTAGCAGAGATGTAGCCGATTCGCGTCCTGGCCGACTCGTGCGGTAATTTTTACCTTAGATGTAAACGTTTCCATTATTATATTGTTTGTTTTCTTTATATAAGTGTTATTATAACACGTTATTCATATATGTAGTTTAGATATCGTTGTTTTTGTGGTACACTCAAATTTACGCTCAAAGTCAGTATAGTAAGATCGAAAAAGATGGCGCGCATGATGAGAAGCAATCTGGTGATCGCTATGGGCGAGGAGGACGCTCCAAAAGATGAAGGTGAGTCACTTAACATCTTTATTATATAAACACTTAGTACGTTATTGCTAATTTGCACATTGACGTCACTACTCGATAAAGGAGTTTCGCACACGAAGCAGAAATAGATGCTACGGCCTACGGCGTAGCGCTACAAGGGGACCCATTTGACTCGACACACGTGACGTGGCTACAACTAAGATCAGTTAATTTTAAACTGAAACGAGACGTAATCGCATGCACTCGTTTTATTATATGACCACCTGACGCCGTAAGTTAACGTTTAAGAATGTGACGTTGCGTTCTTGGTCGTAGGCAGAACGTAATATCGCGTCAGAAGCGTCCGGCCAAAAAATAAAACTAAGCGCACGCTAACTACGTTAAATGATGAGTTTTTGGCAAATATTTCATTTTTGGTACAAGCTTTTATCGCTGACTGTACTTTTCTTTCCACAGGCAACTAATACTCATCGAGACAATTCTAAAAACCCCAAACACAATTAGGTTTCGTTGTTTTATCACAGAGTTCCTATGGTCACCCCCGGTCTCCATCATCAGATCAGCTCCATGACACCATAATATTGCATTGTCACCCGACTTACGTATGTATGCAAAATTTCAGCTCAATCGGAAACCGGGAAGTGGATCAAATTTAACTTGCAAGATTTGATTACAGACAACGGTCAGGTGAAAGTAAATAAAAGCTTGTAAAAACGTATTAGTTTACATCAATGTACATACTTAAGATCCCTTTAGCGTTTTAATTTTTTTATGAGAAAGATGCGAATCGCTGGTGGCGTAGCGGTAAGAGCGTGCGACTTTCAATCCGGAGGTCGCGGGTTCGAACCCCAGCTCGTACCAATGAGTTTTTCGGAACGTTATGTACTAAATATCATTTGATATTTACTAGCCGCTTTTCGGTGAATGAAACATCGTGAGGAAACCGGACTAATCTCAATAAGGTCTAGTTTACCCCCTGGGTTTTAAGGTCAGATGGTAGTCGCTTTCGTAAAAACTAGTGCCTACGCCAATTCTCGGGATTAGTTGCCAAGCGGACCCCAGGCTCCCACGAGCCGTGGCAAAAGCCGGTACAACGCGAGATGATGATTTTTAATGAGGAAGACACACTGAGAGAAAAATCATCACCAGGAATTAAAAAACAGTTCTGTACTGGGGGAAAAAATGAAGTTTAGTAATAATTATGGACGTTTCACTATTTCTGTAAAGTTTATTTATTTCTACAAACAGCTCAGTAATCCTAAATCTAATTTCAACAAACAGATAATAGAAATTGCAAGAACTAATAGAAATTGTAAAAGTCAATTTGTTCCTATTAGTTGACTCTCCTTGTCCCCGGATTAAGTTTATTTTTGTAATTCTAAGTGTGTTTTTGTTATCCTTTTCTCTCAGTGCAGCTACGTCAAATGTCAATCTGTCACTGAGCATAATTGTTTGTTAGGATTTTGTTATTAAACAAAAACAAAACACGTCTCCTGCTAATCTACTTCATTGTGCCGTTGTCTTCAATTAATATCGCTTCGCAATAGACGCAAAATAATATCAAAATATGCTGAAATTCCTAACAAAATGAAGCCATTGACATGGAACTTATTAGGAGCATTCATCAAGTCGTGTCGAGGATTGGGTCGAGGCCCCATCGGAAGTAGGTCACAGTTCCTTCGTAGCTCATTTCCTTTAAATGGTTTTACAACACTAATCGCTGTTCTATACACTTATGCAACATAGGCGTATCGTTAAACCTTTCGTATTAAAGGTGTAAAATTGTGGCTGTTCAAAACATGAATAAGCCTTGACATGCTTAAGTTGTAGGATGTAGGGGCATCCCTAAGTAAGTACATACTAATCAGTGCTGAAACATACCAAAGGATTAAAAGGATTAACAGGAGGTCTGTAGCCTGTCAACCTCACTGTCCAAGGCCCTAGATCACGCGGCCGCGGTAGGCCTAAGTAGCGCTGGCTGGACGTCGTGACAGCGGACATGGATGAGAACAATCTCAGACCTGAGGATGCCGAAGACCGGGCAATGTGGAGAAGATTGAGCAGGAAAGCGGACCCTGGCGCTAGGCCGGGAAAACGCTAGGTTGAAGAAGAGGAGGTCTGTAGCCATGCTGAAGATAATTTTAAATTATCTATAAAATAAAAACTAAAAACTTTATTACCTTGTCAAGCTGTTACCACCAACGGCATCGATTCATACCTTAATTATAAAACACCTAAAGAGGTTTAAGTGTAATTTAAACAGTTAAAATAAACTTGTTTCTACGGATGTATAGCGTGAGACCTACAACTATAAATGTGACGTTATCTATGAAAAGGGACCTTATTGTCGATGGCGCTTACGCCATTAATAACCATGCTCCGTTATGAATAAAATGCCGCGCACCGCTGTGCGGCGTAAGCGCCATCGACAATAAGGTCCCTTTTCATAGATAATGCCCCAAATAACTTAATGTCTGGCTCAAACATTGTTTTACTTTCTCTGTAGGTCTATTACTTTTTATAAAAACAAAGTTAATAAAATTAGTGGCCATTAATCAATCTTAATTTCTTATCTCGACTCATTTATCGAGTTACCTACAAACATTACCTTATAAAGTTACGAGGTTCTAAAGCCCAATGAAATACCTAACCTTATTACGATACTTAACTATTTACATTAGGTATACTTAATACCTAATAACGTACGTTGTCGTCAAACAACCAATCACACCGCAAATTGACGCAACATAAACGCATTAACATTGTGCATTGTGGTACAAAATGTATGACTTGCGGTGCAAATGGTTTGTCATTGTAATCAAGCCCTACGTCTTCCCTACGTCATATCATTTGCCATTGATACCTATACTTCTCTTTCACGTCTTAGCGTTTTCCCGGTTGCATCCTAAAGAAGCCCGGGGTTATCTTTGGCAACCTAATCCCAAAAATTGACGTAGGCATTTGTTTGTATGTGAGGGACTACCATCAGATTTTCTAACTCATATGGGATACCTACTGTTCTCATCTGTGGGCAGGGCACAATAGGGCCAGCACCAGCTTCTCTCTCTCTAGACTGCATGACCAAATCCAATGGAGAGCTACTCGAATTGTCGGCTGAAAGCATATACCTACCTATTTCAGATTAGCTCGACTCCTTGGCGCTGCGTTAGAGATGTAGCCTCCCTCTGCATTTTCTATCGCATGCATAACGGGGAGTGCTCAAAGGAATTGTTCGAATTAATCGCTGTCGCTTCTTTCCGCCATTGCTCTAAGCGACAACATTTCCATCTTCACCACTTAGATCGGTGACAGTCCTCAACTGTGCATTTCTCCAGAAATTTTCTTCCTCGCACAGCTAAACTGGTATGAACTGTCGCCTGTGGTATTTCCGGACCGCGCTGATGACAGATAATATCCATAACCGTTTTATAAATAACAAGGAATAACTATCTGAATATGCCTCCAGATCAAGTGAGGAATATCGAGACCAAGGTGCAAAAGGTAGGGGACGACATCATCAAACTAAGTTGGACTTGGGCATGACATCTTCCCTGGCAGAGAGAGGTGGTGCCAGGTGGACCAAAATATTAACGATGGGTGAATGACATTTGGAAGATTGCGAGTCACTTCTAGATG
This sequence comes from Cydia splendana, assembly GCF_910591565.1. Taxonomy (NCBI): domain Eukaryota; kingdom Metazoa; phylum Arthropoda; class Insecta; order Lepidoptera; family Tortricidae; genus Cydia; species Cydia splendana. Next base: position 12,090,217 of record NC_085972.1, on the reverse strand, counting down.
AGATTAATAAACTCAGGACACGAGGCGGTCTCGTAGAAAGGCTTATTCTCAGCAGTGGGAGATAAAAGGGTGAAAAATGATGATGATACTTGTCGAACAAATAAAATTAATACTGCCTATGTGAAACTAAGTAGGTAAGTCCCTGTTTGTTGCTCTCATAATGATTAAATTTCATTCCGAAACGTTCTACAGGGATTATGCAGTAAAGATAGCAAACGGTGTCATTTATAATATTTGCCCAGGGATTGAATACAAACAGCGAATGACGTGAAACAATTCCGCTAAGTCCCCTTTGTTTTCGTCTCGGCTCTGACAAATGATAAAACGTTGAATAAATACTAGAGTCATTGCATTGTTTTACCAAGTCTTAGCAATTAGAACACGTGGTACCTATACATTATACCTACTTAAATACTTACATTATAAAGTGCCTCGTTCTTTTAAAAGAATTAGATAGATGGATAAATAGGATAATGTTTATTGGTACACCCCAGTAAAAGATACAGCTTAAAGAAAAACAATTGGTTAAAGTTCGATGCAGACAACCATCAGATCGTTAAAGAGCGATCTAATTTTATTTAATTAGGTATACTCATTAATTAAAAATATTTAAAATGGGTTACTATTATAATTGCTAAATTTGTAACTGAAGCGTGGACCTATCGATCTGAGAATCCTGATAAACCGTTAAACATTATTTATACAGTAATCTTCATAGGAAAATAATATGTAATTAGAAGTTAGGGCATATGTACATATGTGCAACTTACATTAATTTCATAGCATGTACCTATGGTATATAGAATTGCAGGTACCGAGAATAATGTAACAATATAAGTTACTGCTAAAAGTTATAAAATCATTTTATAGCCCTAAAACAATTGCGTGTCTCTAACGTATCAGTAAGGTGTCTAGCCAATTAAACCTGCCTCGCAATCGATATAGTCCATTTTGTGGCTTCATTAAGACAATTTAATGGTTTACTGGCGATATCAGTGACGACACCAACATCATCGATTGTCATTTCTATTTTATACACTGTGGAAATGTAGGTATTAATAAGGTATAAATAGTTAAAGCCAGAGTTAAGTAATTCAGATATTTTAAATTGCTACGTACAAAATAAATTTCCTCGCAATGTAAATGTAAAACACTCAGGAACTCTTGTTAGCAGTATCCTACCTTAATTTAGGATTTAGGTACAACGATCTGCAAAATTGCAGGGACACGCGATGAATGATTTCTTTCATAATGTTGCCATCCAATTTTGTGGCCGAGTGTACATTGCTTCTCAAAAACGTACACTGACACCTTAAAAATTGTCTCTGGTTTAATACCTATACCTATTCAATATTTAATATTGGATTTCCACACTATAGGTAGGTTATGGTAGGTAGTAGGTATTGTATAGTATTGATAATGGTATAGTGTACTTAATATATATTGGTACAGGTGGTAGTGAAATGGTGATACTTACATGATACTAGTATCTACAGGCGTACATTGTGACGTATCAGAGATAACTCCTATTATTGAGCAATCATAATTCTCTATAACAATACGGCTGGTACTTTATTTTATTGCTTCAACTAATTGCGTCTTTAGTTTTACCTTTACTATTTCCAAAAACACCATACGGTATGCCTTGGTTGGTAATAAAACCGACTCGGATTCGGATATGTTCTTATATTTCTTGTGTATAAAATTGCTCATTTGATTCAGGGTCAAAATTCGTTAGGTATATATAATATATGTCATAATCAGGGAGGTAATGCTTCTGCACAAAATTTTAAGACCAAAATTATACCTAAAATCGTGTTTTTACTTCTAGTTTATTTATGTACATACTAGACAGGAGGACATACCTACTAGTACAAGTCCGAATATTTATAGATGTAGTGCATAATTGTTTTCCTTCGTATTTTCTCGGAAACGTTCGTATTTGTCATGCCACTTCAGTCAACCTCAGTACTTTTTGTACCGAGACTGACTGAAATAGCAAGACACATTCGTGCGTTTTCGTGAAAATACGAAGGAAAATAATTTAACTACATCCGTGCGTATTCTGTAAATTAAATTACGCTTATATGAGGAAATTCTTGGAGATGTTACTGAGTCAGAAGGGTATGACGTTGCTCACTTTGATCTCGTACTAAACAGCTAGAACGTACATAACGTCAGATCACTTCTAAACATGGCAGTCGAGATCGCAGACAAAAGCTAACAAATTCGGTATATTTAGATTACCTATTTAGCGTCAGGTCGGCAACTCGCGAAAAATAATCAGTCGTTGTGGGGTGTTTGACGAAGGCTTTAGCGTTATGTAAGTCGCTTGATTAGCCCTCCTGCCTCAGTGTTTCGGTATACGTGCATGCGATCACGCCTCCTCTAGAAAACTATAAATGCCGGTTGAAGTTGACGTCGAGTGCCTTCCAGTGCCTGAAAGCTTTTCAAATAAATAAATATCAATATGTACGGATGGATTAGGAGTCCCGGCGTGAGTAACATTTTAATTGTTTATTATATATCATTGTTTAAATATCGTTAACGGCTACAATTGACTTTGTAACTGGCTGAAACCTGGCAATAAATAAGCCACTTTTCTTTGTTGCGAAATAGTAGCAGACTCGTCTTTTACATTTGAGAAAGAACTGTTAATACAACGCAAATATTTAATGACTTTATTATAACAGTATCTCTGCATTGAAAATGCTATTTTTTTTGTAATTGTGATGTACTATTTCTTTGTAAATTAATTAGTTTTTTGAAGTTCATTGACTACCGCCCGGCGACACCGCCTCTCAATTAAATCTGTATCCATTTAATGTGATTTTGATAACGGTCAACTCGAAATAACGTCTACTTAGATATAATTAATTGTGCTGAGAAAATCAATTCCAACCCAGACTTTAACAAATCTATGTCAGGCTTGACTTATATAATCAGCACAAGGTTAGAAAATAATTTAAACCTAACTGCTTGATACAGTTGAGGTTTCTGGCACCGGTCGCCCTTAACGACTGATAATGATTGTAATTGGTATGTATTATAAGAGCATGTGTACATGTTGTAGTCATGTGACCGGCCCCGCCTTAGTAGCTTAGCCGATGATCGTGTACCGGACGTTTAAAGGGCATCAGGTCCTTTCTCTTTCTAAAGCGGTATCCAGACGGGATGATCAAATCGGCCGATTTGATCAGAAATGAAATTGGCGGCAATCTCCAATTTAATCACCAATTTTAGATTTATGGTGATATTAGAGCCCTCTAAATTGAAAAAATGCACCAGAACGAAAATACTGGCGTCACAAATTGGTATTCTTGCGTCCGCACCTCATTTTATTGGTAATATCGGTAATTATGGGCGGTTGAATTGAATTCGGCGAGCCAAATTTTCGTCCGCACGTCCTGATTCGATCGGGCAATTTAATCAGATTGGCGAAAAATTTACTAGTCTGGATACGCCTTATGTTTAATTCGTTTAGGTTATCTTTATTTCCTCCTTCTCATGTTACGTTTCCTCTTTGCATTCTGATTATCAAGAAAACTTCTGGTCTGCTTGAGCTTGATTTAGACTATTAGGTGGGTATCTAATAAGCGTAGGTATAAAATGTAAAGGATAAAGTATCGGCCTTATCGGGATTAGGTTCGGTAATGTGAGTGGGCGCCTTTAATAACTTGGATCGGAAGATTTAATTTTATTTTTAATAGCCGTACTCAGTAATTAAATGTACCTTCTTCAAAACCTTCTTTAAAAGTACCTCGGTATATATCTTCGTGACTGTATAGTCTTGGTGTGTGTATATGGTATTTTTTTCTTAATAAATGTGCACCCAGCTGCAAAAAAGCATACCCACTGTACCGTATGATATTGTAATACCGTAAAATCATTTAGCAATGATAAAGCATAGACTTAATTATATCGACCGGGATATGAACCGTGATTACCTTTTGTATTGTTTTCGAACTCCCGATATTTCGACGCAGTTAAAGACTGTATCGTTAATTCTAGGGACAACTTTACTTAGCCGTTTTTTTTGGTATTATATTTTTATTTCAAAATTACACATGTGTTTAATTAGTGCTTTAATAAGGAACACATTTCGTCCTGGGACCTCGACGTAAAGCCTATGGTTTGGACAAAATTTACCCAATCCTCTCGAGTAACAATTACGAATGCTGACAAATACTACAAGAAAATTTGCGGTTTGCGAACAAGACGATATCACACAAAAAGAATCGTACTATGTAAACAGCAATTACAGATGATTCGTATAGCGAAACATCTGGACATAGTCTAAGAATTTTTTTTCGTAAAAAAAAAGTTTAGGATCTGTGCATGGTGGCCTTTTAGAGAATATGGCATGCTACTTACGACAACTATGACTTTGACATCTAATATAACTATCATGGAGTGTTTCTATCGACCCGCTCTAGCGATGGATCAACGCCATGAATGTCCGTTAGGCTTTGGTTTTAAGAGCCAACAGGAGTGGTCATTCCTCCATACAAACGTAGTCCTCGTTTTCCTCCGTGGTTTTTGAAGCTAGAGCAATGATTTTTTCAACACAGATTAATATTGTCAATATCTGTGTCGGACCGTTTTGCTTTTTTTGATATTTTTGTTTTTTAAGGCGCTAGAGCCCTTCAAAAACGGCCAAAATGGCCTAATAGACTATGCCGCAATGAGAGGCGTGGTATTCAAAACTGATATAAATTAGCCAAAAAAGCAAAACGGTCCGACACAGATAATTTCATAATCATTTAGATTTCCAAATTTGGTTACGATTGGTTAAGTTTTGGGGGAGGAAAAAGAGGACTACGAAACCTCGATTTTTGTCATTTTTACGCAGGATTTTTCGCCTCAGCTGCAGTTGTCCCTATCGCACTAATTTTAGGGGCGGAGTCAAGTTTCTAAATACGTACACAGCCAGAAAAGTGATGGGCAATAGTCGACATTTAATGTCGATAATCTAGTGATGTAAGAAGTTATCGATAAACCGTCTTGTGTGAAAATATCTAGATCCTAAGATACAAGGGGTTTTGGGTTGAGAGTAGGGAACACATTTTTGTAGTTATGATATACAATCTATTATGAACTTTTTGATTCTAATATTTCAAATTAGAAATCAAAATCAAAAATATTTTATTGCATGGTTAAAACGGGTTAACAAAATTTTTAGGTACCTACAGGCACGCTTCGTAATTGTCGAGCAATTTAGGGTCTTAGCTGAATTGGTTGTTCCATACTTACTCGTGCTCTATGGAATGTCCAATTTAGCTAGAACCCTAAATGGCTCAACAATCACGGAGCGTGACAGTACAAATGATTCATGTTCTGTATATCCTGCCCTACAATGGCGTTAATATTTGGTTGTCATGTCTATACTTCGTTTTTAAGCATTATTGAAAAAAAAAATAGTAAATACTAATATTAACCACTAAGTACATAACTATTACAAATAAAAACCGGGCAAGTGCGAGTCGGACTCACGCACGAAGGGTTCCGTACCATAATGCAAAAAAAATAAACTAAAAAAAAGCAAAAAAAAAAAACGGTCACCCATCCAAATACTGACCACTCCCGACGTTGCTTAACTTTGGTCAAAAATCACGTTTGTTGTATGGGAGCCCCATTTAAATATTTATTTTATTCTGTTTTTAGTATTTGTTGTTATAGCGGCAACAGAAATACATCATCTGTGAAAATTTCAACTGTCTAGCTATCACGGTTCGTGAGATACAGCCTGGTGACAGACGGACGGACGGACGGACGGACGGACGGACGGACGGACGGACGGACGGACAGCGAAGTCTTAGTAATAGGGTCCCGTTTTACCCTTTGGGTACGGAACCCTAAAAAAGCTAAATAATTATACGATTGCATGCTTAAAAAAGACACGTCACCTTCACTCTAATGCTAAACAAACGAAGAATAAGAACTAACAGCGATAAGACCGCCTGTTGCTACCTTTATCTACATTGTAAATCGGTTTTAGGGTTCCGTACCCAAAGGGTAAAACACGGGACCCTATTACTAAGATGCCGCTGTCCGTCCGTCCGTCTGTCACCAGGCTGTATCTCACGAACCGTGATAGCTAGACAGTTCAAATTTTCACAGATGATTTATTTCTGTTGCCGCTATAACAACAAATACTAAAAACAGGTTAAATAAAATTTTTAGTGGGGCCTCCCATACAACAAACGTGATTTTTGACCGAAGTTAAGCAACGTCGGGCGGGGTCAGTACTTGGATGGGTGACCGTTTTTATAAATAATGGTACGGAACCCTTCGTGTGCGAGTCCGACTTGCACTTCGCCGGTTTTTTTTAAATTTGTTTTTATGTTTGTGGTGTAATAAAGAATATTTTAGAGTCAGACCAAGAAAAGTCTACAGCAATTTTGATAGCACACGCAGTGCAAGTGTTATTTATATGTCATAATTTCATAGAAGCGACATTTGAAATAATACTTGCACTGCGTGTTCTATCAAAATCGCTATAGATTTTTCTTGGCCTAACTCTACTTTAAATTACAAAGTAAGGCCTAAATTATAAAATAATCATCAATCATCAATGTTTTTTTTTTCTGTTTATTAAACTTGATATTTTGTCTATAGTATTAGCGGACATGGCCTCAAAATTTAAACCCGCTTAAGAATCGGGCCTTATTTCGTGCATTATATACAATACTACCCATTTTTGTGTAGTCATTATTTATACTATAGAAGCATTGTTTGAGTAGCCAATTATTTAAACAGTATTTTTTTAAAGGGCAACGGTGGCAATATTTTAAGGTCTGGATAATAAGATACAGATCTTAATAAGGATATCAATGTAAGTGAATGTTACCATGACTACCAAACAAACAAATGTGATAGAATTTGCCAGCTGGCATTGTAACATTCAGACAGTTACCTATGTACCTAATCTGAAATATGAATAAATTAGTAATATTTTAAACAGGAAAGTAAACCGAATTTTGGCCTTTTGCTGGACACAATCACAATAGTAATTTGTTTTACAAGAGGGCAAAGTTTATCGCCACCGGTTGATGCATTTGCAGCACCAATGGTAGAAAATGCAAGCTCATCATCAACTGCATAATCGACGTTTGATATGACTATTGAATCCGAGCTTTTTGATCATGAATCATGATAAAACAAAATTTTAGAAGGTCGCAGAATAGTGGATATAAATTTTTTATTTTCTGTGATCTCAAATATCAGGCACGATCATACAAATTGTACATTTGCTGATCTTGCCTTTGTCATTGAAAGACGTAAGGGTTTACACAGAGAATATATATTTAAGTGTAATATGTGCAAAAAAAAGGAAACGGTACACTCTGAAGACCCAAAAAGAAAATGTTAGTAAATACTGCTCCTCCCCATGGTTACTTGGTTCCTTATTCAACCTACCTGAAATTAAACGAGTAGGTTAGTAAATTATATCATTTTACATTATAAAGTTAAATGTTTAGGTATCTCAATCACTTACTCACTGGTGGACATGGACGCAAAATTTTTGCCCATCTACTTATACTATCTTATAAAAAATGAAATTTTGAAAGTTAGCACGCTTAAAGTTCGTTTTTTTTGCATTAAGGTAACAGATTTTGACATGTCTTATTAAAAATTACCATTGAAAAATAAGTCATAGCAAATATGTTAGAATTATAAATCATATTAATCATATTAATGAGCAAGAGCACCCTAAACCGGCGAGCGTGTATGAGGAATGTTATGAATGTGAAGGAAGCGAAAGTGGTATGTCAGGATCGTAGCAAGTGGAAATCCGTGGTCTCTGCCTACCCCTCCGGGAAATAGGCGTGATTGTATGTATGTATGTATGTATGTATTAATCATATACTTTTTTATATTCTTTTGCTTTCATAAGTAATATAAACTAATTTTTGAAAGCGTTTTTCAATAATTATTAATAAAAAGACACGTCATGATTGTTTACCTTCTTTCTAATGCTAAAAAATAACAAACTATAATAACCGGGCCTTATTTGGTACAGAACCTTGATTTGATAGGTACATCGGATATTCTGGGCCCCTGAGTTTGTTACGTAAAGGACAAAATGGTGACATGTGGTTAGAGCTGATACTGTTAAACTAGTGGTTCTGTGCGCTAAGTATAAAAAATAAGCTTCAGCGAACTCATTAAGCCTAGAAAAAACCCTACACCCTACTGCCACTTAAGTCAGTCTTGAGTCTTTGAATCAATTTCCGTAGTAGTACTACTACTACTAAGGTACTAGGAGGTAATAAGGCCTATAGTAGGTATAATAAGGCCTACCTGAAAAATAATGTTCTTACAACAGTGTAACCGTGTTAGTTATTTGAGTAACATATATGTAAAGTGATACAATTAAAAGCTAACAGCAAACCAGTACATAAATTATATCTTATGTACTTCTTATGAATTACACTCTTATAAAGGTTTCGGCTAATTACGCTTAATTACTTGAATAAAGGTAGATGAATTGCGTGCGGTCCAATAGGTAACCACAACTCACGGAGTCCAAAACAATAAGCTGATCAGCAAAGTCAAGTAAACAAAGCCAAGTCACAGTAGTAGAAAGATTATCGAGTTCCGTAAACGTAAGCCATTAAAATAAAATTCAATCGCAACACAGTAAGTAATAAGTGAACGCCTCGTGGCAGTAACGCACGAAAAATAACATTGCAAATTGTCGGCAATGAGGCGCGCGCGGGTGCAAGCGTACGCATCTGTGTGCGTGCATTACACACACAAATACAGTCTCTCACGCCCCGTCAGAGCGACGGGTATATTCAGCTTGAAATCTCAAAATTGACTTTTAGCTCAGCTCCCGTTTCGTCTTAACCTGTTGTTACTTTAAATCGTACCAAAGAGTCGGTGAAATAGTCTCAAATTCAGCTCGATAGGCTTGTCCGGACTGTATTTGCTATACGGTATTAAAAGCATAAAGTCCCTAAAATAAAAAAAAATTCAAACCTTTTTAAATCAGATATATGTAGCTTAAAAATACCCTCAGATCAAACTCTTAGAACATAGTAATACAAAATAATACACATGCCAACAGTTAGACCAGGTTTAATCTGTCCCTATACTTAACAATACGGGCTTTACATCACACAGGTTACTCACGTATTTTAAGTCGAAAAACGCTGCGCTGCTGCGTCGGTCCGTCACCGTCAACGCAAGCTCCTGATGACACTCCTCGGTACGGAGTGAAACATGTCGAACGTTTTTCGACTTAAAAAAACGTGAGTGACCCGTTCTTAATATGTATATTTAATGTCTGTGTCTCACGGAAGTTTTGTCATATGTGGCATGTAAAAATTAGTGCAATCAATTAAAAGTAATACTTAAATAAATTAATATGCAAATAGTCTTGAAGTGGATAAAAATTAGGTTTCTGGTTCTCTAAGAGAAAGCCTTACTTTCCATTCATTATGTACTCAATAATTTGCAAGTTAACATTACCATGCACGCATTTAACGTTATTCTGCATTACATGTGACAATTAATGTTCACAATGACTGTAAAAATGTTCTGCTATATCATATGTTTGCCTACAAAACATTGAATATATTAAGATAGTACCTACCTTATTGTTTGACTACGTTAGTAAATTAAAGCGTTTCTGTCACATGTTATTGTACTAGGTGATAGGCAGCAAGTGATAAGCGTGTGTATGTTTTGCACACACGTCTTATCGTGTACAAATTAATTATTTTTGCCTCGCAGCTTCATTTGCTGCTTGAACGAACTATCTCAGACAAACAAGGGAAGGTCGCGGAAGGGTGACCGGCACTTGGAAACCAGACATCACGGAAAATTTAATTCTCATGTCATTGCGATTAATTTCAAGATCGTGAGCGTAACTGTCACATTGGACTCATTGGAGACAGCTGAGGTCAATGAACAACGAAGTCGGGTTTAGTCGTTTGACAGGTATCTAACAAGTAGAACTACCTAGTAGGTGTAATGAATTTGTCCCAGTCCCAGTGTGTTACCTATATGAGTCTCATATAGGTGACACACTGGGACTTTACAGTGTCCACTGTTCTGCAGCACTCTCTTAGGTATAGTTGCAGCCAACAATTGTGGGGCAATGTTAAGAAACTAATAAATAATTAATGATGCAAATAAATAATTTCTGATTCAAAATTCAATATTAGTTAATATAGTTTTGGTTATCATTTCGAGACATCGAATGAAGAATATGCACGTTCAATTTCTTGTCACTTCCGTGGTAGGAAAATTTAACTGGGCTTAATGGGTACAATTTAAAATAACTTTAGGTGTTTAGTTATTTTTGAAGAGCATTTCACCCTGGGTCAAATAACCTTGACTTATTACACCTTACTATTTTGATCTATTCATAGTAAGCGTGCCAGGATGTCCTTGCAGTTACTAATAATGTCGTTTCCACTGAGTCACTATCCTATACGACTAGGTAATCCGCAAAAATTCTTCCTAAGAAATCTTGTCATCGGATTTCCCCGATATGATTTCTTATGTAAATTAATAGATCTTTAATTTCCTACAATTATTTCCCAAATAACCTATAAGCTGTTGCCTTGGCATTGAGTATCTGAGTTTAGGATTGCTTTGCGTAAAAAACAAGGGACAGTGGCGGATTTACAGTATTTGCCGCCCTAGGCCCCAGGCACTGTAGCCGCCCCTTTCTCATCACCCATCATATTGACTACATTTTGAGTTATTTCTTGTTATCATCAGCGAATTTTTTGTCACAATTTGCCGCCCTAGTCCCGGGCCTACTGGGCTTTAGGACAAATCCGCCACTGACAACCGACATTTTTTTGTATAACAAAAATTTGATCTATTACATTCGAATTATTATCTACCTTTTAAAACATTTTCATATTGCAAGTACATACCTATAGCCCTGAATAAAATATAGATCTTATTGATGTTACAGGCCAATGATATAAGTGGTTACGGGATTTCTCTATTGATATTCACCGCAATAGATTCTTGAATGACATCGTGATCCTCATGTCACGTCATGTCAACTGAAGTTAGAAATCATTCACATGAACAAAAGACTGCGGTTCTATATTCTATACCTATGTTATGTCAGTTATGTGTGTTAAGGATGAAGATTACATCACTTGCATCTATTTATCACTATCGTATATAAGTGGTTTTATGGATGAATAGATAATAGAGGTGGCTGACGACTTATTTTAATGTACATATACCAAGGTGGGTATTTAGTTATTATTTACTACGTACCTAATAGTACCAACTCACACGGGATTAACATATTACCTACATCAGTGGTATATCGGCTCTCGACCGCTCTGAGCAGTTTTTGCATTTGTAAGGAATAATGTTCGCTTAGAAATTTAAGTCACTACTTAAAAGGTCCTTGATTTAATATAGTGACACTTAAATTCTCAAGGAGTGGTCTGTAAAATGTCCTGAATTAGAAGTAATTGATACGATACTTAATTAAATCAAGTAGCGTTTCGATAGCTCACTTGTGTAGCTGGATAGTCGTTGAGGCACCTGGCTCGAGGCGATATTTTTTATAATAAGTATTTCACCTTCATGGTTGGTGGTAGTACCTGTGGTGGATACAGTCAGCACTCATAGTCTCATAGTAGCGGATGCGACGACGTGTCATATTAAGCACTTATTGTGGATGCATCTGCTGCAATTGATGATAACTATACAAACGGGAATATTGAAATTATTAGGGTTAGCCGTATATGAATCGTAAGTGAAATAATAACTTTAATAAGAACTTGCTTACGAATAAAAGTATTGGCAACAAGTACCTGACAAACTATTCGATTAGCATACTGCTGTAAATACGACCGTAACGTGCTAAGTGACTGACCATTTGTTGACTGCTATAGTATTCTAAATACATGTGCAGTCAAACGTAGTTGATCAGACACGATCTAAAGGTGTGTCCACATAATAAAAGCCTGAAGGTGTGTCCACATCAAAGAATATAATACTCACTAGGAGACGAACGGTAACTCCATACAAAAAAATGTCCCCAACCGTTTATACGTTTATACTAGTGGCGCCGTCGTTGTGTACCAATGGAACTAAAGTTGACAACCGGTTTAGCCTGGCGGGTATTGGTACCTAGGTATAGGTAGTAATTCTGTTGATAAACATATTTGTTATCTTCATATCACGAAATATATGAAAGATGCAAATATTACCCCTTGTTTGTGGTATTATCAATTGATTTAAATAAAAGGCATATTTAGATTGTATTATTTTATTTATTAAAAAATGTTTTACATATATAAATATACACTGAAAATTAAACCCTGACAACTTAATAAAAAAATAGACATTAATAAAGCGCATTCACAAAGTTTTCAGTATAATCATAAAGGAAATATATAAAAGAGTCCTCAACCCATACAAGCCTAGTAGTCTGTGGTATAATACAAATAACTTTAGGCATGCCTACCTATTACACTTTACACACTTTACACACACAGATACACTACACTTTACACACGGCATTTTACACAGATTTCCAACTTGTATTCATACATTTCTTCACGGTTAATTAATACGCTTTCCCGATGCGTTATGACGCGGTTCCTTCTGAACCCACTAAAGCTATGAATTTCGCTCCGCATTTAGCACATTTTCTATGTGCATTGCTGTAATCCATGTAGGTACAGACTTACAGAGTCTTAAGTGGTAGTACCGCTACGTTGTATTTATTATTTAATGATTTAATAAATAAAATTTTCGTTATGAACTTTAACCACAGCAGTTGGACAGAGTCATTGACAAATATATTTTTTTATTATGGTGGGTAGACGTACCTACCCTCCATATATTTTATAAACATTGATAAAGACAGTTGGAAGCAAATATTCATTATAAAACTTAATCGCGTGTAATTAAGTTTTAAGTGTTTTAAGTCCCGTTTTATGATTAATAATGTAAAATATTCGTGTAAATTTAAATCTTAGTTGGGAGCAATGTTGCTGTAGAAAACTGTTTTTATTTTGATTACTGGCAACTTTTTCTAGGAGGCCAAAGCACACATAGAAGCTTCAGGTGCATACATGCGCAATTATTTGGGGACATAACTTTCTTAGGAAGTGAACAGGCCTGTCCACATAAAAAAAAGCCTGAAGAATATTGAATCGCAAAACTATCTGCAAATGTCATAAAAGCGTGGCGTGGCATAATTATACTTAGAAGTATTTAATATAATACATGAAATTAACCTCATGGTTAACTCCATGTTTCTAGTTTCCGTTCTGAGCTCTAGTGGTTCCCTATCACAGTTATCCTCATAACTCACACAGAGGTACTTTGTCTTCTCTGTAGTATTATTTTTAAATCTATATATTTATTATTTGAAACTCCCCAAAGGAGCATTTCGGTTACCTCAAGTCTTACAGATCTCAAAATTTGTTTTTCTCTGTGCACTCTTCCTCTTCAAAATTTTATAATTCGTACGTATTTTTATGTAATTTCCAGGCTATCCGATTACCTATAGAAGTCTCTTCCTCCTGATTTACTCGTAAAACGTGCTAAATCCTTTGCTTATTGAGCATTAACTGTCATTAATTAGTGTTCTGCCTTTAAAATATTAATTTGTACATATAGGTACGAGTATATTATTTGACTGACACTAACTATAATGTTCTTACATCATCATCACTTTACGCAGCACCTACTGTTTTCTGTTTTACACTATTCTGTTTTCTTTCTTATCTCCACTACCCAATTCTTGACTGGAAGAGATCGCTCTTTAGCATAAGCCCGCCTGTAGTGTAACCTTTATTCCGTGTTAGTAACTTAATTTATTGATATTCAGCTGTTGTTGTATTGTAGGTATTTATAGTAACCAACTTTTACTGTTTTGATGTTGGTGCCGTACCAGCAAAACCATCCTATATAAAACTTAATCAAATATAACCCTGCATTTTATAGCAAGTAATACAGAATAGCCGACACAAAGAATCTCAGAAAGTGTATACTCACACTTAACATCAAGCCCTCATCTTCATGTCAATGGCCAGTTGCGAAATCGTATCTTCGCAAACCTAAAGAAGTAGCTGGAGTCCATTTCTCCACATACTTACTGTTTGCTAACCGGCTGCCATCCGATGTGATTCTGCAGTTGTTTGTTGTTTGCCAAAGAACAATCGTGGAGGCGCTAGACAGAAAGCAATTTCGTAAAAGAGAAAACACTCGGAAAGCCGCTGGACTATCATTATGAAGAAATAAACGCTAACAAAATGTCGTTACTCTTATCTCGGTTGAGACGCTGAGAAATGGCAGTATCGCGTAAACTATAACGGAGTCGTGGTGTGTTTGTGACTGTTAGCGTTTTTGGTGTTTTAAACGTTTCTCAGTTCGAATAATCGCGTGTTGTAGTGTGATGGAGTTCCAGTACTATGGCAACATTGAGCGCCGGTCTCGTCGATATGACCGGCCTCTATGGGACGAAGAGGACAACCTTTCTGATAGACATATCAATGGTAAGGGCTATGTGTACACACAGCAGCAAAAGAGCATACCCAATTACCCACTTTATGAATGGAAATCATAACACACCTAGGTACATTGTACTAGTTAAAAAAAGTTTCTTTAAATTTCGTATTTTATCCAATACGATTAATTGTTTAGCTAATAAACACTAATAAAAATTATAATACTTACCAGTAAAATTAATTAAAAACTAAACTGATTACAGTAACTAAACGTATAAAAATATGTCAATTCGTTTGGGCTGCAGAACGAGCAAAGAAACAGACATCCCATATATCCCAGACTCACAACCCATATATGTATATATCCAGTAGTAAAATACTTAACTGCCCTCTTTTATTCCTTGAAACCGCGGTACATAATACATATGTAAGTCTACCTATATTTGATAGGCGTTATAACAACATTAATTAATAGGTACTCTGTTCTATGTTATGTTATAGGCTGTTCTGTTCCGTATCTAATTAAAATAAATCTTTGGGATATAATAAAATTAACGACATAAGAATTAAGTAGGTAATATTATAATTAATAATCTTTTATGGCAATAATACGTTACAATTAAACATGTGTAAATATTATTTTTTGTACCTTTTAACACTTTTGACTTCAAGTTGACATCAGCAAAGAGTAATATAATATATAGGGACATAACTACATATAATACCTACGTTATTACTTGCTCTACGTCAAATGTTAACTTAGTAGTTTGTTTTTGTTATGTTGGTGCAGTCTTCACCTGGAAGTAATTTTCTTATTAAAATTTAAGTACCTAATTATTATTGAAATCGTATTCGTTTGTGTGTATCTGGGCATCATCATCTGCTAAAGCGAAACCTTACAGTTATATGTGAGTTATATGCTAGCGTGACGTACTGTTAATCAGATTAAGTTGGAAATACATTTGGATTAGATTGAGGCAAATAAAAGGCGGAGGTATTTATAGGCACGTATTTAACTGGTCAACTAATTAATCGAATTTGGGTAGTTTAAAAAAATAGAAAAGGGTACTAAAATATAAAAAAAAACAGGCAACAAAAACGGAGCCTTTAAATATATCAATATGAGTTGTTATTTTAAATTATTTATATCACAGTGTCTTGTGTTTTTGTCTTGTTTGTGTTTATCATAGCGCACGCTAACATACATATAGCTAGTAGCTACATAACCATTTGGTAAGCATGCTGCTGTTTTTGTCTCTTCTTCTTCCTCGCGTTATCCCGGCATTTTGCCACGGCTCATGGGAGCCTGGGGTCCGCTTTGACAACTAATCCCAAGAATTGACGTAGGCACTAGTTTTTACGAAAGCGACTGCCATCTGACCTTCCAACCCAGAGGGGAAACTAAGCCTTATTAGGAGTAGTCCGGTTTCCTCACGATGTTTTCCTTCACCGAAAAGCGACTGGTAAATATCAAATGATATTTCGTACATAAGTTCCGAAAAAACTCATTGGTACGAGCCGGGGTTTGAACCCGCGACCTCCGGATTGCAAGTCGCACGCTCTTACCGCTAGGCCACCAGCGCTTATTATGCTGCTGTTTTTGTATACTTACTTAAATTGAAGAGTACCTAGTCTAGTCTGTTGAGACCTAGTCTGTTGTTGCTGCTGTTTTTGCATACTTACTTAAATTGAAGAGTACCTAGTCTAGTCTGTTGTTGCTGCTGTTTTTGCATACTTACTTAAATTGAAGAGTACCTAGTCTAGTCTGTTGAGACCTAGTCTGTTGTTGCTGCTGTTTTTGCATACTTACTTAAATTGAAGAGTACCTAGTCTAGTCTGTTGTTGCTGCTGTTTTTGCATACTTACTTAAATTGAAGAGTACCTAGTCTAGTCTGTTGAGACCTAGTCTGTTGTTGCTGCTGTTTTTGCATACTTACTTAAATTGAAGAGTACCTAGTCTAGTCTGTTGTTGCTGCTGTTTTTGCATACTTACTTAAATTGAAGAGTACCTAGTCTAGTCTGTTGAGACCTAGTCTGTTGTTGCTGCTGTTTTTGTATACTTACTTAAATTGAAGAGTACCTAGTCTAGTCTGTTGTTGCTGCTGTTTTTGCATACTTACTTAAATTGAAGAGTACCTAGTCTAGTCTGTTGAGACCTAGTCTGTTGTTGCTGCTGTTTTTGTATACTTACTTAAATTGAAGAGTACCTAGTCTAGTCTGTTGTTGCTGCTGTTTTTGCATACTTACTTAAATTGAAGAGTACCTAGTCTAGTCTGTTGAGACCTAGTCTGTTGTTGCTGCTGTTTTTGCATACTTACTTAAATTGAAGAGTACCTAGTCTAGTCTGTTGAGACCTAGTCTGTTGTTGCTGCTGTTTTTGTATACTTACTTAAATTGAAGAGTACCTAGTCTAGTCTGTTGTTGCTGCTGTTTTTGCATACTTACTTAAATTGAAGAGTACCTAGTCTAGTCTGTTGAGACCTAGTCTGTTGTTGCTGCTGTTTTTGCATACTTACTTAAATTGAAGAGTACCTAGTCTAGTCTGTTGTTGCTGCTGTTTTTGCATACTTACTTAAATTGAAGAGTACCTAGTCTAGTCTGTTGAGACCTAGTCTGTTGTTGCTGCTGTTTTTGCATACTTACTTAAATTGAAGAGTACCTAGTCTAGTCTGTTGAGACCTAGTCTGTTGTTGCTGCTGTTTTTGTATACTTACTTAAATTGAAGAGTACGGGTACATGCGGTCACTGTAATGGAGCGTTTCGGACGCTCGAACGGTGCCCGACCTTATTTTAAAATTGCAATTTGCCTTTAATACATATTTACGGTTGCAGTAGATACACTGTAGAATGTTTCATCCTTAGATTTAATGCCCTTGGGTACAAGGCGCTGTACCAGCTTAGACCTTGCGAAGGTTCAGATTTGACGCCTCAAAGTGGTCGCCGGTTTTAGTCCCCTCACCACGCACTTTACGTACGCACATAGTCATTGATTGTAACAGCATGTTAGATATGAATTATTTTGTTGAGAGAAGCGCTTGTTTCCGCTTTGTATATGTTAAGAGATAAGAAAACGATAAGCGACTATTAAGTGTCATGCAATGGTGATTAATTACTGAGAGTTATAGTCGCTTCGAGGTGATATAACGTGACCGCAATTGCTTTTCACAGTTTTATGGCTGGTCCAATAGATAAGAAAAGCGGCGATTAGGGTTAGTAGAGCCATGTTGGCCTTTACGTGGCCCTGGTGGTGGATTGTGAAATAGAGTTTATCAGGGTCGCCATTCCTGTGCATCGGCGGACGGACTAGGCCTCAACATCCCTATAATACTTACCGCAAAACTAACTGGCGACTGAGATCATAATGCTATCTCCTTTATCCTTGTTAAGACCAACCAAGAGTGAAAGAGATGGCATTATGACCTGACTCGCCACTTCGTTTTGCGGCAAGTATAGAAAAGGGGACAGCGTGCCGTGATGCCCTAGAACCTGTGGTAAGGCATGAGAAAGGCTTGAGTGCATGTAATGTATGCCTACATATCCAGGAGTCCTCACTGATGGTGGCCCTCGTACAGTTTTTGAAACACCTAAGATGAAAACCTAAGGTGACCATCGGTGAAACACCATATATTGTCGGGTGACAAGCAAAAGTCACTAACTAACATCATTGAAATTATTGGACAATAAACCGTGTTACAAGTGTAATAAAGTGCATTGTTACTTAGTACTTAGTGAGTTTTGCTTGTCACCCGACGATATATAATGCAGTTTAAAGGTCATCTCCACAAAACAAAGACACCCAGAGCTCTTTAACCAATGAAAGATTATGTATTTTCGTTTTATAATAGGAGGATTTCGTATTAAATGAAAAAAAAACAAGTAATTTTTTATTTATCTGATAATATTCCATTATACTTGTACCTTAATCGATATAATTGTCTTCTGTAAATGTTATATTTTGGCCGCACTCCTCCAACACCCGTTCATGTATTACTGTGTATTTTGTATTACCAACGGGTTCACAGAAGAAGTATAATAGTATTCGATGTATTCACGGTTGCCAGTAAATAAATGAAATTAAATCAATACGCCCTAGTTATTTGGCCTTATGAATTAGTTATAGTGAAATTGTTATTTTATGATCCTATTTATTTACTTATCTTTATACGCCCACCTTCTGGTTTTAATAAAAATACATTGATACATTAATAGCATCATAAATATAAAACCTCGGGATAATTATTATCTTACCTAAATATTAAATGCGTGTAATTAAAATTAAACACATTGTTCTTTAACACAAATATTTAAAAAAAAAACCGGTCAAGTGCGAGTCGGACTCGCGTTCCAAGGGTTCCGTACATGACCTTATTTTTAACAATGTAAGCCCGACTCACGCTTGCCTGCACATTTCTAATAGGTTTTCCTGTCATCTATACTAATATATAGGTAAAGAACTATTATGTGGATTGATAACATAGCAACTTATTTAAACCACCAGTGTACACCTTTTAACAAGTTTTAGTTAAAAAATATCAGTCACTACTTACTATGTAATTGTGCAAACAAATTTTAAATTGCTTTCGTTATCCCTAATAAATAGCTGCTTAAGATAAAACCATTAAAGCCTAACCCCACGACCCGGTTTTATTTCCGATAACATCGAATAAAGCTATAAATCATTTAATAACATTTGTCTCCGCAGCGTGAATAAACAATTCTAAGATTGCATAATATATGTTGGACTAACATACATTGTTGACCTTTTCCTGTCTATACAACTTAGTTAACCAATATATAGGTACTTACTTATCGAAAACGTATATAAAATGTAGTTCAACACGGGACAATCTTAAAAAAAAATAATTTTCGTACACATCATAGAAATGTAGGTAATTTTTCGTATTTGTATATTCTGATAATAGACCGCAAACGGTACCACCTACTAAAGTAAATGTAGATATCTACTGTACAGTGGCGGATTTGCAGTCTTTGCCGCCCTAGGCCCCATGCCCTGTAGCCGCTCCTTTCAAGGCACCCATAATATTGACTACATTTTGAGTTATTTCTTGTTACCATTAGCGATTTTTTTGTCAGAATTTACCGCCCCTAAATATCTTGCCGCCCTAGGCCCGGGCCTACTGTGCCTTAGGGCAAATCCGCCACTGCTACTGTAGAAAAAAAATCCCATTCATGCACAGTGTATTTAAGATCGTAGATTTATTTCTTAATTAACAAATCTATGTAAACGCAGAGCAGTGGAAATCACACCCCATTGTTCACGAATCAACGTCCAGTCGCAAAATGCTGTGGCATTTTGCGGTATCTATGAAGAACGCTCTTGCTACCTATACCGGCTATACCTACAGAATCTTATCTAGAATAAGTAGGTATATAATTAAAGTTTGTACGTTTCCCGCTTCGTATATGCCCGTCTAGACTGCAGACTGCGGGATCGATCCCTTAAGGATAATTTTAGAAAACCCCCACCACCTTCCATTGTCACTACACTGTTCATTCAGTTAGCTGTTAGGGTATAGAGAAATAACAACGTTAAAGGACTTTGTTTTTTAATTCAGTTTAAACAATGTATGACAAAACTTTTAATAGGGCGTGAAAGAGACATTGCACTTTCGACCTAGATTCAGGTCCAGATTGAATGTATTTCAGTTGTAAGAAAAAAGAACATTCAACGCATGCCCATTGGCCGTCCAGTTATAGTTAAGTATATGAGTTATATTATCATTTTCGTCATGTTAGCGAGGCCTCACTTTTCTAATAATATTTTTTTAAGTCTTGTCATCACACTTTCTAGTGTGCCTATTAAGCTGTAAGGGCTACGGCGTAGCGCTACGAGATTAGCTTACCACATAGTTAAGACACTTTTTTCCTTAATTCTTACAAATAACAATTTTCGTACGATAACGTTACAAAAAGGCATCTAGTAAGATTTTAGGCCCACTTCATTCAACCTAAGTACTTCATGCTTTGGAAACAGTAGCATTTATCACAGATATTATAATTATAGTATAATTTGAGTCATAATGAACCCAACCGCTCTTCCCGTTACGAATCCAATATAAGTGATATCTTCCTCCGAGACTACAAAGCGCCATTGATAAAGGCATATATCCACCACCGACAGCATAACAAAGAGCAGACAGTAAAAAAATCACGAAGTGTCATTTACATTGTCAGTAATAACATTTTAATTTAACCCTTTGTGAGTTTGACGGAAGCCCTGCCGGGCCCGGCGTCGTTAATTGAGTCGCTCGCAAACAAAGCGGTGCAATTGCAATCGGACCGCGAGCACGCGAATGTGGACAGTAAAGTTGTTCTCGTTGCTCATCCGGCGGTGGCGAGCGTTTGTGTATGCGAACCAATATTCTAAAAATATTAATAAGGTTTTTTGTCATTTATGTTTAATAAAAACAAGATGGCGGCACATGCTTAAAATTTTTCGGAGCGCTTGAACTTTTTACAAGCGCTACTACTGAACGTTTTGATATTTATGTACCTATTTTTTATTTATAAGTTTTTAGTGTTTTTATTATGTTATAAAATGTTATTAAATATAAGAATTGTACGTTATTTTATCTATGAATAGGTAAAATAAAATTGAAATCAAATTTTAAAGCTTTATTACAAAACAAAAAACGGAGCCTATAGGTAGTAATTATTCATGAAATGAGGTTTACATTTCCAACCTCTACTTTAACACCAACACACTGATTTCAACTTTCACGCTTTTTACTCATTATTATTGACTAAAACGGGACTTAATAGCATAAAATTAAGTTTTAAATTTACCTCCGACGTTTCGAGGACGGCGTTGTCTCCATGATCTCGGAGAAGACTGTCTAAAAGTTGACATCAGCATCGCGAGTTTTTCGAACTACCCGCTGCATAACTGCATACTGCTCCGTACATTTCTGCACTTACTATTACCCCTACTACTTGATACAATGTACTACCAGGTACATATAGGTAATATAATGCCTATACTTATTGGTTCACCTCAGTATAGGTTAGGCGCTATGAATAACAGTCCTAGACCAAGTATTGAAAAGACTATATTGAAAAATGGTTCTTTGCGAACGTTCTATTTAAATTCGATTCACATATCGTTCAGATTCAATCATTTGATGTTTCTGACTGAATGACTATCAAACTGTCCATCGTTAAAGGCCACTGTTGCAATGCAGTGCTATTGAAAAACCGCAAGGTTTTGGTTTAGTCATATTCTCGTGGGTTTTGATTTGTGTAACATGTATTTCGTGTAGTTTTGGTCAGACGTGGAATATTCCGTTTCGTTTGTACTTTTTTTTACGATAATGCACATCTATTTAAAATATTTAATATATGATAAGTATTTCATCGAAACACTTTCGTATTTAGTACTTACACTGAAGACCAGCAGGCCTATTATGGATGGCTTTATCCACGTGACAAAATATCCGTCACTTTTTAACAGAGCGCGAATGAAAGTGACGGATACCGTTTTATCACGCTGTCACGTAGACAAGAACGACCATCATATCCGAACTGAATAAGTCGCATATCGAATGAAACAACTGAGTGCGATTTTTGTGCAATAATTACTAACGTCTAATAAATTAACAGATTTTCTTTGCGGGAGATAGAATGGCTTCATTTAGGCAGTAGACACTATATTCCGATTGTAAACCAGCCCATGAACCAAATTAGCCGGATAAAATAAATATTTTAATGCTTAACTAATAGCGGTCGGATTAATCGTAATATAACGAAGTATGAACCGACTCTCATCAATCCAATGAGCGCGTATTTATAGTTGTCTATTTAGGGATGGTGTCAAGGTTCAACCTCTCAAACGAACCACCGTGCGAACCATGGCATCATAAATAAACATACTTTATTACTAACATGCGTAGATTAACCTGGATTTATTTTATTAAGTAATGATTAAACTCCCCATTGATTTATTTGAAATGTTTTATAAGAGGGTTAGATTACCTTCGGGCATTCATACATTAAATTGATTTTTAACAGAAAGCTGTCGTAGTATCCGTAACTTGGCGACAAAACTATTTGAAGGCACGTATGATCGGTGTGATATGGAATTGAATATCACCGTTTTAGTTTCAGTGCGATCAAACAAAAATATAATTTTGTCCAAATATTGGCAAATATAGTATATTCATCATTTATAACTGAATCCCTATTTAGTTGGTATCGTCTTGGGTCGTCCCATTCGTTTTTCGTCAAGTTCTTAAATTAGTCCTATTCTGCTTTCGTCACTTATTCTACATTCGTCACAATAGTCGGTGGCTTTCAATGTAGAATGAGTGACGAAAATAGAATAGGACTAATTTAAGAACTTGACGAAAAACGAATGGGACGACCCAAGACGATACCATTTAGTTCTTACTTTAAATAGGTACCTAGTTACGAGCCAGAATCAAAGTTAAAAAAAGTTTTAAACCAATTGTACAATGAATTGTTGTTTAACATTGTGTTTGCTCACCTATATTTAGAAATTTTATCATCAACTGGTTTTATTTACATAAATATAATACAATATGCAAAAAATGCATTGTTCTCCATTCCATACTACTTACTATCAAATTATAACGTAACATCATTTACAATTTAGAGGCGGTATACACATCCCGCATAAATAATAAATTATCGTTAAAAACAATTCATAGTTGATAAAAATCTGGTAGTCTATTCCAAAATGTGCATTTTTTCTGTATAAATGGTAAAATAGTAACGTCCATAAATAATTTAACAACGGTTTGGCGTGGAGTAGGTACCGCTGTCCATAACAAAGATAAATTTTACACTTACTGTTGTTACTAATTACAAATTTTGTAGAAAAACATGGAAGTTTAGTTAAGGATGTGAATGCTTTGTCGACAGGTAAGTGGAGATGAAGGAAATGAAAATGCGCGCGTTCAAGCGAGTCGACGGCGCGAGTCACACCCGCCCGACTCAGGCGACCCGCGGGTTGTCGAGTCGGCGGGCTACCACGTCTCGCAGATGGGTATGTACATGTACACTTACTGCCACAATACTGACATGTGTCAACGACAACAACACTTATGGAATGGGAATTGAGGAAGTGAGAATGCGCATTGCGCACCCTCCTGCGACCCTTAGGTGACCGGCGGGTTGTCGATTCTGAGCTATTATCACAATACAGAAATTTTACTGACGGGACACAGATGAAGTGAGAAAGCGCGCCCTCAGGGAATCGTTAATGATGTTTTCAGAAACTTTACCTTAGTTTTACTAAATATGATTATGATCGTCTAATGGTACCTACAGGACAGCACGTATATAAACTTAAACAGTTTTTCATGTAGGTAAACTACTCTTTATTATAATTTATCGTATGACGCAAAATAGTAGGTAACGGAATAAGGTTATGCAATTCCGGTACACGGGTTTCCTAGTATTTGCTCTTATCGGTTTATTTTAATTAGTAACAGTCAGTTAGCCTTCAAGCACATTTAAGTATTGCGTACGCGTGGATGAAGTGTCATAGCAATTTTCTTCAGGTGACGTTAGTACTAAATACGTGCACAAACAACGAAAATATTGATGAAAAGACAAAACTTTCACGTGGTTTAACTCGGGGTCAGGTTAATCGACCCGTTAAAGCGACCGTTTAGAAATAGTTTTTGGGAAATAAGTACCTACCTTTCTACCGTGCTGCAAATCATGTTATAAAATATTCTGAACAAATACGCGTCGAATATATATACCTCAAAAATGTTTAAACTTCTTTTCTTGTGTTTTGAGGTACCTACTCGTATTTAGTAAAATTGTGTTTAACTGTTAAATTATTTATAACATTTGATTATATTAAGTAACAAACAGAAGTCGTCTTCCAATACCGAATATGACTACAATGACAGTCATAAATGCGTACACGTTTGCACTTTACGTTGTTGAAATATGAAGAAAAAATGTATAGGCACATATTTATGACCGTGATGGATGTACATGCGTTCGGAGCTATGGCGTGGAAAGCGAGCATACACGACATACACGTAGTGATCTCAGAATCGTAGCTACTATGTGAATGAATGCAAGGTAAAGCCTTATTTAACAAACCGTCTAATTAAACTGTTTTCGTAGGTACCTAATGTGTGCCACGATAAACTAAGCCACAGCAAGGTTTAAGACGAAACAGGAGCTGAGTTTTAAATATTTTAGGTAAATATACCCGTCTCGCTAACGGAAGCAGCACCTAAAAGTAGTGCGATAAGGACAAGGCGAAAAATCCTGCGTAAAAATCTCAAAAATCGAGGTTTCGTACTCCTCTGTTTCCTCCTCCAAAACTTAACCAATCGTAACCAAATTTGGAAATCTAAATGATTATGAAATTATCTGTGTCGGACCGTTTTGCTTTTTTGGCTAATTGATATCAGTTTTGAATGCCACGCCTCTCAGTCTCATTGCGGCATAGTCAATTAGGCCATTTTGGCCATTTTTGAAGGGCTCTAGCGCCTTAAAAAACAAAAATATCAAAAAAAGCAAAACGGTCCGACACAGATATTGACAATATTAATCTGTGTTGAAAAAATCCCTCTAGCTTCAAAAACGAGGAGTACGTTTGTATGGAGAAATGACCACTCCCGTTGGCTCTTAAAGGGTGAGATTTGTTATGTAAAAATGTATATATTTAGAATGAGATAGCTACAAGTAAATACAATTTTATTAATGGGTTGGTCAATATGTGACGACAATGAACTGCGAGTGGGTTATCGGAATCGAACCATTTCGAAGGTGGTCGTGCCCTAGGCTGTTATTTCACCCATGCAATTGTTTCGAACTGTTAGCCAACCACATATGCTCTCCGTACCTACATATACGCATAGTTGTTATCTGTATCTTGTGGTTGTGTTTCATTGGAGGCTGAGACACTACGACTCACATAGGCTCGTCCAAGCAGTAGGAATATTTAATTATTTACTGCGGGGGTGCTCATATCATAGGTTATTAATACAGTCTGACATGAAATTGGCCATTTTTGTTACTAAACTCGGAGTCGAGTGTGGAGTTATATGTACTGTACTAGAGAAAAGTTCATGGTCAGGCGCACAATTGTGAACTAGACTGGTCGTGCGTGGGTCGCCCCTGACTCGTCACGATCCCAGACGAAAGCTTTCGCTGCGCGCACGGTCGGTACTAGTTTTGGGTGCCTAGCCGTGGTGACAATCACTTGCGCTACGACAACGATACGCTTTATGTCTTTCAATAGTTTCAATCACTCTTCCATATTAGTGCGACAGTTACAGTTGCGTTTCGTTCGCTACGGAGCGTAAACGATTAGTATGTTGGCTATGCACACGGTGAGGTTACGGCAATATCCCTTTCTATTTCAGGTTTGTTGCGAAAGGAAAGGAGAATAGTATCCTAGCGACTTAATAACCCTAGAATAGGTACCTACTTAAATCTACTCTTATTTTCTATGAAAATGTTCAAGGTTTACAATATGTATCTAGAAAAGAAGTAATACCTAGATTGTACGGGTTATAAATATTGAACCTGCATGGGTAAGAAAATTGACTCATGACGACTAATAAAACTTGTTACCAAATTCCTTGTAAGCCCTCCCACACGCGTTTTCATGATATTTAGTTCAGACTAGACTAAACTACAAACAATGTATGAATGGAATATGATACATATTTTTACTGTATTGATGTAATTCTGCACAAGGGCATATGTTTTATGTTTATGACTTGGAAATACCACTGATATGTTATCTGTCGAAGAGAGAGAATGTATTTATCGAAGAGCGTGTAGTGTAGAGTCCCAAATTACCGAAGAACTCATTGGTAGCAAGCGGAGTTTGAACCCACTACCTCCAGCTTAGAAGCCGCACTCTTTACCACTTTCCCTCCAAAAGTTAGTGGACCTGCCTGTTATAACTGGATACATATTTACTTTTTATAAAGGCATATTGTTAGTGTTCCGTACAAAAGTTTGTTCACGGAACACTTATGGGATCACTTCGGTCTTGCAAATCAGTTATTTTTTTTAACTCTGAAAATCACAGCAACATGTTGTCGCCACCGTCCCAACTTTGGCCCTGCGGCACCAACTTCGTTGGGCTGACGGCATCGGTCACCGACTACGTCATCGTCCCATACTTCCCGCTTCCTTTAGCAGCTGGCCGGCCTTCACCGATGCTTGCATGTTCCTACTTATACAAATATACATACGAGCGAGATAAGCCGTGCACAGTGCACATTGCGACAACAGTATAACGGATTTCAATATTTACTTACATTTATAGACGGGTCTATCGCGAATAGACACGGAGATTTGTGCAACTACCCGACGAATCTCTGTTTTGACATTTTGCTGCGATATCAGTTAGCCGCGACCACGACCAGTGAAACATGTGTCGAAACGTCGGTAAATAAAGGTAATAAAATAAATTCGCGATAGACCCGTCTATAAATATGAGTTAAGATGTGTTCAAAACGCGAAAGAATATTATAATATTTGAATATTTGTTAGTGTGACACGATTTATTTTTCTGCTGCTCACACAATAAACAGTAAAATTTTAAACTTCTTTATGTCGCTGAGCACATGTGAAACGCCAAATTTTCTGACTCGGCTATAGCGAAGAATAATTGGATGTTCGTCAGTTAGTAAACCGCGGCTACTTATTATAATTGTATACTTCATATAATAATTTTATTCGTGCGTAAACTTTGAGATGCTTGTATTATTTTAACATATTTGTATACTTTACTGATTTAAATCTTGTGTGTGTGCATATTACCTACGCAGCCACTGTGAATGCCGCATAACCTGTTCACTTATTAATATTCGTCACAAACAATCCAATATACATTAATACAATAATTACTTACTCAATTACCTACGGAAGAGAACTTGTGGTGTTGTCTAGATTTCAATTACGACTATATTTATGTCACAATTCAAAAATAATTGCCTTAAGTATATGTAAATAATTAATGTAAAGTTTTAGTTTTGTCCAATCGCTCCTACTCCTAACGAAATTTCCAAAAGGTCGCGAGTTCGAATCTTGCACGAAGCGGTGAATTTTACCAATACAAATACTCTTTATTGCACACCTAAATAAAAGAAAACAATACAAAAGAAAAAATAAATACAAGCAGGGATAAACAACAGGCGGCAGGCCGGGTTTGAAATTATTCCTTTAAATTAAAAATTTAATAGAGTTAGACCAAGAAAAGTCGGCAGAGATTTTGACAGCACACGTAGTGCCAGTGTTATACGTCATATTCCATATTCGTCGTATTTCATAGAAGTTTGACATTTATAATAACACCTGTGCGTGTGCTGTCAAAATCTCTGCAGACTTTTTTTGGTTTAACTCTAATGTAGGTATGCTGGCTGACCTTATTAAACCTACGTTGTTTTCTGGAGCACGATTAAACTTTAGTCTTCAAAAATTGATAGGTTTCGAGAATATAACATCAGTAGGTAGGTTACCTATTGCCCTTACTAAATCCGTACGTTCCCTAATTATCGTGGTATAATAATATACTCCGCCTGGTACTCCATTCCGAGATTCGCGTATGACCTAACTGACACGCGCCTACGTCATCATGCTGTTTACAGGTTCTCAAACTTTGAAATGTGGGAGAATTTTAACCAACGGTGAAAATTATTTTAACGGCATTAATTTTAAGTTATTCATGTAGAAACATAGTAAAATAAAACAAATCTAATGTATTCAATTAAACTTTATTTATCTATACAAGACAAACGTTTAAAAAACTAATTCACAGTTACACATTAATTACCAAGCTTACGACGTGAAAAGTTTGGAAAACACTGCGACTGCTGACACTGAGCGAGAAGGAAATAACAATTAACACGCGTTCGACAAGGATGACGGTCAGGGCATGAAGTTATCTAGATCCGAATTGTCAAATGTCCACAGCGCTATCCTGTGTTGCCAGTAGTATAAACAGAATTACCCGAAAGTCTGAAATTTCTTTCGTGAATCGGAAGATATTGCTAACGAGTAATTAAAAATGACGTGTTATTGTAAAATTTAAGCTAAAATACATATAAATGAAAATTATAAAATTATAAAGAAATATTTTAACTTATTAACCATAGGTTTATTGTACCCATGTAACATGTTATGTTGAAATAAAGTGGCAATGTTATTGTGACGTAATCGCGTGTCACTCTGGGAATGGAAGACCATGTTTTATTAGACCATGCTAATTATCATGTGACGCTGCACCACAAACAAGCTTAACGTGCGGGCGTAATTAACGCTCAAGTACCTACTAATTGTCTTGACTTGACTCGTAAGTGCTACGGCTTATTAAGGTCGACGACATCAACTTTAATTGACAAATTTAATCAAGCTAGTAATTAAGATGTATTCCGGATTGCTTGTGATTGATTTTTGTAATGACAATCATGTTTTCCTTATATTAGAATACCTACAAAGGTATTTCAAAATACTATAAAAATTGAAGTAGGTATAACATAACCCTTGTAATCAGTTTATATCCTGTATTTATTTTTCTTCTTGTTTTCCTTATATTAGAATACCTACAATCTACATCGTCGTAAATTTAAGAGTTACGGCGCGATTCGGGAAATGTATTAGAGATTCACTAGATATGAAATAGTAAAGATATGTGACGTTCCACGGCAAAAGGTACGCGGTATGGCGGGCGCATTAATATTGGAGCGGCGTTAATAATAGCGTAAGCGCCAACCGCCATAAGGTACCTTTTGCCGTGGACCGTCACATATCTTTACTATTTCATATCTAGTGAATCTCTAATTCATTTCCCGAATCGCGCCGTTAGACTCTTGTCGGTGTAGCTCTCTCCATTTGACTCTATCCAGGGCCGCCTCCTTGATTTCCTTATACGACATTACAGCTACCTTTTCTTTTACATAGGTATTCCAAAATACTATAAAAATATAAGTAGGTATAACATAGCCATTGTAATCAGTTTATATTATTATGCATTATGCAATAATGGCATGGAAATTAGAAACGGAAAAATGTTTAAAATTAGTTGCCTCGTGTTTTTGAACGCTTACGTGTGCGAAAAAATTATACATAGCTACTATGGTTCGACTTCGACCTTTTAATAATACTTAGCTCAATATAATAGCAAACCTAAAAGAAGTAGGTACCTACCTAAACGAAAGGATAAGACGGATGTATGATATTAGATACCTTCGACACACACAAGTACACAACTGCACATACACTATAGCAAATCGAAAAGGTGAGGAATCGGAACTAAGTTTGTACCTTTTCTTTAGAATTAACATATAAGGTTTTATAGTGTCAACTATTAACCATCAATTCGGTTGTATGTTTTTTTTTCAGTTACTATTCCTTCGTGACAGTTCAGTTTTTCACTACTTTATTTAAAGTACCTGTACCTGTAGGTAAAGCTGTAGCCTTCGTTATTTTTTCATGAGACAATACGACTAGGTAATGCACGGTTTTTTTTATGCAAATCGCGAGAAATCAATTCCGGTCTCAGTACAATCAGCTGCAGTAAAAAGCAGGCTCGCTTTTCAAAATTATCTGCTATTCTTTTAAGAAGAATAGTATCGTTTAGTTAATTTTGAATATTTTTGAACATTTCGCCCCCTTAGCTATACCTACTTCTGGTGCTGACTGCCCTATAGTTATACACAGATGGGTCCATCATGTGCATAGTGTTACGAGCCTACGGGGAACTGCTTTCAGTTGGTTCATGTCTTGATTTAATTACTATTGCTGATAATAGACTTATTCTCACACTGCTATTACCACGTTTAGTAACGAGGTCATAGAAGATAAGCGGTGGTGGGCTCTGTTTGTTGGTGCCTATAGGTATTCCAAATCTCTAAAAATAGCAATAATGTCAGTGGGACTATTTACTAGTATTTACAATCATGGGGCCATGACAACGTAGACATATGTAGGTACAAGTAGAGAGGCATTCATGAAACGTGTTAAACAAAAGGTTAGAGGATAAGATTGAAGAGTTCTTATTAGAATGTAAAATTGTGTCGAATAGATACCAACCTACAAAGCATACCAATCCTTGACCAACTTGAGTCTTATATGCGGGTTACTTTTAAATAACGATCCATTAGTTTAGTAGGCATGCACCTTTACATAAAACTACAACTCTTCAAGTGGGTACCCGTTTCCTAAGAGCACGTTTTTAGTTAAATAATAAAATTACAAACGTAAAGAACAGCACTCGAATTTTTGCCCTTTTTTGGAGTTAAATAATACCAAAATAATATGATTTTATCAACATTATGACAGATATACTAGTTTTCGAATTATACGATTCATCAATTTCTAACTCGGTGCCCGATAGGAAGAATAGGAACTTACTAAAACTCAGCAGTGTTCCTATAATCATTACCTAAGCATACTTAGTTAGTTTCACAATGAAATAAAACAGCGCCTATCCGCTTTAGGCTACTCTCCCCAACGTTATTTCAAAACTAAAGAGATAATACGAGTACTAGAGAGATAAACGATAGACAGACGATAGACGAATCTGGATACATTAAAGCCTTTAAGCATAAGCTTGTCTTATATTCTACGAAATGACAAATTCGGTTGTAAAAGTATTTATCTTGGCTCCAGTCACCCACCTTATCATGTAGGTCACTACCAAATTATCTTGTGTTATGATTAGTAACTTATTAATATTGTTCAATCTTACATATCAAAACATCATATTTGTTTTCTTTAACAAAGAAATAGTTTATTGGCAGCGTGTCTCTCATGTTTGTTTTTTATATTTTAATGCAATAAATAACAATATGGCGGCGATAATAACTGATTCAGACATAGTGATAGTGTGACAGATAAAATAATAAAGATTGTATTAACAACAATATAGAATCTTAGGATTATTATTGTATGTTTGAGTGGTTACGTAGGTATTTTAAGCATTCAATCAGGAATAATAAATTTAATATATTCATCTAACTGGTATTGCGCTTGATACTTATGTTAATTTTAATAAACGATTTCTCCTAAATGTCAACAGTTTTAAATAGACACTTAATTTATGCAGCTAGAATAGCTAAATGCAGTTTCAGTGTCTAAGCCACTCCGAGTAAAATTAGCTAGTATCGGTGATGCATAATATGTAATATGAAGAATTCATGTTCGTTAACTTTTACATTATTATTTAAACTAGTAGTTCGCCCCGAACTGAGAACTCGCGGTTAACCAAAAAATATATAGAGCGATTGCGATTGACTTTGTTCATTGTTGCACCTACTTATTAGTTATTTACTCTGAGCGTACTTAGGTACTCGTACCAAAAAGAATCTCGTACTTAGCTAGTGCGACATAAAATAGTAGAAAATAAATGAGGGCGCCACTTTCTATGTAACTGTCACATTTTTGACGTTAAATGCTTACACATGGCAACAATTTAGTATGGACATTTTTGAGGTCCATTTTATTTAATTTCTACTATTTTATGTCGCACTATCGGCGGCAATGGATCAAAAATCACGTGGATTTATTGCAACGTCTGTGGAGCCCTTGACTGATAGATTTAAGCAAAGAGTAGTATGTATAATATATAGGACAAAGAGATCCCTCTCGTGGAACTTTTTTGCATCCATTTTGAAGTGCCATCTGTAATTCTTAACCAGAAATATCAACATCAATATCAGGGGGGGAGGGGCATAAATAGCGTCTAAGTATGTTACGAACGTAAAAAACTTTGACTGAAAAAAGGCTTCAGGACATTTATTAATACACGAAAACAGATTAGGTGGTTTAACTTGACTGTTGATGTAAATAAAGTAAGTACGTACCTATAATACACGGCTGGAATAACAGACAATTCACCACGAAACAAAATTACATGCAGCAGGTTGTGAATCTACCCGCCATGATTTTTCTAAATTTTTTGGTAATAAAGTTCTCAGCAACTGTGATGGCGTATGAAAACTTTGTTTCTTTTAACATTGTAAAACTGAAAGTATTTTTATTTATCTGAATTATGTCATAGTACAGACAATAAATGGGGTGTTATAATATTTTGAGTTTTATTTGACAATGTTGTTTTTTTGTGACAATCGCCTCCATGGCAACGATGGCCATAAATAATCTGTTCTAACAGATGTTTTTTTTTGTTTGATCCATGCCCTGGATACAAGAGTTTTAAGACGTTCTGACGAAATAAAGTAGAGCCATATTTAAAAAAAAAAGTTTAGCGTTAAGTAATATAGATGTCGCTATTTTTTCGAATAAAGTGTTTTATATAGTTACGACTGTCCCTCCCCTGGATTTAAGTCAAATTTAAGTATAGCGTATAGATACAAATCATAGAGATTAAAATAAACTGTATCTGTGCTAAGCTGAAATATTTCCTGTCAAATGTCACATACTTATATTATGTTTACATTATTTTATTTTTATCTTGCTAATTATTTCAAAATGGTAAATTTAAAAACGATATTATAAAAGTGCAAACTGAGCACTTTCATTTGATACTAAATTCGACCATGTTTTTAGCAAATAAAATGACCAGAATAGCAAGACCTCTCACAAACAGCTTTTTGGCCTTCTAAGCTCTTCTACCTCAATAATCCCTTGATCGAGCTTGCTCATAATTTAATGACTAAAATATAATGCGCTCGACTACACGTTTATCCAATTTCATTTAAATTAGAACAAATTTACTTTAGTTCTTGAGTATCAAACTATCTTCTGACAGTTCAGCTTAAAAACATCGAAATGCCGGGACGTGCCGCTAGCCAGCCGCGTGATCCAAGTCGAATGTAAGAACTTCGCTTCGCTTCGCTCGCTCGTTCGAATATATACAGCATACTACATTACCAACGCATGATGAATCTACAATTTTGTTTTCGCGAAAACAAAGGCTGTTTTGCCGATAGGTATATTTTAAAATCTACTTAGAGAAGTTAGGTTCCAGTTCTCTTATCGGGAAATACAAAATGTTGTCTGTATTGTGTTTGTATGACCTTTCTCTCCTTTGGCTGTGTGTACCAGCTATATCATTATGTATATGCCACTTAACTGAGTCGGTTTGCAAAAAGTTATTAAAAAGGGAGAGTTATTGGCTGTGTGTGTGTGTATTATTTGGTAGTTTAAGGATGATAAATAATGTAAGGCTATAATTTAAAACAATGCCAATTCGAGCGTAATCAACTAATCACTACATTTAGTTCCCCCACCACATACGCCGCACATAGCTCATACAAGTGCTAAAACCCTGCGAAAGTAGAATGTGAGACTGGGAATACGGTGCACGCCAGTTTATGTTAGAAGGCTAGTAGCACTCTCGTAGAACTTGATCAAACCTCCTTCATTCACGTTTGTGTCTCGTTCGCGTAAATTCTTGTTTTTATGCTCCAACTATGATACAATCAGTAATTGCTGAATGGGTGATCACGACCACAGTGTCCGGTCCCTTTACCCGATGGAATAGCGGACCACGGATCATTACAATCGTTACCGAGCTAGTCGACAGAACTAGCATAAGAGGTCAATTTACTCCCATTCGCCTATAAGCGTCTTGACTAGTCCCAACTTGGATCAGCGAATATACAACCAAGGCATGTATGTATTATCATCTCTTACAAAGAACTCACTGCACATTAACCAATTTAAGCGTAATTTTTAATCACGAATACGTACTTCTGAACCACGGGATTCACTTTTGTATTGGTTCTTCTTAGTCGAGCGCGCTTTAAGCGATGGGAACAGCAGAGCAGTTCCGGACCCGCGGAACTAAGTTCGTTGAACTCTTTTGTATAGGAAAATGCTAAGTAATCATCGCTTACCTAATTTGAATTTAAGCATCATGTAATTAAATTATTATTTCACGTTTCTTCAACTCATCTCTAGTCGTGAGAAGGTTCCGTGAGCTTAATAATGATTAAAGAATTTGCTCGTGTTACATACAGTAAGGTATGTTGGGATAATACCGGACGAATTTGGGACTAATTGGGAGACCTCGCGAAATATTTTTCTTTCTCGATCTCAGTACGCCCCAACTAGCAAATCTATGTGCTATAAAAGTTGAGAGCACGTTTTTATTTTCGCTTTTTGGTGCTATAAAAGGTGTAAAAACAGTCGAATAAAAGTCCTGTAAGCGTTTACTCAACGCGAAAAGGCGCACTTATACAGACTAAAAGTGTTATAAAAATCGAGTAAGCGCTGTATAAGAAGCAAATCGATGCTGCAAGAGTTGAGTAAAAGTGGATAAAAGCGCTTCTGGTGTTTTAATAGCAACGATAGTGCTTTTATTCGACTATTTGTTCTATAAACATTAGCAATTTACTATTACTCAGTGAAAGTGTTCTATAAAAGCAGCCGCACTGCTTTTTCTCAGCAAAAATGTTTCGTAAAAGTAGCCGAATTGCTTTTACTCGGCATTTTAAATGTGTAAGAGTGCAGTAAATGCTTTTATTCAACTAATATGTGCTAAAAACGATCTCAGGTAAGCGATTATATTACAATTATTTTATTATGTTGAGGCCTAATCGTCTTCACGTGTCTAATAAAACAAAAAGGTACTTAAGTATTTCTTTACTGCTGTCATCCATGACATTTATTTTTACCGTGATTGTGTACATAAGTTTTTACTGTCTGTAAGTACACGTAATACAGTAAAACCTAGCGCGAAAAATACTTTATTGATAAAACCAAAGGCACTGGTTCATATATATTCATGGGCCGTCTATTTTCTTAAATTTCAATAAAAAAATATTAATTAAAATAAGTAAAAATTTGCTTACACGATCTAGTTTCTCTTATATCTCATTAATTCGACTATAAGTCGAGTAACTGCGTTTACTGCTACACTTATAGCACATGATGTCGCCATGTTTATGGATTTATAGTCCGGTGGCCGACTGCATGAAACCCTACCTGATAATAAAATAGAAAAATCCTACTCTGTAGGGGTAGCTGACTTTTAGCAGCTTCAACTGCTCTTGGACGGCCGTGGCTTAACTTGGCAAATTTTGCGCAAGTGGCAAAAAAATGGTACAAATATTCATCAAAAAACAAAAGTGGTCAGCTACATCCTGTGTTGGCTGGTTCCTGTGTCCGACCGAATTTGTGGTACCAAGTGAGCTACAATTTACCTCATCGAAAAATAGAATGTCACTTGTATGGTAGGATAGCTGCCATTGACATTTTTTTTAATGCGGACGGACTGCAAAAGCTGCCAGGCTAAGGTGAGACCGACCAAGACATACGTCAACAAATTTAATGTAGGTATTACAATCAGTTTTTTTCATTCTATTTTTCGATGAGGTAAATTGTAGCTGTCACGTTGTACCACAAATTCGGTAGGACACAGGAACCTGCCAACACAGGATGTAGCTGACCAGTTTTGTTTTGCTGTCCTCAATTCTATTATACAATGGGGTTTTTTTTTGATGAATTTTTGTGCCACTATTTTGCCATTTGCGCAAAATTTGCCAAATTAAGCCGCGGCCGACCAAGAGCAGTTGATGCTACTAAAAGTCAGCTACCCCTACAGAGTAGGATTTTTCTATTATTTTATCAGGTAGGGTTTCATGCAGTTGGCCACCGGACTATATTGAAACGACAACATGGCTGACTTGTGCTGTTAATGTAGTTCAAAACTCTTTAAAAGTACTCTAAGCTGAATACATTTTGAATAAAACCTGTAAATACACTTCAGCTCCTATAACAGCGGTTTGAACCCCATTACCCGAATTATGATATAAGCGCGCTGTTACAGCAGCATTGTTGCCAAATGGTTATTGGATTGCTTTTAATAAGCTTTTATAGCAACAGAGAAGAGAATTGAGTAACAGTTGTATTAAAGCGCCTTATTCAGACAATTAGCTATTCTATAGCTGTTATATGATTTTAATAGAACAATTATGCGGAATAAAAGTGATTTAGTAGCGCTAACTCAGCATTTATTAAAAGGTGGAATAAAAGTGCTAAAAGATAGTGCTATAAACGTTTATACGACATGATTATAGCACTAATTAGCGAAAATTGCTAAATAGTCGAGTTAACCGCTATTATACGATATATTGGTGTTTCAACAACCGTAACTCGGCTGTTATACGATTACAGGCTGAGTAAATCAATTCTTATACGACTATTTTGCTAGTTGGGGCGTCAGCTTCTAGAAATATGGTGCAAATCGTTAAATAATAACCGTAGTTTAGGCCTGAATATTGGCAACCTTCAATGTTCAACGGTTTCAGTTTTATACGAGTGTAAAGATGAGACATATTTTTTTTCGAGGATAATGATGAATTTGTCATCACTAGTACTAGCGGTTGACCAAAATCAGCTGCAAATGGTGTTAAAGGTATGAAAATCGGCACGATTAATCTTTAGGCCATTTGAATTAATTTGACCCGTAGCACCAAAAAAAAAAAAACGGGCAAGTGCGAGTCGGACTCGCGCACGAAGGGTTCCGTACCATAATGCAAAAAAAAAAACGAAAAAAAAAGCAAAAAAAAAAAACGGTCACCCATCCAAGTACTGACCACTCCCGACGTTGCTTAACTTTGGTCAAAAATCACGTTTGTTGTATGGGAGCCCCATTTAAATCTTTATTTTATTCTGTTTTTAGTATTTGTTGTTATAGCGGCAACAGAAATACATCATCTGTGAAAATTTCAACTGTCTAGCTATCACGGTTCGTGAGATACAGCCTGGTGACAGACGGATGGACGGACGGACCGTTTTACCCTTTGGGTACGGAACCCTAAAAAACAAACGGAAAGGAGTTATGACGTCATCCTTTATTTGTATGGAAAATATAAAAAAATTGTTCAGAAACCTATCGTGTGTGGTATTAAATGAAAGGGCATTTTGAGCCAGTTCTAAAAATATATCACATTATTATATTTCCGTCACTTGCATTCAATTAAAATAAAAATAATTTTCAAAACATACCAAGTTTGGGCTCCTCCAGATACGAAACCGTTGAATTATTTTTTGTAAAATATACCTCAAGTAATACCCAATATCCTCATATCTAACCCCAAGAAATTAATTTCGAAAATATTTAGTTTTAGTATTTTTTTTTATTTTTTTATTATTACTAATTGTGATCTATCAATGAAACGGCCTCCTAGCCTAGTCGATAGTGACCCTGCCTATGAAGCAGGAGCTCCCAGGTATGAATCCTGGTAAGGGCATTTATTTGTGTGTTCATCATCATCATATCGCTACACGGGATAACATCGGATGGCGGAAAAAAACGCTTCTAATGCTCAGATAATAAGGTATCCAAAAGAATCTATCCGATGTTTAACATCCTCCAACGTATATGAATTTCAGCCACGAATAACTAGAAACTTAAAAGTTCTCATCAAATGTTAAAATTTTTGTATTTATGCATCCGATCTTGACCTTTTGACAAAATTTGGTAAATCTGTGGCTCTCAAAGTGTGATATGTCAATAGAAACAATTTCCTAAGTAATACATTTATGCATATATTGCTAAGTACACTGCTCAAATCTCTTCCTTTTGAATTACCGTCCTCAAATAAAAATAAAGGAACGAAATAAATACGATAGAAACAGAGTTATTGCAGTCATAAAAATTCAAAATTTGACCATCATTTTAAATGGGTAAAGGTCGGATTGTTGCTATCCGATCTTTACCTGCAAGGGTAAAGATCGGAAATCTGTCTACAGCAGTCCTAGGTCTGTTTTGATTGGATTGATTTAAAGATAAACCTTCAAAACGAAATTTGTCATCAGAGGGCGAAGACCGGATGGCCAGAAAAATGACCAAAATTACCTTGCTCTCTTTAAAGGCGTGTAGCACACATCCGACATCACTGAGCGGCGGAGGGACACTGGTGACCGAAGCGCAATGAAATAGCGTCTTGCACATTGTTGTCAAAATTAAGAAATAAAGCCTATTTTGGCGGAAATTAATTTCCTACGTTCTTCCCCCTAATCCGATATTACCCCAACATACCTTACAGCGACCGGATGTTTTGTCTAAAAACTAGTTCTTATTTAAGTCCGTTACAACAAAAAGTCTAAGTTGTAGGTCTACTTAGTTGTACTAAACTGTATATGCATCCATTCTCGACGAACTTAACATTAGAACGAGGCTCTCCACTGTTTGCTCGCAAAGTGTACTTGATTTCTTCGGCCATTTGAGCAGGCCAGGGCCAGATAGCCTGGAAAAGCTCATTATTACTGGCCGCATGGCAATGAAGCGTAGGGATGGACGTATGGCCACGCGTTGGGCGGACAGAATAACGTCAGAGACAAACGCCACATTGCAGGCAAGACAGAGCGGCTTGAAGAGCACTGGTGAAGTGTCCACATTCGTCACGTCCCTCAGTCATGAGGATACGACAAGGAAGAGAAAAAACTGTATATGAAGAATATTTCAGCGGAGTTTAAAAGTTAATTAAAAACTACGCGAATTTTGTTCGGAACTGTACAAGAGCAAGAGTCCATAAATACAGCTTGTATATTTTTTACGACATGAAGAATTTATCAAAAACATCATTGAAGGCAAGGAGACAGAGGGGGAGACCAAGGAGAACGTACATAGATCAAGTAAAGGAAAAGCTCAACGTCGTGCCGTATCATGCTGTCAAGGAGAAGGCAGAGGACCGACATGCATGGAAATCGCTCCACCGACAAGTCTAACTCTTAAATAGATGATGATGATGATGATGATATTTTTTATATCCTCGAATACAGAATCGGAATCTGGGTGAAATATAGAATGTAGTGTAGTTAGATGTTTAGTGGATAGATGAACGTGTAACGAGCTGTTGATCCAATTTGCCCGCCAGCCACCGGAGGCTCACCGTCGATTGCAGCCTCCACAAAGTAATCCTCTCATTTTCTGCAAGGACGATCCTGCCACAGTACCATAATTTTATTATATTTTTCTATGCTGGAAAATTCAGTTATTTTCAATTTTCTAGAAGATTGATGATAGCGTAGTCTTAATACTATTCCGTTTTCCAATCAGGAAGTTAGTGGACTAC
Source organism: Cydia splendana (assembly GCF_910591565.1). Lineage (NCBI taxonomy): Eukaryota > Metazoa > Arthropoda > Insecta > Lepidoptera > Tortricidae > Cydia > Cydia splendana. Next base: position 12,050,751 of record NC_085972.1, on the reverse strand, counting down.
ATTTGTATTCAAATAAATAAGTAAGTTGTGCAAGTAACCAGTAATGATAAAACTGGTTACTTGCACAACTTTTTTTAATTTCCGCATTATAGCATATACTTACAGTCGAACAGCAAGAGCTACCATGCTATCCTAAAAAACTGACTAAATGCGTGTCGGGCCACGCATATGCGTTCCGTACTTTCATACGTATTTGAAAAAGCCAAACAATCAAAAGTGCGTACTTTCGCACCACATAATTAAGGGGCACATTTTTTTTTGGAATATCGAGGCAATTATTTTCAAATTTACTTAATCAAAAGCTTATTTAGAAACCTATCTGTTTTTAAAGACCTATAAAATGACACTAAGATGTTTACTAAATATTATTTTTTACTTCTAGTTACTCGTGCATGTATGGACTGCCCCCACTAGAGAGAGAGAGAGATTATCGTGAAATTTTGTGACCAGATTCTATGATTAAATAGATATTTTTAAGGTTCTGGCCTCGAATGTCCAATTTTCCAAATGCCCAGTCCCCGTGCGTCCAATTCCTTGAACGACCAATCCCCGTATGTCTAATTACCTGAACGACCAATCCCCGTATGTCTAATTACCTGAACGTCCGATCCCTGTATGTCTAATTACCTGAACGTCCAATCCCCGTATGTCCAATTCCTTGAATGCTCCTCCTCGTACGTCCAATTACCCGAATGTCTAATATCTGATTCCCTGTACGTCCAATCTTTGTATGTCTAATGACCCAATTGACCGTTTCGTCTGTGATGAAACATCAGAACCTGGCTGGACGTCTAGTAGAGTAACAAATAGTCCGTGTGCCTACGAAATTCGCCACATATTGTTGGCCTACTATTCAGGTGACACTAAAAACCGTTTATTTACGAAATTGTAGACAATTAAGAAATAAAATATTTTTACGAAAATAAAACATGGCTTTTATCTTTATTTTCTGAATTTTTATAATAAGTAGTTGCATTTTTTCAAAGCATTGATATAGAATAAGAGAACAGGATACACAATCAGCCCAAAAAACTGGGGCCCATCGGAAGCTGCCCGGGCAGCTTCCTGTCGCATTATTTTGTGGCATGGCTCAAACTGATACGAAAATATTTGCGGTTTATAAGGGGTTTATTTTAAATAATATTAATAATGTCTATACCGAGTGAGGTTCGCAAACTATTATTTAAGCTCGTAAATAATGACGACAATGTGCGAAGTCGACGTGTAGCGTTGTATACCGAAAAACTGCAATGTTTACAACTCCTAAACAAATGTAAACAAATTAGAAGGTTGGTGTCCTATAAATATTTTGATACTTAGCATTTAGCATATTTGGCATAGTACTTATGTATTTTTGAAGTGAAAACTTCTTTAGCGGCGCTAGGCACTTTTTGAGGTGGGGAAAAAATTATAAACTCGAGACAGCGTAAGGTGATCACGTGACCGTAAGGTTTAGATGGCCACTCATTTAGATGGCATTTAAATCAATAAAGAAAAACTCAATGAATTTAATTTAATTTAATCAATTTTATTTAATTTTATTATGTAAAGCCTGGCAAGTTCCTTTTTGACCCTGATATAGTGTCGCTACAAACAGCTTACATATAGCAATACTACGTCTACGTCACGAATAGTCGGGACAGTGTGTATTGGCATCGTGCAAGAGCGAGTGAGATATACAAATACCTATGTAATTGTAGATTGTGAAACTATGTTTTCAGGTAATCGAAAGAGCATGTTTAATTGATAATTAAATATGAACTAACCTATCCGTCAAAATCTGATTCTAAATATTCGACATCCATATATTTATCAGATTCTGGCTCCGATGAATCTTCATTTGATTCATCAGTTGATGAGTCACTTTCGGGACCACCAACCTCGATTATAAATCTTTCTGTCTGTGATTCGATTATAGGACCTTTTGTACTATATCCGTCTTCTATTTTTTTTACGTGGTCGCAGCATTTTCTCCAATTTTCTATAGGGACTTCCTAAATAATAACAAAGTGTTAAGTTAGTTATATTTTTAACTATTCAATAAAATTCTAAACATTTGTAAATGTAAATACCTGAAAACTATCTTCAACGAGCTTTAGGAAGGCATCATTTGTGATGGAAACATTTTTAGTTGCCACTTTTGCCTTCACGATGCCCCAAATCATCTCAATAGGATTTAAATCACAGTGATAGGGCGGTAACCTTATCACTTTGTGACCATGATTTGAGAGAATCGTATCTATTTCGTATACTGGTTCCGGTTTATGACGTCTCAAAATTGTGACCAATTTATCTTTAGATGCGTTTTGTGGAAATGAGATGTTATTTAAACGCAGCCACTCAGCAATGATGTGTTTTCTATCGTTTGATGTTGGAGCTTTGTTAATTTGGAAAGAATGGTACCGGGCATTATCCATTATAACACACGTGGGTTCACTGAGATTGGGAATTAATTTCTGCAAAACCCATTTCTTAAAATTGTTTCTGTTCATGGAGTCATGATAATCGGCTTTTTTTTCTTTATCATTATATATTAAGAGTGCATTAGGAACAAATCCCGATGGTCCACCAGCATGAACGATAATATATCGTTTGCCGGTTGAAACGGATTTCGACACACCGGGTTCATTTTCACTCTGCCAACATTTTGCATGGTTAAGAGAAGTATGGATGTAAGTCTCATCTAAATAAACAAGAGGCATATTTTTGTCCCTCGCTTCTTTTATTTCGTCTAAATAACTTTCCCGCCAAACTACAATATCCGAACGCTCCTTCAATATGGACCGTTGGTTTCTGCACTTTTTATATTTGAACCCCATACTGTGCAATAGCAATCGCAAATACTCCCTACTACCGGTAAAACCTATATCTTTTTTTAATTCGGTAAGCAGAGTTTTGAGAGTTGGTACTTGCTTTCGCACAGCATAGAATTCATGAATTTTGTGCCTAATGGCACATTTGTCGAAGTCGTCTATTTGTATTCTTTTGTTTGGTATCGGTGGCAATGGCGGCAAAGTCTCATTCTTTTTGTGCATATTTTTGATTGTAGTACTACAGACGCCTTGAATGAGAAAAAAATAATAATTTAATAATTAATATACATATTTAGTACCAATAAACTAACCAGTTCATTACAACCGCACTATGAATATCAGTACCCGTCATGTCAGCAACTAATTTCAAAACATTGTTTAATGGAATGCTGTTGAATCCTTCGTCCTTTTTCTGCCGCAAGTATTTAAATGTGTTTAAAATTATTATTTTTGCATCGGGGTGAATTTTTTTGGGCATTTTGATTTCAAAATCGATTATTATCCTGAAATATATACAATTATTTTCGATATGTTTACATCGGTGACATTCAATGACTTCCAACGTCTGTTGTCAAAAGAAATCATTGCCATTGAAATAAATTAGTTCCATTGAAAATCCGCAACGTGGCCAAGGGCAAAAATGAACTTGCCAGGCTTTAATTAGTTTTAAATGTTTTAATTTTTTTTTTTTTTTTTTTTATTTATTGAACAATAAGCTAATTAGAGTACATTATTATTACAAGACCCATCGTGGGCAAAACCTTGAGGAGGTTTGTATGCCGATGGGGAGTTCGAGAAAATAACATGACAATATACATATCTATCTTATACTAATTAAGATTCTTAATATATGTAACTAAAGTCGTTAGATTGTAACAAGTGCGTCTTAATTACTTTTTTTATATTTTTCCCGTTTACATATTTTACTCTAGTATCTTCTGGCAAATCATTTAATATTTTAGGCAATATATATGTATACAATCTAGTGCCATAAATGTTCTTATATTTGGGTAAACAATATTTGTTTTGGCTCTGTAAACTTCTTAGTTTTGTACATCTTATATATTCTTTTAGTTTAGTAACATGGTGATATTCTTCAGTTAGTATGGCTAGTTTACATTTATTTTGAACTGGGAGTATATTACAGTATTTGAAAAGTTGTGCGTAGTCGGTTTCGTGTTTCTTTTTTATATGCTTAGGTACAATTGTCTTCAGTAGTCTTATCTGTAGGTTATATATTTTTTCTATATATGTTTTAAAGGTTCTACCATATGTACTTAGAGCGTAACCGATCACAGAGTCAGCCAGGGCTAAGTACAGCATACGCAAGGTTTTGTACGGTAATTTGTACCTTAGGGTTGACATTTTACTTAGAATTGCTCTTAATTTATCGCACACATAATTAATATGAGGTCCCCAGTTGAATCTATGGTCGATTATGAGCCCAAGATACATGTGTTCTGTGACTACTTCGATTTTATCACAGTTACACTTTGTGATATTATATTGGTGCAAGCAGCTATGTTGGTGTGCAAACACAGTAATGTCATGAGTGGTTTTATTGTGAGCCGAACGAATATGCATTATTTTCGTCTTTTGCGCGTTAATTACTAAACCGACGTCGTGCGCCCATTTGCAAAGGGTGTTGAAGTTAGATTGCATTGTGCGCTCGGCGGCCGCTATGTCGCGGTCGGCTGTGATAATGCATGTGTCGTCCGCGAACTGATAGACAGAGCCCTCGGTTATTATGTTGCACATATCATTAACATACAGCAAGTACTCAGTTGGGCCGATTATGGATCCTTGTGCCGTGCCTTTTTCGGTTTTTATTTCGTCACTGTATGTGTTGTTTATCTTTACTCGTGTGTGTCTATTTTTGTGATAGTTTTTCAGCAAGTTAACTAAAGGGCCCTGTATACCACTCTGCTCTAGTTTGCAATACAACGTTTCATAATCTAACATTTCAAAAGCTTTGCTAAAATCAATGAAAACAACGAGCACATGCCTTTTTTCATGCATGTGCTCGTTGATTTCATTGTTAAAGTCACAAAGTAGCTGAGAGGTACTTCGGTTTTTTTGACTTGACTTTGGTTTAATCACATATGGATTCACATTCTGGAATAAATTAATTTCATTCATTCATTCATTCATTCATTACATGAAAAAGGTTCTAATCTTGTACGGGTTGAAATACGAGGATCTCACAGTTACATTCTAACTTTATATCACTCAAATATAATTCAATAAAGCTACATCTTGATGAAATCGCTAATAAAAGTGAACTCTATTACTGGTGAATAAAACTCAAAATATCATGACCAAATATATTTAGATGCGAGGTCTGCAAGGTAACTTTACAATTTCTATTCGAATTTTAAACAATTAACGCTACAAATTTGAATTTCGAATTTTAAACAAGCTTACTGACCAGCAATTTCGGAACTAAAGTTTTTCAATAGAAAGGAGGATGGGTCAATTATACATAGTGCTGCAGACATTTTGGACTAGTCATTGAGTTTTCACTTCTGTCGGCACTCCCGGAGTGCAACCCGTTGTTTTTGTTTGGTGATGGATTAATATTAAGGTATTATCGAGATAGGTCTTATTTACACTACATTTCATTTTTCTTCTTGTTACAATGGTATATTTATGGTGAGAAAGTGTTCACATTATGTGTTTATCGTTGACTGTACTTTACATAGTGGTAGAAACTATGTGAGCTGACTTTGAGTGCACGTCAACGTATATTTAACTTATATCCTTAGGTACCTTACGTGTGCACAGAAAATCAAAAATATTTTCTAGTATCAAAACTATAATTCCTACTACACAAAGTGTGACCAGCCCAAGATTTTTTGAATTTCCCGCCAAACATTGTGTAATATTTCAGTAGCCAGACTCTAAGAGTCGTACCCGACATGCAATTCTTATCGCTATTCTAATGATCAGTAAGATAATAAAAACTTTTTATAATAAAAATGAAACTGACTTCAAAAAGGATGAAATAAACTATTATCCTTTTTATGTCTATGCGTTACCAACTGATATGTCTGAAGTCGGTGCCAAGCCAAATTTTGAAGCATGACTTTGGTGCGATTCGATAAGGATTTACATACGTTGGATTGCCTTACACGACGACAATGAACGTACTTTCTGTAGGTACAGTCGACGTTAAAAATATGTTTACACTTTTCACCTTATTACAAAGGAGTAAGGTGCAAAAGTGTAAACATATCATTGACGTCGACTGGACCTAAGAACACACCTCAGAACACACGGTCAAACCTTCTTGGCGCAGTCCGTACCATATTAGTCGGCACATTAGTGTAAATATAAATGCATTTTTTAGCCGTCGTATTTTTTAAAGAGCATTTCTTACTAATGCTCGAGCAGTCTATAGCACGCAAGTGTGGGATTGGGACTGAGTTATTTCCCGTCCCTTATCCAGAGGACTACATTTCAAAATATAAAACAATTCAAGGAATTTACCTTCTTGCCAAATTTCACCTAAAGCGGTTCAGTTGTTTAGCCATGAAAAGGCGACAAAGAGGCAGATAGAATTCTTTACACATTTATAATAGTTATTAGTACAGTTCTAATGGGATTTATAGCCATAAAGCTGATTATTTTTGACTGGTATTGTTACTACTTGGCTTGGCACCGACTTCAAACATATCAGTTGGTAACGCATAGACATAAAAAGGATAATATTTTATTTCATCCTTTTTGAAGTCGGTTTCATTTTTTTTATAAAAAGTTTTTATTTTACCATTTTTAGTTTTAACGCATTGTTAAGAGCGCGACGCATGAATGAAAAACAAGATCATGTTTAACACTAAATTCGTGTACCTATTACTTTAGTAAATATGTAATCAGGAATTTTCTCGAGTCCGTCTGGGAAATTATAATTCCTGTCAACTAAATCCATCCGCCCGCCCCGCCACTGACCCAATCCCTCAGCCCCCCGATCACTCAACCTCACAGCACATCAACCCCTGGTCCAGGAACCCCTCGATCCTGAACCAGCAACCCTTCAACCGCCATTCCCCGACCCCTTAATCCCTGACCCCTTAACTCCTAACCCTAACCCCCGATCAGTAGCCTTACCAGCTTACCACGAGTTTGACATTGATATATTCGCTAGCATGTGTGTAACTTACTTCCTATGCACCTCGCTCGTACTAACCTTAGTGTGAGCGAGATGCATAAAAAGTTACATTTAGATGCATAAGACGTTAGCGAATATGTCAATGTCAAACTCGTGGTAAGGCTACAGTTGCAGTACATCAAATTGGTGGTTTTCGGAAGCAAATGCTCGAGTTACTTTAGAAAACCCCGAAATCACTTAACAAGCGCCTTTAAAAATTGAGGAGTTCCCTCAATTCCTCATGGATTCCATCATCAGACCAGAACCAAAAATAATACGGAAACACCTTGGAGGTAACTTCTTCCAAACAAAAAAAGAATTACTCAAATCGGATCACAGGTACCTAATCGCTGAACATACTTACATTTAAAGAAATCATCATCATTATCATCAAAATAATCATCATCATCAGGTCTACTTCATCAAATTGGTGGTTTTCGGGAGAAAATGCTCGAGTTGCTTAAGAAAACGCCCAAAACACCATGCATGTGCCTTTAAAAATTGAGGAATTCCCTCAATTCCTCATGGATCCCATCATCAGAACAGAACCAAATTAAAATGGGACCAACTCGGAGGTAGCTCCTTTCAAACAAAAAAAGAATTACTCAAATCGGACTACGGATGTCGGAGTAATCGGTGAACGTACATAGAAAAAAAAAAATTCACAGATTTCGTGCCTCACACGACTATCGAGCACATTGGAAATGAATCTACGGAATTCGAAAAAATATTGTCGCTGAGCGACGAGAAAGTCTGGACAAGGAAAAAGTTACAAAATAAAACTACAACGTTGAATGATAATTATTTTATTCTTAGACTAACACAAGTATCCTGGACATAACGCATGTGAACAAACAAATTGCAAAATTTCCACACGCGTATCCAAGTTTGAATAATTGTCGCCGTGGCGCATAAGTATAGGTACATATTTCATTTTTCGATTAATAAGCAGGATATATTAATGTTCAAAGTACAAGAAAATTATTACACGGCAAATCCGTAGTCAACTCGAGAAGTGGTGATCGGCAGCGGCCCATTTGCTGCAAGATATGAAATTTTCTTGACAGCAGTTTGACGCGACGAGAGATGACTATAACAGCGTTTGTCTATGTTGCACCAAACCTGAGTTCCAATAGGTACTACCAGGGTTCAGCATCAGCTATCTTGGGTACTACTCTCCTAAGTGCTCATCAAGACGAGTCGGATGACCAAAACAGCGTGTGCCTATGTTGCAACAAACCTGAGTTCCTTTAGGTACAGCCAGGGTTCAGCATCAGCTCTATCTTGGGTACTACTCTCCTAAGTGCTCATCGAGACGAGTCCGATGACCAAAACAGCGTGTGTTTATGTTGTATTAAACCCGAGCTCCACTAGGTACTGCCAGGGTTCAGCATCAGCTATCTGCTAGCAGCCGCCAGCAACATGCTGAGGTGAGACCATTTCGTGGCACTTTTTCTTTTTTATGTTTCTCTGTATAAGTTTTTATTTTCTCCCTCTCCCTCTCCCTCTCCCTCTCCCTCTCCCTCTCCCTCTCCCTCTCCCTCTCCCTCTCCCTCTCCCTCTCCCTCTCCCTCTCCCTCTCCCTCTCCCTCTCCCTCTCCCTCTCCCTCTCCCTCTCCCTCTCCCTCTCCCTCTCCCTCTCCCTCTCCCTCTCCCTCTCCCTCTCCCTCTCCCTCTCCCTCTCCCTCTCCCTCTCCCTCTCCCTCTCCCTCTCCCTCTCCCTCTCCCTCTCCCTCTCCCTCTCCCTCTCCCTCTCCCTCTCCCTCTCCCTCTCCCTCTCCCTCTCCCTCTCCCTCTCCCTCTCCCTCTCCCTCTCCCTCTCCCTCTCCCTCTCCCTCTCCCTCTCCCTCTCCCTCTCCCTCTCCCTCTCCCTCTCCCTCTCCCTCTCCCTCTCCCTCTCCCTCTCCCTCTCCCTCTCCCTCTCCCTCTCCCTCTCCCTCTCCCTCTCCCTCTCCCTCTCCCTCTCCCTCTCCCTCTCCCTCTCCCTCTCCCTCTCCCTCTCCCTCTCCCTCTCCCTCTCCCTCTCCCTCTCCCTCTCCCTCTCCCTCTCCCTCTCCCTCTCCCTCTCCCTCTCCCTCTCCCTCTCCCTCTCCCTCTCCCTCTCCCTCTCCCTCTCCCTCTCCCTCTCCCTCTCCCTCTCCCTCTCCCTCTCCCTCTCCCTCTCCCTCTCCCTCTCCCTCTCCCTCTCCCTCTCCCTCTCCCTCTCCCTCTCCCTCTCCCTCTCCCTCTCCCTCTCCCTCTCCCTCTCCCTCTCCCTCTCCCTCTCCCTCTCCCTCTCCCTCTCCCTCTCCCTCTCCCTCTCCCTCTCCCTCTCCCTCTCCCTCTCCCTCTCCCTCTCCCTCTCCCTCTCCCTCTCCCTCTATTTCTATTTCCATCACCACAAGAATGCATAGATTGTCGAATAGTGCGTTATCTACACCCGTCTCAAACAGGATAGATAGAGTTAGACCAAGAAAAATCTGCAGCGATTTTGAAAGCCCACGCAGTGCAAGTGTTATTCTGCCGTCATAATCCCGATAATTCACAACAAACACCGATAACGAACTCTGCGAAACATGAAGTCATAAATGTCCTGTGAAAAATGTCGTTCTGACTTTTTGACTATTTTAAGGTTAGGCTACAGGGCAAACCCTTAACCCGATCGTCTTTGTTTTAGGCTCAAATTGTAGCTGACTAAATTGTCCAGAGCCGTTTTTCTCAAATTTATGATATCATTCTTCGTTTCCAAATTATCGAGCACCAAAATCAAAAATTCGGAAAAAATTGAATTTTATTTTCACTATTTCGACCATAACTTTTTTTGTTTTTGACTTTTTCGAATAATTATTTTTGCACCTTACAGCTCTCGTGATTATGCGTCTTTTGAGCCTATTTTTTAATATCATATCTTCACAACTTTCCGAGATATAAGGGGATCGCACTTTTTCGTGAAATCGGACCGTATACTGGAGCGAACGAAAAGACATTTCCAATGTCAAAATAGCCACAACCGAATACAGAACCTCCTCCTTCTATGAAATTGAAGTCGGTTAAAAAGTAAGTTAAATGAGTGGTAAATGTACATTTCCATGAACGCATAAGACCGTGAAGTAAGTAAAATAAAGGTATCAACTAAAAAGGTATCCGTTGGTAATGGTACACAAATGAATAAAATTCAATACTAGGTATATTTTTGAAACGGTACCGTTAGAGCAGTTTCGCACTACGTCCGATCCGACTCCGTGAAACCCAGTACCCGTTGTTGTAGCCGTAGATCTATTTCCATGGTGATATGGACATTCAGGGAATTGGACATTCGATAAACAGACAGTCGGGAATTAGACATTCGAAGAAAATGGACATTTAAGGAATTGGACCTTCGAGCAAATGGACATTCCGGGAATTGGACCTTCGAGCAAATGGACATTCCGGGAATTGGACCTTTGAGCAAATGGACATTCCGGGAATTGGACCTTCGAGCAAATGGACATTCGGGAAATTAGACATTCGAGGAAAATGGACATTTAAGGAATTGGACATTCGAGGCCAGAACCATTTTTAATCTATCCACTTTTTGGAAATTTTATAAAAAGCGGAAATTTTCATAAAGGACTCAAGCGCCAATAGCGTCTATGGTACCGACGCAACAAACGAAGTATTTTCACTTTTACATTTTCTAAGCTTAACGCGAGGTCTACAGCTCACAGAGCCACTAGTAATAGAAAGCCCAATGGTCCTCCTTGTGCACAGCCCTGGCAATCCCGACACATCACCCCTCTAATCGTCCCATTTCCCCGCGGGTGAACGTTAATAACGCGCGAGTGCCGCGCCTGGCGTCTGCCGCGGCCGCGGTGCTCGCGCTCCGCTGGCGGCTCGGCGCTCGGCCACTACCGTAGTAGTCGCACGAGGGCAGTCGCGCCGGTAGCACGCCGCCCCGCGAGTCCGCTCCACGCAGCGCGTACGATGACAGTGCCTCCGGTAGCTTTCTACACAACGGTACACGCGTAGGCCCCATGTTTGCGAATTCACGTCTTACCAAGTTTCCCGTAGCCTGACCTGAGCTGAAGGATTGCGAAACTGTACAAGTGAAGTTTATAAATACATTGGCATTAGTGCGAAGTGACGCTCGATCGAGATGAGCGCGTGCAGCAAGTTTGCAGACTTTTGGAGGAACACTTGTGGAGCAGGTGAGATGAGATGCCCAGGAGTTTCTTTCGTAGACAATAGCTCACGCCGCGCTGCAGGCAGTCGCTGCTCGCAGATTTATCCGTTCCTCATAATTATAAGTAGCCCACGAACGTTACCAAGTTTAAGCTTAACGAACTTATCAGGCTTCTTATACTGCCATTGTTTGGTAACACCAACACCTAATTTTAACGCGATACTAAAACGGCTGCGTAATACTTACGTGAACTCGGTTAAACAAATTCAAAACAAACAAATTACTTAACGGTACTCAACAAAACGTTGAACTCCTTAAAATTATCAACTTTCAACGAATGACATTTGGTTTTGACATTTCGCGGGTCATTCGTCTCATTGTTTGCACCACTGACTGCTGTTTCACGACGTTTCAACCTCAGCGCCAGCGATTTGTTTACGCTTTCTGTTTACAAGTTCATTTCACATTGGCGCCTGCGAGGAATTTTCTAACTGCATTTTCCCAATTCGTCCATAGTTACTGAAACAAAGAAACACGGACATTATACGAATGTTATTTTATCTTTATTTTTACTGTTACTACTCAAAAGTGAAAAGGCGGAATGCTTTAAAAAATGTGTTTGTTAGTTGCCTGCTATCTACTGGATATCTACTGGGCTGGAAATTTACATGCCCAGGTATAGTCGTCGCTCGTCAGACTATATTTATCACATAAACATTACACTCAATATGGTTGTTTATAAACATCAAGATCACTCTGTGATAACGACCAGTTTTTTAACAAATTGGCAACCATATAACAAATAGCTAAATGAAGGTTACTTGTCAGACAAGTAGTTGAATCTATGACGCTTGATTACAAAGCTAATTAACATAGAAAAAAGAAGCACAGCAAGATGGTCTGTCACAACTACTACTGGTATCTACTACGAGAAAAACTGTCATGTCAAGGCGATATCCTAATTACCGCAGCAGTATCGTCTAGTCTTTATTCTCTGTATCTCTATTTAATTCAAATATGTATAAATCCAATTCAATGTAATTAACATCGCGTCGCGTCAAACTTGTGCACTTACATTGGTTACCTATTACGCTAGCAGAAACAAGTAGGTAAGTACGATGGGCGAACCAATACAATACCAAATGAGTACCAACTCATCAAATTTTAATTTGAGAATTTATCTCTAGACCATTAGATAATAAACGCCTCTGTGTTTATTATCGAAAGTGTCATTAAATAAGAGAAAGGTGCTAAATTGCAATCAAGTTTTATATCTATAAAAGCTATCAAATATCGAAGCGCTCTGTAGTATTGTGCAAGGTCATACATATGAATGAATAGATATTTATATCCTGTTGGAGCGGCGAGAGCTCCACTCTCACTGTTGACGCGAAAACCAGATCTGCGAACAGAACGGCCCTGACTGGTTTCCTGCACAATGAGATATTCTCAACAGATCGCGTACGCTACGCCAGATACGAACGTGCGAAAATCCGGACGGTTGCAATACGTGAGCCGATTGCATTGCCCAATGATCCCTTCATGTGATATCGAGAAGGTATTAACAAGTTTATTCGAAATAAAAGGCCCATACCCGCCACAGTCATGTCAAATATACATAGGTACATAATTGTAACCAATCCATTAACGCGAGAGTGGGCGTTCAAAATACCCACATTACGTTTTTGTTTTGATACAATTTCAATACATCATTTGATTACTCAAGAATAGATCCAAACTACAGGTGATCATTGGAATGATATCATATCAGCAATATTCTGTATGAGTACACAAACGAAATAGTTTTTTTTTTCTTGTACGAATTATGTCGTAATGACTCACAGGTACTCTTAACTGTAATTAAAGCACACATCAGTGTTACTATAGTTACGTGATGCACTTAAACGTAAGTATAATGGCTTGTCTGCTACATCTTCAGCTACTTGTCTAGATCTAGCATCGCATTACGCCTTGACACCCTTAATGCTACACCGATTCCATGTAATCCGATAGGATTAATGTTTCCCACATTGACATTATGAAATCTGCAGCTAACAATGCAGGTAATTAGAGGTTAGTCGTCCAGTCTGTTCATGGTCAGTAGAAAACGTCTGAAATTTGGGTTGAAATGCAAGCGAAATAATGAGATCTTTGTTAATAAGGTTTCTAGATAACCTTCTTCATTTCCGCGTGGTGTTTCAAAGTCACGACCAGAAAATTGGACGGATTATTATTCGCTCCAGAGTCTACTTTAATTTTGTTCACGTCTCACCTTAGTATTATTCGAAGGTTCTTTTCGTTTGGCGCGGTAAGAAGCGGCATGATACGCGTTGTGGTTTGTGGTTCGTTTATCCCCACAACCGCTATAAACGTTTTGTGAGATATAAACTTTTCATCTGGACAAAGCGCGAGTAGCTATTACGGTTAAGACGGTAGTGAAATTCCTCAACACTTTACGACGAGTCAAACAAAAACGTTGTTGTTAAGCTGAAAGGATCACAACATTGTGCGCGACCCTGCCAAGTGGAGTTCTTGCAGCTTGAGGCTATGTCCTTTCCTTTTGCAAATGTTTTTCCTATGACAAAGATAACTAGGAAAACCTGAAAATGTTTCCTAACACAGTATCTACAGATATCGTGAGTAACAGGAAGTCACGCGAATAAAAAGTATGATTCCTACAGTCAAGATACCTAATTACCTCAGTTAGTTACAGTGTGATAAAGAGATTAAATCTACTTTACGTGATCTAGTCTCATCACAATGTAAGAGGCTTATCACGCTATTAATATGTATGTGGACTTAAATCATACAGTCGTTACATATACCTAAGTACCACACAAAAAATATTGCGTGACCAGCACCCATCGACATATGAATGTTGAATGTCGTTCATGAGCGACGTGATCTGCTTGATAAATCCAAATTAAGTCAGATTTTATATTTCGCACACGATGCTGTTTTATTTGACCTGCGCCTCGCCGACTAAGTGAAAATACGCGTTTCAGAGTCCACTCTGAAAGTAGGTCGCGCATTAAATTTAAGGCCATTATTTCCCGAAGCTAATCTCCATGTAAGTGGTGAGGTAAAGGTACCTACTTACCTCATTAGTCATTATGCTCTGTTTACTAGTGGTGCAGTAACATTAGCACAATATGGCCTGACGCCGCGGGACGTGCACGGCATTCGTAGGTTCTCCTTTGCTGTAACAATCGGTATTATATGTATGCACAACTATTAATTTGATTAGTCCGACACCCATTGTATCCTTGTCGGACAGACAGAATCGCATGGCAAAGGCAGGGTGGCCACTTTCTGGAAAACCGGGAAAAGTCAGGGAATTTCGCTAGTCATGAAAAAGTCAGGGAATTGTCAGGGAAATTTAATGGAGGTCAGGGAATAAAAATTGTCTCTGTATGTACAGTCGACGTCAAAGATATCTTTACATTTTTCGCCTTGTTTCAAAGGAGTAAGGTGCAAAAGTGTAAACATAAATATCTTTGACGTCGATTGTACATAATATAAGTACATAATAAAAAAACAAATTATTAATTTTACCATCTCCAAACATTATAAATATCTACTATAGTAGGTAAATGCGATCACTCTATCACATCACACTAATATTAAAGAAAAACGTGTTATAATGACAATGCTGATTAAGGACGAAGTTACGAAGGCTGAAATCATTTGGTGTTTGTATCAAGTACTAAGTCATAGCTAACAAAGGAGCGGTGGACAAGCCGTGGATCTCTTTCCTCTGATGATTCCGGACTCTGATATCGCAAAAAAAATGCGCTTGCAAAGAACAAAAACAGCCTACACTGTTGTATACGGACGCCATATTTTTTTCGACAATTAAAAGAAGCATGTTCTGATTGTGATGTCGTTACCATAGGCTTTGACGAATCCCTTAATAAAGTTGCTCAGAAAGGGCAGATGGACATCTTTTTCCGTTATTGGGACAATGAGAAAAACCAAGTCCGAAGTAGATATTACGGCTCAGCTTTTCTGGGGCACGCAACTGCTGCTGATTTGTTGGAGGCTTTTCTTGCCACGACTGATGGCAATGACACAAAAAAAATATTGCAGGTTTCGATGGATAATATTTTTTTGCAAGACCTAAAGCCCAAACTCAAAAGTAAGGGCGAAGCAGGTGACCCAATTCTGCTCAACATGGGGAGTTGTGGACTTCATAATCTCAACAATGCGTTTAAAAAATCACTGAAAGCCTCGGGATGGAAGGTTAGCGTTTTTACGTTCTCTATACTACCTATTCTGCTATAGCCCCGCGCGACGTGAAGACTATACAAGGTTTTCAGGCTCGAGTACATTCCCATTAAATTTTTGTGCAGTACGTACGTTGGCTCGAGAACGTTAGCGTTGTTGATCGCGCCACTAAAATTATTTCGTATGCTTTGACTAAGGGAATATCTTGTTTCGATCCCGCAATCGCAGTCAATGCAGAATTCCGACGAGAGAGGCTCGATAAAGTGTTGGACATATTTGTCAAAAATAACCGGCTTTCAGGATATGAAGCAGATAACGCCAAAAGTGTCTGCAACATGAATCTAGTATTAAAACTGAATCTGGCATGAGGGTGGGGAGAAGTGACCGAACAGGATAGTCTTATGTATCTTTCAGTAGGAGTAGCAGCAAAAGAGCTATTATTGTTTGTCCTTGTCACAGTCTCACATTTTATTTGTTCCCCACCGTAAATTTAGTATGGATTATGGTGGGCAACAAATGAATTCGGCCAATCACAGTGTCGCATTTGCGTATGTTTTGTCCCTCACGGAGGCACGCGTATACCACTTCTATACGATCCTACCTTCTATGGTCTGCAATGATATTTGTAAATCACCTGAATTTGAGAAATGAATGAAACAATTTTCCATTAAGGATGGTCACCGACTGGATGATGTTTGGCTCGGTTTGATAAAAAAGGAAAATAAAGACATGCAAACTTTAATAAAAATGGTCATGGTGTTATCCCACGGAAACGCTTATAGTGCTGAGCGTGGCTTTTCCATCAATAAGGAGATATTAGTGGAAAATCTTTCGCAAGAGTCTATAATTGCGCAAAGACTCGTTTATGACGCTATATCCTAGAGTCGGACCAAGAAAAGTCGGCAGCGCATTTGATAGCCCACGCAGTGCAAGTGTTATTTATACGTCATAATTTCATAGAAGTTTGACGTTTAAAATAACACTTGCACTGCGTGGGCTATCAAATCCGCTGCAGACTTTTCTTGGTCTGACTCTACCACGGCGGTATAGACAAAATAAATATTGAAAAAAAAAAGATCCACGCGGCTCGATTATATTATATGATACATTTAATATCCAATAAATTCAGTAGTCAGAGGTACCTACTGTTTCAATTGGTTTTTCCTGTATACCTAGCTTTTAACAATAATGGTCAAAAATTAAATTAATTATTGGGTAACTGTAAGAACTGTCTGATAGCAAATTACAATTTTTAAATGCAATGAAACAGTACAAAAACGTCACCTGAAGTAGGATGTGAACCCACGACTTCCGTCTAACTATGCTTTCGCTCTTACCAACTGAGCTATTCAGATACTACTTCTTATTATTTACGTTTTTGTATTATTTCATTGTATTTATAAATTGTGATTTGCTAGCAGATAATTCTGCAAAAGCGCAAAAATGTATTCCAATTATATATTTTATATTTATTACATTTAAGATTATGGTCAGGGAAAAACTTGAAAAAACGCCTGGAAAACCGGGAAAAGTCAGGGAATTTTAGTTGTAGGAAATAGTGGTCATCCTGCAAAGGTAATCAAATAAATAGTTAACCACTGTGCGCGAACGCATTGCCAAGAACGCTTCGTTTTAGGCAAATATTTTCAAGGTGCTTCCAATGCCGGATCCATGACCTTCTCGCTAAATTTACGAATCAACGTCTGATTACTTTTACACGTAGGTACAACCGATATTTTTATTTTTACTTTAATCATGCTGAATTATTATATACATCACGTCGAGTCGTGCAGTGTTTACTTGTGTGAAAACCCAGTAGGATCTGTGAAAACAGATTGTTTTGAGTTCTGCAGTAGGTAGTAGGTACGTATGTTTTCTGCAATACGTAAAGCCAAACTAAGACGCATAAGTAACAGAATAATGTGGTTACTTTCGTAGAAGTATAACTAAAGCAGACACGTATTGTGTAATGTAAGTGCCGACGTATGTAGCCCATTTTATTACAGTATAAGTAGAAACATAATTGCCTGATAACGGTCACCCGTACGCCGGGGAATCCATGCAATCTTCGTTGTTTAGTGATACGACCAGCTTTGGAACATCCTCAATATAGGCTCGTAAAACTCGGAATTAGTCTGTTGACACGCTTTGGGCATTACGCCTCTATAATGTTGGTCGTGGACATTTAAAGGCATTGTGTGTGTAATTAGTTTATAGTGTTTATATGGCATCATAGCAGCCAATTATGTGTTATCAAAAAGAATATTAACATTATCAAAAACCTTCGGGAAACTTGACGCATTAGATGAAGTCTAATCCCATCAATACCTTTTTGAATCGGACACCTTTTGAAAAACGAATTCTTATTCATATTTTTGAAATTAGGTTGAAGTCGAATGGAGCCCAAGTTTCTTTAGGATGCGAGGATGCAACCAAGCGCTAAGATGACGTGTGCACAGCACCTAGTAGTATAGTCTGCTAATAAAATAGACAGCCTAAGACGCGATATTATAATATATATTGTTACTACATAAGGAAACGTAGATTATGTAGCGATGCAAAAATCTGCGAGATGTATTGGGCATTAACCTAATGGCCAAATAACCACTTTGGCTGATAATAATATTCAAACACAAAATTAAGACATCTGGATTTGAGTAAATCGTGGTAATGGTTCCTTGCCCGACGTCGCAGTTATTATTTCTGATCGAGCGCAATCCGTTACGGTTGATCGGTTCGTTCGAAATCGTAACCGACATAATCCGTTCGTCTCACTTGACGACCGCGAAGGTAGCGACTATACGAACGCGATAATTACTGCGTTGGCAGTGACGACAACCATATGACTTGTTTAGGCAGTGATTCAAACAGATTTAATGTCAGAACTCAATTGAGCCCGCCAGGATGACACTTCCTAATCTTCGTAGCCTATCGACCTTGGATCATCACGCTGGTCTGATGATAATTGAAAAAATATTAACATTAAATATTGATTATTTCATAAGCAAGTACATATTGCACCGATCGTGAATATACCTAGATAATAATTAAAAGATTGCCATACATAAATGATTACCTACCCGTAACGGCATATTACAAATTGAACAACGGGTCGTTAGGTTATGAGAAGAAGAATCGATCGGCTTAAGAGCGCTATTACATTTCGGCGTTGAGCGAGTTTAGGTATTTTACGCGCTGCGGCAGGCCGTGCGAGCTCAGTACGCCGATCCCTTCTACCACACTCGCACTACAATGATGGATTAAACATTCTTGATCCTTCGCGAAGCATATTGAAATCAACCATAACAACACTAACTGTACTTAACTTTTAAAGTTCTAAAACTGTTATTTGGTAAGTACGAAAATACTAAATGCAGTGCAAATGTACATAGGGGCTGTTCATAAATTACGTCATCTATTTTTGACGATTTTTGACCCCCCCCCCCCACCCCTCAAATCATCCAAAAATCAAGCTTCGGATGAATCTGTTTCCTCCTACGTCATGTTACCATCATCCGATGTCCAGACCCCTCCCCCCCCACTCCTCTCATTTGAAACGACGTAATTTATGAATAGCCCCATACTCGTACTTATGAAAGTATATTACTCGAAAGAAATTATAGGTACCTACTCGCTTATTTACAGGTTTCGTCATTGCATTTGGTACCTATAGGTTGTAAAGTTTGTATCAACGAGGGTTTAAAAACGAACTGGTACTGAGGATCTGATGATGATTAAGGTGGTCACGGATACCAATCAACCATGTAGTAACATGATTAGGCTCGTTTGATTCGTCTCAACAAGATCTTTGACACTGAAGATACACAGGGTCTGATGATGGAGCTGGAAGGTGGCCACGGGTACCAGTCTATCATGTAACTAAACAACTTCGTGTTTGGGCTCGTTTGATTCGTCTCAACAAGATCTTTGACACAAGGTAGTACTCAGGGTCTGATGATGGAGCGCGAAGGTGGCGACGAGTACCTGTCTATCATCATCAGCTCCATCATCAGACCCTGAGTAGTATCTTGTGTCAAACATCTTATTGCGACGAATCAAACGAGCCCAAACACGAAGTGGTTAAGTTACATGGTAGACTGGTACCCGTGGCCACAGTCCAGCTCCATCATCAGACCCTGAGTACTAACTTGTGTCAAAGATCTTGTTGCGACGAATCGAACGAAGCCAAACACGAAGTGGTTTAGTTGCATGGTTGATTGGTACCGGTGACCACCTCCCGGATCCATCATCAGACCCTCAGTACTACCTTGTGTCAAAGATCTTGTTGCGACAAATCAAACGAGCCAAAACACGAAGTGGTTCAGTTACATGGAAGACTGGTACCCGTGGCCACAGTCCAGCTCCATCATCAGACCCTGAGTACTAATCTGTGTCAAAGATCTTGTTGCGACGAATCGAACGAAGCCAAACACGAAGTGGTTTAGTTGCATGGTTGATTGGTACCGGTCACCACCTTCCGGATCCATCATCAGACCCTCAGTACTACCTTGTGTCAAAGATCTTGTTGCGACAAATCAAACGAGCCCAAACACGAAGTGGTTCAGTTACATGGTAGACTGGTACCCGTGGCCACCTTCCAGTTCCATCATCAGATCCTGAGTACTATCTTTTGTCCAAGGTCTTGTTGAGACGAATCAAACGAGCCTAAACACGAAGTGGTTTAGTTGCATGGTTGATTGGTACCGGTGACCACCTTCCGGCTCCAACATCAGACCCTGAGTACTATCTTGTGTCAAAGATCTTATAGAAACGAATAAAACGAGCCTAAACACGAAGTGGTTTAGTGGCATGGTTGATTGGTACCGGTGACCACCTGCCGGCTCCATCATCAGACCCTGAGTACTATCTTGTATCAAAGATCTTGTTGAGACGAATCAAACGAGCCTAAACACGAAGTGGTTTAGTTGCATGGTTGATTGGTACCGGTGACCACCTTCCGGCTCCATCATCAGACCCTGAGTATTATCTTGTGCCAAAGATCTTGTTGAGACGAATCAAACGAGCCCAAACACGAAGTGGTTTAGTTGCATGGTTGATTGGTAACGGTGACCACCTTCCGGCTCCATCATCAGACCCTGAGTACTATCTTAAGTCAAAGATCTTGTTGAGACGAATAAAACGAGCCTAAACACGAAGTGGTTTAGTTGCATTGTTGATTGGTACTGGTGACCACCTTCCGGCTCCATCATCAGACCCTGAGTACTATCTTAAGTCAAAGATCTTGTTGAGCCGAATCAAACGAGCCCAAACACGAAGTGGTTTAGTTGCATGGTTGATTGGTACCGGTGACCACCTTCCGGCTCCATCATCAGACCCTGAGTACTATCTTGTGTCAAAGATCTTGTTGAGATGAATAAAACGAGCCTAAACACGAAGTGGTTTAGTTGCATGGTTGATTGGTACCGGTGACCACCTTCCGGCTCCATCATCAGACCCTGAGTACTATCTTGAGTCAAATAAATACATATAGAATGTCAGGTCGTTTCAAATATTTTTAATCCTGTCCGGTAGTTTATTAAACTGTACCATTATAAATTATAATACTATAAAAACAGTGCTAGGATCAAAGTCTCTCGTTGCGGTTTACACGCACACAGTATAGCGTTTTACACGGCGCCCGCCGCACACAATGATAAAAAACCTCGTCGTCGCCGTTGAAAATGTGCGGAGCCGACCGACACACATCCTGCCTCTACAAGCTCTGCCGCGGCACTGAGCTGGCGCAGCGCGCGTCATCGGTAATATAGAGTAGTTTTCAAAAAATTGCCAAAAAATTATAGTAGAATTTCATAAACACTAATGTATACCAACAGTATAAGCAAACGTTGCAGATTGCTTGAGTATGAAAATGACTTCGATATTAAGTAGATTTTCGTAGGAATTGACACTTGTTTCGGAGAGAAAATCGAGTTCGTTTTACTTTGATTTTCTCTTTCTCAAAGGTATGTAGGAAAAATATAGTTTGATATGCCTAAAGTACAGGGTATTAGTAATACAAAATAGCCAGGTTTAGCGGAGTAAAATTCTCAACATTTCCAAATAAGAGCTCGCCATTCAGTGCTTCACGGGGTTTTTCGGAAACGACCATCAGAAAAAAAATCATTACTAATATAATAAGTCCTTTTTCTAATATTCACAACGATATTTATAAAGATAAGAAGACGCTTTTACTGGAACAAGTACTCATTGTTTCTAATAATAAGCGCAAAGTCCTGAATTTCGTCGACTAGTATCATCAATTTTGCATTATTTCGACTTTTCTTGTAAGAGCGCTCTTAATACGAATAAACAATAAGCTTGACCCTTCTACAATTATACGTTGAAACTACTTACTAATTTCCTTAAAACATATCTAAACATTTTATTGTCCCTATAGACTATATACTCGTGGATTGAGTGATTCAGTTCCTTAATTCAATTAATTAAGTTTTGTCTTTTGCTTTCGATGTGTAGCAAACGAATCGTAATATTGTAGTAGACGCTGACGAGTAACTATTTTAATCAATTGGAAGCTTCTCGAATATTACTTTCATAGACTCTATTGATTATGAACGAAATAGTGGACGATTTATATTTAAACGACCACGTGACGGGTTAAATACGGGCATAGAGTGAGGACATAGTGCTTATTGATTGCTAGAACGAATTGAATCATTTCAGCTACGAGTCTATGGTCACGAGCAGTTTCTATAGCAAATATCGTTTGGGTAAATCCTCATAAATAAAAATATGAAAACGTTCTAAAATTCCCAACAACAAGTAAGATAAAAAATACCCCACCGGCAACATCTGTTAGGTACATTAAAAACTGAGATTAAAAAGGAATCCAAACGTTTTACAAAAATGTATTATTATGATAAGTAAAAAGGTAACTATTGCTATATTAAACTTACTATAAATAAATGCAACCAACCACGTGTTACTGCAACCGTCACGATAGGTGAAATACTAGTAGTTACCGACCTGGATGGTTGTCATCTGCGCGTAGGCAGAGGCACACACAGCTATTACATAATATAGTGCTCAATCGTGACATTGCATGGCCTGTGAGCTGTGACCTAATCAAGCTACTTAAACGCTACAAATTGCCTTAATGGATGCCTCTAGGAAAGTCCAAATTCATTTAATGCTTTCGACATTGTTTTTTCAGCGATCCGTGACATCATTGCAAATTTTGTTCATATTTAACACATCATATCACACAATCCGTTGAAATTTTCTATAACTTAATCTATCGAAATCGCCTCTAGTTACGCCTAGCGTCTGGGTGAAATCTGGCCCAGTCAGCTCTTTTAGTTCAAAAGAAAATATATGACGTTCCATGGAAAAAGGTACCTTATGGCGGCCGGCGCTTACGTCGCATGGCGCCGCAATAATATTGGAGCGGTGTTAATAATAGCGTAAGCGCCAACCCCCATAAGGTACCTTTACCCGTGGGACGTCACATATGTATCTCCTATGAATTTCTAATAATAACGGATGATAAATGTTTTGACACTTTTGTTGACTGCACATAGCATTGCAAATGCAAATGAGGCGAAGTAACTCGCGACTATTTAAATGAGCGAAAGCGCGAAAATAGCGTTCTTAATTTAGCGATGTCTTAGTTTCTCCTAAAGTCGTAACAATCGTAAATAACCAATGTTTATTAAATCAGACAGACCGGTTGACTTTTAGGCGTATAATATCTATTTATATTTTTATTTAGAGACTTTCTGTGTAGAGATCTAATTAAATATGCAATCCGGTTGAGCTAAAACGGGCGTTAGATCAAGTTTGACTGCGTACTTAAGATTCCAAACGGGACAGACACAAACCACTTCTAAATGTTATGGGTGTCCGCGCAAAAAAATACCGCATGTTTATTTCATCTATAAAATCTTCACCAAACACTACTTATTCTAATTGACGTAGGTAAGTGAACTCAGGTTAGGTTAACTCTATTTACTTATGTGTAGTATGAACAGTCGAAATTACTTTAAAATTATATTATAATGTTTTATTAATCAAACCAAGAGGAAGTCTGTTAAGTTGTTTTTGTTGAAATGATGACTCAAGAGCAAAAATAAGTAAATAAGTAAAACGTGGATTAGTGTATAATAATATTATTGGTTGATGTTAATTCATTTATTATGATTAAGCAGAGCCCGATCTTCTATTACGTAGGTCCTACCTACCTACTTATTAATAGAGTCTTGATTGATTTTTAGTTTCTGTAAACTCCTGTACTTATTAACAGTTCTGAATGATCCACAGTTAGTTTCACTAGTCTTATATCGACATCGACCGGGATATGGACCGTGATTATAAGTCTGTATCTTTAGGTATTTAAAAAAGAATAAACAAAATCTACCCTCAAATGGCTTCTTGAAAACATTACATGATCAAATAATGTAGGTTAAAGTTAGGTCGTTCAGTGACAGATCCAGGTGGTTTTGTATTTGGTTGGTTAATCTATAAATGTTATAACTACCCGAAAATGTACAAATTATTTGTTTAATTTTATTTAAGTACCTACCTAAAGATACAGATTATAGGTACTACATATTTTAATCAAAACTGACCTGTAGACTACCACATAAGGTCAGATGGGGTAAGAAGAGAAGACCACTGGAGCAAGACAAACACTTGTAGGGAACCTCATACCACAGCTCATACTGTTTCTCTTGCCCCGAGCAAAATAAACTATGTTTCTCTTAGGTACCCCACGTGACCTTACAACTAAGTTTAGCTCTCCAAACAATCCGTGCAAAGTTTGCAAGCACATAAACCAGAGGTCGGGATTCGTTTAATTAGCTCCGAGGGACGTGGAACACGGCAATGTCATCGCGTGACTTCTACCGGTTTCAACAAACTGACCATAAGTGAAATTCAACTTGTTTAAATTATTACTTCGTGACATGACTACCGTAATTCTCTGAAAAAACAGTGATATTCTAAAACAGAATCATAATAAACTACACCTTCATATTTGTATAATCGAAGAGTCTTGAGACTTGTCTAATGGATATAAAGTTATAAACGCTTTCAGGGATTTCGTGAAAATGCAGACATGGCAAAATATTTGTCGAAGCGTGCTGTGAAAAAATAATGTCGAATGAAGCCCCCGAATTGAGCAGTTTCGGTAGTCGCTACCCTTTTAGTGAGGGAGAAGTCGCAAGCCGTTAAGGTGAGGGAGAGGTCGCAAGCCGTTAAGGTGAGGGAGAGGTCGCAAGCCGTTAAGGTGAGGGAGAGGTCGCAAGCCGTTAAGGTGAGGGACTCACTGCCAAGCAAACTACTAACGGCCCAATACTATGCTTATAAGATGTCACAGCGATGCGATACCGATCTGTCAGTGTCAAAAGTGACGCTTTTAGTTGATGAAATCGTCGGGTGACAAGCAAAAGTCACTAAGTACTATCAAAAAATTAAAGTAACAATGCACTTTATTACACATGTAACACGGTTTATTGTCCAATAATTTCAATGGTGTTAGTTAGTGACTTTTGCTTGTCACCCGACGAAATGTGAATTTTCACACTGACAGATCGGTATCGTTCGAATTGTTCGAATTGGGCCGTAGGTCAACTTGATAACAAAGTATATTATTTTATTATACCTACATACCAACCTAGTAGTACACAGTTCTTTTACACCCCGAAGGCGTGCCGTCATATCGCTGGCCCAATATTACAGGGTTCTATGTTTCACTTTTATCGAACTGAAATTAGAACATTGTCATAGTGACATTAAGTCGAATTTCAACTATCTTGAAAATGTAACATAGAACCCTGTAATATTGGACCAGCGACATTACGAAGCGAAGGATCAAATTAAATGCATGTAGTTATTGCGTCAACATTGTGTGTTATTTTCCTGTTGTTTTTAAAATTAAAAACGAATTTACTTTTTTATCAATTAGGTACCTTTTTATTGTATTCCGTATCAAAAGAAGCTAAAAAGACCATTTATGGGATCATCTTGATCCTTCAAGATTGTCCTTATAGTATTTATTTTTATTTTATCTTGGCATCGGTCACGTATGCATACGATTCAGGTTTAGAGGTCGAAATTGAAAAAGACACGAACCTACATAATTTTGGGTAAACTACAATATGTGGAGTGACCGAGGTTTAAGGTTTGGCACCTAATAGCCATGAAGAAAACTTAATTATAATATATATGATATATACAGTTATAAGTACATACCTACCTACTATTGTCGATATATCTCACTATTATTATGAATATTACGATCTACATTTTTTTATTTTATTATATGTAGCTTTCCATGACAGAAGGACCCTTATGTTTCAAGTGCAATAAGGTCCTTTCTTACTGAAATTGCAACAGAAATTTTGGTCGTTATGAAGCATAACTAGCATAGGGGCCCTTCTCTGACGGAAAGCCACTTATTTGTGGGTAGCGGCTAAAATGCTCGATAATTTTGCAACTTACTTGCAATTGTTGCAACTTACCTAACCTGTATATTTAGTATAGGTAAGAATTAGTCTCTAAATAATTTCATACTTTTAGGGTTTTATTATACTTAACATATTTGGATACGAAGAATTATTAGTAAGATAATTAGACCATACTCTAATATCCCTAAACATATAAGTACCATATATCTATATGCAGGTAATTATCATTATGTAAAGTTCAATGTCAACCCTAACCTTTACATAAAGGGTAACTTTGCGTGGATTAGTCTCATTAACAAATCCAGGATTTCCATATAGCATGCGATAAGGCGTAACATCCTATTTGTTCGTGCCTTGTTTGATAAATACGATAATATGCAATGAACATATGTTACATTTGTTTGACGTCCGTTTTTACGGTACTTGCGATTAATTCGTTGTGTTAAGAGCCCATCAACGTGCACACTAGCGCCACTGCTAAATAATCGTGATTATTTAAATTTAACGAACGATATTTAAAAAAGGGGGCCGCTACGTACTGTATTTTGTATTTAAGTATCTTTTGAATACATCAAACTAGTTTTTATGTAGCTGGATTCGTCAATCTATGCGTCCAAAGTTAAAACGGCCGTTTTTGTTTTGAGTTCATTCATAGATCGACGAATCCAGCAACATAAAAACTAGTTACGGCTACGGCCCCCTTTTTTAAATATCTTTCGTTAAATTTAAATAATCACGATAATTTAGCAGTGGCGCTAGTGTGCACGTTGATGGGCTCTTAAGCCTTTTATGATCTCTATGTTATGTTCTGTTGATAACGATAATAGTAGCTGTAGTTATAACAGGGTTAACTTTAACCCTGGTTAAAGACATTAAAGTTATAACTCTTCAAAACCAAATCACAGCTCCAGGAATAGGCACAACTGTTAATCGTGGTAAAATTTTCTTCTTCATTTCTATCGAAATGTGGTAGTAAACGGTGTTGATATTTATTAATAAAATAACACATAATCTAAACATTTAACTAATTATAAACTAAACTTAAATATAAATATAAACTAGAAGTGTATAAAATAAACTAATTGTATGAGTCACATAATTAGCTTGCAGCAAATATATATTATACAGGTTATTTAGTTAACTTGGAATGACATGTGTGTTGCAGCAAACGCTCATAAATAATTGTAAAGTATACTCACCCAGATTCCAGATATAAGAAATGCCCGCGCACGCACACAGGACACGGTATGACCGTAACCGTATGGTAACGAACCTGGGCTGTAATTATACTTGCCCGAAGAGAGCGAGGCGAAGGCTAAAGCAAACCAGTAGACACCAACACAATAGTTAAGACTGATGTCCGTAAGATCGTAACTCAGCAGATAATTATTGAACTTCCCACACAGCACAATTGTATCGAGCTTAAGTAATTATAATGGTGACTTCAAACATTGTTATGAATCAAATTCAAAAATAGAGATCTAGATTAATACAGTTTATATATATTACACAAAAAAAGGTTACTTCAGACGACTACGACTGAGGTACGTGCTGCTGAAAGTGTGTTTTTATAACAATGCTAATATTGATAAAAATTGTACAATAATAATAATCTTCCTCGCGTTATCCCGGCATTTTGCTATTATAATTGGGTATTATCAAAATAAATAATTTGTTTTATGGAACGGCCTAGTTCCGAATCTTAAGATCACATTATCATCTGGCTGGGCTGAGAACCCGACTCGGCCACACTCACCTACTAATATGTAACAGTCTGTACACTACTACATACGCGAAGCTGCAGATTGCAGCATTACCGACCCACATACATTCATCTCGGATTAGCTTTATAGTTTACGTAGTAAACGGACATCTAGTTCTCAGGCCTGACCTAAAATTCTGTATTCAATTCTAACAAAGGTGCTAAGACTGTGGCGTATGACTGTGAAGCGTTTAATTAGCATTAAACTTCACACATGCGAAATCACGGCATGGTAACTATTTTAACACATTTTCAACCCACTTCTTTTTGCGTTATTTTTTCAAATATATATAAACTCAACGTAACAAAAAGAAAATAATGGCAAATGCTGTATGTACTTACAAAACGTCGTATTATTTACCGTTTTATTTGTTAGTGTTATTCTGAATTCACGAAACTGACAGAAGTTAGAAACAACTTTTTCCGGCATTTTTTCCTGAGCTATCCGGACAGGTGTTCGAATACTGTTCGCCCGCTCTCCTAGACTGTTCACATGGCATGTTAACAAATATTTTTTTATATGGCGTGCCATTTAACACCTCGATTTAGTAAGCAAACAGTAAACGGATATTGACTTTTTTACTAGCGTACTTTGTTATTTCAAAACTTATTTCACAAGTAAGTAGTTAAGTATTTGCCTTACATTATATGTATTACTTATAATCATTTGACGCAAAATGTATCCAATGTTTTTACGTGTATTTGTGTCTAGGATGTTGGTGTATAAGATGTCCTTAGATTCTTCTTGGTTATGAGACAGTAACATTTTTTTATGTACTGTTTCTGTAAATCAATCATTTATTTTAATTATTTTAACTTTTCTTGTTTTTTTCCATTCATTGTGTTGTGGTATGCAATTGCCAAGAATGTGTATGATTGATCGATATTCATGCTTTAATTAAACTATAGAAGTGATTCTATGCCACAAAATAGAGTAATAACTAATAATTAAGGTATATCATACTAACAATAGATATCTAGAACGATTAGGTAAGGAAATCAAAAGGCTTGCTGCCAATATCTTTGATGCTACGTTGTTCACTGTTTGACAAATCCGCCTCTGAATAATTGACTACCTGTGAACAGTCGCACCATGATTATCCACTTTGTTGGTGCATTTTTAATGAAACTAACCCGTCTATCGATTGACCTGGGTCTGTCAAGCGGCAATCACGGTTAACGTGGTTCACAACCTATAAAACAATAACCTTTTTGTGTAACTCGTGTACAAAATATAAAACAAGTATTGATTCATTTCCACGACACTTGATTGTGTAGTGCGGGGTAAATATGTTCATTATACCGTGAAGTCAAGTGCTGGATCGATTTAATACTCATTACAGTGAAGGTTAAATAACCAAGTTATTCAAACGAAACCTTAGTTTCTTAATTGGGTGTAGTTTAGATCATACTGATATGAGGGTTGGTTTCTTTGAGGATTTTGTTAGGTAGGTAATGTTAAAGTTACCTAGTTAATTCTCACTGGTTGAAACGGATTTTTGTTAACTACGTAAGATATTCGAACCAAACTTATTAAATTTGGTACAAAAATAGTGAAGTGTTTATATACCTGACCTGTTTGTCAACGAGCAACAACTATGGCACTGGAAATACCGTGTCAATAGTAATCGTAATACAGCATCCAAAGTTAAAGGCTTTAATAAATATATAGATTAGTTTAAATCAAATAATATTGTATTGCCCGTCACAAAAAAGTGAACTTCACGGTAAACAGTACTTACGGAACCATTTATTGTTATACCGACATATTTATTTGCCGTTGTGTGCTCGCCTAGCCGAAGGCTATTAGCCTATTATTTACCCAGAATCTTAGCTGTAAAACTACACTCCCACTAATTATAAAAAACCGGGCAAGTGCGAGTCGGACTCGCGCACGAAGGGTTCCGTACCATAATGCAAAAAAAAAAAAAACAAAAAAAAAAACGGTCACCCATCCAAATACTGACCACTCCCGACGTTGCTTAACTTTGGTCAAAAATCACGTTTGTTGTATGGGAGCCCCATTTAAATCTTTATTTTATTCTGTTTTTAGTATTTGTTGTTATAGCGGCAACAGAAATACATCATCTGTGAAAATTTCAACTGTCTAGCTATCACGGTTCATGAGATACAGCCTGGTGACAGACGGACGGACGGACGGACGGACGGACGGACGGACGGACGGACAGCGAAGTCTTAGTAATAGGGTCCCGTTTTACCCTTTGGGTACGGAACCCTAAAAATCACAGTAGAATGGCAGAGAAACGGAAATAAGGCATCCAAACAATTTAAAAATTATCTTAATTGACTCTACCATTTCAAGCAATAACTCTGGCATACAAACTAACATTAGCTATTTTATGTGGCAAGATACAATTACTGAGATCCGTTAATATAGATAATGGCATAATTCATATTCTGAAGCCGTTTGTGCCGTTGCGAAGATGATCTAGCTATAACCTAACACAACACCTTATGCTATGTAGGTATACGTACGGTGTTTACCATGTGCAATATACTTCTCAATCAGAAGATGAAACTGTTTGTAAATATGCTTTATGATTTGCATACATTATTGCATTTGTATATACTTTGCATAAATTAAAATTAACTATTCACTTTATACATATAATTTATGCAGATTATATAGAACATCGATAAACAATTTGATCTGACCAAGATGATTGATTTAGTTAATCGGTAGAACGTCATATTTAGTAGTTAAAGAAAATTAATGAAATCATCTGATCTGTCTGATACATGTAACTATATTGATCTAAAATCTAAATAATCGTCATGTTAATACTATTTCCTCGTTAATTAAAGCAACATGGTGTGCACTTCACAATAAAACATTAAATGTTGGTAGACTACAATAAAAAATCGAATTTATGAAGACCATTATCGCCATAAAGATCAGGGAACGGACCTACTGACTCGATGGTCAGATTAAATATGCCTGTATTCAACAGTTAGTGAATATGGGCTGAACAGATAGAGAGAACTACTAGTTGACGACCGGTCTGGTCTAGTGGATAGTGACCCTGTCTGCTAAGCCGATGGTCCTGGGTTCGAATCCCAGTAAGGGCATTTATTTGTGTGATGAACACTAATATTTGTTCCTGAATCATGGTTGTTTTCTATGTATATAAGTATGTATTTATCTATATAAGTATGTATATCCTCGCCTAGTACCCATAGTACAAGCTTTGCTTAGTTTGGGGCTAGGTTTGATCTGTGTAAGATGTCCCCTAATATTTATTTATTTATTTATTTATTAACTTATCAAGTAGTTACCAAGTTCCTCCTGTTAATCATAAAAAAAGTTAAGCAGGCCGTCATATATTAAATTAGGATTTCAAATGTTCACTATAGTAATGACATCTTTGTTCGTTGTTTTAACATAGTCTAAAGGATATTTTTTTAATCTGCGACTTATTTATTTATTTAATGCTCTCCGTTTAAAAATATCCACTGTTATGTATTAAAACAAATGACATGTCTATACATATACAGTAGACATGAAGAACAAATCAATAGCCCTAATCATATCTGTTGACCGATTGTTCACGCAATGTGTAATGTACCTGATATAAAACCTGCGTCGAATATTTTAATTCACAATGGTCTATTCTGTATACATATTGTAGCTTTAAAACGTGTAAAAGTTGTTTGAAGCTTCAGCGGTCGAAGCCCTCGTCACGTCGTCCGCTGACCAAAATAATTGTAGGTCATCTGGAAGTTTCTCAATAATAACAACTGATGTCAATAATAAAAATGAATGGTGAATTTCAAAACAAAAGCTACAATTTTTTTATGTATTTACCCGAATTATGATGGTATTGTCATTATAGTGGTTCTGAATAAGTGCTGTAGTTACACACATGTCTGTATATATTTTTGTAAGCTTCATGTAAATGTGTCTAGTTCTTTGACACGCCTTGCACCTGCAGTTCAAACAAGTTGTATGATCTTGACATTTGTCTATTTTAAAGTGTGATACAGGATATATTCATGGTACTTGGTCACGCGTAGACACTTGTATACATATATAATAATTAAACTGTACCTACAGTAATAACAGTAGTTGTAGTTTTCTCAAAAAGTGTGTTAATATTTCGATTTCAAATTTGTATCTCGTCATTAATATCAAATTAGCATCAAATCAAAAAACATCCCTATTTTTCTGTATTTTTTATTTGTCTTTCTTCTGCGTGTGAACAGGCATAAATACGAGCATAAGCGACGAGGCATAAATAGAATGCAACGCAATCAGGTGTGCCTCGTACATTAGCACAACGGCATTTACAAATTTAGCGGCTATTTCCAGCCTCACGGAAGCTAAGGCGCCTATTTATATTAAGACAGATTTGAACGTAAATAATCCGAGTTAACGCCTTATCGGTAATCGGTCCGACGTTTTTGAAATATAATATGACTGCAGTGTGCAAAAAATATTGTGCGAGCAAAGGTCACATTTACTAGATCGATGCCCTGTCAACGCGCGAGGGCGCGATTTCCGGTCCGATTTATTAACCAACCGACTTTTCGCTAGTTCTGGTTGTGCTGCACTGAACTTGTTAGTAGAGTAACTGATGACTGATTACTTGGTTTTAATGTCGACGGCAAAAGAGAATCGAGATTGCGCTACTAATGACTAATGACCTACAAATATTAACACAGTGATACCCTCGCATTACGCAAAGACCTATCCGTCAATTATCACTTAACCTCTTAAAACTGTGATAAGGAGTATAGTGAATTGAGTTTCTAGCGACACGGAGAATTCTACCGAGTAATTAGTTACTGCTGGTCTTGTGAATTGCTCACCGAGCGTATATACACGGGTCGGAGGCTCAGGCCGACCAGTGTAACTGTGACCCCGAGAACCAGAAAGGAACCCACTGATTAACAGTCCGCCGGACGGTATCGGCCTGACAGTTGTTCGGAACTGTCAAAATTTTGTTCTAACTGACAGGCCGATACCGTCCGGCGGACTGTTAATCAGTGGGCCCCACAAGAACTACGCGTTATTTAAAAACGGACGTTGCGTTGGCTGGTTGTCTTAACAATTCTCTCGCCTGCTCTCGATAATTCGAATCTCTGAGATGCGATGAATTGATGCAATACGCGCGTCATGCATCCTTGTGATTTTCATTCAGGGTGGCCACTTTCTGGAAAACCGGGAAAACCGGGAAAAGTCAGGGAATTGTCAGGGAAATTTAATGGAGGTCAGGGAATAAAAATTGTCTCTGTATGTACATAATATAAGTACATAATAAAATAATAAAAAAATATTAATTTTACCATCTGCAAACATTATATTATATCTACTATAATTAGTCTAACGCATTCACTGCCAGGGGGCGTGGCCTAGGAACAAACTTGTATGACGGTGGACGCACATTTGCGTCGGGGGCAGTGAATGTGCTAACCTGTTCACTTTAAAAACCCGCAAACGATGTACAGATAAGCCGTTTGGCACACGCATACCTACTAGAGGTCAAAACAAAATGTTTGACCCGCAGTTCCTAAAAATATTTCCCTTAGGAGGGGAGTGCTGAGTCATTGTTTTTTTGTATGGGAAAGATTTTTTTTTTTCAGAAACTTATTGTGTGTGGTATCATATGAAAGAGCTTTTTGAGGCGATTCTAAAACTATACCACATCATTACATTTCAGCCATTTTTTTTATGATTAAAACAAAAATAATTTTCAAAACATACCAAGTTTGAGCTTCTCCAGATACGATATGGCTGATTTTTTTTTTTGTATAATATACCACAAATGATACGTGATATCCTCACATCTAACCCTAATAAAGCAATTTTGAAAATAATTTCATTTAGTTTTTATTTTTATTTTTCAATAATACTAAGTGAATACAGTCCTACTTCAGTACCTATTTTACGAAACTTAATGGAACTGTACTGCAGATACGGTGCATATTAATCATAAAATGATACGTAATATCCATATATCCAACGGGAAATACCTCTCTACTACAGTTCCATAAGTCTCGTAAAATAGGCACTGAAGTAGTACCGTGTCACTGTAATAATGAAAAATTAAAAACAAAACTAAATGAAATTATTTTTAAAATTGGTTTTTTGGGGTTAGATATGAGGATATCGATATCACGTATCAGTGGTATAATGTACAAAAAAATAATAAGCCATATCGTATCTGTTTCTAAAAAATTTTTTTATCCCATAAAAAAACAATGACTCAGCAAATTTTTTTAGGAACTGCGGGTCAAAAATTTTATTTTTACCTCTAGTATGCGTGTGCCAAACGACGAACCTGTACATCGATTTGCGGTTTTCTATGATATTGGGGTCGTACGTCTGACGCTAAATAGGTTAATAATAGATAACGCTATATCCTACCACGGCAGTATAGACAAAATAAATATTAAAAAAAAATGATCCACGCGGCTCGTAATGCTCACTCCTTGTACACGGAGCAGCTACACAAAAGGATGGAAGATTTAAGTCCAGAGGCGAAAATCAGAGCAGAAAAAGGGATCATCCATTAATTACGTCACACGAATTTCTAGGCTTTTTAACCCCTCCCCCCTCCTTGTCACACTTGGTCACATTTTGCAAACCCCTCCCCCCCTGGTGTGACGTCACATTTTAGGCAATTTTGTTTTCAACGAAATCGACTCGGCATTCTTTTTTTAATAAAAAAAATATTTTTGTAATATAAATATTAGTAATTTTATAACACAACGAAAGTTACATCCAAAATCTCATTATTTAACTGTACAGCGAATAAAAAAATATAAATTAATTTTCGGTTACTGATGAAGTTAAAGTGACATCACAATGTTTGTGACTCCCCCCTCCCCCATGTCACAACATGTCACATTTTCTTGACCCCCTCCCTCCCCCTAAACGTGTGACGTAATTAATGGATGACCCCAAAAGAAAAACTGCGGAAATGGTCAGAGAACTAGAAACAAAAAGGCGAAAAATTCTCGAAGGAGCTGCCAAAGAAGCGTTATTGGAAAAACAGATTACCAAGTTGCAATAGATTTTGTTATATCAAAAAATTATTTAAGGCCTTGTATGTATAAGTTACGCTTATGGTTTAGTATGTGCACTAGTGCTGCACTCTGGCGGCAAAACATTGCAGTAATAAGTACTCCCTATTATTTTTTATCGGGCTATTTCGTTCAATCATGTATCGAGTACGACCACGGTCTTTAATATATAATGAATTTTAATTTCTTTTTTATTTTGTTTTATTAAAACAAATAGTTTTTCTTAATAAACTGCTTAAGTATTAAGTAACATCAATTTCAAGGACATTGGGTGTTGAAAGCCCCTTAATTTGTGTATAAAAGCGGTTTTATTTCATTTTTTCCACGATTTTAACAAGTCTACAAAATTTTCGGTTTCGACAAAAAAACATGTTTCGGTCGGACACTAAAGATTTTTAACCGACTTCAAAAGATTAGGTTTCTCAATTCGTCGCTTTGGTACCATAATACGCAAAACGTTGAAGTCTAGTACTTACTAATACGATTAAGGTCGGTATAAAGTGTTCCCTTTAGTATTTCTCGCTGGATTATATTATATGATACATTTAATATCCAATAAATTCAGTAGTCCTCTGTACCGTTTCAATTGGTTTTTCCTGTACAGCTTTCAACAAAAATAAATAAATTATTGGGTAATTGTATGAACTGTTGTATGAACTGTGATAGCAAATTACAATTTATAAATACAATGAAACAGTACAAAAACGTCACCTGACGTAGGATGTGAACCCACGACTTCCGTCTAACTATGCTTTCGCTCTTACCAACTGAGCTATTCAGATACTAGGTACTTCTTATTATTTCCGTTTTTGTATTATTTCATTGTATTGATAAATTGTAATTTGCTATCAGATAATTCTGCAAAAACTCAAAAATGTATTCCAATTATATATTTTATATTTATTACATTTAAGATTATGGTCAGGGAAAAACTTGAAAAAACGCCTGGAAAACCGGGAAAAGTCAGGGAATTTTGGTTATAGTAAAGAGTGGTCACCCTGTTCATTATTACCGAACTCCTAGCATCTTGTGACCTTTAATATAAACAAACGTGATTTTATTTATTTTGGTCACAGAATTTTAGAAGGGTGACTGAATGTGAACAGTGTTCGTTTAAATTTATGAATAAGGGCATGATATGAATAATAAATAGCTGGTAGTCTTTATACATAGATAACACCTATAATGTATTCTTCTACATGAAAAGGGTTTCATTACATCAGTCATTTTATAAAGTTATTCAACATATATATATATATATATTATTTGTGTGATGAACACTAATATTTGTTCCTGAGTCATGGGTGTTTTCTATGTATATAAGTATGTATTTATCTATATAAGTATGTATACCGTCGCCTAGCACCCATAGTACAAGCTTTGCTTAGTTTGGGGCTAGGTTGATCTGTGTAAGATGTCCCCAATATTTATTTATTTATTTATATTTTAATTATGATAAAAACTGACCAAGTCAAATCTAACCTACTTTAAGATCTCACTTTTTTTTTTAAATAACAGCAATTGTTATAGGTATCCAATAAAGCAAAGAAATAGAGTTGAATACTTGTTCATAATGTTATTTTGTTCCTATAAATACATATTTGGATTTTTCATAGAACTTGGCACCCACTTAGATCTTCATTCTTTTTGCGGCGAAGCCCACAGCCAAACATAATTTTTGTATTGAACTTGGCTCTCCTTTTTTACATTTATGTTTTTGGTGGGATATCATTACTTTTTGTAAAGAAAACTAGGCAGGTATTGAGATTTAATGTTACGACACACCGTTAGCCGGTTGTTTAGCGCGTATTACAAGTTTTTTGTCTGGGGACACCACATATTTTTTTACTTAACTTTATTTTTATATTTCTGTTATATAGCAAATATAATAATACATATATTGGGATAGTTTCAAATATCTGCTTGTAACGGTTCCAACGCTAGGTACTATATGTAAGTCAGTCAGTGCTAAAATTTACGACTTTTTGACCTTCATATCTTTATAACCGTTTGAGCTAGCTTCATGAAATTTGGGCTTCTAGATGTCCTTATAGATATAACACACGTAGTTTTATGTGTTTACGTTAAAGAGGTTTTGAGTTATAGAAGGGTCAAAAGTGGCACCAAGTGGTTCGTGTAATATTACACTCGGCGCTGGCTAGCCAGTTCCTTTGCTTGAACTTGGCTTGACACGCTGCCGCGTGTCTAGATAACAATTCGTTTATAATTCAATTCGGTTAAGGAAAACAGATGTTGACAAATGATGAAACATCGCACAGGGAAAACTGGTCTCCTGACTTTGAGCCCTTTGAGAGTAATGCTATCAGTGTAGGTTGAGGTTGTTGAGGATTACTATATAGTTTGTATCTTTAGGTATTTAAATAAAAGTTAACAAACAATTTGTAAATTTTCGGGTAGTCATTTCATTTGTTGGTTAACAGAACAATTACAAAACCGCCTGGATCAGTCACTGAACGACCTGACTTTAACCTACATTATTTGATCGTGTAATGTTTGAACTGAACTGGCTTAAGGAACCATTTGAGGGTAGATTTTGTTTACTTTTATTTAAATACCTAAAGATACAGAGTATAGGTATTTTACATCAGTCATACATATACATACCAATATAAATGTATGTATGTTTAAGTAACGTCAGTACTGGTATCCTTCGTACCGTACCTGTACGGTTACCATCAGTTTGTCACTGACATAAACGCCGTCGAGGACGTAATTTACTTTCTATACATCTCGCTCGCACTCGCATATTAGTGCAAACGGGATGTATAGAAAGTAAATTACGTTCTCGACGGCGTTTATGTCAGTGACAAACTGATGGTAACCGTACTGTTTACAAGATCGATCACCAAAAAACAATATGTAATTATCTTAATACTCTACTATTTATTCATAAGATTATTTTCAAGGAAACGAGGGATTCCCTTTGCGTCTACTGTAGATATTAGTAGATAGTTATCTACGTCAACAACCCCCTAAATACACGCGGTGACGCCAAAAAAGGTCAATCTTTTCGGCCTAGTCTGACCCAATTCCCACCCACTCGTTGAACACCATCATTATCTATTTCTACGTGATTGGCCGAAAATAACATGCTTAGTTGTTGAACCTAGACTTATGACGTGAAGAGATATTTCAGTTAGGGAGTAATTAATTCTTACGTATTTTAAAGATACGTCATTCAGAACATATGGAGCCCGGCTTAATTTCAGTTGAAACGTGGAAACACGATTTAATGACGTAGACTGATTATACGGGGAAAACTTTTTTTTTATGATGCTATTGTGCAGGTTCACAAGATCTATTATATCTGTGGGTACAATAGTAATCTCATATTTAATTACAGTTAACAATGTTTGTAAAGTGTTATAATTCAAAGCCGGCGGTAATCCCCTATCTTATAAAATCATTGTGCAATTGACGTGCAAAATTCTAGAAGCCATTATTACTCCTTTCTTATCTTGTATCAACTATAATAATAGTATTATATTATAATGTATACTATCGTCCCGCCCCGGCTTCGCATGGGTTAACAAATTATACACCTAAACCGTCCAAGAATCACTCTATTGATATTAGTTGAAAACCGCATGAAAATCCTTTCAGTAGTTTTTGAGTTTCACACAAACAGACTGACGCGGCGGGGGACTTTGTTTTATAAGGTGTAGTGATGTGGTAACAAAGACGTTGGCGATGTCCCATGTGTCCCGTTTGGACATTTTTGTTATATTCGGTACGGGCAAGTTAACCACTCTTTTAGTCTCTTATCTTTTGTATAACGATCGCGTTATTAAAATCCAATTTCCATGCGAATGAAAACTAAACAAAGTGTATCAAGAGAAGTATACCACTAGGTTGGAATTGGTATGGGAAATCCTTCGGTTCAATAAACGGCAGCGGAATACACCGTCTGGCCGTTCGCTACGTCACCCGCCGTCGTCGCGTCACTCATGTCGTCGAGTACCGGCAGCCACACACCCCACGATCGACACACGTAGCCCATCCGCCACCACGAGCGGACGTAACCTTATCATAACAATTAAACCTGATAACTGATAACGGACAATAATATTAAATACTTTGACGTCAATACTTTATAGCTTTTTTCCGCGATTTGTGGTTAGTTTGCATAAAGTTAGTGCGTGTGTGCTGTAACCAGCTTCAAAATTTCGAGGATATCTGATCTTCCGTCTCGGCTGTCTCCAGGTATTAATTATTAATACAATTTATACAGTTTTAGCTATCGCTCATGTTCCTAAACTACCTTTACTTGCTCATTGCTCCTTCCTCTTGCCCATTCAGTAAGACGACTAGGCATGCAAATTTCTTTTAATTAATTATAAATTTTAAAATTACCTACATAATCAAGTCTACGTATGACCGCGTACTGGACCACCGCAAAAAAATTGAATATGTTTTTATATAGTTATTAGGGTCTATGGGGTCAATCAACATTTTTAATTGTCTTCTTAACTCTTCTTACTTGTATTAATAAATTAATTTATTGTTTTCACTAGCAATTGCATTTTAAGCACCGAGACCGAACCACTGACATCGTAAATAATTTCTCTGATAATCCAGTACCTACCCTCGAATTATAAATGATGGGTTAGTGACATTTAAAAGAAGTTACTCGTATGATAAACATCATACAGCCATGAGCAAATCAGTATTCAGTATTTCACGGACTTTCGTAAAATCGGGTCTTGTTTACTTCATTATTTTTCTCTCAATTACGAGATGAAAAATCGGAATTTCCAATGTATTTATAAATGAATCGATTATACCGTGGTAGGTATACAATATACATATAGTTTTCCCAGACATGTTTACTAGTACATTGCTTGCACTTTTCAATACTAATGTAATGATGTTTTCAGAGAGTGCTTTGTATCATGTATTCGTTTTAAAAACAACTAAAAATTAATTAAGCGTATTGTCAGTAATCTCTAAAATATAGTGTGATATCCTACTTAATACATTGAGAAGAGATACTACCCTTTGTATTTATGTCGAAGATGTGACATTGAAGTACAATGTGTTGTATGGTACATATCCAACTCCAACTTTCATAAGAGGTAATAATCGGCAAGGATGATTACGCAAAGTGAAAACGTATGAATAATTTGCTCCGCAGGATTTAGGTAAAAAGAGAAACTGCCATTCATACAGCATCACTTCTTTGTAACGAACGCGCGGATGAATCATGAAAACTTTGCGTTGAAAATTGGTCTGTGAGTCACTCACTTTTTTACCGGGTGTCAATACAAATAATACCTTAATCGTTATCTGAGATCAGAATATGATGCAGGACTTTCGAAGAATTGTGTAACAGTTATGAAATGTGTCATGAGATGGGATTTTTACCAAATTACTAGTAAACAATCAAGTAAAAATTTTTAGTACTACCGCTTTATACCTATACGTTTTGGTAGGCATTATTATGTATTCCACCTCTCATGTCACAGCAATACCTACTCTTCACTGACTAGTGATCAAAGTCTGTATCTTTAGGTATTTAAATAAAAGTAAACAAACAACTTTTTCATTTTCGGGTAGTTATAAGATTTATTGGTTAACCAACCAAATACAAAACCGCCTGGATCAGTGACTGAACGACCTGACTTCAACCTGGCTTAAGGAGCCATTTGAGGGTAGATTTTGTTTACTTTTATTTGAATACCTAAAGATACAGAGTATAGTTATTCGCCATAATGTTTACGAATAGTCAGATAACAGTGTAGACAATAATAATACCTTATTAATTTTATTTGATCCTTTCCTCCAATCCTGTACGTACGTAGTTCATATAGGATTAGAGCAGGGTTAATAGATCCGCATTGCAATGCACAGATTCTGCCACAAGGTTTCCTTATAGGTATTACAACGTTCGTTATATCCTCATGGCAGGTATTAAATAACCTTACCAGAACTAAAATAAGTCAATAAGTTTTCCTGTATCATTATATGATAATTATCATCGACGGTATCGTATGACAAGCGGTTTCCACATCTCGAGAAACAAATAACCACATCGTGTTACACAATAATAGAACTGTTTAATTGTGTCTTTGTGCAACTGTGTCCTGTCGCAGCACGATAAGGCACGGACGAAGCAGTAGACGCGGTCCATACAAATCCAGGGGCACGTGGAGCAGACGTCAGCAAGATTTACGTCAAAAACAATACCTATCGATAAAGGCGTTTACAATTACAACAGTTAATTAAATAAAAAGTAGAGAGACCTCGGTTTTATTCTTCAGCACACCAACTTGTCAAAATTTTCAACATCTTTAAGGAGTTCGCTACCTTATCCTAAGAATTGGAGAAACTTCTTGTGGGGAAGAAGGTCGGTAGAGGAGAAGGATTGAAGCTTCCTTTCTGACTTTATCTGAGCGTAGAACGTATAGGTACGAATACGAGAGTTCTTGCCTTATGACAGTCTTCCCAGCAATACATCTTATATGGCGGTCTTCTCCACATCGAACCTTACTAATATCACTGTCATAGCCTATATTAACCTAAAAGCCGACTAAGCTTCTTTATGATTTCGCTATAACTAAAAATAAAAAGTATAACTAATAGAAATACTATGTGAAAAAATTAAAATGCAGACAATAGACATTTAACGGATGGTTTGTCGTCCAAAGTAATGATGATTGTTTTGTACAAAGTAGGTATCATAATAAATTAAATCCGCCATTTTAACTATAATGTATTTTCCTATTAACTTCAATGTGGTTAGTATGCAATGGCTAAAGCCTGCATTTCCTTGACGGGCAAGGGCTAA
The DNA here is from genome assembly GCF_910591565.1 of Cydia splendana. Lineage (NCBI taxonomy): Eukaryota > Metazoa > Arthropoda > Insecta > Lepidoptera > Tortricidae > Cydia > Cydia splendana. The sequence continues at coordinate 12,009,382 of NC_085972.1, read as the reverse complement.
TGCAAGTTCAAACTCATAACACTAACTAGAAAAGAAAGTTGCATTTAGTATTCAATAAGAACGAATGCGACTATAATGTGAGTTGTGAGCTGTCAAATGAATCGGCTGTTAGGGTTGATTATGCAACCGCACTTAAATAGGTGACGAGCCACTTTGAGATATCGATTACTGTAGGCATGGCATTCAACCTGGCGACTAAATGTTTTTGTTCTACATAGAGGATCATTTAATTATATAATTTGCAAGTACTGCAAATAGGTACTCGGGGCTTATGTTTTTTACTAATTTATTGTTTTATAATATATTTACAATAACAGTACACACACATCGTACCATTGTCATCGCGGAATACAATACTGTTCTCAATAGAGTTTCAAAATTTTTCTAAGGGTCGACTGACGAAAAACGAATTTTCTCAACTAAAATCTCTATTTTGTGTGTCTGTGTAGAATAAAAGCAAAAATGGTATAAATCAACTTATCCATTATACGATACGTTTAGGTGACTGAGCGGGAATCGTTGATTTTATACCAGGTTCAACATATATCACCATGAATACCTATTATTTAAGTACCTACTTGTTTATATAGTTAAGGAGTACTTTATCTGCCAGACAACAATTAGTTTGATAAAACCGTATTAGATATTAATCGCATCGAGTGTCGACATTTGCCTATGGAAAGTCTCCTTGAGCGGCAAGCGGAAATGTTGCCAACAGGGAGGCGTATTCAGAAATGTTAAATATAATGTTAATTCGATACCGATATCAGTGTATCCCTAAACTATTATTTATATCAAATTAGTACCTATCGTGTTTTACGTGTACAAATATGCCTACATGGAATGCGCTTCACGCAATTTGCTCCGAAAAATAGGAAATGCACCATTGTATTGTAGTTTCCATTGACGTTCTTTTTCAACGTTCAAAAGAGGCGATGACAATTGAGTCTAAAGTCATTTTCACTTTCTCTTACAGTCACGGGTCATACGTAGGATCTCTACGAAACCTTGTAGTTTAAATAAACATTTAGAAAAGTTTTACTTTCCAGTAAACGTCTGGTGCAACAAGCATGGAATTAGATTCAATGTCAAAACACAAAGAGGGGAAAGTGCCTATACCACTAAACGTCACCATCTGACTTTGTTGGGACAAAACGATCTAGATTTAGATATCGTCTGATAAACTAAACTAGCAAATAAAATTAAAAACAAAAGAAAGGAAATGCGTATCTTACAATCAGTCTGGTTGTAGGTACTCCTATTTAGTTGCACTACGCGCCATGTACTGTAAGTTTCAGTTTCACAAAGAGGGTTTCAGAACCTATCTATAGTAAATTAATTAAACCTAGAACCCATTTTATGTAAAAGTATTTATACGGTGTTTCTGAACATCTTATTCTTCTTTTCAACTCGAAAAGTGCTCCGGTAATCCAATCCAAAATAAATTAATTTTGGTACGGACTACGGACATGTAGCGTTTATACCTAATCAAAATTCTAAATATTACTTCTGTATTTGGTTGGTTATTATTATGGTTGCATTATTAGATTACCACTAGGAATTCTTTGTTTATCACATCGAGAAAACCCTGATATACAACAGATAAGCGTGTGCATGATCATCCTCATGATGTCAACCATTACGAAGCATGCAGGTATTCATGCAGTGTACGTGTGAATTATGTTGTTACCTTGGATCAAAATATCAATGATATGGGCATATATGTAGGTATGTACTTAATATGTAGCCGACTAGGTAGGTATACATATCTGAAAGATCATTTTACGCGTAAAATTAATAACATTACAAATTATCGGTTTCAGTCGATATACTAGCAAGCTGCAAATCGCTTTTTGTCTTTGGCGTGTGTGAATAGTTTTTTATTTGCTTTGCCATATTGATCCAGCTTGTGCCTACTTCGGCGAGTTGCTGTTATTGTATTTTAACCTATCTGCCATAATGCCCCTGCTGCTCCAATTGTACAAATACCAAATGGCGGTATATATTTGATTAAAGTGAAAACAAACTACTTTGTACCAACTTCATGTATGAAAGGAGCTCATTATAGTAGTATACACTCGTAATGGATATCGCAACAATATGATACTTATCATCTTGTAATAATATTGTTTCCATGTTTTTTCCAGTGGCGATTGCGTCAAAGTAATATGAGCTTCGTATAAGTATTATACTTAATCTGCTAGAAAAAACTGCTACATTTTTTTTCGTCTATTCTTAAATGGAATACCTACACCTACACGTTGTTTTTTTTTATGTATTCTATACTACATTAAATCAAACAGAAAAGTGCCGAGAAACCCTATCGGGTTTGTACCGACACTACATTTGTGTAATCTCGATAGTATTTACATGCGTACGAGTAGATACTGAACATTGACAATTACACGACACTTTGGTGACCATACAAATACAAATCAAGTGAAAGTGGGGCCTACTTATTATAAACGTATTGCCATGCTGAATTCATTACATGTAATGATGTCATTGGTATGCCACGCTAGCGATGTGCCCTGCAGAATGAATAATAATACGACACAGCGCGGTCAAAGTAACAACCCTATTTTCACCCCTTATATTTTATAAGACTCAAAAGCACACTTTATTAGTTAAAAAAAATGTAGCGTAACGTGACTCGGAGGCTGAAAACTAAAGGGTGACTCAAACGTATTGATATATTGTTTAATACATTTCAGACAGATTTAGAAATACCTACCTACTGATCAACCTATACAGTACGATTACATTTATGATATTTACGACATATTATATGTACATTTATCAACTTCTTCTACAAAAATAATCCGAAATAACAACGAAGGTACCTCAAGATATCTGCAGCTTTTAAATGTAACAACATGAATTTGTAGTGATGAGTTAAAGAAATGACGTAATAGGTATCGCTTCGACGTTTATTCTGTTATCCTAATCCTAAGCAGCCCTAGTTCCCGCTTGCTACGAGTAAGCCGCAAAATAAAGTAATTCAACAATTTTGTAATGAGTAGTTAAGACAACTACCATTACTAGGTTCAAACATAGCGTGACATTGGCCACACAAATGATTTAAATGACATAATATCGCTTTGTCGTTCGTCATGTAATCTTAAGCTCAGTAGTACGTGCGGCCCTGGTCGCCGAATAGCCGGCATCGGCAAGCCTCCGGCTACACATCTGAAGGTTAAGAACGAACACGTAGCTTCCGTGTCGAAAGGTCGGCGACTCCAAGCGAGTTTAGCAACTTATTTTGATTCACCTTTCGCCTAAATATAGATCAGGCCGTTTTGGAGCGTAACTTGAACTCATGTTGGGTAGCAACGTGCCTTCAAATACATATATAAAATATAAATATCTATCGCGGATAAGATTAACTAGTGAAACAAAAGCTGATTATCTAGTAGACAAAAACTTTGGTAACAAACGCCATACGTGTCAGCTTTATTTAATAGCAAATTTTTTCAATACTTGCAAACCTTTAAGTAAACCTACATACTCACATAGTGATTTTACAATATGCCAATGACTAACAACAAAAGTGGTTTAAGTTCAACTAAACTTATATTAAACTTAAAACGTTCGTAGGTAATTTTTCTGACCTTAAATAAATTATACATATGTATGTATACCCTTTTGGTTTATGTGGTTTTATACGATTCCAATTGTGTGTTGAAAAGTTTTTTGGAAAAGTGCCAGAAGAGCTGGATAGCATTGACATGTCACACCTTCACAACATAAATGCATCGTAATTATGAATTTAGGAGGTTGCAATTGCAATCTTGTGTTGGCCTAATAAATTTAAAATATGATAGTAGCTTGTTAAACCGCATGTTCTTTTGTTTTGGAGCGATGTGAGCAATTGTTGATGCTCACGCGCCGCCGCGCCGACACGGCCGCTGCGCGCGGGCAGCGTGGCCTGCGCTGCATCCACTCCATACAATTCCTGTAGCCAACCTTTTCTACAAATTACCCACCCACAGCCATTGTACTAAACAAGTACCCGTATCGCACTGACACAATAGTTTTGTTGTCTAATTTAAACAGTTACAAACATAAAATTGCGATGTTTGATTTCAACATTAAAACTCACTTAATGACTTCTGTTTGTTTCAGGTAAGGATCCAGACTTGAATGCCGACATAAACGAAACGATTACTCATATTCCAGTTTGTAGCTTTATTACATTTTTATTTAAAAATCAGTGAGTGTCCGGAAACCCGCATCCTGGACAGAGTGCGGCGATGCACTAGACGTATTTACTTGCACTCATGGTGCCCATAAGCCCCATTAAGCTTAAGTAGATCCATTTAAAATTGATTTGTGCGTCGACTCGTAAATTACCTCAACGAAATTAGGCCAATGGATTTCTCAGTTAACAGTTTGATATGTAATTAAACGAATGAAATCACACGTATCTATAAATACTCGTAATATTACACATAGGTAGTATGAAATTCAATAGGGATCGAGTCATCATTTATTTTGTGTAAGAAATAAAGTTTAGTTTTAAGTAAGCATTCATTATAACGTATACATGTAAGTAATAATTTTACCATTAAGAATTAGATATCGTATGTATAATGATCAGCAAATATCGAACGCATACGGATACCGAATATGATCTAATTACGCAGTCAGTAAAAATGCATTAATTATGACGTCCGATATGACGTTCGTCCTTAGTACTGAATGAATTAAAAAGTCTATAAAAAGCAGATTAATCGGATAGAGCAATTATGAGTTCATTTATTAACAATGAAAAATCAATTACAACTCTAGTCACGTTACGCCAAGATACGACGCATATTATAAGTGGTGTAGTTTAGGTTCTCTGCTATATCTGCTTATCTCGAGTATATACACATATGTAGCTACTACTCCCGCGAAAACTAATAAAGTTGGTAAATAAACATATTGTTGTTTTTCACGGAATTTCCAGAGGATTTTCGCGTTGTCTTCTTGCTCAAGTTCCTACTAGTCTGTCCGAGGCTACATAATGTGTGAGCATGCAGTTTGCAGGCTAGCTGGTTGTTTGCGCAGCGCACGTAATGCTTGCCGAAAGCTAGTCAGTCAGGTTCAGAATACGGAAGAATTGATACGTAATCTAGTGTTTGCAGGCCCGTGCTCTACCATTAATACATTTTATGGTTTAAGAGGAAAGGGAACAGCCGCTTCTCCATACAAAGTAGTCCCCATTTTCCTCTCTGGATATTGACATCATGGAAAATATTTTTACATGATTTGATGTAAGTATATTAACCATAGCTCATGTTATGCCAATATGTACCGAGTGCTTACTATTTATGTAATAAATGGAACAACAAACTATTTCAGTGTCAAAAGTTCAATGAACCACGGACATAAAATCTGTTTATTTCGCATATTGAAAATACTACTACTTATTCGAAAATTTGGCAAAGCAGCGTAGTTATTTATTTTGAGCTTTCCTATCAACATACAAAATACGTGTGTCAGTATTTAAATGGTTTGTTTACATTATTGGTGGATTTATTTGTGGCTAACAAAATTAAGGATTTTTGCACATATTAGATCTTAAAGTCCTACATATATCTGATCGCTTAAACACCGCAGTCTGAAAATGAATAGGCACCCATAACAATATGTCATTTTAAACCGGAGAAAACATAGTCATGCTAGATTGTCTGCTCATACAACAAAGGGCCTAGGAAGGCAATGGAACCTCAGAAACCTTCGCTTTATCCTATAAATTATCTATAGTTTTGCCTTGATGACTTGTTTTACTGTTTCACAATTTTAAGGGAATTCCCTTCCTTATGCGGCAATGTGAAGGTCTGCCGCCACTCTATTTTACTCATTTCCTAATAATTGCCTTCTATTTTAGGAGCACTTCTGCTGTCACCGATCTGACTACCTGTGCGAGGCGATGGCCTCGCGGGCCGGGACGAAAATATCTGTGAATGCTCCTAAATACGGGTTATTTCAAGTTATTTGCTGTCGCGGTGACATCATACCGGATTATTTAAAGCATACCGCATTAAATTAAAACGCATTACTTATGTCTATGGCGAAGTTAGGAGCTCACCTTCCCAACTTCCAACGTGGAAACGTGTTCTGAGCACGTTTTAAATTATAGCATTTATATTTTATATATTTATGAAGGTATTTGTTTATTAACATAATATAAATCTATTTAAATAACTTAATAACATGCTCTATTGCGTCAGTAAAAGATTTAAAAAATCAATAAACTTGATTGCCTAATTTGTTATTTATAATATAAATCTTGTTTGTGCGCGAAAAATATTAACTAGAAAATATAATATACTCGTAGGTATCCATTTAGTAGCAATGATTAGTCTCGTTTTTAAAATAGCTTGATTTTTTGTTCGTAGGTATCGATTATATAGCAGTTGAACAAAAACATGTTATTCAGTCGATCGTGCTACAAATCGCCGGCTATCAACACGAACTGACAAAAGTGGAGTGGAACATTCTCTAATGGTTCAATAGGACCTATCGCCGCCGTTCGCGTCACCTTGGGAGACCATGATATGGCATTCTACGGGGCGGTCGATAGTCCCGCAAAAAAAAACATAAATTAAGAAATGTTGCGTAATATTGCGAAACACTAAATTAAATATTTATAGTGCGCCTACGAACTAAACGCTAAAAACATTTAATTTCTCTTGTAATTTATAAATCACAATAGCTAAAACATTTGGCAATTTTTTTTTATACATATCTACCTAACCTACAAAAGTTTTCTGGTATGGTGTTCATTCACTAGTAGTTTGGTTGCAGTTACCTACCTACATACAATATGCAATTGTTGTGTCGTTGTAGTATTTCTACTTTCGACAAGTTTTAAGTCCAATAAGAACTAGTGCAACCAAAGCGCACAATGCCGCGCCTTATTGCCGCTGCGCTGACCGCCCAGGGATGCTCACAAGTCGTAAAAGAGCTCGTAAAGACGACCGCTTTCACGACCTGCTCCTATATGTAATATACGTACTTACCACTTACCTACCTTTATGTATGAGTAGGTACCTATAATTATGTACACTTATACCACTAGTAGGTACCACTTATGTCGTCTAGCTTCCTTCAATGGCTAAATAAGGTATGCTAATGGATGAGCTACCTATTTGTAATCTGGTGGGAACGCTTTGCATAATTAGCTTGCTTACTAGTATGATTCTACAATTCACTCGTATTTGATAAATAACGTGATTTTAATTCATGCAGATTTTTTTTTGCAACATTTCAAAGAAAACTTACTAATTCAAATTACCGCGAAAATCGAATATTGAATTTTCGTTATCTGCCTCCCTAACGCTTGAATATCCAAGTGTTAGAGAAGCAGATAACGAAAAATCTGTCTCTTATTATAGCAATAACTCCTCGAGACTTACAGGTATCACCGGAAACTTCTGGAAATAGCTTTATGTGTTTATTATTATATATTTTAGACATTTTAAAAGTAGGTGTCCTAAGATAAAAGCGATTGATTTTGATGTATGTGCATTTTCTTAACATAACTACGAGTACCTTAATCAATAATGGTGTTGACATACCTCTTAGTAACTATTTTTATTCAGTTTTATTTAAAAAATACGCTTGTTTTGCCCTAAATCTAAATAAAATTAATGGTTCTAGATTTTTACATGATTATGATAGTATAAATTACATTTTTTAATAAGTTACGCAATAAATAAGTACATAATTGTATTAATGCGGGCGGAATTTTCATTTTTGGTATTTATTTACTCATCAGCAACACCTAAACTAAACGTCCAAATCAATAGATACGTACGTAACTCGTAAGTCATAATTTTACCGTTATCAGTGTGCATGTGAAAATATTTAACTGTCGTGCACATTCTTTCATGCTCGAATGCTTTTGTTATAATAACCAGTGCAATTAATGTATATACCTATTAACACTGTAAGTACTAAAAATATGTAATAAATTATATGAAACATAATTTGCAACGAAAATATTATTAAATAAAAGATAAGTAGGTAATGCCTGTAAGTTCTGTAAGATTATGCATGTTAGCTACAAAAATCATAAACCTAATAAACAAAACTGGTTCTGTCTAAAAAAACCAACTGTGCAATTCCGACTAACTACTCAAACTCCTAGTACGAGTCTCTAGCTCTACTATTAAAAGGAACATATTAGACTCACTGAAACCGTCAGCGATTATAGTTCGTTTTTTTTAGCATTAGAAATAAGGTAAACAATCTTGATGTGTATTTTAATTGAAAAACACATTTTAAAAATAAGTTACGGCAAATATGTAACAATTATGAATCTAATACGATAATTTATATTCTTCTGCTTTCATAAGTAATAGTTACTGATTTTTGAAAAGCGTTTTTCAATTAAAAGACATGTCAAGATCGCTTACCTTCTTTCAAGTTCTTTCTAATGCTAAAAAAAACGAACTATAAGGAAGATCCCATTGTGATTACGAAAGGCTTACGAAAGTTATGTACATCTGCCGAATGCACGAAAGGCTTTAGCCTAGCTTATAGTATGTAACCGCTATGTAATGCGCTAGCACCTAGCTTCCTAGTTGAAGTTAATCTGGTTAACGAATATGACTTATCGTGTTACGGGAGTTGGCGCCGGCGAAGCCCTACGCGTGGGTGGTGGCTTAGAAGTGTCGCCTACCGGACCGCGGCTGCCTATGCCGGTGTATTTATAATCCTGTGATAAATATAGGTAGTCGTAATCTCTAATTATGTAACGAAGTTAGTAAGGTACCTACTAGCACGAATTTTCTTCTCTGAACATTTTCTTTTCTGATTTTTTTTTAATTTCGTTCCGTGCTACTTAGGTATATTAGGTATTGTTACTTGTTAGGTATTGTTTTTTTTTGTTCGTACTTGAGTTTTTATTACGATAACACTAAATGTTTGTTTGCCGGAAAGGGAAATTCCAAGAAATGCATATACGACTATTTATTTACATGCAGGGGCAAGATTGTGGCTTCGGAGATATCCGCACTCGGTTATCAGGCTAGGTGCTCTATGGGAGATAAGATCTCATAAATACATATACATACTTGCGCAGTGTGTTCGCGAGTGAGTTATTACACGGAAGCTGAATTTGTAGATTCATTTTTAAATATAAAAACGTAGAGTACATGTGAAAGTTGGCGATTAAATACTTAATTTACTACCTCTTGAATTGAATCAACGAAGAATGCCTTGGCCATATTTGTATCCAGGAATTACTTCCCAATCTAACATAGGAGGAGCCTCGGTTTGTAAGTTATAAAACTTTATATTATATCGATACAATTCTTTTAGAGACAGAAGTCCTTTCGATCATAAAGTGTCCAGGTAGATTTGACGGCAAAATATGGTCCGGAAAATTCAATAGGACTGACCTCGCCTGACCTGGAATGACCCTATCATTATCGATACGCCCCCACCGGAACGAATCAAAGGAAAGCTTTCACTTTCCCGCGGCGTGGTATACACGCCACGGTAGCCATAATGGCAGTCGGATGTTGACATACTAATGTGGGTATTTATGTGGTGTCCGCGGCGCGTGACCACCCGTGGCTCGGCCGAACTTGACCTACATCTCTCGAGACGAGACCATTGTCTTCGTCCCGGCCTCGTCGACCCGCCGCTTCACATCTTACATTTTTCCTCAACAAGTCAACACTTACAGAACCCCACTTCACCTAACGACATTCTGATTGAGCTCGAAACGAACTCCCACATTTCGCCAATGACAGTTTGTGCGAACTCACTAATGCCTCTACTTTGCGTTTACCTATTTGATATTTACATATTATTTCATGTAATTGTGAACTTTCCCAGCTTTCGATTTGAATCTACCAGTTTCCGAATCCCGTTAGATGCGCTGCCCTACTGAGCTTAATATGAACACTTTCCATGTTCTGACGAGCTGGTGCTAAACGAGTAATATGTCTACAAATTTATTTAGTTGCAGTAAAAGTGGGCTAGATATTCAACAAACATTGGATATATAATTTAGAAATTAGAAAAATTCTGAGAATGTGCAGAGTCTAACGAAGAACTACGACGTCACGCAAAAATTTCATAAGTTCTTCGTTTGGTATGGAAGGTATCCGAATAGTGCTAACCGGAACTCTATATTAGGTAGGCACAAAACCTCCGCTGTACGTATTTGTATACGTCTGATTGTCAGCGGTCTGTTTAATCTGTATAACTTAACAGTGGTACGAGTAATAAAAATAAAAATTGAAAGAGGGTCGTAAGCTTGGGGCTTAGGTATAGGTAGGTAAAAGAAACGTGATTATTTCGCCGTTATGTATACCTATCAATAAATATGTCAAATCTTCCATTCGAAGTGGTCCTGGTAAGAGACTCGCTTGGCCGGTTTTACAATGCATTTTACGATTAAAACTGTATAGTGTACGTTGTAAATTATTTTCCCCTAGGCCCCTAGCTTTCAACGGCCTCCTACTCCTAGTCTAGTCGGTAGTGACACTAGTGACCCTGCCTACGAAGCTGGAGGTCCCGGGTTCGAATACCGTTAAGGGCATTGTTTATTTGTGCGTTTATTACGAATAAGTGTTCCTGAGTTATGGATGTTATCTTTGTATCTAAGTACATATATGTATCTATTTATATATAAGTATGTAGTATATCATCGCTGTGGTATGGTATGGCACGTAGTTGGTTATTAGTTTGGCCCTAGGTCGATCTGCGTAAGACTGTACCCAAATATCGATTTATTTATTTAGAGTCTGTGAGGAAAGAGAAGTCGTCGAATGTATGGGCCCAATTCATTCCACGACTCTTCTCTTTCCGATCAGACTCTAATTACTTAGTTAAACAACTTGGATAGTTTGTCTTTGGCAAACAAAAAATTTCAGATTATGCTGGATTGTTAGAGTTAAAAATAGATGTGTGTGTGATAATACTGCATACATTAAATTGTTTTCCACCGTCTACTCATATCTCCATCAACTGTAGTGCAAAACAGATAAATTCGACCCAATCAAGTATTTGTAGTATTTGTACCTATAAAAATACTTTACCGTTATGTGTCAGTAGTGGTCGAAAGGTTAATCCTCACTATCAAAGGTCGGCAAACCGCGTCGCTAGCCGCATGTGGCTCTTTGGAAGTACGAATACGAATCGTTCTAACGATAAAAGTCAATGAACAAGCCTTTGTTTGTTTCCAGGCATGTCTCTCGACGAGGGCAGACAGTCGCAGCGGCCGTACCGCTACGGTATGGTGCTGCTATGCGCCGGGGCGCTGATCAACTGGCTAGGACTGGCAGAGGATTACGCCGAGCCGGTGCGCTACGTCGGCGTGGCTTGCATCGTGGCCGGTGCGCTGCTCATCTGCGCCGCCATGTGCTGCTGGCTGCAGTCGCCCGCGAGGCAGCCACACAACGAGCGCTCCTCGCCTGACACACATCAGGTCAGTACTGTCATAATATTTTGTAATACAGTACTCAAACTCCTGTCCTAATACTGCCTGGCTCACCCTGTACAATGGTTACAACGGGTTACGATAGTAGTAGTTGTGACCCCTGTAACTTTCATTTTAATTCTAAAGACGATTTCATTTCACTTTAATGGTGCTGCCTTTACTAAGACATGTTTTTCGCCCATATCTTTTCAAACGTTTAGAAATGCGCATTTAAAACCGCCATTCATGGCTCCACTCTAATATTAAAAATCACATGTTTAACAAATTCAGGTCATCCGCTTCACGCTGGAGATGATAGTAATCTACCATTCAACACATAGTTTTTTCCTCGCTCTGATTGTCGCGCTTTAATGTTGTTGTACCTTGACATTCATTCAGTTTTTTTTCTGCCTACAACTTACAATGATTTGTTCGGTTACAGATCGACGACCCTATCCACGTGATATCGATGCCGGACGAGGAGACGATGCAGCAGAAGCCGCCGGACTACGACACGGTGGCGGGCGCGCCGCCGACGTACGACGACGCCATCAAGCTGAACCCCGCGCGGCTGCTGCTCGCCACCAGCAGCGCGCACGTGCACACGCCGCTGCCGCCTGTGGACGCGCCCTCCGTCATCCCCGGCCAGCCTGACGAGCTCGCCCCCGTGCACCGCACGCAGATCCCCAAAACCCCTCCTCCCCCCTACAGACCGACCCACGCCATCAGATGAACCGCGCCCATGTGCTACTGTTACTTTAAATCGACTGCTGTTTCATGTGATGGAACTTTAGGCTAAGGACTCGACTCGAGTCGATATTGAAGCCCCGGCAATGCTACGGTATTATTTATTGTACGTACATATCCGCGCATGAAACGATCGTTTGTTAGATTGTCGAGCTTAGCGATGCGTACTTATGTGATATTAAGAATGTAATTATTAAATACTTAATATTAATTACTGTACATAAATTTTTTTGTAAACAAGTTTTGTTGAAAGTATCTTAGGATAAGTTATGAACCTCTTCCAATTGTTATTACTATGAAATTTTCCTACATATGCAACTTGATGAAGTTGAGTTTAAATTGTATAAAATCAATAGTCATGAGATAATGTGTGTGTGGGAGTGTCTCAGTTGAGCTGGGACAGGACAAGCAGCAGGCTGCCCGGGTGTGAAGCCCCAAGTAGGTGAACTGACGCAGTGTTCGACAGTACACGAGGAACACGAAGGCAAAAGTGAATACCGACTTATAGCTTAGCTTTCAAGATGTAGATACTTATCTTCACAACAGTAGTTCTGTTGGACACTTTACTTTTTCCTTAGCATATTTCTCTCACGCTAACCTAGCCAAAGCTGTAGCTTTTGTTATACTTCCTTTCGACTGTATTTCGTATTTCTAAATAGCGATACTGCCTAGTTGATATGAAGAATATAAAGTCCGGTTGCAGCTATGTTTGAAATGAGTATAGTTGGAATGAATAAGTGAATATTAAATAATATTTCAATGTCCATCTTCTCGATCTAGTCCTTTAAATTAGCGATAAACTAACTGTGTTTTTGACACGAGTTGAAGCTTAATGTGTTTTTGTAATTGTACACATTTTGATTGCACAACTTGAAGGACCATTATATTCGATTCTGCATACCAAAAAAGATTTGTAGTCTACATGTAATGAAGTTTATTTGAAATGTATTTACTAGTAGCTGTTCTTATACTTAATACAGAATAGAGGTTATCAGGCAGTTTAAAAATAGGTATTCACTGCAATCATTGGCACTCACACCGTGCGTTTTCAGTTGGACTTACGCCATCTACTTGTAACTGACATGTGTAACTGCAGTTGATTTGGAGTTATCAACCAATACCTAAAAACAAACTGGAATTTGACACTGCCTTCTGGCCTACCTACTTACTAACTCAGTAACTTATTCAAGATAATAAGTAGGTAATGGTTAGGTTAACCATTTGTTTTTAAAATGACGATTGTATATATGTATCATGAATTAAAAATGGGACCAATGTCTAACGTTAATGTGCGCTTATGTTAACCTACCTTGAAATTTGTAATCATTATTGCGTGTGCCTGCGAGTCGTTGGTGTTTTACGATACTGAAGTTGTGCATTTATTATTTGTACATTGTACAAAGTTTGTGAAGTTGAGTGTACATACAAAATAAATGTCGTTACTTTAATGATTGTTTCATTTCTTATCGAATCAACATGTAACCTGTTCATAGGTAAGTAGGTACATATTAGAAACGAAGTTTGACGAGAGTACCTACCTATAATATGATTAATATGCTCTACGCCTGACTACAAACGGGTGTGGGTGATTAAATATCGATTTGTGACTGTCAAATCATATTAGTAAGTGGTAAACAATTAAAATATTCTGATAAATTATAACTATATAAATTACTTGGGAGCAGTCGATATCGATCAAATATTCCCACTGAAAAACAACGGTAAGTACATGGTATAATAATATACTCCGCCTGGTACTCTATTCCGAGATTCGCGTATGACCTAACTGACACGGGCCTACGTCATCATGCTGTTTAAAATTCTCCCACATTTTAAAGTTTGAGAACCTGTAATCAACGGTGAAAATTATTTTAACGGCATTAATTTGAAGTTATTCATGTAGAAACATAGTAAAATAAAACAAATCTAATGTATTAAATTAAACTTTATTTATCTATACAAGACAAACGTTTAAAAAACGAATTCACAGTTACACATTAATTACCAAGCTTACGACGTGAAAAGTTTGGAAAACACTGCGACTGCTGACACTGAGCGAGAAGGAAATAACAATTAACACGCGTTCGACAAGGATGACGGTCAGTGCATGAAGTTATCTAGATCCGAATTGTCAAATGTGACAGCGCTATCCTGTGTTGCCAGTAATGTAAACAGAATTACCCGAACGTCTGAAATTTCTTTTGTGAATCGGAAGATATTGCTAACGAATAATTAAAAATGACGTGTTATTGTAAAATTTAAGATAAAATACATATAAATGAAAATTATAAAATTATAAAGAAATATTTTAACTTATTAACCATAGCTATAATGTACCCATGTAACATGTTATGTTGAAATAAAGTGGCAATGTTATTGTGACGTAGGCCCGTGTCACTCTGGGAATAGAAGACCATGTTTTATTAGACCATGGGTAAGTACTAGTGTCCGACCGAAGGTTCGGTTTCGGTTTCGGTTTCGGCCAGTTTCGGCCAAAAAATCATGTTTCGGCTAGAGTTTCGGTTTCGGCCAAAAAACGGCCGAACCTTTCGGCCGGGCCGAAACTTACGAAATGGTACTTCGGACAAAGACCAAAAGTTGGGGAATAAGTAGGACAACAATATTAATACCTACATAATACTGATTCATCTACAGGGTGTCCCATAAGTGACACGTCACAGTGACACTGGAGGTAGACCAAGCCAAGAGGACCCAAACCAACTTAACATGACATGATGTAAAAGTGGCACGGTTTTCGAGTTATTGCCAAATTGAGGATTTTCATGAATTTTGACCGTTTTTAACATGGTTAGTGCCATGTACGGCATCATGAATAGTTTCATAAGTCAAAAAAATAAAGACATTAGAACCGTTTAATGGTGATTTTAAGCAGGCCCGGATTAAGCATGTCGTGGCCCCAGGCAGTGCAAGGTTCGGGGCCCCCTACAGTTAATTCTGCATACAGCATGTTGTGTTGTTCAGTACAGGGAAATAAGTTTGCGTTTTTAATTTCAATCTTCAGGCGTGGCCAAGTATCAGCTCGGCCCGAGTCGAACGATGTCTTTTTCGCTCTTATTCACTCACTTATTCAGTCATTTTCCTATCTACCTCTAATGGCAAATTTTAAGCGAGGCTAAAGGCTACGCTCAACTAGTGCCGCAAAGTTAATTTTCTCAATAGTTAATATTTTGCGAGGCTGAATAGATGACTATTGATTAAAACGAAGAAAAAAGCCTTAAAAGTGTCCCCAGTACAGTTTTTCATACGAATGCTCGCTTTTTAGCCTCACTTTTTACCCCAATTTACCATTGGTTTGGGTTTCACATCTCCTCTACTTAAGCTTAGCCTGCGCCATGCTCGGCCTGCGGTCTCGCTTTTTAATACAATGGACATTGGTTGGAGTCTGCGCTCAACTACTTAAAATCCTGAAGTCTGAAGCACGGCTTTGACTTCGCATGAAAGTTCGCCTCACTGGGGCACTTCGGACTTTAGGCCCAGGTGAAGATCGGTACCCGGCCTTGCAATATTGTCAACAAAAAATTTCGCGCTCGCTGCGCTGTATCTACACGTTAGCTTGACTGGTGAATGAATAGAGTTAGACCAAGAAAATTCTGCAATGATTTTTATAGCATACGCAGTGCAACTAGTGCAAATGTTATTTATAGTTACGTCATAATTTCATAGAAGTTTGACGTTTAAAATAACACTTGCACTAGTTGCACTGCGTGTGTTATCAAAATCGTTGCAGAATTGTCTTGGTCTAACTCTAGTAATTTTCTTAAAAAAACTGCTTAAGTAACATCAATTTCAAGGACATTGGGTGTTGACAGCCCCATAATGTGTGTAAAAGCGGTTTTATGACATTTTTTCAACGATTTTAACAAGTCTACAAAAGTTTCGGTTTCGGTTTCGGCCGAAACTAGAGCCAAAACCGAACATTCGGTTTCGGTTTCGGTTTCGGCAAAAAAACATGTTTCGGTCGGACACTAGTAAGTACAGATATGGTACAGATAGTAAAAAATGTGCATGAGACTAAGGTTTTCTTCTATTCTTCATGGTATAATAATATACTCCGCCTGGTACTCCATTCCCGTCTTTTCTAGGTCACCTAACTGACACGGGCTTACGTCATCATGCGACAGCGCTATATGATAATATGCGATAGCGCTATATACAGCGGCCATGTTGTTGTGACGTAGCCCCGTGTCACTCTGGGAATGGAAGACCATGTTTTATTAGACTATGCTATTCTTTTCCTTTTTGGTACGAGACAATATAAAAATGCGACGAATTACCTCCGAAAACCCGTTCGGCGGGCGGTCTGTTCGTAGTCGCTTTCCTCTACACAGCGGGAAAACGCTATAATCGGCTACGCGTGTAGCGCTACGAAAACTTTGACGGTGAATGCGTTAAGTTCTTTTGGTCAACGCTATTAAGTAGATTCTTATCCTGATAATGACCCAAACACATGCAATATTTTGGTTCCGTGTAACACTCTAGGTAGTAAAAATTATGAATACATATATACAACTTGTTTTTGGGATAGTGACCCCAGACTTAAATATAAATTACCTTAAAAGGTACCATTTATGCACTAGAAGGCTTTATTCATGACTTAAAAATCCTAAATCGCGCCATCTGCGCCATTTAGCATAAAAATTGTAATGTTCGAAAAAATGCCTTGAACGGTACTAAATAGTGGTCCGGTCCGTAGGTCCGTACGTCTATTTGAATTTTAACACGTTAGTCCTATTTTCCCTGTGGTAACATTATCACATATGTCAGTCGTCTGTCAGTGTCATTACTGTCACAAATTAATCTGCAAAGCAGCATTTTTATTTATTTATCTGGTAAACAAAGCATTTCTTCTAATAATATACAAGTAAGAGTTAATAGGAATTATAGTTCATGAAAAGCATGCCTGTTGAATTGAATAGTCTCACAGAAGGATGGCTAGAGCTCGAGAGCGACCCCGGATTGTTCACTTTGTTGCTAGAAGATTTCGGCGTCAAAGGCGTACAAGTCGAAGAAATATACGATCTGCATAAGCCATTAGAGAGTCCAGTTTATGGGTTTATATTCTTATTCCGATGGATTGAAGAGAGACGGTCGCGTCGCAAATTCGTAGAGCAAATAGAAAGCTTCGTACGCGATGAGGAGACAATTAACAATATATTTTTCGCTCAGCAAATGGTGCCCAATAGTTGTGCCACACACGCATTACTATCTATATTACTCAACTGCCCCAATCTACATTTAGGAGAGACTTTGAGTAGGTTAAAGGTATGTATGGAATAATGTTTTTATGTAACAGTGCTAGAGGTTCAAGAAGTATTAACCTTCTGTTTTTTATTGCTTTTCAATAGCACCACACAGTAGGTATGAATCCTGAGAACAAGGGGTGGGCAATCGGAAACACTCCAGAGTTAGCATGTGCTCACAATTCTCATGCTATCCCACAAGCTCGCAAGAAGACAGACAAAAATGCTGTGGTCCCTACAGGACGCTTCACAGGTCAGCTCAACTAATCAAATAATTTTAATTTTTAACAAGCAGAAACGTCTGCTAACGATGCTACTCACATGATGTGTGTGGTTTGATGTGCGTGAGTTCAAGTCTCACCCAAGACAGTAATTTTTCCACTTTTAAATTTATTCTAAGCTTAATCAAATAATATTCCAATTATCATCTTACATGGTGCAAATACTAGTATGTAGATTTTTTTTAAATTGGTATAATGTTATCTAACAGATTCCTTATAAAATTATTTTTTTATGACAATTTGCATTAAAGTTAGAACAAGAAAAGTCTGTAGCGATTTTGATAGCCCACATAGTGCAAGTCTTATTTATACATAATAATTTCATAGCAGTTTGATGTTTAAAATAACACTTGCACTGCATGGGCTATCAAAATCTCTGCAGACTTTTCTTGGTCTAACTCTACTTTCATTACTGTATTTACCCAGTTTGAAAATATGTCCTCAGGTGAAGCATATCACTTTGTTAGCTTTGTACCCATCAACGGGCACCTATTTGAATTGGATGGCTTAAAGCCATTTCCCACAGACCATGGGCCCTGGGCCACAGACGAGGACTGGACAGATAAGTTCCGGAGAGTTATGGCTGAGAGGTTGGGCAGAGATGCCGGAGAACAGGTCCATGATATCAGGTAAAGATAATAGCAACAATTGATTATGGTTAGGTATTTGAGTGCTTTATCACTTGTTGGTTGGGCTTCCAATAAAAAAAAATTTCTTCACCAACAATATATTTTATTTTTTCAATAGGCCAATTTCAGAGTATTTTGCAAAGCAAAGCTGCATGATAATGATTAGAAATTAAATTGTGCTGATTGGTAATCAAAGTAATAATTATTTCAGATTTAATTTGATGGCTGTGGTGCCAGACCGAAGAATTGCCATAACACAGAAACTGAATGCACTTGAACTCAACCAGAAAAGAGTGAAGGATGCCATATCAAAAATAGGAAAACATTTGAGACATCTACTTGCTAAAAACAGGGACAGTGGTAAACAAACATTTTTTATGGACTGAGATTGCATAATCAGAGCCACTAGATGGCGCTAGGATGTGATTATTTTATAGGTTTACATTTACTAGTACTTCAAGCTATTATCGTGTAGTATCGTGTGTTGTGGTAGATATTTCAAATTTATATTTTTGTGCATTTTCAGAGCAAGCAGAAATTAACCCAGAATCAAATGAAAGTTCATTGCAAGATAACGAGATGGAGTTCAGTGAAAGGACCATTCTACTGGCTCTAGAGCAGGCGCAGTCTCAGTTGTATGACATAGATTACACACAACCAGTTTACATAGAGATTGGCCCCACAGACAGGCAGAACCAAGATACTAGTTTTATTTTAGGTTTGTGACATTGTTTGAATAAAACAGAATAACAAAACATTAGCCCTATAAAAAGTACCAGACCTCCCTAGTTTAAACACCCTTGTAAAATGACGTATTTTTGCACCCTGTTTGGATATACTATATATAATCCTTTAACGGGCATAAGGGTGCTAGAAATTATGCAAAATTAAACCCTAACTGATGTTGAAATAGAGTTCAAAAAAATAAATATATTATCTCTCGGCCCGATTCGAACTTTAGGATATGTCAAATATTACGGCTAGATACGATATGGATTAGATACGTCAGTGTCAAAAGTCATGTTTTTGTATGAAGAAACGTCACTTTTGACACTGACATATCTAATCCATATCGTATCTAGCCGTAATATTTGACGTATCTTAAAGTTCGGATCGGGCGGTCTGCCTTAAAATGTTTTAAATTACATTACAAATTATAACAAACAATTACATTTCAGCGGACCCTGTTGAACAGGGTGAAGTGGTGAAGTTTTTCACCCTAAATCGGGGCAGTCAAATACTTGGAGATGTAAGTATTTATAACAAAATATGTTAGTATAAGCAAAGAGTGGTATTGATAGTAGAATAGATGTAAAGTAGAAGAAAAACTCCCCTTGTTTGTCAGCTGAAATAGATGACCCAATACATGCGCTATACAACGATTTACCCTATAATGTACGGAGCAGTACAGCGCCATCTACACCACCTGTCAAATTCATAACACGAATTTCTCTTAGATTTTACGCATCTTATACCATTACTACATTTTGTTTATACCTTTCTTTTTAAATAGCCTATATTGTGTCCCACTACTGGGCAAAGGTCTCCCCTAGCTGTTGCCACAAAATGAGTCCAGGTCGTTTCGCCATCTCGTTTTTGGCCTGCCTCTGCCTCGGGTGAACTGTGGTGCCCATTGGGTCGCTATTTTGGCCCATTTGTCCGGGTGCATCCTACAGATGTGTCCCGCCCAATCCCATTTGATCTTTATATACCTTACATACTAAAAACTCTATTCCAGATTTATCCCACCTCCATCACAGCCATAGTGAAGAGCAACGACACACCCATCCTAGCGTACAGCGAGGTGGCGCCCGAGGAGCCGTTCAAGCCGCGGAAGGTGTTGTTCACGCACGCGGAGCTGAACGCCATGATGAGCTGCGTCGTGGCCGAGATACAGCTGTGCCAGCAGGCGCTTAACGATGAGAATGATAAGAGGGATATGTATAAGGTATAGCCTTTTTTTTTCGTCTAAAATTTGATACACACACGTGTGTATAAATAAACGTGCTTCTTCAGATTTTGAGGAACCTGACTTTTTTTATTAAATATTGTCAGGAATTCAATATCATTTGATATTTGCCAGTCACTTTTCGGTGAAGGAAACCATCGTGAGGAAACCGGACTAATCCCAATAAGGCCTAGTTTCCCCTCTGGGTTGGAAGGTCAGATGGCAGTCGCTTTCGTAAAAACTAGTGCCTACGTCAAATCATGGGATTGGTTGTCAAGCGGACCCCAGACTACCATGAGCCGTGGCAAAATGCCGAGATAACGCAACTGTATGTATTTAGCGGTCCTATATTTGTATAAGATGGTCAAATATTCAGGATATGTGTGTATTTTACTCAAGTGAATGGAAATTGAATCTTCTATACCGTGGTCACATTCAATATTTGAATGGCTGCGCTGTGGCGTAAGACGCACAGCTCGGTGTGGCACCGCTACTTAAATAAGGAATGCAACTAGTGTATAGGTTTCATTCCCTTTGACTCTAGCCTTTAATGTGAGTAGGGGGGACCTTGCAATCCTTGCAATAAAATTGACATTTGTAAATTCAGTACATAGTCAGATAACTGTGTGGACGCTGACACAAGTGGGGCGGTCAACAGGTGGACGACTGCCGGCGCACGCACAACTACGACGAGTTCATCTGCACGTTCCTGTCGATGCTGGCGGAGCGCGGGTCGCTGGCGGAGCTGGTGGCGGCGCAGCTGGAGCGCGGCCGCGCGCCGCGCGTGCGCCGCCGCCGCGCGCAGCGCCAGCGCCCCAGGCGGCCCCGGCCCCAGGTGCGCGCTAGCGCTCGCTCAAGGAAGTGACATTCCAGAGTGTCTACGAGTAGTAGTAGTGGTTCTGGAGGTTTTTGATGCCGCCTGGTTTTATGCTATCCTCCCAGTCCCGGAGGCCCTTTTAAAGGCCTTTTTCCGAAATATCAAGGTTCCAAATACGAAAATAAAACTTAAGCTTCTGGAACTTTAACCTTTTCGACACCATGTCAAACACAAAAGCTGTCACGCGGACGCCACGTCACCGAAGTGTGAAAACTGAAATTGAACTTTATGCATATGCACGTAGGTCTATGTTGCTCTGTGGTTTGTGACCGATTAATCAGTCTTTGGCGCTGTACCTGCGGTGCGGATATATCGGTCATTGGCGTCCAAAAGGTTAACACATTCAACACCAAGAACCCGACTGTCGGGTACACTGTTCGTAGCGACTACGCGCTACATACGACGAAACCGTGGCTACGCGCTACGAGCGTAACCCGTAGCACTTAGTGGTATCGAATGTGTTAAAGAGGCTAAGTATAGTTATTGGCAAACCGTTGTCTACAATAAAAACGGCAGAAATTTGTAAAATGTAGGTGCGAAAGGCTGATCACGTGATCACCCTAGAAAATTTGCACCTGGTGCTTTTTATTAATGACCTTGTTTATACGCATTCATTGCAGGGTCAAATTCGTAATTTTATTTCTTGCCAAATAGGTGACAAGGACAGTAAATACATAGTAGGTATCTATGTATTTACTGTCCGTTCGAGAACTTCGAGATCGCACCAATATAAATTGCTTTTCCCAAAGCTTAGGTTGAAATTCTATTAACCCTTTGACCGCCGCGCCTATCATGGGCGGCGCGTCATCGTGAACCTTATCGGAATGCAAGAAGGTTGATATTGGGTTGCGACTACAGAGTCGCGCACGTCAGTTGCGTCTTTGATGGTCAAAGGGTTGTGGTTTCCAAATCGTACTCTACCTAAATCGAAAAGGGTAAATAAAGCGGTGTACCACGTAAGGTATCTTTGTTTCATATAATATTTATATAATATCGGTTTTCTATTTATTCTGTTCTTGAAAATTTCATCTTTCGCAAACGTCTCTTATCTAAAGTTTTTATAAGCATCATAGCTTTATTTAGCTATAAGGTATATCTAGAAGAATAAGTGTACATTTATAAAATTGCTTTTGATGTAGCTCGAGCTCGATGCCACTTTGATTGTAATTTGATAAAAGGTGAATAAATGAAATAAACACGTTAAAAACGATTTTTATTAGTATACTACGAACAGCGCCGTATTTACATGGTCGTCATATTGTTAAAGAAATGTAACAACAACAACTATTATTGTTTGCTTAGGCACATACTTCATCTAACAACTTCCTTAAAAGTTAAGTAACATTCAATTGTTAGTTATGGGAGGAGCTTATCATTTAGGATACATGGTATGATTGTTATGCGGGCTGCACACTCGTCGAGAGACCCTGAGAAAGGCCGAGAACGAGTGTGTACATACTGTTCCCTTCTCGTCTCGTCTCACGGTTCTCCAGTTGGATCGGAGCGGTGACGAGACTCTCGGCGAGAGGTTCTCGACGAGTGTGTACAGCCGATATTAAGTTACACTTGCAATGGTGCATACTTCTTCATAAAACTATTTTCGGCCCTTAAAACTCGATAAGCAAAAGCTTGTTTATTTATTACATTAATTGTGATGCACTAAAATATGTACTTAGGTAGGTATATTTTGATTAACTTTATAAAAATCATCAGGAAAATACAGTATGGTGGTCTCATTCGGATTTGTATATATCTTTTCAATTGACAGTTTCATTGGTTTACACATACACAGAAAACGTTTTGAGAAAAATCAGATAAAATTCATAGCAATAAAAAATAAAAGTAACAATATTGATTCCGTTTGATTCAAGCCATGCATAGATTATTAGACACAAGATGAAAGGACATACATCGGAAGATTATTGTCAGAACCGGAAATTAGTATTATTTACACAGCAACAGTTAAAAACGTGATCAGTTGAAATACCCAAAGAAGATAGATAAGTACTGTCAAACATCAGCAAGGCAAGTGGCTCGTTGATAAAACAATTCATATCACAGACTAACAGAAACATTACGAAGAGATTTATTCTCACTACATTATATGGCACTAATCACACTAAAATCTGAAAGTAAGCTAACAATCGAAGGCAGTGTATATTATATCAGTAGATAATTCGGAGTTTAATTTACGTCTTTCCAATCCAGGCTCCCATGTAGCGTATATCTTCCGTCACTCGTCATAGTCATTACTTTGGTCGAAACTGCGGTTGACTAAGGGCGTCCGCTACGTCGCGCGTGTACACAGAGCGGACGAGTGGGTTAAAGAAAAATTGAGCGCCGCTAAGGATTAGCACGCACTGCGATTCATTTCTTGCGGTTTCAGAACCGCAAAAAGTGTAACGTACGGCATGAATCATAAGGTCGCGCACTTGCAAGACTGAAAACGCAAGGAATTTGACTGATACCGCAAAAAAAATATCAAAGTGCGTTCTAAGCCTAACTGACGTGAGCGCGTGCGGCGGATTGTACCTGCAATTGAAGGGATGTTTACAAAAAACATAACTGACTACACTGGTTGACACCTGAAACGATTAACAATGTTCTTAAAAAAGTGTCAACCGCTCTAAGCAGTTATGTTGTTTTTGTAACCATCCCTTCAATTTCACCCGCGCGACATTGCGGACGCTCTAACGACACGGATCATCGCAAACAGGCAACTAGCTACAAAACAAAATACAATCTAGAAATCTGATCAATACCTATATGTTACGTAATTAAAAACCTACAGAAATGTTCAAATCCTGTTACATTTCAATGACAATATAACAAAATTTCTACGACTATGGGCATGTCAACAATATACTCCCGTACTAATTAAGTAAAGAAATAATACTCGACATAACAATTCATAAAATCATTTGTTTATTCGGACTCGCCGGTAGCACCAGACGCCGGACGCCGGACACCGGGCGCAGTGCGGTCCGGGCTCACAACCGAAACTTATTGCTATTATCACTACATTTCCATTGCACTACATCGGATAACGATCAAATTGTGAATTTGAAACGGAAGCATAAAATTAAACCTACATTCACACAGTGATTGCAGGACCTCAAAATCGGTATAAGTAGGTACTTTTCAAAATAATTAATGCATGCATATGCCTAGTGAAACATAGCCGAAATAGTTATTTACAGTACATATGGTCTTATTTTCCCGAACTAGTGCGTAAAATAGCACTTTTCGTGCGTATGTCGAAAGTTTAAAGGGCCATATGTACTGTAAAACGTTGTACGGTACACGTGCGAATAGGTAATTCGCAACTCGTGTCGATTTAAAACACTCCCTTCGGTGTGTTTTAATTTATCGCCACTCGTTTCGAATTTCCTCTTTTCCGCACTTGTATCGTAAATAACTATTACTGTGTTAACACGATTGCCAAAACGAGGAGTTCTTTATTATAAATTATATTTTGCATAAATAAATATATAAATAAACAATATAAATAGCTTCCTCATTTAAAGAGATATGCCATCAGGTTATAGTAACATATAAAAAAAATTGTCGAAAAAAATATGAATTTCATAAGAAACATTGTACCTATTTCCGGAGTTAGTTTAGTGTTATAACTCCAAATTAATATCTCGAAGATCCTTTATTTTAAGCTTTTTTACTGATATTATTTGGACTAGAATCGAATGTCATTAGGCATATTATTTCTCTTCATAGTGTACAGAATTCAACCAATGTTACACTACTTTCTTGTATAAGAATGTAGAAAACTGAAGGCCGATTTTAGGTCCTACGAAATCATCGTGTTCAGGTGATTTGAGCGAAATACGCAACGTACGCACATGCACATAAACCTATTGCACTCTGCGAGACTTAAAATAACGCATAATTATTTGATCGAAATAATTACCATCAAAATTTGACTAATAAAAAAATCTACATCAAACCTTAGCACGCTACCTACTACGGCATACATTCTTCGATAATAAGGAACAATATCATCAATCAATAATTATAAAGTAACAATGTATAATAAATGTTCAGGGCCGGATTAAGCCAAACAGGCATTTGAGGCCAGGCCACATCAGTTGCGAATATAGCAAGTTTCCTGCTTTCTACGCAGTACATCGCTAGCGTTGGGCGCCGCATTCGTTACCAGTGCTTAGTGTGGTATTCCACCTGGCCAATTTCTTTATCATGTCATTGCGTCTCGATCTCTCACAAAGCAAAATGTGAGACGCAATACACATTGGACAAAGAAATTGGATAGATGGAATGGAATACCATCCTTAAGGCTGATTTAGACGGCGCGCGTACTCGAATGCAATTTTAGCTACATTGCGGACTTTTGCGGTTACGTCCAATTCAACCAACCGATCAACACCCGCAATGTAATGAAACTCGCATGCGAGTTCTCGCTTCGTCTAAATGAGCCCTTACGCAACGCAAGCGATGTGCTGCGAAGGGAGCTGGATAACGCATAGCTGTGTGCATCGGCCTATTGGCAACGCAAGCGTCAGGCATTTCCCTTCGTGTTATTCTCTGAATAGAGCCACAGATAACGAGTTATCAATAAACACGGATTGATTCTAAAAATATTACAATGGTTGTTACTTTGACACCCGAACTAGATGGCGCTCGCGGCGCTATCGTTTTTATGGAGTAGATTGTAAACCGTTAAAGTTTTGACGGTAACAATCCAGTAAACTCAGTTATCTGTGAAACCTGATCAGCCCCTAAATAGCCTTCATTGCCTATGGTTAATCCGGCCCTGGATGTAAAGCGGGAGTGGATTACGGCCGGCGGTTTCAACTCTCTGACGACGCGTCTCCGCCCGCGTTCAGCTCAGTTTTCTCGACTTTCTCTTTGCCGGTGCTTAGTTCAGCAAGGCCTGGGATCGGTAAGTCTTTTAGTTGTCTTTTTTCTATTTCTGCTTTGAACTGCTCGATATCTTGAGGGCTGAAAATATGGATAAAAATTATTAGTATAAAAAGTGATGAAGTTCATTATTTTTTTTTATTTTTTATTTATTTATTTAGGAAACAAACAGTCACATACAAATATGTTTAAGCTTGCAGATATACAATAAGACCTATAGTTCCATTAAATATAAAATAATGATATTGATAATAAGTAGAAACAGGGCTAGTTCGGTTCTGCCTATAAATAGGAAGATACACAGAAGTAACAATTGGATACACAACTCATAAAGTACCAAGTATCGATCATGCTTACAAACGTACATACATTGCATAAGACTGTAAAACAATGACTGTTTCACCACACCAGCTTGGAAAGGCTTACTTTGCACTTCAAAAACTGATAGCAAAGTTCGATTTTATTCACATGTGAGGCAAAGTAATCAAATGCAAATTTTGAGTTGTTTTCTTATGTGTGCTGGTAGAATTGACTTTTAAATGATGATTTTGGATGATAAATATTTAATAACGTTCATTTGGATTTGATTTTGTTTGATATTTTATATTTAATATTTGCTTCGGGTTGGTGTGGTGAAAAATTTTGTGTTTCACTCGGGGGCAAATTTTGTTTAACCCTCGTGCTTTAAAACCCTCGCAACGCTCAAGATTCCATTTTTCACTCGCTACGCTCGTGGTTCAATTTTGGAATCTTTCGCTTGCTCGGGTATCAATATTAGCACGAGCGGTTAAACAACAACTTTGCCCCCTTGTAAAACAAATAACTATTTTTTAACTAAGTATGTAATAACATTACACTGCTATGGAAATATTTGGCTCCGCAGACCACTACTATATTTACCGAAAGACAATGAGAAGATATCTAGATTTATGAAGTTAACATTATAATTTTGACAGGCTCGTCTGTGTTATGTCAGTATTATGTCAGTGCATATACTGGATATGTTTGTGCTACGTGTTCCATTGTGGCATCAAAACTACTGACCCGATTTTGGTGACCGAGGTTTCAAATCGACTCGTGTTCATAACGCGGGTGACAGGTTACATTTTTAACCAACTTCATTAGAGGGAGAAGTTTTTCTACAAAAAATACCTCACCCGGGTTAGTTTATCAAGTATTTTCTTTGTGGAGTCCATAGAAGTAGCATCCTATAGAAGTGGTATACGCGTGCCTCCGTGAGGGACAAAACATACGCAATGCGACAATATTAAAAACACGTTTTAACATTTCTGACAATATACCAAAAACAATCTACGTAATTCGGTCGGGTTATTTGTTGCCCACCATACACCATACTAAATT
Organism: Cydia splendana; assembly: GCF_910591565.1. Taxonomy (NCBI): domain Eukaryota; kingdom Metazoa; phylum Arthropoda; class Insecta; order Lepidoptera; family Tortricidae; genus Cydia; species Cydia splendana. The sequence goes on along the minus strand of NC_085972.1, from coordinate 11,981,959 downwards.
TATGGCGGGAATAAACAAAAAGTGAGACTGTGACAAGGACAAGCAATAATACCGCTTTCTCTGCTACTCCTATTGAAAGTTCTATAAGTGTATCTCGTTCGGTCATTTGGCCCCTCCCCCGTTTCCTCTCTATATTATTGTACCTCTATGGTGGAGTCGTATGAATTAGTATCCCGGTAGTGGTAGGTACATACCTGATCTGCACGAAGAGTATGCCGTTGATGAGGTTGAGCATGTCGATGACGGAGGCCATGCCGGGCGGCTGGATGTGCAGCGGCGGGTGCTGCGGCGGCTGGTGCGGCGCGCGCGCGTAGGCCTCGGCCAGCCGCTTCTGCAGCACCACCGCCTGCGTCGTCAGGTGCCGCAGGCACTCCGACGACTCGCGCGTCTTCTCGTGCTTCTCGCCCAACTGCAATCACAAAGTCAATATCGTGTTATAGACAGGTCTAGTAGTCTCAGTCTGGTCCCGATTTCTACATCCCGGTAGCTAGCGGTAGCGACCGCGTTCGTTTTCGAATGGAAATGCGGACTTGATACTAGTAAATCTAGTAATCGATAAGAAATAATAGTGTTTTCACTTCTCATGCTCAAAAAGTGCACCTTTATGTCGTGCGTAGACGACATAAAATCGCATTTCATGCTCTAGAGCATAAAAGTAAAATTTTCTTCTAAGACTAAGGTAATCGGTCTCAACAGCCAAACAGTTAAAACATATTGCACAATTTTACTGAGCAATAAAATTGTGTAGATGACAAAACTTGTTATATTATTTTATTTTTGCTACAATTTATTTCTGAATCCGTATTTTCTGTCATTAAATTTAGTAAATCACATAAAATAGGAGTCGATTATCGTTCAAAAATGCTCCGAAATGTTTGACTTGGCAGAAAACCAAGCGTCTGCAACTCTGATCACATGTTGAAAATTAAAAAAAAAAATTAAGAAGTTAGTTGGCGGGAATTGGTTATGTATTATGTCGCTTTACGACAATTTCGTGGTGTAAATTGCCGTGAAAATGTGTTTTATTTTCCTCGCAATCGAAGTGAAAAGCAGAGTGTACAACAAGGGCATAAATGTCCATTTTTACCCTCGTCTACTATTTTGGTCTTTGCTTCGCTCAGACCAAAAAATTGCCTCGGGTAAAAATGGGTCACTTTATGCCCTTGTTGTACAATCTACTATTTAAAACTCCAAAAATACCATTCAGCAGACGTATTAAGGATCGCTTTATCCACAATTCCACATTTATTCACGTGATAAAATAACTGTCACTCTGCGGGATAGAAAGAGACGGACATCGTTTTATCACGCTGTCACGTAGACAAAAACGACCATCATATCCGTACAGTATTATCACTTATGTCACTGGCTAGGCAAATCCTTCTAGCGGTCCATCTTTTCTCTTCCCGATCAATACCTATTCGAGCTTAACCTGTTTGAGAAGTTACGCACAAAGCTGAGGCGACCTATTGGTTACGTACAAAGTGTATGCTAGGGAAAATACAAGAACGACAACACACAGCGTGGAAAAAATATAAACTTTCATGACAGAACATTATCTTTGCTATTGTCAGATGACTAATGCGTCCCATATCCGCCAGGATAGCGCCCTTGTCCACAGTTTTTTCAGTATTCGTACTAAATAGTTGCCGTGCACCGCGCAGGTCACGCTCAGTGCGCGCTCCACGAAGCGCAGGGACAGCTCGTATTCATAGGAACTCACCAGCTGCTTGTATATGGAGTAGGTCTCCTTCTCGTGCTGGAGCGCGGCGCGGAAGTCGCCGAGGCAGGACAGCGTGCGCGCGAGCAGGTGGCGCGCCACGGCCGCCTTCAGCGAGCGCGCGCCGTGCACCGCGCACGTCACGCTCAGTGCGCGCTCCACGAAGCGCAGGGACAGCTCGTATTCATAGGAACTCACCAGCTGCTTGTATATGGAGTAGGTCTCCTTCTCGTGCTGGAGCGCGGCGCGGAAGTCGCCGAGGCAGGACAGCGTGCGCGCGAGCAGGTGGCGCGCCACGGCCGCCTTCAGCGAGCGCGCGCCGTGCACCGCGCACGTCACGCTCAGTGCGCGCTCCACGAAGCGCAGGGACAGCTCGTATTCATAGGAACTCACCAGCTGCTTGTATATGGAGTAGGTCTCCTTCTCGTGCTGGAGCGCGGCGCGGAAGTCGCCGAGGCAGGACAGCGTGCGCGCGAGCAGGTGGCGCGCCACGGCCGCCTTCAGCGAGCGCGCGCCGTGCACCGCGCACGTCACGCTCAGTGCGCGCTCCACGAAGCGCAGGGACAGCTCGTATTCATAGGAACTCACCAGCTGCTTGTATATGGAGTAGGTCTCCTTCTCGTGCTGGAGCGCGGCGCGGAAGTCGCCGAGGCAGGACAGCGTGCGCGCGAGCAGGTGGCGCGCCACGGCCGCCTTCAGCGAGCGCGCGCCGTGCACCGCGCACGTCACGCTCAGTGCGCGCTCCACGAAGCGCAGGGACAGCTCGTATTCATAGGAACTCACCAGCTGCTTGTATATGGAGTAGGTCTCCTTCTCGTGCTGGAGCGCGGCGCGGAAGTCGCCGAGGCAGGACAGCGTGCGCGCGAGCAGGTGGCGCGCCACGGCCGCCTTCAGCGAGCGCGCGCCGTGCACCGCGCACGTCACGCTCAGTGCGCGCTCCACGAAGCGCAGGGACAGCTCGTATTCATAGGAACTCACCAGCTGCTTGTATATGGAGTAGGTCTCCTTCTCGTGCTGGAGCGCGGCGCGGAAGTCGCCGAGGCAGGACAGCGTGCGCGCGAGCAGGTGGCGCGCCACGGCCGCCTTCAGCGAGCGCGCGCCGTGCACCGCGCACGTCACGCTCAGTACGCGCTCCACGAAGCGCAGGGACAGCTCGTATTCATAGGAACTCACCAGCTGCTTGTATATGGAGTAGGTCTCCTTCTCGTGCTGGAGCGCGGCGCGGAAGTCGCCGAGGCAGGACAGCGTGCGCGCGAGCAGGTGGCGCGCCACGGCCGCCTTCAGCGAGCGCGCGCCGTGCACCGCGCACGTCACGCTCAGTGCGCGCTCCACGAAGCGCAGGGACAGCTCGTATTCATAGGAACTCACCAGCTGCTTGTATATGGAGTAGGTCTCCTTCTCGTGCTGGAGCGCGGCGCGGAAGTCGCCGAGGCAGGACAGCGTGCGCGCGAGCAGGTGGCGCGCCACGGCCGCCTTCAGCGAGCGCGCGCCGTGCACCGCGCACGTCACGCTCAGTGCGCGCTCCACGAAGCGCAGGGACAGCTCGTATTCATAGGAACTCACCAGCTGCTTGTATATGGAGTAGGTCTCCTTCTCGTGCTGGAGCGCGGCGCGGAAGTCGCCGAGGCAGGACAGCGTGCGCGCGAGCAGGTGGCGCGCCACGGCCGCCTTCAGCGAGCGCGCGCCGTGCACCGCGCACGTCACGCTCAGTACGCGCTCCACGAAGCGCAGGGACAGCTCGTATTCATAGGAACTCACCAGCTGCTTGTATATGGAGTAGGTCTCCTTCTCGTGCTGGAGCGCGGCGCGGAAGTCGCCGAGGCAGGACAGCGTGCGCGCGAGCAGGTGGCGCGCCACGGCCGCCTTCAGCGAGCGCGCGCCGTGCACCGCGCACGTCACGCTCAGTACGCGCTCCACGAAGCGCAGGGACAGCTCGTATTCATAGGAACTCACCAGCTGCTTGTATATGGAGTAGGTCTCCTTCTCGTGCTGGAGCGCGGCGCGGAAGTCGCCGAGGCAGGACAGCGTGCGCGCGAGCAGGTGGCGCGCCACGGCCGCCTTCAGCGAGCGCGCGCCGTGCACCGCGCACGTCACGCTCAGTGCGCGCTCCACGAAGCGCAGGGACAGCTCGTATTCGCCGACCGCGTGCAGTATTAAAGCGATGTTGCTCTGAAATTATAACAACACTTTTAAAACAAACATCAAACGCTTATGCCAATGAAACTGCCACATTCGATGGCTCGGGCGCACCGCAGAGAAAGATTTCAGCCGGGGGTGACTTTAGTGGTGTGAAAAGAGTTTTATGTACTGATTAACTTGTATGTCTAAGCGAGACGTAACACTGAATCATACATCTACACAAAAGATGTCAAACGCAACACTTTATGTTGTATATTACACCGCAAGGTCAAACCTCTTGTTTCATTCCGCTACACATCACATGGCGACCCTGCCAGGCCGGTACTTACATCGAGCAGCGCCATCTCGGGGTGGTTCTCGCCGCAGACGAGCAGCGCGAGGTAGCGCGCGCGGTACAGCAGCTTGAGCGCCGTGCTCACTTGCCCGTTGGCGAAGCAGTACAGCGCCAGGTGCGACTGAAACAACACAAGTTAACAATGTCAAAGACCAGTACTTTTTGAAAGTAGACAAAGATAAAAGCTATGTCCAGTTTTTCAGTGTGCTTTTAAATTCGTGTAACGCGTGTTTCTAACGCCTAATTTCTTTAGTCAATTTTTTTATTGCACGCAGAGAAGATGGACAGATGAGACTACGGACTAGCAAGCGCAGCGTAGGACGTCCACCCACAAGATGGACAGACGACCTTGTTAAGGTTGCCGGAAGACGCTGGATGCGGGTCGCTTCCAACCGGCACGTATGGAGGTCAAAGGGGGAGGCCTATGTTCAGCAGTGGACGTCTTATGGCTGAGATGATGATGATGATGATGATGAATTTTTTAATGAAGTATCTATTTATACATTGTGGATATTCCTGATTGTTCGGTAGTAGCTCTGCCAGACAGCCCAATTGACCTGATAGTGACTCATCAACCTTAATTAAGATCTCAAAGTGACTTAGATATATTTGTGGAACTGCGAAATTTTAATTGTCTAAGTCATCTTTGAAAACAGAGTCATCATCTTATCTTATTTTCTATCAAATCAACCAGTACACTCACATATTCAGTAATAGTGTAAGGATGGTCGATGCCGTTGACCCTCTCTGACATGAGCACGGCCTTCTGCTGGTACGCCATCGCGTCCCTATGTTCGCCTGTCACGTAGCACAGTCGCGCGACCATCCTCAAGCACTGCGCGATCTCGCCGTGCATAGCTCCGTACACATTATTGAGCAGGTTGAGAGCTTCCGCGATCAGTTCGTGGCCCTCGGATACGGAGCCCGCTTGGATTTTGTTTTGGCCGGTTGTGTAGAAATTGTAGGCGTCTGATGCCTGAAAACGAAATTTTTTATAATTTTAATTCACGTGTGGTTTATCCGCGGGACAAAATAAATAATAGTACTACCGTACAGAAAGGAAACTTCCTACAAAACCGAAGTTTGACAGCGGTTCAGGATCAAATCATGCTGAACCTTTCTAATATATGGCACTATCCCTTTCGGCTATTTAGTGTTGTCAAAATTCAAGCCATTATCTTATCTGTGGTCGTGCACGCAAAGGGACGGAAAGTTGTGTCAACCCTAATAATTGCTCGGAGCAATGCTGAGCCGAACGGAGCCGAGTTTGCCCGAAGAGAGGAGTTTCGCACCCTCTGACTCGAGTGGTTGAAAGTAAAAAAGACACAATTCAGATATTTTAATCATTGGGCAGACTGTTAAAAGTTAGAGAAATGATAGTTACCCTAGGATTGATATGTTTGACAACGGGGAAGATATTCATAATGTCTGCGCTGGAGAATGTGGTCTTGTTCTTGCTTTCAAATTCATATTCCCGCAGCATAATTTGGAGCCCGACTTTCAATGCGAAGGACCTGTAAACAGCGAAATGCTATACATGGAAGTATTCTGTCCGCTCAATTATGACCCAACGCAAACTAACCCGCGATAGGCGGTACTTACAAACTGCTCGATTGGCAATCTCAGTACCACCGAGATGACAGTCAGTGACAAATGGATAAATTGATTTATAAAAACAATGTTTTTTTGTAATTAAAAATATATTCATGTGTCGTGAAGTGGTGCAGAAGTAATTTAAGTTCATACCAAGGACAGTGGAATCACTTTTCACTTGTAGTAAACAGATAACTTCAGTAGAATTTGGAAAAAACATGACGATTTGTTTTCAATACTACCGTGCTAAGCTAAAACGTAACAACTGCATACGACTTTCATAACAACATACGACTTTTTAAATTGCGAGGATAATAGGGATGGTGTTATGCTAAATGAAGTAGACTATTTTATTAACTTGTGTTTGGTTTAGGTATTTTCTATATAATTATAAATGTAGTAATAAATTCCTTCTTACAGATTTGTATTTTCCTTTTTTATTTCATGAGATGGAGCTATAAAAAAACTACCTAGTTATTTCAAATTAATAATCAAATTTGGTATTGTCATTTTACATTACTTTCCATTCAGATTCCCACAAGATGCTATTCGCAGAGAACTATGGAAAAAAGCTGTCCAATTAGAGAGACATGAAATTGAGTGGATGCCTGGCAAGATATCTAGAATATGTTCTATTCATGAGATATAACCCGTGAGATAATCATACCCGGTCTCCTTCCTATATGTAGATACATTTTTCCTATCATCCTTTCACTGAATTAATTTAACAAATACACATTATCTGAAAATGTTGATCATTTGAATCCACCCTCTACTGTCACATATATGTAGGTTCTCTCTCAAGCCATTTCCGTCAGTAGAAAAGAGCGGCAAACATATTAACTCACATTATAGACGGGTCTAACGCGAATTCTATTCAATTACCTTGATTTACCGACGTAAATCAGTTTCGTTTCGTATAATGTGAGTTAATATGTGTTCAAAACGCGAAAGTTTAAAATATTATAAGAGCGGCAAATTTAGAAAATGTAAGCGCGCGAACGGCTGTGGTCCTATACAAAATTTTAATTTTGCACCTTTTTCTACTGACAAACTTGCTTGACCGGCTATATACATATAAAATATTCTGAACTGAAAGTGGGGATTTATTGTGATTCCGCCTGTTCAAATATTTTTGACCCGATTCGTGTACCCATGTAAATTTTGCAGACTGTATAGCCAGTCCGATTTCTAAGATCAAGTTCGCCATACATTTACTATGGCGTACTTGATCTTAGAAAAACGGACAGACTATACCTGAACGTGACTTCGCACTGCCATGCAGATTGATAATAAAATATACAAAATACTTATTATAGCGGAATACATTTATACAACAATGATATATTTACTTATGTTGAGTTAGTCTGTCATGTCATAACAACATTTTAACTAGTTATCTTTTAATCTGCATTAAATTATTATACGTGAATTATTTGACTGGTTCTTCACTGTATGGCATAAACCTATCCCTGTCCAAGTCATATTCTAATCAAATATGAACCGCGAACTCTCAGCGGCCAGTACGTACAGCAAGAAGGTTATTAGCGGATTAATGTCGCTGATTGGTAGTTATTGACATTATATGCATTTCCATCTACACTTAGCTATGTACCATTAGTGTAATAAAGATGACTCTTATTTTGTTTACGAGCTTTGATTACAGGCTCTGTAAACGCGTCGTCTTATTTGAATGTAGGCGTAATTGTGTATGTGTGCTAATTTGGCCCGAGAATTTGAACGGTAATGTTCCTAAAGGCGGTATCCATGGTTATATGGCCTGTAAAACATATGTCGAAATGTCAGTGTCAGATTGCAGGTTCACTGTCCCACTAACGGATAATGTGTGACGTGTCAGTTTTATGGACATGACATGAGTTATACTCGTGGCACAATAATTATAGTGTAAATAACATTATTTGCGGTATTTGACGTCTGTCACTCACAACAGCAATACTACGTAAAATGTTTTGCACATCGAAATCACAAAGGAAAACAACTGCACTGCGAACGTTTACGTTCTACGTCTTTTTTTTTTTAATTTTAGGATTGACCGGACACCACCGTTATGAATCGGTAGTCGTCTAAGTAAATCGATATGAATTTTTCATTTTTCTTTTAATAAAAATAAGGAAAAGGTGGATAATTAACTGTAAATATAGATATATTTATCGTCACTTAACGGACAACAAATTTGACACAGAAATAACATAAATAAACTTTAAAATAGATCCCCAGTTAGTTTCAATTTTGACAATGGGTGCGACCTACTCGGTCGGTGTATTAAATACACCGACCGACCGGTAGCTTGCGGGAAAACCATATAATTCTAGTTTTATTTAAATCTCAAATAAAAATTCATTATACGTCACAATTCGATACCTCAGTCTACGTGCCATCCAATCGTAATCGCTGGCTGTGACAATCGATTTGCGTTAGTTACATCTCTATATACGTCAGTCATAATGTGTCAAATACCGCAAATAATGTTATTTACACTATAATAATAAATCGGTATCCCTACCAGAGCGGTACGAATTGGATGGAAGAATCTTGACAGCAGTTGAAACGCTAGAATAAATACCCAATTTGTGTGATACCAACCTGAGAAGTGATATTTTTTGTAGGCCGTGTTTTTCTATAACATTGTCCATGTTATCGGCAGCCAATTCATAGCCCCAATACGCCTGAAAGTAGAAATAAATGTGTTTTGTTACTTTATTAGAACCTATATTAGGGGGGTATTTCACCTGTCTAATTTTTTGTTCCAATGTCATTGCGTTTCACTCGCTCATTAAGCAAAATGTGAAACGCAATACACATTGGACAAAGAAATTGGATAGGTGGAATACCATCCTTACTCTCAAAGAAATACATATATCTGAAAATCACTCCTCGCCTGACTTATCAGGCGTAATCGATCACCCCGGCGATTTTATCGGCCCATTCGGCGATGGTTTTCCAAGTTTCTTATTACAGTTATTACACTACGTCGTTCCTAGAAGCGGGCCCCAATAGATCCCGTCAGACAATATCTCATTAGTAACTAATTTCGTAGAGTGGCGGGAATGTGCATTGGACAGGACCAAATGGCGGGAAAGAGGAGAGGCCTTCGTCCAACAGTGGCACACTCAATAGACTAGAAAAAAAAAACTAATTTCGTAAGTGCACGTGTCTCAAAACATTAGTAAAAAGCTAACCTTGAGCTCCTGCTTGATCTGCGCAAACAGCGCCTTAGGCGTAAGGTTCTGCCACTCGGGCAGCGGGCTGGCGGGCGCGGGGCGGCGCGTGCGGCGGCCGCGGCCTCCGCGCCCCCGCGCCGGCGCCAGCGTGTCTGCGCCCGACACCGCCGGCGCGGCGCATGCGCCGAGAAGACAGTTCAGGAAGTGCGCCACGCCCGACCCGATGCACATCGGCTCGCAACCCTGGAATGTTCATATACGTTAACTTGCGCTCGGTTACCAATTGAATATCAGGGGTAGACTCGCGGGACAGTTTGGTACACCGATTTAAATATACCTCCCCGGATTAGGACACTAAAGCTAGGTTCACACGGCGTTCATTTTACGGGTATACGGGAAAAATTCACGCCGTGTGAACCTAGCCTAAATGCGGTTCAGTAAACATAAATATGTCCTTAAATAAAACGATCGAGTATCCTTAAAACGCGAGGTTTCATAAGTTTTGTGTGGGCACTTATCGGATATGTGAGGCATCAAAATCTTAGGAGTCGATCGAACCAGATGGATGACTCCGAAGAGAGCTGGTGCAGTTGACGTCTTTAACGGTCAAAGGGTAAAAAATGTCTTAATCCGACACTGGCGCTCTCAAGTGCAAAATAATAGTACATTATTGTCGAGGCTCGGAAGTAGCTACTTGCAGGCTGAGGATTCGTTTTAAAAGCACCGTTATCTTTGTCTAAATTGGATGATGCAGTATTATATTTAATTCTATATTTACTCAATTTTAGGCATAAAATTAATAGTTAGTACAGTAATAGATAACCACCCTTGCATTTATTATCAGAACGTTAGGGGGTTGCGGTCAAAAACTTTCACATTTTACCGTAATCTTAGTACAGCATCTTTTGACATCATAATTTTAACGGAGACGTGGCTGGTGGATGGTGTGTTGGACTCCGAATTGTTTGATGACCGGTTTGTCGTATGGCGGCGGGACCGGGATCTTGCCCTGACCGGCCAAAGCCGCGGGGGCGGTGTGCTCATCGCCACCCGTCGGGAACTACCTGTGACCCCGCAGCTGACGTTCCAGTCGTCTGCCGAGGACTTGTGGGTTACGCTGTCGCTTAAAGACAACTTCAATAGGTTAGTAAAAGTTCATTTGTGCGTACTGTATTTGTGTAATCAAAATAATGGTAACTCATTTTCACAACAATTAGCTAACTTTTTAAATAAATTAAGTGAATTAATTTTAGATCGTCCAGACGATAAGTTTATAATAATAGGTGATTTTAATATGAGCGGTATCCGGTGGATGAGTCGAGACTCGGTGATGTTTCCGTCTGCCTATGCTAGTAACGATGAATGTAGCTTAGTTGACGAAATTCATACTCTAAATCTGAATCAATATAACGGTATTTTAAACCGGTTCGGTAAGTTACTGGACTTAGTATTATCTAATGACTTTTTACGCGTTAGTGGTTGTGCTGTACCCCTAGTTCCTATCGACCCACATCATGAGCCCTTAACTATTCGAATTAAGTTTACTACTGTCCTCCCGCTTCATACGGCCCCTCGGGTTAAATATTTTTACAACAAAGGTGACTACACGTCAATTAATAATGAGCTGGCTACTATTAATTGGGAGACTGAGTTTTCTACCCGTACTTTAGACCAGGCTTTGGATTTCTTTTACGTAACGTTTAAGAAACTTAGGAATAAATTTATACCCAGTAAAACAATTAAAAAAGATAGTTATCCGGTATGGTATTCTCTTTCATTAAAGAAAGCAATTAAAGAAAAATACAAATATTTCAAAAAATATAAAATATACAAGAATTTATCAGATTTAGTTTCATTTAACGTTCTTAGGGAAAGAGTACGCAAATTAGAGGATATATGCTTTACTTCGTATATACACCGGGTGGAAAAAAATATTGCTACGAACCCAAAACAATTTTGGTCGTTTGTGAAGTCTCGTTCATCCTCTCAGAGTTTACCCAGTAGCCTTATGTATGATAACAGAATTTTTAATTCAGGTTTGGATATTTGTAACGCGTTCTCAGATTATTTTTCTACCACCTTCACAGCCTCAAACGTAAATATCGATCACTCACTCTATCCTAGATATGACTCAGAGGCTAGCTTAAATAGCATTGAAATTAATCCGGACGTTGTCACTAATATGTTACTAAAATTAGATCCCTCAAAGTCAGCGGGACCTGATGAGCTACCTGCCCAGTTCCTAATTAACTGTGCTAAGAGCTTGGTGTGTCCCATTGTTTTACTCTTTCGGCGTTCCTTCGCCGAGTGCTCAATACCCTCCATATGGAAGTCGGCTTTTATCACCCCCGTGCATAAAAAGGGTCCGAAAACGGAAATTACTAACTACAGACCGATATCGAAATTATGTATACTTTCGAAAGTACTAGAAAAAATTGTATTTAAACAAGTATACGATACTTTTAAACATTCTTTTAGTGATCACCAGCACGGATTTTTGCAAAGAAGGTCAACTGTATCCAATCTCGTTTTACTGAATGATTATGTCACTGAAGCGATGGATAGTGGCCTTCAGGTTGACGTCATATATACTGACTACAGCAAGTGTTTCGATAGGATTGATCATAGGTTACTGATATCCAAGTTGTGTGACATGGGAATACATGGGGATTTACTGAGGTGGTTCTCCTCTTATATTAATAATAGGTCTCAGGCCGTCGTGGTCAACAACTATATATCTGGATGGGTGTCAGTCCCAAGCGGCGTCCCTCAAGGGTCCTTGCTCGGTCCTTTATTATTCAACATTTTTGTTAACGATATAGGCAAGTGTTTTCTGCATTCTAAACTTCTTTGCTTTGCAGACGACATGAAAATCATTAACAAGATAAAATCCAACCGTGACTCAATGTTATTGCAATCCGATCTTGAACGTCTTGATGAATACTGTGAATTAAATAGGTTAGAGCTTAATCCCTCCAAGTGCTTTTCAATTACATTTTCCCGTCAGCGCAATGTAACCTCCACATCATATACATTAAAGGGCCACCCGCTTGAGAAAATAACTTATATGAAGGACTTGGGTGTTATTCACGATTCTAAACTTATATTTGACAAGCACATTGATAGTATTATTAGTGGAGCACTAAAAGCGCTAGGTTTTATAATGCGAAATTCTATACACTTCACCCAGGCTAAAACCCTTAAAGTGCTTTATTGCGCGTATGTGAGGAGTAAACTGGAGTACGCGTCACAGGTCTGGAACCCTTGCTATAGGACTTACGTTGACCGAATCGAACGCGTCCAGAAGAAATTTACAAAATATTTATGCTATAAACTGAAATATCCCTTTAGTTCATCCAATTATTTAAGTATTTGTAAGAAACACCATCTAGTCCCGTTGCAAAAAAGACGTGATATATCGGACATTACCTTTCTCCTGAACATCACCAGCGGTGTAACTGACTGTTCCGAGCTACTTGGTAAACTTTCTTTCAATACTCCCTATCGTTCTAAATAGAATAGAATAGAATAGAAATCGTTTATTTCGACCAACTTCGGATCATATTACATTTACATTTACTTATTATATTAAAATTAAGATTAAAATTAAATTAACTATTTTACATTAAAATTCAAATAAATTATAATAAATTAAATTCAATAATTAAAATTAAAATAAATTAAATCATTATATTCTAACTTATACTAAAACAACAAACAATAAGAGCCTTAGAGAGGCTTGGACACCAGTACGTGAATCATATGACAGTGATTCAGGTACTGGCAGTCAAACCTCTCTGCGAACGCCCTCAAGATGCCGCTGGAACTAGCCCGTACTCTGCGCACCAGGGATGTGCAGCGTTTCCTCATTGTGGTGTAAAAACAGTCCACCCTGGCCTCCGCGAACATCCCCGACGCACTACAAAAACGAGGTAGTCCCATCAGCACCCTGAAGGCGTTATTATATTGTATACGAAGAGCGTTGTACTGCTTTTGGGTATAGCACGCCCACAGATTAGCAGTGTAAAAGGTAGTACAGAAAGCTCTAAAAAGAGTCTTTTTCACCTCAGTGGAGCAACTAACAAATCTGCGGGCCACCATATTCGCTCTAACACACAACGCTCTTCGTTCCCTTTCAATGTCAGCATCATAAAAGGTACTATCCCCCATTATCTGTTAAAACTGCATCATCCAAGTATAGACAGAATAGCTTCCTAGTTCGCGCGAGTCGAAGGCTAAATGAGCTATCGAAGGAAGTTGACATCGATATATTCAATTGTAAAGTTCCCAGTGTGAGGCATAGTTTGGTTAAGCGGTGTTTTGTGTGAGCGACCTTTCTACTAATGTATTTTACTCATGTACCTACACTTTCTGTTTTTCTTCATTAGGCGAGCAAATGCATTGAATTTATGGACTTAGTGTATTGATATCAAGGACCGGAAAACCCCTCTTTACGCTTAATCCTATCAATTCGGTAACCCAATCGATTCGGTTACCTTATCATTCGGTAACCCTATCATACTGTTACCTGATTGTAATGGTAACCTTATTGAAACGGTAACCCTAACCTTTAACCGAGTTAATCTCAAAACCCCATCGTGATAGGGTTTTTGTTAAGGGTTTTTAACAGGTTTTCATTCAGTTATGGTAACCTTTATTATCGGTTGCTTACTGGTTTGCTACATTAAAGTAGTTTTAGTGATGTGCCGTCAGAACTAAAAAGTACTAAAAAAATTGTGTATTTTATTTACTTTATTTATATTTTGTTGATTTTATTGACTTTATTTATTAAATTTATTTAATTTAATTTATTTATTTAATTTATTTAATTTATTTAATTTATTTAATTTATTTAATTTATTTAATTTATTTAATTTATTTAATTTATTTAATTTATTTAATTTATTTAATTTATTTAATTTATTGAATTTATTGAATTTATTGATTTATTGAATTTATTGAATTTATTTAATTTATTTAATTTATTGAATTTATTTAATTTATTGAATTTATTTATTTTTTTGAATTTATTTAATTTATTTAATTTATTTAATTTATTTAATTTATTTAATTTATTTAATTTATTTAATTTATTTAATTTATTTAATTTATTTAATTTATTTAATTTATTTAATTTATTTAATTTATTTAATTTATTTAATTTATTTAATTTATTTAATTTATTTAATTTATTTAATTTATTTAATTTATTTAATTTATTTAATTTATTTAATTTATTTAATTTATTTAATTTATTTAATTTATTTAATTTATTTAATTTATTTAATTTATTTAATTTATTTAATTTATTTAATTTATTTAATTTATTTAATTTATTTAATTTATTTAATTTATTTAATTTATTTAATTTATTTAATTTATTTAATTTATTTATATTATTTAATTTATTTAATTTATTAAACTTATTTAATTTATTTATTTTAATTATTTTAGTTATAATATAATAATATTTATAATTTATAATAAGAACACAACACACAGGTAGGTATAAAGATAAACAAAGGAAAGGCAAAAAAACTTGTTTACTGTGCTGGAGGCTTCATAGACCGCCCATGCCAACCTCGGTTATTCAATAATAAGTTGAATTTAAGTGTGCGTAAAGATTACAATCGTTTGAACTGGTCAAAAACCTCATAATGAGGTAACTGAATAGACTGGGTTTTTATTTCGGTTACCGGTAACAGAGGTTAGCTCGATCTGATACGGTTACCGAATCAAAGTGTTACCTTATTAAGCGGTTACCGTTATGGTAGGGGTTTTTATAAACACCTCTAAAATAACCCTATGAAAAACCCCGGTTAAGGTAACCGGTTCCTGTCCCTGATTGATATACAGAGATTACATAACGTATTCATTAACTACATTACAATCTGATAAATATTATTTTATTTTGTTTTCATCTTTTGAATTCTGAGACGTCTGTTATTCTAGGCGCTATAAGTGTTAAACTTAGCTATAAGTGTTAAAACTTAGGATCTATTGTAAGGCTTCTATTGCCATTTTCAATTATGCTTCTTTTTTCTCTCTATTTTTGTACGCATGTGTGTGTGCGTAGGTGCTAGCATTAGTTTAAAATTTAATACTTTGTAACTACCTGTGAGTTCCTGTAATTGGCTTCCTGTTTTAATTTTGTTGTCTATTGTAAGTTTTAAAGCTGTTGGTTCTCCTAACATAAATAAATAAATAAATAAATAAATAAATAAATAAACGGACGACCTTGGGAGTCCGTTTAATTGAATCCGAAGCCAGCAAGTAGCCTTCCAGCCGAGTCATATATAGTAGTGTCCGACCGAAGGTTCGGTTTCGGTTCCGGTTTCGGCCAGTTTCGGCCAAAAAATCATGTTTCGGCTGTAGTTTCGGTTTCGGCCAAAAAACGGCCGAACCTTTCGGCCGGGCCGAAACTTACGAAATGGTACTTCGTACTATGAAACTAAACTATGTGACAAAGACCAAAAGTTGGGGATGGGGAATAAGTAGGACAACAATATTAATATGTACCTACATATACTGATTCATGTATAGGTACAGAAATTAATTGGTTTATTATAAAATACAATTCCACTAATGAGGGCGCCACTAGACGGTCGACGCAGTCTTAAGAGGCTGTTAATACCTATAACGCGCACACTGTCTAATTCTAATTGTATCGGAGTAAATGAGATAGCACTGTCGTATGTTACTGGGCCTGGGCAAAGGAATAATAAGAAAACTCATCATCTTCCTCGCGTAATCCCGGAATTTTTGCCACCGCTCATGGGAGCCTGGGGTCCAATTGACAACTAATACAAAGAATTGGCGTAGGCACTATTTTTTACGAAAGCGACTGCCATCAGACTGACCTTCGAACCCAGAGAGTAAACTAGGCCTTATCGGGACTAGTGCGGCTTCCTCACGATGTTTTTCCTTCACCGAAAAGCAAATAGTAAATATCAAATGATATTTCGTATATAAGTTCCGAAAAACTCATTGGTACGAGCCGGGGTTTGTACCTGCGAACTTCGGATTGAAAGTCGCACGATCTTACCGCTAGGCCACCAGCGCTCAAGGAAAAATCTAACTTTTTAATACAATGGACATTGGTTGGACACGGCTTTGACTTCGCATGAAAGTTCGCCTCACTGGGGCACTTCGGACGTTTAGGCCCAGGTGAAGATCGGTACCCGGCCTTGCGATATTGTCAACAAAAAATTCGCGCTCGCTGCGCTCGCGTTTTTGGTTGACCCTGTATCTACATGTTAGCTTGATTGACTGGTGAATGAATAGAGTTAGACCAAGAAAGTTCTACAATTATTTTGATAGCATACGCATACGCAGTGCAACTAGTGCAAATGTTATTTATACGTCATAATTTCACAGAAGTTTTGACGTTTAAAATAACACATGCACTGCGTGTGTTATCAAAATCGTTGCTGAATTATCTTGGTCTAACTCTAGTAATTTTCTTAAAAAACTGCTTAAGTAACATCAATTTCAAGGACATTGGGTGTTGACAGCCCCATAATATGTGTGTAAAAGCGGTTTTATGACATTTTTTCAACGATTTTAACAAGTCTACAAAAGGTTCGGTTTCGGTTTCGGTTTCGGCCGAAACTAGAGCCAAAGCCGAACATTCGGTTTCGGTTTCGGTTTCGGCAAAAAAACATGTTTCGGTCGGACACTAATATATAGTGGTTTTCTCAAAAATGGTGCAAGAAATATAAATATCATAGAAATATTTTACAAAAGCAACGTTCTTACGTATATATTTTCACAGAAAAAAGTAGAAACAATTGAAAAAATTAGCTATGCCGCCTTTTTATTTTTTTAATAAAAAAATAAAAGTGTATTTTTCTGCCGAAAATACGCCAACCTATTTGAGACAGCTAAATAGTCGCGGTACTAATTATCTGTTTGGCTGTTTAATGGGCCTGTGCCTTCATTTGATATGGCCATTTTAACTTTTAAAAAGTTTGGAACTCGACAAATAATGGAATTTGTATGCAACATTGCAGTCCCAAAATCGAGACTGCAATGTTTTTAACTTTTTAATTTTTGACTGACCATAAACTACGCGCTTCGCGACCTATTTTTTAAACGGCAAAGTCGACTTTGCCGTCCATTTTTGAGAAATAGTACATTATTGTCGAGGCTCGGAAGTAGCTACTTGCAGGCTGAGGATTCGTTTTAAACGGACGACCTTGGGAGTCTGTTTAATTGAATCCGAAGCCAGCAAGTAGCCTTCCAGCCGAGTCATATATAGTGGTTTTCTCAAAAATGGTGCAAGAAATATAAATATCATAAAAATATTTTACAAAAGCAACGTTCTTACGTATATATTTTCACAGAAAAAAGTAGAAACAATTGAAAAAATTAGCTATGCCGCCTTTTTATTTTTTTAATAAAAAAATAGAAGTGTATTTTTCTGCCGAAAATACGCCAACCTATTTGAGACAGCTAAATAGTCGCGGTACTAATTATCTGTTTGGCTGTTTAATGGGCCTGTGCCTTCATTTGATATGGCCATTTTAACTTTTAAAAAGTTTGGAACTCGACAAATAATGGAATTTGTATGCAACATTGCAGTCCCAAAATCGAGACTGCAATGTTTTTAACTTTTTAATTTTTGACTGACCATAAACTACGCGCTTCGCGACCTATTTTTTAAACGGCAAAGTCGACTTTGCCGTCCATTTTTGAGAAATAGTACATTATTGTCGAGGCTCGGAAGTAGCTACTTGCAGGCTGAGGATTCGTTTTAAACGGACGGCCTTGGGAGTCCGTTTAATTGAATCCGAAGCCAGCAAGTAGCCTTCCAGCCGAGTCATATATAGTGCTTTTCTCAAAAATGGTGCAAGATATATAAATAACATAGAAATATTTTACAAAAGCAACGTTCTTACGTATATATTTTCACAGATAAAAGCCCTTGCCGCCTTTTTATTTTTTTAATAAAAAAATAGAAGTGTATTTTTCTGCCGAAAATACGCCAACCTATTTGAGACAGCTAAATAGTCGCGGTACTAATCATCTGTTTGGCTGTTTAATGGGCCTGACCCTTCATTTGATATGGCCATTTCAAGTTTTAAAAAGTTTGGAACTCGACAAATAATGGAATTTGTATGCAACATTGCAGTCCCAAAATCGAGACTGCAATGTTTTTAACTTTTTAATTTTTGGCTGACCATAAACTGCGCGTTTCGCGACCTATTTGTTACACGGCAAAGTCGACTTTGCCGTCCATTTTTGAGAAAAAATTGTTTTCACCTCAGCAGCTCGAACAAGGGTACTTTGCTTCTTAAAAACAGTGAGCAAAATGCGATTTTGCTCACTGAGTAATTTTATCTCACTCAGTGAGCAAAATCGCATTTTGCTCACCGAGTGTGTCTCACTCAGCGATTTTGCTCACTGAGTGAGACAAAATGACATTCAAGTGACCTTTATAGTCAAATGTCATTTCAACATGCGGGGTCTAATACAAGTTCAATATACTTGGGTTCTATTATCTCTGTCCCTCTAGGTATGTTCTCACTGCTTAGGGTGAAAAATTTTGTGTACTACACGAGATCAAAGTTATTTACATCTCGTGCCCTTTTGAATCCCTTACTACGCTCAAGATTCTAAATTAGATTCACTCGCTACGCTCGTGAATCTATTATAGAATCTTTCGCTTGCACGGGACTCAAAATAAGCACTCGAAGAAATATCAAACTTTGATCTCTTGTTGTACAAATAACTATTACAAATAGGAAACTATAGATCCATTACTAGAAATATGTTACTTTATATACTTATCTGTTTTATAAGACTGTTTTTCTACTCGTCGACTATAATTCTTGAATTAAGATTTCTTATACCAAACTGCAATTGGGTATTTTTAATGTGTGGGCTCCCAACTCAACTATAATATTCATATCGATACAGTTTAGTCAACTATAATGAAATTGACCAATCACAGCTCGTCGCGATCAAGAGGACGAAACAAAACCATAGCTCAAATTAATTATTTATTTTTGGTTGTATAGTAGAAACAATTGGTTCATAAGTCAGAAACGCGCATGTGACACCCTTAATATAACAACATCCATTGACTACGAAAACCACTTTGCGTTGCTTGTTAGTCTCCATAGGCTACGGTGGCCAAAATCAAGAAAAAACTGTCTAAAAATTGAATTTAGCGCGGAGCAAGTACCAGGGCCTCATGAGTTACGAGAAGGTGTCGTTGACCAACCCGCCGTGGGGCGCGGGGCGCGGCGGCCGGGTCGCGTACGAATATGAAGGACATGAAGGTATCGCGGCTGCTCGCGTATCTTAGCTGTATACTTTTGGTTTGTTTACCTAAATTATTCTACTAGTTTAAAGTATTATTTTTGTTGACGCGTAGAAAAAGTATTGTATACAATAGTGATATAATCAAGCTTTTCAATCTCGTACCTTACTTAGACAACTCAGCAAGCTTCGTTGTCTAAACACGGTACTCGACTGAAAAGCTCTCTATTATATCACGATTGTATAAAATACTACTGTGTCTTAATAAATAATAATAATAATAAAAAGGTTAGGTTAGGTTTTTTATAATGTGTTTATATTAATTTTTATGGTTTTGTAAGTGTTTTTATATTTTACTTTTATATTCATATTATAAAATAACCTAACTTAAGATGAGAAATGAATAAAGAGAGAATAATAAAAAAAATATTTCAATGCACCACCAACATATAAACTACAGTTAGTACGACTTTTGCAGTTCACACATGGCGACCCTACCAGTTCAGCCCAGAACAAAGCATACACCGTGTTCATACCTGCAGGTAGGCAGTGTAGAGATGCTTGGCGGCGCGCAGCACGAGCTCGCCGACGGCGATGGCGTGCAGGTACTGCAGCGAGGCCACGGGCTTGAGCGCGGCGGCCACGCGGCCCAGGTAGCGCACGTTGATGCCGCGCGCGTGCAGCGCCTCCGCCAGCCCCGCGCCGTCCATGGGCGCCGCCTGCTGCTCCAGGCATTCGCGAACCTGTATAATACACACACTGATAAGTAATTGCATTGCTAGTCGCTCAAAAAGAGTTCTGTGATCCGTGAGCCTGCCAAAAAAGTTACTTAATTGTCGATTTTTTCACTGACTGTAAATTTTTTCCAAAACTTGTAAAAGCCAATCGTCGTTAATTAACCCTTTAAACGCCACGGTTATCATGTACAGCGCGTCATCGTGAACTTTGTCAGAGTGCACGAAGGTTGATTTTAGACTGTAGTCGCGCGCGTCAGTTGACGTCTTTAGGGGTTTGTCCGGGTTAAAAGTTAGGGAAGGTCTGCATTTTGTAGCATCACAGGATCAGGTGGCTCAGTGCCCCATTAAAAAATCCACCTTTGTATAGTCATGCAGCAACTCACAAAGGCGGGTATCTGAGTAGTGAGCAGGAAGGCGGCGGCCTCCTTGACGAGGTGGCGCTGGCACGCCAGCGAGCCGGGCGGCGCGGCGTGGCGGATGCCGGCCGAGTACACGTCGGGGTTGAAGCGCACGTCGAACTCAGACTCCTTCAGGGACGATACGGCGCGAGCCGCTGCTGCCACTACCGCGCGGGAGCGCCCGCCTGCTAAAATAAAAAAAAAATGAAAATCGGTCAAATACCTGCACGGAGACTATGGTCATAGATATTTTTAGCGCAAAACCCGTCACAGCGCACATTGCACACACATCACACGCGTGCGACAATGGCTAAGAATGGCAAGTGCGCACGAGAGCTAATCTTATATGAAGTAAAATAACAATAAGGACAATTTTCACCCACGACTTCGATTCTTCGATTCGATTTTTCGATTTTCGACTTAAAATACGTGAGTGACCCGTTTTTAATATATTTAATTTTCACCCACTATACAATAGAATCAAATAGGGAGTGATATGATTTGTATGGGGATGCTAAATGCATAAAGTAATTCCATTTCTTTTTCTTTAAAAAATTTAAAACACGAAATAGTAGCAAAATATAAACTCACTATCACTCTCTTCCTTATCCTTGTCACCGCAGATAGAATCTGTGATGCTTTCTACAATCTTCTTAGCGACGTCGGTATCGATATCTGAGTAATTCTCATTCAACAATAAATCATCCTCCTTGGGTTTTTCACTGTCTTTCTCAACCTTAACCTCTTCTTTTTTGGCACTTTCCTTCTCTTTTTTATCCTTCTTCTTATCTTTGGCTTCTTTCTCCTGGCTCTTCTTGTCGCGTTTTGTCTCCGGCTCTTTGGTTTTCTTGGGCTGATCTTTGTCCTCTGGCTCTTTGCCGGCTTCGATTGGCTTGGCGTCGCCGGAGTCGCGCTGGCGCTTGGCGCTGAGCTGCTGGAGGTGGAACGCTGCGTAGCGGATGAACATGAAGTAACGGGCCCTGGTGACAAACAAAATAATGTTAAATAAGTATGTCCATTCAAACTTCATTATAAAAGTCTTTAGACAAAAAACGAGCAAACAATATGCTCAAGTGTCTTCACAGATAAAAAAATAATAATCGAGATCCTGAGCTAAGATTAACATTCAATAGTTTTTTACAAAAATGTCACCGATAGTTTAACAAAATCTAGGCAACTATTTGTAATCATGTGCCCCATCCTTTACGATAAACAAAAATATTAGTAAATAAATAGGTACTGGCAACTTACTTTCGTTACACAATGATTATATTTAAGATTATGTGTCTTATTAAATTAAAAGGACATTTATTTATATAAAAAATACAGGATTAAACGAAAAGCATACTTACTCAACGAAACTATCAACTAATTCCTGCCTAAGGCAACACAACTTGTGCTTGTGGATAATAGGGAAGCCCATAGCTTTGATGTCTTCTCTCAGCTCGTCGTCTTCAACTGGAAAACAAAAAGACTTATTATTATTATTTGGAGCCTGTTGTGTTCAACTGCTGGGCAAAGGCCTCCCCCCAATTTCTCCACAGATCTCTGTCTAGTGCTATGTCTGGCTACTCCTTTAAGAAGGAGTTCAGTTCATCCCGCCATCACCGGCAGGGTCTGCCAGATCATAGATTTGAATTTCCCGGCTACCACTCTGAAGTGAATTTGCCCCACAACTCATTCGGCATTCGGCAGATGTGACCAGCCCAGTCCCATGTTAGCTTGGCCGCCTCCGAGCTACATCGGTGATTATTAATTAAAATATTAACAATTGACAATAAAGTCACTCAGCTATAATAACAAGGTGTGAAATTTATACAATGTTTCTTGCACCGTTGTAAAGCCGTGAGACATTTTTGTAAGTAGGCTACGTTGTTTTTTATCAGCATGTCGAAGGTAGGTTCAAATATAGTCAGGAAAACCCAATTTGTCAGTAAATAAGAAAAAAAACTATACTCATCCCTTTTTTTTGAGTGCCAGTACTAGCGTAAGACGTACGTTTGAAATGAACAGTCCCTGGCTAAACTATAGCTCGTCTCCCCTGCTGCCGGTGCTGAATGAGAATGAACCTTATTACGTACGCTGTAAGAAGTTGACGTCGGGCGGGAAGGTGCGCAGCAGGTCGAGGATGTAGTGACGGCCGTCGTTGCCGATGATGCCCTTGCACTCCACGCTCGAGCACAGTTCGACGGTCTCGCCGTTGGCGCTGGTTACGGAATGCGGCATTATCTTCAGCTGCTGACCGGCTTTGCTGAGCTGTACGCAGAATATAAGCCTGTTATGTGATATGATTGAATGTTTATAAGTTACAAAGGTTTGACCGTAATAGACTCGGTCCTATCAGTCAAACGTGCTCAAAACACCCTATGTCCTTGCTGAAAATTCTATTGATACACACGGAGACAGAGCAATGTGTATTAATCATCATTAAATAAATACTGTGGCATTTTTGTATATTAAACTTAGATAAAAATGGAACTATACGATTTATACGAGTATCACAGCCCGGTCTGGACATTTTTGTGCCAGATTTATATCATAAAGTGCACTCACCAGCTCCATATACTTGGGGTGCGAGAGCACGGTGGTGCCGAAGTCGATGCTGCCGTAGACGACGCTTTGCTCCTGCTCCTTCTCGAGGATGCCGGGGATGATGGACTGCGTGGTGACGCGGTAGCCGCGGTAATCGATCACGACCGTGCCCAGCGTGTGCAGCAGTCTAAATCAGCCCTTATTTCATAAAGTGCGCTCACCAGCTCCATATATTTGGGGTGCAAGAGCACGGTGGTGCCGAAGTCGATGCTGCCGTAGACGACGCTCTGCTCCTGCTCCTTCTCGAGGATGCCGGGGATGATGGACTGCGCGGTGACGCGGTAGCCGCGGTAGTCGACCACCACGGTGCCGAGCGTGTGCAGCAGTCTAAATCAGCCCTTATATCATAAAGTGCACTCACCAGCTCCATATACTTGGGATGCGAGAGCACGGTGGTGCCGAAGTCGATGCTGCCGTAGACGACGCTCTGCTCCTGCTCCTTCTCGAGGATGCCGGGGATGATGGACTGCGCGGTGACGCGGTAGCCGCGGTAGTCGACCACGACGGTGCCGAGCGTGTGCAGCCCGGGGGTGTCCACGGCGCTGTATACGCGGACTCCTTGGAGGTCGTTGCGCTGCAAAAGATTTCATAGTCTTAATTATTATTATTATATGTGAATGCACAGGCAGCTTAAAGCTGATACGTGCACGTCAATGTCCACTTGTGTTTTGTAGTCTACGAAAGTGTTCATCGAGTTTTTTTAAGTTTATCGAAGGTGCACTGATCACTGACTCGGGTAAACTGTTTCGAATCGAAATAAACTGTGTTATAAAAGTGCAGAATCCACAGCATTTGGGTAACGACCCAGAACAAGCCTTAGTTGCAAAGTGCAAGGAACTTAGTGGGTTAATTCGGGGATTATGAATGAAAACATTTATTTTCAGGCAACTATTGGCCCATAGATAAATACCTTAAAACTAGCATACATATTATTACAAAATATATCTTAAAACTAAAAACACAATTATGGCTGCGATGCAGTTCGCAACCCCGCAGTGTCAGGGAGCCGGCCGCGGAACCGCCGGAACTTGACACCCTTCGGCCAAAACTCCTCCTTGGTGAAGGTCGCATCCATACGCTTCAAGTAACCAAGTTTGTTAGACTTTTTATTTATGTTACCAGCATTCAGAATAACTTTTGTGTTATTCTGAATGCTGGTTAGCTAGTTTTATCATATGACATTGCTTTGGCACTTACCGGCGCGACGAAGGCGGCCGCATCTTCTCCCAAGTCCTTGTAGTGGTCGCGCACATCGAAGCCCAGCGAGAAGATGTTCCAAATGAACATCTGCATTTTAGTTTTTCGCCGGGGTTGATGGCCATCGTTCTACCTCTGCTGGGTAGTTACTTTGGAGCTTAATCTAATTAACCCAAAAGTTGACATTGCTTTGGCACTTACCGGCGCGACGAAGGCAGCCCGCATCTCCTCCCAAGTCCTTGTAGTGATCGCGCACATCGAATCCCAACGAGAAGATGTTGTTCCAAATTTACATTGGGCTCCTTGTCGAGGTTGATGGCTATCGTTGTACCGCTGCTGGGTACGTAGTTACTTTGGAGCTTAATCTAATTAACTTAAAGTTGACATTGCTTTGGCACTCACCGGCGCGACGAAGGCGGCCGCATCTTCTCCCAAGTCCTTGTAGTGGTCGCGCACATCGAAGCCCAGCGAGAAGAAGATGTTGTTCCAAATGAACATCTGCATTTTGGGTTCTTCGCCGGGGTTGATGGCCATCGTTCTACCACTGCTGGGTAGTAACTTTGGAGCTTAAATCTAATTAACTTAAAGTTGACATTGCTTTGGCACTCACCGGCGCGACGAAGGCGGCCGCATCTCCTCCCAAGTCCTTGTAGTGGTCGCGCACATCGAAGCCCAGCGAGAAGAAGATGTTGTTCCAAATGAACATCTGCATTTTGGGCTCCTCGCCGGGGTTGATGGCCATCACGTTCCCGTCCACGACGGCCATGGCGCCGCGCGTCGCCGCCGCTACGAAGTCGCTGTGAACCTGGGGTAAATAAGGTACATGTATATGTATGTACATAACACAGAAAGTTCACTCAAGAATTGAAGATTTATATCGTAGAAAGTT
Source organism: Cydia splendana (assembly GCF_910591565.1). Classification (NCBI taxonomy): domain Eukaryota; kingdom Metazoa; phylum Arthropoda; class Insecta; order Lepidoptera; family Tortricidae; genus Cydia; species Cydia splendana. Next base: position 11,956,912 of record NC_085972.1, on the reverse strand, counting down.
GGCCTTTGGATTCCATAAGAAAACATTCCGTCCGCCCATGTATGCAATTCAGTCAATATCAGGGAACTTGGACGCATTGCAGCTGCAAAACTGCGACGGATGCAAAAATGCATATTTCAATCATTTTCCATTCTCGTGCTCGCAATCTAGCTTAAAGGCGAGCGCTTTTTCATCACAGTAAGCTGAATTAGCTGGAGTGATATAACCTTAGAGCATTTAATAACTGGAGTGGCCATTAAGAACTTACCCTTTCTGCCGAAAAACTTGCACAATTGTGCAAACTTTTATATGAACTGACATTGCTATTTGTACGTTACGTACAAATCATGTATGTAGAAATAGCAATACATTTGACGTCTCCTCCCCCGGCAGACTGTTTCGTAAAGAAAATAACAGCGACCAACCTTCTTGTTTAAAATAAATAGGCAAATATCCTATTTTGTTTGGTTACCTTAAAAATAGCCCTCTCTCGAAGTAGCCGCTCGGGCAGCGTGCCGCGAGGCAGCTCCCGAGTGGTCTGCAGCTCCTCGTTCCAGTCGCGCGTCTGCCCCGGGATGTGTTCTTCATAACCGAGCTTTGACGAAAATGCTGTGGAAGATAATCTATATCAAACATCACATAACAGGTAGCGTAAACACCCCAATAATCGACAAGTTATCCAATATTCGACACCTTGCTGTCAGCTTTATTGCTATCATTATGATTGAAAATGTCGATTATTGGAGCTGTGTTGGGCACTGGAGCCTCTACGTTATAAGTAACGCAAGCGGCTGTGCGTTAATGTTGCAAAAGTAAAACTATCAGTAGTTATGATTGGATTTTTGGTATCAAACTATCTATCATATTAAATGTCACTGGCGCACTTAATTGGTAGAATAAATAAGAATATCCGGTATTCGTTGCCGGTATTATGCCTAGTACTTGTGAGTTCAGTTCCCGTATTATTATTTTTTATCTGTATAAGGCCATATACCAAAACAACTGACATGTTAATAGTTTCAAATAAAGATGTAACTAATAAAACAAATAGGGAAAACCTTTTACTCGAATCAACTGTGAAATAACAAATTAATAGCTAAATAGGGAAAGAACCAAAGCTATAATTATTATACCACAGATATACCTTTGTGGCAAAAGGAAATAACAATATCACATAAAAATTTAATACCTATTGAATGGAAAGTCCCGAGTTAAAAATTCCTTACATACCGTTATGATGTGTATTGTAAATTTATCTATCGGAAAATGGTTTGTTTGCATGCACTTTTTTTTCTGTATTTATTACAAGAAAATTTATTTCAATAATTACGATGCAACTCATTAGTTGATGTACATATTAATCCCACCGGTAAATGACGTAATCATGTATCATGTTTGAATACATTATGATTGACACGCATAATTAAACCACTCAATCACTCAGTAACAACACTCAACTGACCTACGGTGTACCTTAAGTCTTTACAAATAAGGTTCATTAAATATCAATGAACACCGTAAGTGGTACTTACTGTCCTCTGCGCGTATCGCATCCACTGTGTGGTCGAGCACAGGCGACGCCCATTGATATACCTGAAAAGATAAGGCGGATCAGATGCAAGTGTCATTGCACTGTTGAAATACAATGCTGAATTGTTTTATAGACGGCTTGTCTTGTGATCGCATAGCAATAGCAGATAAGAGCTATTAATAGGATTGTAAAACTGTCATGATCGGGTGATAGTTATTATGTAGCGAATAACCGTGGTACCTCTAATTGATTTAATTAGAATTAGCTATGCAGTCACTTTTATACGTTACACTGACAGGATGTCGGCGGGCGAGAGACTTTCAGACTGTATTTATTACATTCATTAGAAAGCGACCAAGACATGTTGCTAGACGATTTTTACAAGTCAATAAGCCAATGCAAAAAAAAAACAAGCATATTGTGTTGTTTAGAGAACACCTCCAAACGTTATCTTTAAAAAGTAAATCATATCTAATAAAGATTAACAGGACAGACACAATGTAAGCTAAAAATAAATCAATCAACCCATAAACTTGACGTTATTCTACTAAGCCGCTGTTGCCTTTCCGTCATTTTGACATATATGTTTATTAGAAAGGGACAACATTTAACAGATGTTTTTTATTTTAGGAATAGGCTAATGGCGTTATTCATAGACGCGTTACGGGCCTCAATTAACTATGAATCGTTTGTCTTTATCTGCATTTTGACTTATGTATTTCTAAGAAAGGGATAAAACATAATTTAACTAAATCAGACCCGTAAAATAAGGGGGTAAGTGTTTATTGAGTTCTAATCGTTCAATGTTACCTGGTACGGTGTCGCGACCCTCTCGAAGGGGTGTTTCTGCATGCGTTTCTTCTGGACCAGAGCGAAGTTGCGCTTGAACGCGGGCGACACGATGCTCAGCAGCTCGATGAGGGAGTGGCACAGCAGGGACGGGGTGGAGGGGCGGGGGTTGAACACTTCTTCGGTGGACCTGAGTTAAAAAAAAACTTTTGTATTAAAAAAAATGCCTATGAATGGAATGGTAAAGTTATAATGTATGCGCCTGTGAACTTCATATATGGCATTGTTACGATTACTCAATCTGTATTACGGGTTTGAGAACAGATTGCGTGTATGCAGATTCTGTGTATCTCAAACCCTAAAAAAAAGCCCCCAAAACTAAAAAAGAATTAAAAAAGAGCGGAAGTCGTAAACTTTTTCATGCCAAAATAATTCAGCATTTTCCAATTTCCATGACCCCAGCTTCACGAAAAAAGTTCAACAATGAATATGGAGTTCACTTGTATTAAATGTCAAATTAGTATGAACTTATCTGAATATATTTTTCTTGATCTCGATCGATCGATTGATTGGTATTGCACCAAATAAATAGGAATAATCACGGTTTCTTGATTCTCCCTATTTATAACAATGATACTTTGCAGTGCAAATAAAATCTTATCACTATTACGTTTCATATATTTTATGATAGCAAGGCCAAATTACGTCAACATACTCCGAAGACCCGGTACAAAGGTATATCACGGAAAACAGTATAGGAAATTTGCAGTGGAATATAAACGTGTACTTTATCGGATGCCTTTGTTTGACATAATTATTGAAATTCATAATGTAATGATTGTCAGATTATCAATTAGTCACAATTCTGAAACCGTAAACTTTTCAGGATTTTCGTAAGGTTATCCTATAGATAACGATAGGTTAGGTTAGGTTTGTTTTATAGCAATCCTGAAAAGTTACGTGTTTCTGAGAAAAACCAAATTATGACTAACGAAAATGCGGACAAACAATACATTATGACTTAAAACTTTTATGGGAAACAATAGAGAACCGTCTTAAATATCTAAACACGAAACTAATCAGGGAGGCATGGTCGAAGATGCTTTTGATTTTGACTCGATGTGAATGACATTTAAGCATTATGATATGCAAAGAAACGAACAATGCAACAGTCATACAAGGGGGCGTGGTTTTCTCATGTTCCATTGCCGTTTATATCTCCTACACCAGGGGTCTCCAAATTTTTTCACTTCCAAACTTCCGCGGGCCGGACGCTTTGGGTGTCGGCGGGCCAGATTGGAACGCGTTGCGGGCCGGATTTGGCCCGCGGGCCGGGGTTTGGAGAGCCCTGTCCTACACAATGAGAAATGATTTGAAGTAGTGATTCCACAAAATCCAAACCATCAATTTGACCGACCGAATGTCCTAATTTCTGACTAGTTACAATGCTATTTGACAAATAAAAAGAGCTGTGAATGCGGCAATTACGTTGCGCAAGCTAGCAATGCCGGTTGCATGGCATGGTAAGGTTTGCGGCGACCACACTTAGGGGCTGTCCATAAATTACGTCATCGATTTTTGACGATTTTGGACCCCCCCCCCTATAATCATCCAAAAATCATGCATCAAATGACCCCATTTCCTCCTACTTCATGCTACCGTCATCCGATGTCCAGACCCCCCCCCCCCTAATTTGAAATGACGTAATTTATGAATAGCCCCTTAGTGAACGAGGTAGTATAATTGCCAAATAAGACTTTACGCCGGTCAAAATCGACATACGGGACTCTTTACTGCCCGCCTCACTATACCTAACACCCAGAAGTTAAAAAAGGCTAGAAATACTAACTGATTGAGGTAGAATCCGCGGGGACACGCCGTGATATGGAAGTGGCGGTCCTCGAGAGTGACGACGTGTAGGTACAGCAGGTCGCCGCACATCTTGCGCGGGCCCGGCGGCGGGTTCCAACCCGAGGTCGTCAGCACCTGCCCGATCACAACACAATTTAATCCTTATGTTTATATGCGTTAGGTATATTTTCACCAAGGAGGAGTTTTGGCCGAAGGGTGTCAAGTTTCGGCGGTCCCGCGGCCGGCTCCCTGACACTGCGGGGTTGCGTAATGCATCGCAGCCATAATGTGATTTGTAGTGTTTAGTTTTAAAATATATTTTTATAATATGTATGCTAGTTTTAAAGTATTTATGTATGGGCCACTAGTTGCCTGAAATATTTTTTCTGGCTGACTGACCGGAGATTGCTCAAAACCGAGACGAATGGAAATCGATGGGGGAGGCCTTTGCCCAGCAGTGGGATATAATATTGGCTTATAATATAATACAGATATATTTTAGCTCAACGCGGCGGAATCTTAAATCGTCGGATGAAAACCAAAAATCACCAATTGTAAAAACAAAGCTAAACAAAAATCAACCTAGTTTTGCTACTAGTACAGTTCACTATGGCCAAAGACATATCTAACTTCGTATAAGACGAATAAAGTCTAAGGAAAAAACGTGCCTCGGAATTCAAGTAAAAGTCATTCTCGAATAGATGCCGCACACACCTTTAGCCTATTCCCGGCTAGATGGCGTGACGAAATCGTTTCATATTTAACAATTTTAACACATAGATATCAGTGAATGAACATGGATCAAAATGATATAAAAATAATAAAATCATTTATCCATATATATACATTTTTTGATAACTTTATACGTTTTAATTTTGAGTTTTAGTCGTGTGTCGATAGATGGCAGTAAATTTACAGTGACTACAAAATTTACAATGACAGGACCCCTCTATACTATCTATTCTTTTTGCTATGGCTCTGAAGATATGGTTGTTCCGAGATTTGGTTGTCACTGACGACTTTGGATCCTGCCGTAAATTACACATTACAACTAGTGCCCAACGTAGTGTTTAGATGACTACCTATAAAGTTTTTTCACGAAATAAGTAGTTGTAGAGGATATACCTTCAAACATTGGGGAGCTTTGTTTTCCTTGGTCAGCCCCGGATGCAAGGGTAATAATGGCCGCTCTGTGCTGCCTGGCATTATGTAGTCGGGCGGCGTGCAATCCACGCTCTCTGGGCGCGACTTCTTCTTTTCTGAATTAAGCAACAAGCAGAAATATTAATTCAGATAGAGATACATACTTGTCTCTGCTATAAGCAAGGCACAGGCATTTGAAGTTATTTAAATCATAACGCATTAAAAACCCACGACAAAATGAAAACAGCGCCATCAAAGAACCATCACACATACAATACTATAGACAACACTTTCATTAAAAAAAATGCACTTTAATTGATTCGTCTGTTTTGGAGCTACGATGTCTCACGCCTCTTTTTCCGTTGAGAGCTAAAAACAAGATTAAGAGTTGTGCAGGTCGCGCATCTGACGTAAGTATACGTGACGTAACTGACGTACGTACCAATATTGTAACTGAGGAAAATAGTATAAATTCTTACCAAGTATATCGCCCTGGGTGATAACATTGAGGAAGGCAAGCGAGCTACACTCTTGCCCGGCGTAGGCGTCGGTGTAGTCTATCGACTTGAGCAGGTCGCGCACGTGACGCACGTGGATGCGAGCCTCCCGCATCGTGTACGGTTCTTCTACCACCTGTGAATACGATACCCTCAATATTTTGCAACAGGTAAACCCTTGTGAGACCCAGCGTACAAAATGCTGTACATATTCCAGAATCTATTTGAAACTGTATTGAATTATAGCCTTCCGAATTCAAATACATTTGCTTCTGGATCTGAGGACGATAAGACCACTAAAGACTTGTAGGAATTAATAAGAGAAATCGCCTTATAATTATTTGCAGCAATACAGGCGGAATCTAGTATTGATATAGTGACACGATCGTTCACTCTCTCAACTTTTCTTACAACCTTTTTCGTCAGAAACAGTCAAATGTCAGTATCGGTACTGTATCACTGCAAAAAGTCGACAGCAATGGCTCCAAAGGATTCTATACCGTATGGAGTACTCAAAAGAACTAAATTTCAACTGAGTCCAGGGCAAACATTTTTGTCTCTTTAAAATACTTACTTTGATAACTGATCCTTCCTTTAATCCTTCAATATTTTTCAATTCCGCGAAGTTATCTAGGGTGACGCCGTCGAGTTGCAGAGAGAAACAGGTTCTGTGACAGGTGTCTTCGCGATCCATCAACACCTGATGGATTTCTTGCACGAGCTCCATGCTCAATACCTAAAAAATTAAGTAAACATTAAATATATGTAAATGTAAGAGTCAGGCTAGTCACTCAGAGAATTATATTCATTGGTGTAGTCTTTTTATGCTATTAGCAAACAATGCAAAGTGACGGGTGCCCAAGTAATAAATTCACATTACGTGAAATTTTAAGTTATACCTGAATATCTAATGGTTCCGCTCCAGGGCTAACAATTTTAACAGTGAATCCCATATCTTGAATGAAAACAACCTCAGCATCTCTCTTTTTGTCATCACCATCTTCACTGGGCGTCGACTCCCTATCTTTATCTCCATTAACGACTTTATTACATTCACCGTTAACTTTTTCTGTTGCGTCCGCTTCCTTTGAATCTTCTTCTTTCTTATCCGTTACGATAACACTCACTTTCTTTTCAGACTCACTACTCTTATCAGCTGCCGCCTTAGTCTTTTTGCTCTCTTTTTTCTTATCAGATACCCTACTGTCAGAGTTTTTCTTCGGACAAACCTTCGGTAATACGACATCATGACCCTCGTCAGACTTGCTGGACTTCGAATCGTCTGAATCACTGTTAATTCCATTAGAAACTACTTTACCATTATCTCTACTACTACTAATATCACATTCTGAATTTTCTTTTTTAGCATCGCCATTAATAATGGTCTCGTGCGATTTGTTTGTTCCATTTACAATTTGCTCTTTGGTGTGTGACTTGTCTTCTTTAACATCACTGTCGCTAGGTATCCGTTCTTCCCCGTTAACCTTTAAATTGGATTTACTGGAATTCGTTTGTGTCTTTTCGTTATTGCTTTTTGATTTTTGTGTGGTTTCTGTAAAAATAAAGAATGTATATGTACTACATTTATGTAAATTAAACTTATAGTTATCGAAACAGACAAGATTCAGAAAGGAAAACAGAGATAAGCACGCAATTTTGATTCATCCTCTGAATCCTCTCCCCAAGGTTTGTTCGGTGTCGCTTTTACATGGTGAACAACATACACTTACAAGGACTATCTTGTCCACGTCTTTATTTCGTAAGGTTGGTAACGGCACGAACATACCTGTGGGCATAGGGAACGGTGCCGGGTTGGTACCGGGGGATGGTGGCTTGCGCGCGGCAGCCGCGTAGGACACGCGCGCGCTACCACCGCCCTCGTCGTCGGCGCGCCCGTTTGGCGTGCGCGCGTGCCCGTTGCTGCCTGCCGTCTTCACCGATATGTTCTTTTTCATCTTTGTGACCTCCACCTTGTCGGCTGTGGAAGATACATTGTTATGTTAACAGTCTCCTCGGAATGCAAGCAAATAAATGTACAAAGTGAAACGTGTTTTACAAGGAAATTTACTTCGAACAGTTCGAACATGGCATATATCTCAAAAACATGGTCGAATTTAGCAAAACCATCATTACATACATGTACAGTGGTTATTCGCGATATTGTACAAGATAATTATTAATAGACAAGTTCAACAGTTCAGAAGATAGAACTGGGAGGCGTTGCCTGTTCTTCAGAATAAATGACTAAATTTCTGACACTAACTCGACAATACAGCCTGATCTAGATATTAAATTCCGTACCAACTACGTATAAAAATCAATAGCTAATATGTACACTATTATACACTACACCGACTTATCCTAGCGCACCCGGAGCTTACTCGGCTTACCGTAAACTCGCGTCGTAGCATAGATAGTCGTTGCAGTACTTTTATAGACTACGGTTTAGTTTTAAGTCTATATGTAGTTTAGTTTTAAGTAGGTACATTAAAGTAGGGTCACATAACGCTTCGCTTCGATTTTAGCAACATGTTGTAAAATGAAATATTTCTTGAAAGCGTGTAGGCGTATTTCAACAACGCGCCTTAACAACAGTAGTAATTTAGTTATTCTTCGCACTGTAAACGACAGCTGGCGACAATTTCAGTCGTCAAACATCAAAGGATTTGGCTATAAAACCCGTTCAAGGGTTGTGCCGTACATGTCATATTTCAATTATATTCGTAAAATAACATACTAATTCTAGGGCGAGATATTTATAAGAGTTTATTTCTATTCGTAACCGCATATGTTTAAACACTGATGCCGGTTTTTTAGGCTAGCGGCTATTCTTCCTGGTGTGGGGGAACGTCAAGGGCGATTCACGGCGTTAACAGAGCGCATCGGTAGCTAACCAGTATAAGAGTGATCTTCGAAAACGCTCAGCGGTTTCCGATCTCGAGACCGAAATATCCTAGTGAACTCGCGATTGAGAAGTTTTTTATTTTAGAATAAGGTAGAAGAGCTTGGTTGTTATTCCAATAGCATGCGATAGCCGGCTAACAATCGCTTGCAGCGAACCAATATAAAAGTGATATGTGATTTCGCGTAGTTGTTACGCATTTCATAGTTACATTTATACTAGTTTCCCAAGACGATTGTAGAAGACCGGGCGTGTTGCGCGCATGCCTGATCCCGTGACGGCGCACGTGGTCGACGCTGGCGCAGCGCCAACTATCTCCAGCGGCGAGTCAATAATAGACGGCAACGGGATGCCGCCAACAATAGACGCCATCGACTACGAGTCTGCATCGCGACAGGGTAGTGCATCTGTTCTAACTAATACTCATTTATTTTCCGTAGTTGTACGGATATTATTGCTAGCTACAGATACGAATACTTGAACACTGACGCGTTTGCCGCTTAGACAAATATTGCTGCTAGAGTAACTACTAGCAGTAAACATTACACATTTTACAATCTTGTTTTGCGAATATTAGTGGGGAGGTTGACAATAATGTTATCCTATAGTTGGCCGAAAACCTGCCGAAGCGCAAAAGTTTAATCGAAGCAGATGTTATAAACTCTTGAATCTCTTTATAAATAGACACCATCTGTATCGCAACATACACTGGGTCGCATCTGCAAAATTAATCAGAGAATATTGAACTAGATTAGATAAAAAAAATACGATAAAATAATTCCGTAAAGTAATACGTAAAAAAAGGTTCCTCTGATGGATTAATTTTTAAATTAAGTTTTTTATTTTTATATTTTTAAAATATTTTTCTGTGTTTACCTACTATAAATCTTTATCATTAATTACAAATCACAACGAGTGCTTCAACTTTCTTAAAAACCGGGCAAGTGCGAGTCGGACTCGCGCACGAAGGGTTCCGTACCATAATGCAAAAAAAAACGAAAAAAAAGCAAAAAAAAACGGTCACCCATCCAAGTACTGACCACTCCCGACGTTGCTTAACTTTGGTCAAAAATCACGTTTGTTGTATGGGAGCACCATTTAAATCTTTATTTTATTCTGTTTTTAGTATTTGTTGTTATAGCGGCAACAGAAATACATCATCTGTGAAAATTTCAACTGTCTAGCTATCACGGTTCGTGAGATACAGCCTGGTGACAGACGGACGGACGGACGGACGGACGGTCGGACGGACGGACGGACAGCGAAGTCTTAGTAATAGGGTCCCGTTTTACCCTTTGGGTACGGAACCCTAAAAACGACTGTTAATGAACTAACTTTAATCATTGTTTCTCGTAATAATACACAGACGAAGTACCTCCTTATTATTATCTAGAACGAAACAATTCTTCTACTCCTACTATACATATAGGTCGTGACGCTGAGCGATAAGGGAGACAATACGACTAAGCAATCATAACAATTTATTGCTCTCAATAAAACATGACCTCAATATGCAACATTTTTAATGAACACTATCCCACCTCATTTACCTACCAAGAGTGGAAAAAAATCACATACTTGAGTGATGCCTGAGAAGACAAACTTTCATATCAACCTAAATGTTCAAGTTATCTATGTTCCCGTTACAAACGAGATAACAGTCGCGGCGCCGCCAACGGCCCCTTCAGATATATTATTAAAACTTGTGAAATTTGCTGATAAACGCTCTTCGTTCTTGTAACAATATACCTGGTACCTATCACACGCCTCTATAAATTATTAGCCGTTAAATTTAGATAACCAATAGCAAGGTATTTAGAGCAGTTTAAAGGTTAAGGTTTAGGTAAAGGTTAATATAAACACTAAGCACTCATACTATAATTAACTCTTCAGGTATTTAATATAATGTAAACAAATAAAACGACGTGACTCCGAGGCACAAAATACCCCAGATTCAGCCTCCAATCATACTAACATTTTTGAACAGTTTCAAGAGTTGAAATCTATGTCACGAAGAAACTTTTCCGCGTTTTATAAATCACGCTTGACACGATTTTCACACCACCGATATTTTAAGGTTTCCCATTTAACCGCGGGCTGGATTGGGCGGAGAAACCTTGCCGAGTGTGATTGGAGGGTTTGACGTCACATATAAAAACATTGGGAATCAGAAAAATAAGAAGCATGTTGCTAGGACGCCTATAAGCGAGCCGGAGCGTCGTCGATCAATGAATAATGCAAGGAACAGCCAGCGTCAGCGACAATCGCCGCATATTTAACCTTAGCTTACCGATTATTGTGTGATGTCTCCCCTTGACCTTACGTTTCCTTTGGAAACACTATCTCTATATTATTGCTTAGTTAGAAATGCACTTAAACGTTAGTAATTTTTAACTCAACATGAAAATTTTAATTTTGACACATATTTATAAACAAAACATTACGAGTTCCGATAGACTTTGACAATTTTGACATATTACGCTTTGTCATGGTTTTGTCCGATTTAGAGGTGTTTGGAAAAGTTTACACAGATTATTGAATTTTTTAAGTTTTTATTTTGCTTTCATTTATTCGCAAAAAATGCGTCTAAAACAAATCAGGGGCCGCCCTAGAACCGAGTTCAAACAACCCACTTAATCTTAATATTCCTGTAATATTTTGTTACAAGATAAGCATCACACGCGTATACCTACTTTATATCATATACACCAAGAACTAAAAAAATTATAATGAGTACTTTAGAATGGAGCCGCCATTAACAGGCGTTCCCCTCTGTCGAAAATAGGCGGCCAATGGTCAACCACATGTCAACCATATGTATGGACTGACGTTTATCTGACATGACGTACCTATACATTTGATGTGCCCCTCCCCCGCAAAAAACGGCAGACTATTTTGTACCGAAAATTTTAGACATGGCGTCTCCGTTGGTTATATCCTCTAAGACTTTAGAAGTTATGAGGGAACAAAATGAACATACATACCCACATACATAACGGTCAAAATCATAACCCTCCTTTTGCGTTGCCGTAGTCGGGTAATAAAACGGGTTATATATATATAATAGTTTTATACCTACAAAATGAAAATCTACATAAATAAATTACCATTTAACTGTAATATTTTCAGAAATTGCCTTTTTTACTCGCTGTGGAAAATTTCTCTATCCATTTTATTTATTGAATTAAGTTCACAGTTGTCTTTCTATTCAACTATAAAAACATCCAAAAAATAACGAGCGTATTAACTAAACATAACCGGGAGCAGTGTGTAGGGAGCAGGGTGTACAAGGTATATTTCTTTTGGATATTTTGGATTTAAGTGTATACGTGACTACTTAGTACATATTTAAAAAGAAATCAGGCTGAGAAATTTTCCACTCTCAGTGTTTAATAGTTCTAAAATACATAAATTTGGGTATGCATTTTTTTTTTCTTACCCACTACGACAAATTATATTCTAAGATCATATAAGAAGAAAAAAATGACAGAACAATTTTCCGATGAAAATGAGCGACAAAAATAGGAATTATCATAAAAAATATATTCTCATGTTTGACAAAAGTTTTAGATTTTTTTCTAGTATTACATACTGATACAAATAACTTATTTGGTAAAATAATTTTGGACGGAGGAATTACTCAGTTCAATATATAAACAGATTTGTATTTTTACGTATAAATATCTAACTTAGGAGTGTTTTTTTTTTGGATATTTATTTCTTAGTTTCGGCTCATACTATACAATAACCAAGCAAAATTTCATCGACTGAGAAATTAATGCATGGGTCTCCATACAACAACTTGCTTCATTTACTACACTATTATCAGTGCAACTAGAAGTAGGTAGCAACATATTTATGAAGCAATATAATAAACTTTGATTACCCTTAACACACGAACACTAATAAAATATTTTATGACAATGAATAAAATATTTTTGGGGCGTATTTTGAAATTTGGCGCCCCGGGCCAATAAGTTTATTCGCGGCCCCAGAAGTCAAGGAAGAAAAACAAAATGCAATCCGCCAGGGGCGGCATACGCAGCATACGCCGCCCCTGGCGGATTGGCGCCCCGGGCCATGGCCCGGATGGCCCTAGGGTAAATACGCCCCTGAGATATTAGATACATGTGGGTACAGTGGATCCCGGTCAATAAGGCTACCAAAGGGAGAGCAAAAACATAAGAGCGAAAAAGGAGAAACTGAATATATTTCAACAGACCGTTGGAAAATATAAGTATTGTTTCCGAAAGTTATGGACATTTGTTAAAACAATTTCTCACATTTTAGTATCAAAACTCGTAGATTAAAATAAAAACCCCTTTAGATGTAATCGTATTAGGCGATTTTGATGTACCTAGGGGTTGAGGGGTTGATGTGCACAAATCACGCGAGGTGTTTTCGGCTACTTTTTGACCCCCCCTCCCCCTTGGTGATATTTGGTGAGGTTTTTGGCTACCCCCCCACACAACCTCACGTGTATTTTTTTTAATTCGACCTAATTTTAAGATAAATAGTATTGTATGTAGAAAATCTTGTTTATTTTTCTATTTTCGTTAAATATAGACTCGCTATTTTGAAGTGCAGAGTAAAGATTTATGTTTAACGAAACCGAGAAAAAGTATCTACTCATGTGGTAAGTTTTTTTTCCTTAACTCCCCCCCCAACGTGATCTAACTCCTATCTACACGACATACTAGCACTAGCAAAGCAGTTCTGACGAGAATGAATCGTAACAAAATACATAGTGCTAGTAGTTAGGTATGGCACATAATGATTACAACGGGCAGGATCAATAATAGGTCAAGCAAACTGCATCGCCTCATTCAATATAAGGCATACGACTCAATGTAAATCTTAGCCAGGGTGTGTATATACAAGCGTATAATCAAGGGTATTATCAAGTATTATAGATCTAGAGATGGGCCGAACATTCGGCAATTATTCCGTATTCGGCACATTCTGTATAATTTTCAATGTTCGTATTCGGCCGAATAGTTCAGTTCGAACTATTTTATAAGGGCGTCCGCTAGCTAGCGTGGGTGCACTTCGCGGTCAGGCATGAGACGGTTCAGGTTCTTTTCATACTCGTAAACATTTCCGGCCGGTCCAGAGGGTCAAAAACACGCGCGGAGTGCAGATCGCGGACCTGAAATAATTTTCAGCGTTCTAGGCAGTTTTAGCCCAATCGCATATATATTCGGTTCTGTATGATCTGAACCGAATATTTGTATTCGGCCCATCTCTAGTCGTCATCGTCGTCGCCATCATCTTTTACGTAGTTCTAATAGTTGACAACCTGTTTGTCACCTCTAATGATGGTGTCCGTATAAGCTGATTTTGCACCGCATTTAACAGAACAAAATGAGGCAGTGTCATTATAGTTGTCATTGCAAATGCCGTGCACTTAGACGGGTTATTCCCACTAGTAGTTACCACCAAGTTGTTACCAGTAGTAACTACTGGGATTTTTTCCCCATATAACCCACTTAGTCCGTCTCTAGGAATAAAATTGAAAGTGGAAAATATCGGGACAGTGTCAAGAATTGGGGCATTAAGAGGAAAGGGGACGACCGGTTCTCCACACAAACGTAGTCCCCTTTTTCATGGACATTGTGGAAAATATTTTTAACCGTAACCATAACCATAGCTGTGCCCCTACGTTTGACTTTTTTTATTATTGTAAAAATTAGGAGCGTAAAATAGATTTCATACAAATTTTTATATGCTCCTAACTAATAATAATTAAATTTTCGCAAACATCAAACGTTCAAAATCAGCTATGCTGTTGTTGATATACATACAATAAATTGTATCCAATTATTTTCAATAATGTTAATATCCAGAGAGGAAAATCAGGACTACGTTTGTGATGATTTCGAACGAGTCCTTCGTCTTCAATATATTTGCACACTGCGAGTTGGTATTTATTTGATAGATAATTTTGATTATGGTGTGGCTCTGTGTAGGGTCGAAGAATGCGATACCAAGTCGATTTCAGACTTGTCTTCGATGAAGATTGATTTGGTCATCATTTATTGTAAGTAATTGTTATAATATATTATATCATGTTCCTATAGTGACATGACACATTACTACGAGTACCTATACTTTATTTATCGTATGATGATGATGTGATGTCAGAATCAGAACCGAATTAAAAAGACTTATCAATTTGACCCACATGTAGGTACAGTCACCGGCAATAATATGTTACTCTTCGAAGGCCGCAAAAATATGTGACACGCTCTTATGGCTCTACAAATAAGATCGTGTCAGATATTTTTGCTGCCTTCGTTGTGTAACATATTATTGCAGGTGACTGTACATGTACAATTTTACAGGTAGGTATTGTATAGGTAACGCACAATATTCTACACAAATAAAGCATATTTTGTAAGTCAGGTCAGGTGTAAAAATATATGTGACGTCCCACGGTCAAAGGTACCTTATGGCGGGTATGGAGTTATGCATACCCCAGTAATCTACAATAGATAAGCTATCGATAACACAAAAGATCAACCTTCTAGGTTGCGTAGTTACAGAGATATGATTTTTTGAAAATAATGTTGTGAAATGAGCAACTTTACGATAGAGAAGTTTTAAGTTTAGCCGCCTAAAAAACTATGTTCCTGAAGTAAGTTACGTAGGGAAATTAAGGGGGGTGGACTCGTACCTAAGCGTGATGCTTACCACCCACCACTAGATATCATCGTTTGTTCTGACAGAAATCATGAGACATCTGCTTTTAACTCTGTCGATCCAAGCAATATTGATCCTCAACTGGATTGGAATTTTTCTAAGGGTGACTACAGATTACTTTATGATCTCGTATCCAAAGTATCTTGGCAAAAAGTACTGGATACACAGGAAGTTAACAAAGCAGTTGACATCTTTTATAGTATTGTGTATGAGTTATTTGATAAAGCATTCGTAAGGAAAAAGAGGTCTAAAGGTCGTTCTAGATGTTACCCGGTCTGGTTTAGCAAAGATATTATTCACGATATATCTCGCAAAGCTAGAATGCACAGGGAATGGAAAAGCACTAATGATTTAGCTATATACAATGAGTTTTCAAAGCTACGTGCCGACATAAAGCAACGAATAAATAAAGCTTATGACCACTATGTCAGTGGACTGGAAGCTAAAGTGTGTCATGATCCTCGTGCTTTTTGGAAGCATATAGGTAGCCTTAAGTCCAGAGGTGGATTTGAGCCTTGTGTTAGTTTTGGTGGTCAGGAATTCAGTGGTAAGGGGGCAGCTGATGCTTTCGCGAAATTCTTCTCTAGCGTATTCTTGCCCGATACCCCGTCGTTAGATCATAACACCGTGATGCATAATGATAGCTACAAATCCGCAAACTATGTGCATATCAATCTTATTACACCCCGCGACGTTGAAACGGCTTTAAAGAAACTTAAAGCTCAAAGCTCAGTTGGACCGGATAATATTCCACCTTATATACTAAAAGGATGTAAAAATCACTTACTACAGCCAATACTGTACATTTTTAACTTATCAATTGCGACTGGTGTGTATCCTAAACGGTGGAAGCTCTCTCGAGTAACTCCAATTCCTAAATCTAGTAACACTTCAAGTGTAGAAAACTACCGGCCCATAGCCATACTATCATCATTAGCGAAGCTGTTTGAATCTGTCCTGAAGGCATTGATTTCTCCACAGCTAAAACCATTCCTTTGTGACGCACAGCACGGCTTTAGGTCGAAACGATCAGTGGACTCCAACCTTTTGACGGCTACCAACATAATTTCAGAACACTTAGATAGAGGGACACAGGTTGATGTCCTCTATTTTGACTTCAAGAAAGCCTTTGATCAAGTCGATAATGACATTTTACTTGGAAAGTTGTGTGCCATTGGTTTTTCACCTCGATTGTTAAAATTGTTTGCCAGTTACATGCGCGGCAGGCAACAATTCGTAAAACATGGTTGTTTTGTTTCATCCACGTACTCTACGCAATCCGGAGTCAGTCAAGGATCTATTCTTGGCCCTCTGCTATTTGGCATCATGATCAATGATCTCGAGTCAGGTTTGAAACAGAATACTACGTGCCTTTTGTACGCAGACGACTTAAAGCTCATGCATGGTGTCAAACAAATGGCGGATTGTGATGCGATGCAAAGAGACATCAATGCGGTTTTGCAATGGAGTATTTCGAATAAACTGCAATTCAACGTATCCAAATGTTGTGCGATGTCCTTCACTCGCTCCCCAAAGCCTTTAATTGCACAGTATGTACTTGGATCAGAAGTCATAGCCCGCGTAACAACTGTCAAAGACCTGGGTGTTACCTTTGATGTCTCTCTTACCTTTCATGAACACATAAAAGGATTAGCTGCCGATTGTTATAAGCGACTTGGTTTCGTTATCAGAAATGCGCGCGAATTTAATGATCCTAGAGCTATCAAACTGCTCTACACGGCTCTTGTGAGAAGTAAGCTTGAAGCGGCAAGTATTGTTTGGAACCCAGCTGAAAGCACATACGCCCTTCTCGTAGAAAAAGTACAAAAAACATTCCTTAGGTTCTTATATAAAAAGTTGTACACTTATTATCCATTTTTATATCCGACCAAGTACTTATTAGGATCCCTAGGTTTTAACTCCTTAGCAGTAAGGCGGAATAACAATCTCCTAGTGACAGCATGCGGAATTTTACGGGGCGATACAGACTGTCCTGAGCTGATAGGAAGAGTTGTTAGACTCGCTGTTCCATTTGTGCCCAAAAATCTCCTTAGACCGCGAATTCACAACCTTTTGGCAGTACCAACTACACGCACTGTAGCTCATAAAAACTCACCAGCTGTGCGGGCTCTAAGGCTGTTGAACTCGCTTCTGTCATGGGCACCAGAATGTGATATGTTTGCAAGTCGATGGATGATTGTGTGTCAGATGTGTCTGCGGTACTGTGAGATGATGGACGAAAGTTGATTGTGATATTTGTGATCTGATTTTCCTAAATTGTGTAAATACATTATGTATTCTGTAATCTGATGTGTACAGTGATTTGGTCTCGACTGTAATGCTGTATATTATGTTTTCAAATAAATAATAATAATAATAATAAAGGCCGAGAAGGACAAGTCCAGCAAGTACCTAGACTTAGCTCACGAGATTACCGCCATGTGGGATGTTGACTCGACGATCATTGTTCCGATAGTTGTGTCAGCGAACGGTCTCATAGCGAAGAGTCTCGACCAACACCTAGAGAGACTCTCGCTGGGTGGTTGGATCAAGGGTCAGATGCAGAAGGCGGTAATATTGGACACGGCGCGTATAGTACGTCGGTTCCTCACTCTGCGGCCCTGACCACCGGCAGCTTGGGCCAAGCCCCGCTGCCGGCGGCACCCTAGGTTAGGTTTTTTATAATGTGTTTATATGTATTTTTTATTGTTTTGTAAGTGTTTTTATATTTTACTTTTATATTCATATTATAACAAACCTAACTTAAGACGAAAAATAAATAAAGAGAATAATAATAATAATAGTTGACTACAAATAATAATACCTTATATATCTGAGATTTAAAAAATATTGCGACTTGTTCTGTAATGCAAATAGAAACTTTTGATATCGACTGATTTATGTGTATACTAACCAATCTCTTGAAAATAAAGTTTTATTTCATTTTCACGATTGATTGCAATGAGCTCTCAAGATTTAAATTTTATCTATTAGAAAACGACACTGACAGACAGTTTAAGCAAAAAACAATACCGATTTAGAGGTGAAAATGTATTTTCTGACTTTTTCATATAAAATCACAAAATTGAATATTTTTACTTTTAATGTGACACACAATCAATTTTTCTGAGCACATATGAAAGAAATTCTGTCATTCAAATGAAATAAATCCTAAAACCCCAACTAAATACTATATTTAACCCCTTATGCCACTTTAAACTTACATAACAATAACAGTATTTGCTCCATACATTTACGAAAAGGTACCTTATGGAAATAAATCTAATAATACATCACTACAAAATATCAATCATATTACAGTTTATCTTTTATGAATAGAAAATATTAATTTACATTAAACTGCCCCAAATTTAATTAGTTCTTCGTCATAATAATCTTAAAAAAGACCAATAATTTGTATGTAATGAAAAGGTACCTTGTGATTAAGTTACATGATGAGGCATGATGATGATGATGGAACAGTTAGGATAAACTAATAATATTTTGGGGTTAACCTGGTATAAATCGTCTATTTCTTATCAATAATATATTTCGGTTGCTATTGAAGATAAGCGGCATTGAGGTTCAATGACCTCAGATATTCCATAAGGTAATGCGTCGGGTATTGGCATTTTTCAGCAAACCAATGGCTGATTTACTGCATGCGACCAAACCAAATGAAGATTATTCTAGTTAAGAAAGACTTGACGAGAGTAACTTTGGTATAATAGCAGGCTACTTGGATTTGTGATGTCGGTCGATGTACGGTTATAATATTTGCGAGGCGCCCCAACCAGAACTGAAATTATCAAATTAGTTTTGCAGAATGCTAATACAGTTCTCTACCAAACTTCTTTTCCCGTATTGACTAGTTTTTTTGGGAATTTTCAATCTTTTTTCCATAAGGTACCTTTTCTCCTAAACTCTGAGACGACATTACTAGGCTTATAACTAACTTATAACAAAAATAAAAACAGGTAAACAAAGGTTACGCATTAAGGTTTCAGATCACACAATAAAAAAAAAATGAGCATTTTTTCACCTCTTTACAAAACATTTCATATCTCCGAAACTAGAAACCCTCATAAGGTACCTTTTCCCGTGGAACGTCACATATTCATCACTAAAACTAAAAGTAAAATTCCTTAAAGGCGGATAGAATCTACATTTTGTTATAGCGAAGCCGAGCCAACATTTACAATCAAACCAAGGTTATATTTGCAATCAAGAGTTTAAGCACTCGACCAGGCAAAAAACATCAAAAGCCAACTAGACACAAGTCTGCTATGTCAAGTACCTACATATTACATTTATATCGGTACACAATAGTATTTATGCACCGTAATGTACGTAATCACTATTCAACTCACAGCTTGATAGTTAGAACCAACTTCAGAAGTCTTGTGATTAGTGGTTCAATTAAGACGAGTTGGTAACTTTCGAGATCACTTTGTCGTCGTGATAGACGAGTCCGTAAAATACAATGACCCAGCGCTCCATTTTCGTAACCACGCTGTATTTCCGGCTATTCTAAATTAAAATCAACAAGCTGAACCCGACTGAACGGCCTGGAACCAAACCGCTTCAAAAGTTTACCAGACCAAACCAAATTGCATCTTTACTCGCTCTGAAAATCCTTAGAAAGTGTTTTTGGCAGTAACTATTGGTCAACAAAATGTCTCTAACTGTATTTTGAGGCTAAAATTCTCATTCTCTGTCATTCATTTCAATATAACTCTGTCAGAGTTGACGAATAGCAAGATAATTTATGAACCGTGTGCGAACTAAGTGCTTCAGAAGAACAGAAACGGAGCGACTAATAACTCGCCTTGGACTATTATATATGCACGCATGCATGTATCAATGGGTTCATAGTTACAGGACTGCTATTCACAAACGTTTTGCTTAAGGAAAATCTCAGGCACACCAGTATAAGTGTAGGTTTCGACGTCAACGATTCTGAGATCAAGATATACAAGGGTTTGCTCCCAGTCGCGACAAAAAGCTTTGTGAAGGTGGTTGATACAATTGGGCGGGTAACAAGCGGGCCGGTGCCAACGTCCGATCACTGTTCGACAGACACCTAATCATGAGCCAATTAATGGTATTCAAGGGTGTTCCGATTCAAAGTAACTCATTCTTATTGCTTTTGGGCCTGTATTGGACTTATCTATACATGCTTTAGAAATCTTCAGATTACAGACACAGAGCGACAACACCTTAATAACTCAAAGTGGTCAGTCACGACCACCGCCGAATTTCGTAACTTGACACGTATTCTAAGAAATATAACAGTTCAGTATTCATATACAAATTGAACGAGCTACAACTAACTCTAAAGACAAAATTCAATAGACGCCTACTTATACTGTAGAAGATATTTGTTCACGTCCCCGAGCCAATAACGCAGGTAGTAACAGTTTCTTGTTCTTTTATTTATCTTTGTGGCTTTCGGTATAGAGAACAACAACAATTTGATATTTATATTTGAAAGTAACGCCTTAAAATCGAACATTCATAATGTTTAACAAAATAAGAACAAGTCTACAAGACAGAATAATAATAATAAATATAAGACAAGATAAGTACCATTCAAATCATAAACAAAAACAGCTATAGGTAGGATTTCATTGTCGCCTCAAACTAAACCCAATACGGCCTGGATTTAGATAGATAGATAGATAGATAATTTCTTTATTCATACCCACAACATACACGGCATTGAAAAAGTACAAGATAAAAACATGCAAAGCAACTTAATTACTAAAAACTATTAACTATTACATTAAAAAATTATGAAGCCATGTGTCGTGGCACAGAAAAGGCGCTGGCTCAGCATTGTGATGCGGCAAGCCACATCGCTGGTATTCTGCCAGTACCTTACATACAAATATGCAACGCTTATTTAAAAATAGTTGGTACGAGTAATATAAGAAAAAACTACTGTGCAATTTGTGTGTGACGTGTACATTATTGTGTGAGTGTATGTGTGTGTGTGTGTGTGTGTGTGTGTATTTTTGGACATTTAGTAACGTTACAGTATTAAAAATGTCGTAATTATTAGGTACTACCCGAATAGTGCGGTTGGCAAAGTAAAAAGTGGTTTAAGAAGAACAAGAAAAAGAAGGGAGCAAGAGTGAGTTTAAGGCATATGCTTTTGTTGGTTAAGAAGTTGAAGTCGATATCTTATTTTGAAAGTTGCTTTACTCTTTAATTGACGAATTGGTGGTGGTATGATATTCCAACATTTGGTTGCGCGGTACCGAAAACTCCCTTTAAAAGCGGCAGACCGGTGCTGAGGAACCTGTAAAACTATCGCTCGTGAGGCTCTCATTTGGTGATGAAAACTACTTTTTGAAAACCATAGGAGTTTCTTGTAGAGATAAGACGGCTGCTTGGTTTGGATTGTGTCGAACAGCAGGCAAGCGAACATAAGCTCTTGGCGAGCAGCCATTTTTAACATACCTGCATTGTTCAAGAAAGGCGTGACATGAGTACGAGGGGGTATTTTGAAACAAAATCTGGCACAAGCATTCTGAACCCTTTGAATGAGACGCCATGACCGTGCGTGAAGGCAAAAACCGTAAGCTGCAAGACAATAATTAAGTTTTGATAAAACAAGAGCTTCACATAGTCTCACTCGCAGGGCTATAGTAAGAAAATTTTGAAAATTATATAGGACTTTTAAACGATAAAAGCAATTTCGAACAATGTCCACCACATGTTTTTCGAAACGCAGATTTGTATCCAGCAAGAGTCCAAGATTTTTTGCTGCGTCGACGCGATCCACTTTGACGTCATCAATCCTAATGTTTGGTTGTTTTGCAATGATGGCATTAGTCTGATTTAATGATCCAAGCACCATATATTTAGACTTAATAGGATTAAGGACCAGGCAATTCGCAGAAGACCACTCTGAGAGTCGTTTCAGATCCTCATTTAGCTTTACAACAGCGGTAGCGAACTCTCCAGGATGAAACGATAGAAAAACCTGCAGATCATCTGCGTAAAGATGGTATTTACAAAATTTTATGCAGTTGATGATATCGCTGCTGTACAAAATGAATAAAAGAGGCCCCAATATTGATCCTTGAGGCACTCCCCTCTCCACAAGAATAGGATCAGACACCAAGCAAGAACCATCATTTTTTGTCAATTTGACTATTTGCTTTCGGCCATTAAAATAACTATGGAACCACCGTATGGTTTTCTCGTCAAAACCATAGTATCGTAATTTTGAAAGCAAAAGTGGAACATTTATACAGTCGAACGCCCTGGAGAAATCCAACAATACCAAGATTGTACCATGCCCAACGTCCTGTGCAGCCAGGATCTCATCTATAACATCGAGAAGAGCTGTAGTAGTGCCTCGTTTTTTTCTAAAACCTGACTGCTTTTCGGGTAGTATGTTATTGGAATCGAGATATTTTGAAACCTGATCATAAACTACTTTTTCCATTATTTTAGATAAGTAAGGCAAAATACTGATTGGGCGCAAGTCTTTCAGATCCTTTGGGTCATTTATTTTTGGGATCGGCCGGATAATAGCAGTTTTCCAAACTGAGGGTACTTCAGACGTTAAAATGGAAGTATTTATCAAATCTGTAATTATAGTCAAAGTTTGTGGAAGAGTCATTAAAATCATGTCAAATGTTATTCCGTCGTGGCCCATAGCATTGGATTTAGTTGTAAGCAATAGTTTTGCCACTATGGTCTCGTCGACAATACTCAAACTGAACGTGGAGGAGTTGTGCCGGTGGTTATTAAAGTACGCCAGTGCGGCATCATCCACATAAACATTACCCGGAACATTTAAAAAGTTTTTATTTATATTTGAAGGATCATTGAGATCCTGTGGCAATTCAAAGTTGTTCTTAAAATCTGGAATTACATGACGCTTTAAATTTTTCCACAGAGTTTTAGGTTTATTTAAATTATTATTAATATGTTGCTCAAAATAAGCTTTTTGTTCAGAGTACAGACTAGTGTTTACCAATTTTTTCAATGTCTTATAGTTACGTTTGTCCGATTCGTCCTTACTTTGTTTAAATTTCTTTTGCGCTTTGTTACGAAGACTTATCATATACCGTATGTTCTCAGTGAGCCAGGGTTTGGGTGCCACTTTTATTACTTTCTTTTGAATTGGAGCTAAAAAGTCAAAAATTTCCAAGATATAATTGTTAAATAATGCCAATTTGTCATCAATATTCTTTAGAAGAGAAATATGATTCCAATCCAATTGTTTTAGATAAGTGTTGAAGTTGGACTGCTCAATTTTATTTAAGGACCGACTGTAATAAATGGTTGGGGGTACCTTGCATGTTTTAACGTTTAAGTTTATGAAAACCATTGCATGACCGCCCAATTGCTCAATATGGTCCACCTCAGCATTGATTATGGTAGAATCAGTACAAATAAGATCGATAAGCGTAGAACTATGGTCAGTAAAATGAGTTGGCTCTGTTATATGATTTATTAAGTTATTACACTCTAAAAATTCTTGTAATCGCTTAGTTTTATTGTCATTCACGTCTAACATGTTAATGTTGAAGTCACCGCTCAAAATAACACGCTCGTATAAGGAAAATGATACGATTGTTTCGCTTAAGGTGTCCAGAAATACATCTAAACTTAACCATGGTGGACGGTAGGCAGTTCCTATAATAAAACGAATTGAATTTACTGTAATTTTTAACCACATCTGTTCGACGTCCGGGTGAGAAGGGTGATCACAATTTCGAACATTTAAACCTTTCTTAATATAAAAACCTACTCCCCCGCCACCTTTCCGCGTGCCAAGCTTACGAGGGACGTGGCGCAGCCTATAGCCTGGTACAGACGGCGCGCGGCCCTCTTGGCCAGTTTGCAACCAAGTTTCGTTGATAGCTACGATTTCCGGCCTATGTTGCTCCATTGCTACTGAAAACTCGTTGTGCTTTAACCTAGTACAAAGGGAACCTGCATTAAAAAGTCCAAATTTAAAGTGTTTAAGTTTCACTGTATTCAGAGAAAAATAAATAATTATATAATAAATTTATAATTTTATGTGTGAACCAGTGCAGGATAGTGTTCATATAAAGCCATAAGGTTTTGTGTGTGTATACCAACTTGTGAACAAAATTATAAAATGTTTGTCCGAATACGCTCATTACATTTAAATAGAACATTACACATTTCATTAGGATATTATTAAGAGTCACGATATAATAATTCAATAAAACATTAATAAAATTACCTAGCACCAAATCGAAACACTTCATTGAATACATGACCAGACTTATATACTTTACTAACATTAATATTACATTTAAATAGTGCAGTACACATTTCAATACGACCGTAATATACAATTTCATTAACACATTATTAAAATTAACTAAAATAAGATCGATATGTTTCATTAAATACATGCGCAAGCTTAACACTATTAGTATTATTACTTTAATAAAATAAATTAAGGCAGACATATTACTCATTCTAGTCATTATCTTAGTGAGACCAATTTCGCCACGAATGCTATATGTTATCACCGGAAGACGCCACGGGAAAAATACGGTGTAAGTCGCTTTCGTTCCGGATCCGATGTACTTTCGAGGACTCAGATTCTCTGGCATATACTCGTCCTTCCTTACTCCAGATAAACCGCCAACGTTCCGAGCGACCTCTCTCCCGAGCCTTTGCGAATAATTCCCGGTTCTTCTTGGTGAGGCGATCATGTATGTGAAATTTGCTTGCGGCGTGGTCAGGCAGGCCAATCCCCTCAGTGGTGGCACCGCGGCGTACTCGCGCGCCCTTAAGCAACGCATCGCGGAGCGCGCGGCGCGCCAGCCGCACCACAAGCGGGCGCGGGCGCGGGCGCGCGGGGTCCGAGGTGCTGGCTCGTGCTGCTTCCCGTACGGGTCCGACTCTGTCTGCACACACTATGTCACTTTCGTCCAAACTCACTCCAATCTTTGTCGCCAAGGCCATGACGATGTGCACGGTCGACTCTTCCTTGGACTCGGGGATGCCGGAAATCTCAAGGTCATTGCAGAGCGTAGCCTGTTCCCTGTCATTCAGTTCTAGTTCCAGCCGGGCGATAGTCTCGTGCAAAGCTTGTGTGTCAGGACTCTGACTGGACTTACATTCGGCTAGTTGAGACTTTAAGGCTTCGTTCTCTAACTCAAGTAAATTTACTTTTTTTGTGACAGAATCAACATTTTGTTTAAGTCCTCTTATTTCGGCCATTAATGAATTTGTAGAAGTGTTGAATTCCGACCTCAAACTATCAATTTCTTCGTGCAGTCCCAACCTAAGCTCTGCAAATTTCAGTTCTAAAAGTGCCGAGAATGACTTATACGAAATACTACTTTCGTCCTCCTGTTCATGAGGCTGAGGTACTGATCGATTCCCCATCGCGCAAGACTCATTTTCGAGGTCCAGAAGTGATTCATCGCAGGACATGTTCGTCTGGTAAGATTCCGACAGCTGTTCTGTGCGGGCCTCGGTATGGTGAGATTCCTCGGGCGGCTGGCTCTCGCGATTTTGGGAACCAAATTGGTTCAGACCTCTAACCGGAGTGTGTTCCGCGCCCCGTCTGCGAGTCGTGACATTTTTACAACTAGGACACTGCCATTCCCGTTTCAATTGCACCAATTTTTCCCTATATTCGGCGCTTGTTATATTTACGCACTTGTAGTGGTAATTATTTTTGCACGATGCGCACACAAGTA
Source organism: Cydia splendana (assembly GCF_910591565.1). Taxonomy (NCBI): domain Eukaryota; kingdom Metazoa; phylum Arthropoda; class Insecta; order Lepidoptera; family Tortricidae; genus Cydia; species Cydia splendana. The sequence continues at coordinate 11,930,806 of NC_085972.1, read as the reverse complement.
GTTCAATGTCACTAATAGGGAAAGGACAGGCTGAGCACCTCATTTTGTCAGTGATTTGAAATAAGTTCGTCAAAATATTACCAAAGCAAAATCAAAACAAAAGATATTGTAGACACAAAGCACGGAAATGTTGGTAGACGTTAATTGTTCTTCAGAGCATTGAGGTACGCTAAACTCGACGTTAAAACTGACTGGATACTGTTTATTTCTGCACTAGGGCGCTAAGCATACGACATGGCCGGCTTGTCGGCGGAAAGGTCTTAAGCGCTGCTAAACTTCATAGATCAAGCGCGTTCGAGTCGAATTCACTTAACTTTATCGACGGATTACCTTTAACTTGACAGTTTTAACACAAGTCTTTTATTTCTTGCTTTAAATTCACTATTATACACAATTGTTATTATATTTTATATAAGAAATAGTTAATATCTTGATCACTTAAGCAATTAGTCACTGTTTTATCACCAATACTAGAGTTTTAACACTTGAATTATATTTTTCATCACACTTGCTCGGAAAAGATGTATTTACACGTAGGGCTTGCGGGCGGGAAATTGAATTTTTCGCCCTAGGGCGGAAAAAATCTTTTCCGAGCAAGTGTGATGAAAAACACTTATTTACACGTAGGGCTTGCGGGCGGGAAATTGAAATTTTCGCCCTAGGGCGGAAAAGTGTTTTATACAGAAGTTTGTTTTTATTAATTCTCCTTTTTTTCCTTACAAGTGTGATGAAAAACATTGTGTGTGCCACGGGCGGTAAAGAAATTCCGAACTCGTGAACATTTTAAGCCCTCGCTTCGCGTCGGGCTTAAAATTGACACTCGTTCGTAATTTCTTATTTCCCGCCCTTAATACACAATGTACTATTAAATCGCACAGCAACTTGACAGCGATGTTAAGCGTTGCACATCCCCCCCGCTCCTCGATTTCATGGCAGTCGCTTTCTTAAAAATGATTGCCTTATCCAATTCTTCTGATTACGTTAGGGTGGTATATATTCCATCTGTCCAATTGCGTCTCACTCTCTCATTAAGCATAATGTGAGACAAAATACACATTGTACAAAGAAACTGGACAGGTGGAATACCACCCTAATTACGCGGTTGCCGAACGGGCGATAGGCATTAACGTATATATCTATGGACTGGCCTTACGGGCACTAAAAATGGTACTAGTTTAGCGGTGTGACTCACGAATTCCAGCCAATCGTGTAGTCTAACGCAACTAGTTGCGACCAATAGCGTGCGTGATGCGAACTCATCAACCAATCGCGCGCGTGATGTGAACTCATCAACCAAGCGCGTTGTACCGGTGTCACACCGCTGTACTGGCTACTGTCATGCCTCATTATTATTGTCCGTAAAGCCAGTCCCTAGATATCTATGTCAATGGCGATAGGTAGGTTCGTGAGGCGAAAAGCCGGGGACAACACGAGGCAGAAAAGAGACAATATTACAGAACTATTCCAGGCATACCTTTTTCAGACGAGTTCCCAGTTACTATAATAAACATCTTTCCGAAATAGATTGCTTTCAAAATTCGATGTCTAGTCTAAAAACCATAGTTAAACATAAGTTGTTTTAGTACCTAAGTACTGATAGCAGTTATTTCTATCTGGTATTAATATGCAGTAGTTATAATTGTACTTACACAGTTAACATAATTTATAATTTATGAACCTCCAGGTCTTTTTTATTGTATCTTTTGTTGCAGTACATCTTTTGTATTGTATTTTTGATATGTTTATATGACTGTTTGGTTTTCTCAATAAATAAAATAAAATAAAAATATTACCCCACTAAACGTAGATAGAAGTATAAGTACTACGGTGATGTACTATTTTCTTATCATGCAGGCAGAAATCATATCAACTTTATCGGATGTTTAAATTGTGATGGTTAAATCAAACCTGCAAACCAAATGTGATAAAAATGACGGAATATGCTTAATGATAAGGATGCCTTGTAGTGCCTTTAGAACCTGTATTAAAATAGGTATTAACCTCTATCTTGATTGTAAAGCATATTATAAATCGTTACCAAACAGATTTACGTACAAGGTTTTCGGATCAAACCAAAGCATATAATTTTTTATGTGATTTTGTATTTTACTTTTATATTCATGTTATAAACAGTAACTTAAGAAGAAAAATAAATAGAGTGAATAGTAATATAAATATATACCTAGTTATTATGTACTGGGGTGATCTAATTCAAACTAAGTAATAAATAGTTGAATCAAATCGAGTTTCTCTTGTAGTGAAACCAAACCGTCCGAGTATAAATGAAATAGAGAGGGGAAAGGGATGAAAACACCGCCGCAGTTATGCCGGGGCCCCCTTGGCTTTCCCAATCAATACAAGAACGTCTATGCCTTCCAAGTTAGGGACGCTAAGGGGATGCCCTTATGCGTTTTTCTGATCATAAAATAACTTGGCAGTGATAGTATCTGTTGTTGCGTTGATACTAAATACATATACTAGTGGCTCTGTGAGCTGTAGACCTCGCGAGCATAGCTTAAAACTAAATAAATGTATGAATCCGCCATTTATAAAAAAATCCAAAACCTGAATCGACAAAATAAATTTATTAAATTATTGAACCTACTCATAAAATTTCACGAAAATCGGTCGAGAATTGCGACCTGTACACACGCGCCCTATTACAATATAGGTTTATACTATGCAGCTATGTAAACAAAACATATTAGGTTCACTAAAACAGAATCATACGATAAACGATTAAAACCTCTTATAATTTTTTTTTACGTTGTACAGTCAAGTGACTAAGAGAATAACATCTGGAATAACATAGGGAATTAGGTATATCGGCTTAAAGTAATCGGTATGTAATTAATTCCGTTGCGTTGTCCGAACGAATATGTTCATGGAATACGGTGGAAAACTTTTTCAATTTACATGTCTACCCATAATTAGGTAGGTACTTAAAATAAATAAATATCATACCATAAATATAGTTCTTTAAATAGCAACTACATACATACAATAAGTATCTCTTATGCAAATTATATAACTAGCGTGTGGTGGTGAAACCAACCCGCTTAATATTCAAACGGATAAACGGAAGTATAGTCGAAATTAAAATGAAATAACAAGGTACATGTTTACATCGGAAGAGTGCACACAATAATCAGTCTAGTAAAATGAAAGCGAGATACAGGGGTTCGACAATGGTTACACCATAATACAATCAATACAATGTGAATTGTTAAATTGTCGATGAGTGCTCGACGCTATTATTACTTTTAATGTGACCTACGCGCAGGTTGAGTAGCACTTTAAAAAAAAAACCTATAAAAAAACTCAAAACAACAAAGAACTGAGCATGTATGCAGCAAATGTAGCGTAGCTCTTTCATATCTTTACTTAATGAAGTGTACGAAAAAGATACACATACGCCTGGGATTACAAAAACTAAAAAGGTCTCTAAAAATTATATATAATAGGCCTTTATCATCAGTGTGTCTGTGTCAAATGTTTTACGCAGGATCCCGGTCACGACATGCGACACTTGCGTTCGTGGCTGTAAAGCCCTAAACGAGAGAGGATCCCTCGGCCACACACGCTATAAAATTATAGCGGTCGAGTTATTCATAGGATGGGACTATTCATTCCCAGAACCAAATTAAGTGGGGCATCAACTATAAGAGGAAATTGTAAATTGAAACATTTTTGGCGTTCTTTAAATTTTGGCCCATATACATTGAACGCCGCGCTCGTAATTTGCATACTAAAATCGGTCACATATGCTCGGATAACTCATAAGAGTCATAAGTGAAACGTATTTTTACAGGCGCCTTTAGAAATAGGTTTTACTTATGAGTTCGTGGTTCGGTCCTTATGCTTCAAGTGCAATAAGGACCTCTTCATCTGAAATTTCAACAGAAATTCTGATAGGATGGTCCTTATTGCATATTAAGCATTAGGACCCTTCTCCGATGGAAACTCATATATCGTTGCTTATCATGAATAGTGGCATAAAACAAAATGAAATGCCGTTCGATTTTAAATCTTACCAGTAAAAGATAGAATATTAAATGCAATAGCATTTCATTTTGAGTTGTGCCACTATTCATGATAAGCGTCGATATGTATCCAAGATAATTCAGGTAACAATAGAAGAATAAATACTATTATAACGCTAACGCATAAATGGTTAGTATCATATTCTGTGTTACATTTCTTATCACGATTCTGCGGCCTCCATCCATCGTATCGCAACGAAAACAAGAAACGTAATTTAATTACGTAATCAATCATGTCTCCCGGTGATATGCCGGGCCCACTGTGTCAAAAGATACCTTCGACAAACATATGATAAACACGTGTGAAAGACCTGGGGGGCATCTACTGGTTCTATCTTTTTTTTGTCGTCGTCGCTTAGAGCAGTCAATGGTGTGCACAAAAAATGTAAAACTAATTATTTAAGGACGTGCTTTAATTTGAATACAGGCATGACCGTTTTCAGGTTTCGTTGTCGTGTTATAGGTACTTAGGTATTATTGATTTGGATAGTACTTCGTAATTACTATCGCCGACACGCCTAAATAGGTACTGAGTCTTTGTACATTATAGCAACGACATAAGATTACAGAAAAGTTAATTTAATAGTGTTGGGATTACGACGTTATCATTATCCAGATTTTGCAAGTCAAGTTTCACCCACTTCCAAATCGTCGGGTTGACTTTAAAATATAAATTCAGCAAGCATTTGGACCATGGTCAGGCGTGGCTCACTCCGCGATTTCGTCGCTTTGCTACAGGTAGCTAAAAGTATGTCCGTTCCGCCCCAATTTTGGGGAAAGCCATAAGCCGCGCGTGGCGCTGTCGCCACCTAGCGGCCATATCTGTGCTGATCGTAACAGACGCGTTTTGTTAGAGAGTGAGTCTTCTGTGCCACGGTGCCAGGCCGAGGGCAGAGCTGCAGGAGGTTAGAATTCAGACACGACACTGGTTAGTTGTTTCATAGGCGCATCGGAAGACCAGAGGCCGAGCTTCAGGACAGCAGAGCTAGGAGGCGATCAAAAGATGTTGTATCAAATCAAGTAGTTTCCCTAGGCTGTTTTTTAGCCTATCCTCTTTTATACTTTGTACAAAAAGCGAGGAGCTCGCAAAAATATGCTGCCCGGTGCCTCGCAAAGGTTAAGGCCGCCTCTGCGATATTTAGTGTAGGTACACTAAAGGTTCCGTCACACAGGCGCGTTTTCCAGGCAGGGCGTGAGCGTTTTATATGTAAAAGCGGCGCCCCGCTCACGTGCCGCTCGCAAAACGCACCTGTGTGACGGAGCCTTAAAGTAGGCACGTAGGATTTTCAAATAACATTATGTTTTGCTATAAAAATTAGGGATTTCATTGTTTATGGATATCTCTTGTATTGATATAAGTTTTTCTATGAATAGGTACTTATCTCAATAGTTTTTTTTATTAAAAACACCTAGGCAAAAATTGGCCAAACCAAACTATTCTCCAAAACTAAATATACACCTTATTTTCTAGGGTTAGATGACGTACATTACAGTCATATCCCCTGCATCTAACCTTAGATAAGATAACGTAAAAAGAACCGGATATAATATTGTAAAGGAACAATGTCTATTTTAAAGTAAAGATATTATTATGCTAAGCATACTACACTATTTGTATCTCATTTTATCCTTTTCAAGGGTCAAAGACAGACAAACTTTTGGAGGTTACAGGCAACAACTTCAGTCTTAAGTTGAAAGTTTTCTCATACTAAGACTTATTATCTAGTTATCCCACTGTATCCAAATTATTTTATATCACAGAATCATAGCTCTAAACATCACAGAAACATATTTGGGTCATTCCACCGTTTCGGTTGTTACACTTGAACTCATAAAATAAGGTTTTATTCGATATTGTAACAGGAACTAGGAGGTTATAACTATTGATTCATCTACTACTTCGATAATATTATCTTTTCTTGTACACACATAATTAAAGTATAAGAGCAATAACGAGAGAATCACTACAAAGTAGCTGTTTCGGGCGTTACGCGAATTGGCCTATACCTTCTGACCATCAGTACAAAAATGCATAATTTAGCGAATTTTGTCAAGTAACCTCCAATTTTATTTATGTCAAGTAATAATAGTTAGTATAGCCTACTGAAACACTGAAGTAACACTTAGTATCACTTATTATTTAATTTTAATAGAATTAATTACCTGTTTCGGGTGTTACTCATGGTTCGTTTCGGGTGTTACGAGTACGAAATTAAGACAGATTTATCCGAAATTATGGCTCATTTTATTGAAATTATTGTCTTTTTAATAAATTCGATTAAAATCATAAGTAATAAATGCTGAATTATTATAAAATACATTAATCTTAACAATAAAAACTGTTTCTCGAAGATATCATAATTATTTTCTTTCGTTGCGAATATTTCCGAAAATATTCACTTAATCAAAAAATGGTTGATGGTGACACCTATTCATTGAAAGATCTATCCAACGACACCCCACATCACAGGATTAAATGCGAAAAAAATTTAAAAATATTTTTTTTGTACAGGAGCTACCATAAAAAAACTATTTTTTTTGGGGTTTTTTTTCTGGCATGAAGGTTGGGTATGTTTTCTATGGAAAAAGGTTAGTGTTGACTTCTTAAACCAGTTTTCATTTTTGAACCCTTGGTAGCGTTTATTATGGAATGACCCATTTGCGAAAAGCAAACAAAAAATGATGGTAATGAATGATACTACAGTTATTTTATTACTTAGCAAAAATGTGAACTTACATGACATGACCCAAACAAAAAATAGGTAGTCAAATTGGATAGATTGGACTAAAGTGGAGTTCCTAATCTAAAAACCATTTTCATATTATCATATCATATCATTTATTTTCATAATAGGATACTGATCCCTAAATATGAGCTTCAATTGCCTTTTAGCAACTTTTAGTTATCATTACCTAATGAGCATGACACATTAGGAGAACATAATTTGGAAATTTTTGGATATTTTTTTAAATGCAATTAGGGAAAACAACATTAACTGATGGATAGCAAAGCAAACAAAAAGAAACCCATAATATATATGCAAAACAGCTAGAAAAAGATGATAGATAGACCTGAAAATAATGATAAACACTAAAGAGAAGGAAAAATATAGATTTTTATATTTTATAGAGAAAAAGGTGGAAATAAAAATGTGATGTATCAATATCCTCATTATGCTACGTTGTGCCAAAACGAGTATGATGACTGATGAATTAAATATGGCAGAACATGAAAATTCATACATTTACTAAAATAAGAATTTCTATTGGTTATACTTGTATAGATATTTGTGTTCTTGACTGTACATTATTGGTATTGTTTATTCATTTGTCAAGAGCTATAACCACAAAGATAATAATACTAAGGAGATTAAAGGTTTATATAATCCTTGGCTCAGTCAAATATTCTGAATGCCACTCACATCTCTTGTTATTCAAATGGATAACTGGCTCATAAGGATATCACAATTAGTTGCCCTAAATACAATAATTAGGTGTCATGAGATAACCCTGTGGCATCAAGAATAAACAGAATCAATAGAATAGAAAGACTGACTTTTTTGTTTATTATATCTAATAGACGGAATAAAAAAAGACTCCTATTTTAGGTGTTTTTTCATCAATTTGTCTAGTCATGTGTAATTATTGTTTGTGTAATAAATAACCACTGTACTTTTCGCAATTATAAAAAAAACACTAATAGCTTAGCTTCTACAATTCTTGATTATCCATAGCAACGGTAATTATCCAGTTAATTAGCAATAGCAAATATTAATGTAAGAAAATTATACCCCTAGCCCTAGCCAACGTCAATACAAAACCTTACAAGACAAATTTTGTTTGTCTGAAAAAAGATGGAATTCAAGGCCTTTTTTAAAACTTTTGAATGTCTAGAGGGTATAATGATTATATACATATTATATCAACACTAAAGATGTGTGTAAGGATGTTTATATGCTAATTAATGTTATACACTTTAAGGAAGTTGCATAAAGTTTTCTATAAGGAAATACCTAGAGTCTAAACATTTGTAAGGAGTTCTAATAAATTATTCTCATAAATCTTCTGTATAATACGGGTATTCAAAGCATTAAGTGTATTAGTTTAAATTTATTTGATAACTGATCTCTGAATCACCTGTAAAAATTGGGAGGTCTCTTTTCCTAAAAGACTTCTAAATAGTATTGATTACTGAAATAATGTTAGTAAAAACTAATTCTATTTTCTACTTCTGTTACTCTAGTCTTTAAAAGGGCAGTCTAGAAGACAACAGTAAATTGTTCTTTATCAAGCAACATAGAATCATAATATTGGTTTTATTCAAAGGTAGAAATTAAGGGCACAATAGGTCATGGATCACAGTACTACATTGGCAAGTATAATATTTTGTTGTGTATGTATTAAGATTGCACATTAACTGCCTGCCCCACTGTATACTTGAATAACAAGCTGTTCAACTAGATATGATAAGCCTTTCCTATGTTAATAGTAATAATAGTTACCACATGCAGACTAATCTTTGCTCAAATATCACCCGTATTGCGCTTATTAATGTTGAGGAGTAGTAAAAACGAATAATATGACAATGAATGACATTACCTTGAATATGTAATCATTACACAACTTCTTACAAGTATTACATGGGACCTATGTGCAGCAACAAAATTGTCTTCGAGTTAACTACATAATTAATAAAAACATTTAAACTAGTACAAAATATACTTGCAATTTTTCAGATATCAGAGAATTGCGTGCAAAGTGCACAAGAGAGCAAGCTGATCACATGATACTGAACTACAAAATTTGGGCGTCACATGACCTAAAATTTTGACTGGATGCACTTTGTTCAGGCTAAGGAAACATAGTTAAAATAATAGAATCTAGTAATAACCATGCTCAATGTTACATAACTGAATGCATGAACATTTATAAAATTAAAACTTACCTTTGATAACATTCTCGCTACCACTCTTGTCCTTCACATTGTTGCTAGCCGAACCGTTTTTCACTTTTTGAGAAGTATTTTTTGTAGAATTATCATCATTCACTTCACTTCCGAGAGCCATCACAACACGAGGAACAAATCCGGCACCGATTGACCGCGACAAGCACGGCCCACACTCAGCTGAAGCAGCACATGCGGTACAATTAAGGTTCAATTTCGACTGACAGTATAATGTGCTCCCTGAAATGAAGCTAAATTCCAATTGGTATTCACCAAAAAGTAAATCCTATCAGAAACCCACTCATTTAATTCAGGCGAATAATACCACCTTACTGCGATATCCACAGTTTTACCGTTGCAATAAACGTCACAAAATTAAACGTAATACATTGCACAAAAGTATGAAACTTAGACAGAGTTGACAAGATCCAAGCAAGCAATGGACGTGAGTATTTTGGACACACCTTTTTATGTCTGAATGACTTTTCTGTTTCAGCGCTAGAAGCGACCTCTTCCGGAAAATTATCAAAATTTTTAAATCAATGACCACTGATAGAGGTTGTATAGACGGCGGATACAAACATAAATGAATGAGATGTATACATACGTAATCGCACATGTGCAAACGAGATGCACTGATATATTTTCTGACTTTTAAGGGGTCTATAGTTGGTCTATAGATATTAAATTATAATGATTTTTCTTAAACTTTAAGGGGGCTATACATATACATGTAACAATAATATAGATTTGATTAGTTTACAACAACGGTAAACTATAGCTGGTCAAGCAGATCTTGTCAGTAGAAAAAGGCGGCAAATTAGAAAAATGTAGGCGCGAAGGGATATCGTCCCATAGAAAATTTGAATTTCGCGTCTTTTTTTACTAACAAGATCTGCTTGACCAGCTATACAAGACGCACTTGTCCGTTAGAATGAGATAGATGTATGTTTTTAATTAAAACTTTATATGAGAAATCAATCCTTTCGCCCACATTTTTTAAATTTGCCGCCTGTTTCTACTGACAAAGTGGGTGTCCCAGAGTATAATTGATATTTGCGGACACGAATGCTATAGCATTCTCGTAGTTTTTTTATGGTTATTTGTTTCATTTGGCCTATGACACATGACGTCATTTCATTGTATTTTTACAACGTTCGATACGTTTTGGAACGTTCGAAAAAAAAAAACTGTCTGTCAAAATCAAAACTGTCATATTCGTTGTCAAACATTGAGGATGAGGTTACTATTTTTGTTTAAGTTTTGATTATACATACCTATAAAACTGGATAAATAACATTTAATAACACGTTTCTTAGTCATATAATAGGAATTTTGCTGAGCTAGTTTTTAAAACTAACAGGCTGGCGTCAGAAAATTATACTAAGGTACAACAATGTCACTATTTCATAGTATGTTCATAATAATATTTCTTTTAAATTTTTTATCGATTGTGTCTTATATACTAAGAATAAAATAGTTAACATAACTTAATAAGTTCCTTTCTACTCATATTTAAATATATCGTAACCGTCAAAGTTTTAGAGCTAGCCACAGAAAAAGGTATACAATTTCGAAAGCAACAAACCCCCTCTAATTAGTTTACTATATTACCTTTATTAATAGATCCGGGCGTCTATCAGCCGTTTATCAGTGGAAATCTAAGCTACAGCTCTCAGTTTAATAGTGTTAGTATGAGGTATGACATTGAACTAATATTATTTTGCAGAAAATGTTGGACGGGTGGTATTGCCGCTCCATAGCCAATATGCAGGCGAGCGAGGCCGCTAGCATCAGCAACAACGTGCCCGCAGAGCCGCAGCCGCCGCCGCGCGAAGACTACTCCAGTGACAGCAGCAGCGAACCTGAGCCGGAGACTAACTACAAGTCACATTACCTTACACTTAAGAAAAAGCTGAAATATCTTATTTATGTGAGCTCTATAGGTACTTTTTGTAGTGATAAGCTAGCATTGTGGATATTAAACACAGAGCTTGTGACTAGCTCGGCTGATGATATTTATCTGTACCATAAAAGTATAAAACTTTGCCCACTGTGTCACAGTTTAGTTCTGAAACTTTCTTCAGAAAGTGTATCTGTAACTACTATTAAGTTATTTTCTGAAGAAAGTTTATCTGTAACTACTTTTTAGATACTTAGCTTTAACTGAACTGTGACATGGTGGGCAAAGTTATGTACTTTTACAGTATATGGCAATTTGCTAATCCAAGCAAATTAATTAAGAAGGTGGAGATAGCATAAAAATGCCCAGGGGTGGCAAAATACTGGGCACAACACCTCGGTTCACCGTGGTCTCTCCCAGAAGTCGTCGGCAACGTCAAGGGTCTGCTAGGCTTCTTGGTAGAGTTGGGTTGGCAAGAATAGTGCCGCCAACCCGTCATGCAATAATATGACGTAGAGTTGCGGAAACCTATAACCTAGTATAAAAATACCATTTTATCAGAACATTAACAGCACATTTTGATAATAATTAAAGATTCTCCCTCTACAGGAAAATGAGTGCTTCCAAGATGCTCTGAGATGCAGCCAGAAGAGACTCCTTAAGGTGTCCCGGGATCGCAGCTTCCTCCTCGATAGGCTGCTGCAGTATGAGAAGCCTGATAGCAGCACTTCAGAGAGTGACGAAACAGAATCCTCTGATGATGCAGATTACAACCGTGCGGATGCTTTGAAAAGGTAAGGAGTGTAAACTACATAATATAATTACTACATCTTATAAAACAAAGTCCCCGCCGAGTCTGTCTGTTTGTATGTTTGTTCACGATAAACTCAAAAACTACTGAACGGATTTTTATATGGTTCTCACCTATCAATAGAGTGATTCGTTACGAAGGTTTAGGTGTATAATTTGTTAACTGCGAACATGAGTTATTGAGACTATATACAAAGAGGTTGAATCACTAGCTCTTAAGGTCCCTTTCTCTCACTCTCTGCTTTCGCTTAATTCTACTGTACGAAATGTTATACTTTCCTGTATGAAAACATAAATAATTTTGCTCAATTCTCTAAATATCTTCCAGAAAGAAAATCGAAGCGAGTGCTGCCCACCAAACTGTCTCTGCTGCTGCCACACCCAACAAGAATGCCAACCCTGTGAAAAGAAAAAGAGCAGTCGTTCCTAAAAAGCCTCCTAATACTACACATCTTGTAAGTATAAAATACGCTACTTTCTTGCATAGTTAATGCAATGGGGTTGGCCGGTCGAAGTATTTAGCAGATGGCAACAGCATAGCTTGCCCTGTCAATCCCTAGAATTGTCAAATTTTTTTTTATGGAATTTTATGCTCTGGATGCCCAGCCCTTTAGCCCAAATCTCATAGAAAAAGGGGCAAGCTATGATGGCGCCATCTATGCAAACCTTTGACAGTTGCCCACCCCATTAGGTATTTGCACTTCCTATCCTCTTTAATAGCCCCGGGTTATAATCAAATCAGTGAATATTTTTTTGGTTCGTCTATCCCTCTTGCAAAATAGAGCAATAGAAACGAACGAACGAATAGACGCACGAACTACCAAAGATGTTCATTATAAGTACAGGTAGTTCACATAGCATTGATTTCATTCAGTTTTTTGTGATATGGATACCTACGATTCTATTTTAAGTAGGTAACTCGTCAAGTTAAGAGCGCTCTTACAAGAAAAGTCGAAATAATGCAAAATTGATGATACTAGTCGACGAAATTCAGGACTTTGCGCTCATTATTAGAAACAATGAGTACTTGTTCCAGTAAAAGCGTCTTCTTATCTTTATAAATATCGTTGTAAATATTAGAAAAAGGACTTATTAAATTAGTAATGATTTTTTTTCTGATGGTCGTTTCCGAAAAACCCCGTGAAGCACTGAATGGCGAGCTCTTATTTGGAAATGTTGAGAATTTTACTCTGCTAAACCTGGCTATTTTGTATTACTAATACCCTGTACTTTAGGCATATCAAACTATATTTTTCCTACATACCTTTGAGAAAGAGAAAATCAAAGTAAAACGAACTCGATTTTCTCTCCGAAACAAGTGTCAATTCCTACGAAAATCTACTTAATATCGAAGTCATTTTCATACTTAAGCAATCTGCAACGTTTGCTTATACTGTTGGTATACATTAGTGTTTATGAAATTCTACTATAATTTTTTGGCAATTTTTTGAAAACTACTCTATATTACCGATGACGCGCGCTGCGCCAGCTCAGTGCCGCGGCAGAGCTTGTAGAGGTAGGACGTGTGTCGGTCGGCTCCGCACATTTTGAACGGCGACGACGAGGTTTTTTATCATTGTGTGCGGCGGGCGCCGTGTAAAACGCTATACTGTGTGCATGTAAACCGCAACGAGAGACTTTGATCCTAGCACTGTTTTTATAGTATTATAATTTATAATGGTACAGTTTAATAAACTACCGGACAGGATTAAAAATATTTGAAACGACCTGACATTCTATATGTATTTATTTGACTCAAGATAGTACTCAGGGTCTGATGATGGAGCCGGAAGGTGGTCACCGGTACCAATCAACCATGCAACTAAACCACTTCGTGTTTAGGCTCGTTTTATTCATCTCAACAAGATCTTTGACACAAGATAGTACTCAGGGTCTGATGATGGAGCCGGAAGGTGGTCACCGGTACCAATCAACCATGCAACTAAACCACTTCGTGTTTGGGCTCGTTTGATTCGGCTCAACAAGATCTTTGACTTAAGATAGTACTCAGGGTCTGATGATGGAGCCGGAAGGTGGTCACCAGTACCAATCAACAATGCAACTAAACCACTTCGTGTTTAGGCACGTTTTATTCGTCTCAACAAGATCTTTGACTTAAGATAGTACTCAGGGTCTGATGATGGAGCCGGAAGGTGGTCACCGGTACCAATCAACCATGCAACTAAACCACTTCGTGTTTGGGCTCGTTTGATTCGTCTCAACAAGATCTTTGGCACAAGATAATACTCAGGGTCTGATGATGGAGCCGGAAGGTGGTCACCGGTACCAATCAACCATGCAACTAAACCACTTCGTGTTTGGGCTCGTTTGATTCGGCTCAACAAGATCTTTGACTTAAGATAGTACTCAGGGTCTGATGATGGAGCCGGAAGGTGGTGACCAGTACCAATCAACAATGCAACTAAACCACTTCGTGTTTAGGCTCGTTTTATTCGTCTCAACAAGATCTTTGACTTAAGATAGTACTCAGGGTCTGATGATGGAGCCGGCAGGTGGTCACCGGTACCAATCAACCATGCCACTAAACCACTTCGTGTTTGGGCTCGTTTTATTCGTTTCTATAAGATCTTTGACACAAGATAGTACTCAGGGTCTGATGTTGGAGCCGGAAGGTGGTCACCGGTACCAATCAACCATGCAACTAAACCACTTCGTGTTTAGTCTCGTTTGATTCGTCTCAACAAGACCTTGGACACAAGATAGTACTCAGGATCTGATGATGGAGCTAGAAGGTGGCCACGGGTACCAGTCTACCATGTAACTGAACCACTTCGTGTTTGGGCTCGTTTGATTTGTCGCAACAAGATCTTTGACACAAGGTAGTACTGAGGGTCTGATGATGGATCCGGAAGGTGGTGACCGGTACCAATCAACCATGCAACTAAACCACTTCGTGTTTGGCTTCGTTCGATTCGTCGCAACAAGATCTTTGACACAAGTTAGTACTCAGGGTCTGATGATGGAGCTGGACTGTGGCCACGGGTACCAGTCTACCATGTAACTGAACCACTTCGTGTTTGGGCTCGTTTGATTCGTCACAATAAGATGTTTGACACAAGATACTACTCAGGGTCTGATGATGGAGCTGATGATGATAGACAGGTACCCGTCGCCACCTTCGCGCTCCATCATCAGACCCTGAGTACTACCTTGTGTCAAAGATCTTGTTGAGATGAATAAAACGTGCCTAAACACGAAGTGGTTTAGTTGCATGGTTGATTGGTACCGGTGACCACCTTCCAGCTCCATCATCAGACTCTGAGTATCACCTAGTGTCAAAGATCTTGTTGAGACGAATCAAACGATCCTAAACACGATGTGGTTTAGTTGCATGGTTGATTGGTAATGGTACCTTCCAGCTCCATCATCAGACCCTGAGTACTGTCTTGTGTCAAAGATCTTGTTGAGACGAATCAAACGAGCCCAAACACGAAGTTGTTTAGTTACATGATAGACTGGTACCCGTGGCCACCTTCCAGCTCCATCATCAGACCCTGAGTACTATCTTGTGTCAAAGATCTTGTTGAAACGAATAAAACGAGCCTAAACACGAAGTGGTTTAGTTGCATGGTTGATTGGTACCGGTGACCACCTTCCAGCTCCATCATCAGACTCTGAGTATCACCTAGTGTCAAAGATCTTGTTGAGACGAATCAAACGATCCTAAACACGATGTGGTTTAGTTGCATGGTTGATTGGTAATGGTACCTTCCAGCTCCATCATCAGACCCTGAGTACTGTCTTGTGTCAAAGATCTTGTTGAGACGAATCAAACGAGCCCAAACACGAAGTTGTTTAGTTACATGATAGACTGGTACCCGTGGCCACCTTCCAGCTCCATCATCAGACCCTGTGTATCTTCAGTGTCAAAGATCTTGTTGAGACGAATCAAACGAGCCTAATCATGTTACTACATGGTTGATTGGTATCCGTGACCACCTTAATCATCATCAGATCCTCAGTACCAGTTCATTTTTAAACCCTCGTTGATACAAACTTTACAACCTATAGGTACCAAATGCAATGACGAAACATGTAAATAAGCGAGTAGGTACCTATAATTTCTTTCGAGTAATATACCTTCATAAGTACGAGTATGGGGCTATTCATAAATTACGTCGTTTCAAATGGGAGGAGTGGGGGGGGGGGGGTCTGGACATCGGATGAGTAACATGACGTAGGAGGAAACAGATTCATCCGAAGCTTGATTTTTGGATGATTTGAGGGGTGGGGGAGGGGGTCAAAAATCGTCAAAAATAGATGACGTAATTTATGAACAGCCCCTATGTACATTTGCACTGCATTTAGTATTTTCGTACTTACCAAATAACAGTTTTAGAACTTTAAAAGTTAAGTACAGTTAGTGTTGTTATGGTTGATTTCAATATGCTTCGCGAAGGATCAAGAATGTTTAATCCATCATTGTAGTGCGAGTGTGGTAGAAGGGATCGGCATACTGAGCTCGCACGGCCTGCCGCAGCGCGTAAAATACCTAAACTCGCTCAACGCCGAAATGTAATAGCGCTCTTAAAAGGTGGTGTAAGGTGTGCGAATTCCACACCAGAGGTTGTTTGTTAGAACCTCGGTTCGTAGTACCTACAGAGTTAACGAAAACGCAAGGTTACGGTGTAATATAGACCTTCATGCGTTCCAATAAAGTTTACGATGGCGCGTCATATGTAATAGGCGTTCAAATTGCCTATTGCCATAATTCCTCTTAGCATAGAAAGCAAGTAAAAACATTACAGATAACGGATTTTTTTCAGCATCAAACCAACATGGCCATGTTGTCAAAGGCGTCCCCCGCTCTCGGCTTCGGCCTGTCGCCCGGGGACGGGCACATGACGCCCGAGGAGGTGGAGCGACATCTGCAGTCGCGGCAGTCCTATGTGGAGCTGCTGCCTGAGCGAGCGCCGCCAACTGTACCTACGGAGATGTTTAGTAACGACCCATCACTTGACAGGTGAGGATGCAAATATTATTAGTATTATTAGAAGCAAAATCCTCCGTAGACAGTTAAAGCCTAACAAGATCTGTTTGGCCCTGAGATAGGTCCCCCCCCCCCATGAAGTAAAATATTACCTACAATGAATTTAAATGGAACAGAGTTGGTTTTGTTTCGTTCGATTTAAAAACAAAACAATGCAATGCAATTCCACGAACTTCCTATTGTTAACGCCGCTAAAATTTTCGTAATGATGTTCCTGCTCTCACTCCCACATTAGCTGTTATAAAATGTTATATAATATCGCGTGACAGGGATAGAATTTTAGGTATCGTCTTGGGTCGTCCCATTCGTTTTTCGTCAAGTTCTTAAATTAGTCCTATTCTGCTTTCGTCACTCATTCTACACTGAAAGCCACCGACGATTGTGACGAATGTAGAATGAGTGACGAAAACAGAATAGGACTAATTTAAGAACTTGACGAAAAACGAATGGGACGACCCAAGACGATACCGAATTTTATTTATAAATTCGTAGCCTACCTAGTACCTACCTACCTAATGAAAATCAGATATGAATGATATTATCCATCTTGTTCAATCCCAGAACCCAGCAGCGTTATCATTTTACTTGCCACTACATACGTGTAAATATAATTTCAAACTTAGCGTTCCGATTTAAGGTTCAATTTGGATTTAACTAATACAAAATTAGACTTTTAATTTTAATCACCAATGCAATACTACTATTTGAGATATACGTATTTGGATTTTTTTCCTACACCTGCCTAGAAAAGGGTTAAGCAGCACCATGAGCGTAGAGAGATATTCGAGGATGTATTAAGTTGTTGCAAGGTCTGTCACATGACAATTCTAATTGTTTACTGCTTCATAATTTTTGAATTGAAAACTTCTTTAGCGCTGTGCACTTTTTGTGATGGGGAAAAAATGTTAAACTCCCGACAGCGTAAGACGGACACGTGACCTGATCGAAAAAGTGTTAGTGTCATTGAGTTTTCACTTCTGCCAGCACTCCCGGAGTGCAACCCGTTGTTTTTTTTATAATCTACCCCGAAAACCGTTAACCTTAACTTCTTGCTTAGGTAAACTGACTAATAAGAAATTATTTATTGTTACAGTGAGTCAAATGATGTGCTGGAGAACTCCCCAAATGTTGAAGAGTGGTTCGATTAACTTAAGCGTTTACGTAGAAATATTTAAGGAAAATAAGATAATTCTAATGTCATTAAGTAAGTGCATTCATTGATTTAATATTAAAGATGTGATTTGTGTAATTTGTCCTTTTTCTTCATGCATACATTGTAGGTTTAAATGAAAAACAATTCAATTTAAATATATTATATATTGGATAAATATTTCGTTAGACAATTACAAAGTGGCTTCAAGCGCGGAAACGAACTTCTATATAATCTATGTATCACGCTCAATTTATTAACCATGCGATATTGTACATTTTGATATTCAACTCACACACAATACACTGAAGGTATTTATCAAATAAGCAAGTATACACATTCTTACTTTCATAATATACATATAATTTTCATACGTGTTTTAACGAGATTAAGTTATGCATAAACAATTTGTTGTGAATATTCTTACTACTCTTTAATCACCTACCATGCAAAGTAAATGTTACTATGCTCCCTACTCAATGTTAAACATTATATGTTTAATACTCTTTCGCGACCAACTGGTCATACATGAACTTTCCTCCAAGCCATTTACCCTAATACCAATTGTATCTACGAACCTACACTATCATGTGGTATAACTATGATATTCTATGTGGTGAGATTCCTATGAACAAACCATAACACATACCACATTTTATTGTACAATATTAATCTCGTAATATGAGTACATTCACATGTAAAACGATAACTGGGTGAGCTCAGTTCTCTTCCTTTTCTTATCAGTACGCATACAATGACACAATGGGATTTTGTTCCAGCTTTACATACAAGTATTATACCTAAAATATGTATATTTCCGTTCACGTAGCTATAGGTCCGAATAAATTGCATACATATTATTAGTCACTAATAGTTTTTGGTTTATTATATTAACCAAATAGATATGAGGAATGTATGAATAACACATGATAACAAAAATGTTTCGATACTTAACCAAATATATTTTCTATCAATATAAAGGACGACTGAATCGTAACGATTTCAAAATAAATCTCTGGTAAGCATACGTTACTTTAACAATTAACAGGAACATTATAAGTAAATAAAAAAAAAACCTAAAATATTCATCAACAAAGTCCATCTGCTACTTGTATAATTGGGTGGTCCTTATTTCTGTTATGTTTTTTGGCGGGCATCCCCTTATTGTCTTACTTGATATTAAAAACATAGCCGACTGCTTATATAAATTTTATGATTAGGAAAAAAACTCCTTAGGAAAAAGTATTTGTTCTTTTTTACGCGATAGGCGTACCACGGCGTATCATGGACATCATGGTACTTAGGTAAGGTACCTATGTATTGTATTATATATGACGTTAAAAAACGTTTGTGATAATGTTGTTTTCGAGTATAACGAATAAAAATCGCTAATCGCTACGTAAAACCCTAATAAAAATTATTTAAAAATTTAATGTTTAATAACGTCAAATAGGTAATACAATTACACGCCCCTTGCGAAAAATAGTTCATTTTGGTTTACACTCCAAATGGTCAAACAAAAATTAATCACATTTTTTGATATCAACTTACACGATATTACCTACCAAGTGGTGCTCCTTTATAAATCTACAAAATAAAATAAGTACCACCCAAATGGATTGTTATTCCGAAATTATAAATAGGTACATATTTAACTTGTATGATGATAAGTTTTCATTATAGGCTAACAGATCACACCCAGAATTTATATTCATGTGGCAAATACTTTAGATAAACCAACAGGATGATTACATATGAATTATCATGCCACATAACAGCCAAAACATCTAACTTTGGTATGATCATGTTATACATTTTATCATATCTCATTACACCTGAATTTAGATTAAATAGTAATAGAATACATTATTTTCAATTAATATGAAAAACAAATGTACATCCAACACTTAGCCGAAATTTGGGCACACCTTATAAAAAATCTATGTACAAATAAATGATTATAATTATGCGCTGTACCATATGAATTACAGAGAAACATAAAAAAATCTATTATGGTCTAAATAAAAATATATTCAATTTAAGTCTAAACTTACTTGTCAGTAAGTTTTACTTAATTTCATAATTTAAATAATACAATAGCCCATCAAATGCTAATATACTATATTATTTATCTATCAATGGAATCTGATTTACAAGAAAGATTGTTGAATAGTTACATAATAATATATAGAACTATTAGTAATGGACTACTCGAAAATATGATCCCTATAGTGTATGAACTCAAACAATTTTTTAACTTTTTCAAACCACAAAGCCTATCTTGTCAGTTAGTAAGTAAAAGTCATCTCAAAATTGTATAATGTGAGATATTACAAATTCCTACTGAGTCAGTGCAATGTTCACAAGTGACTTTTTAACATGCTTCATATAACATATAGCATTTGTGAATTTTCTGCAACTGTGAACCTAACAGCAATTAACATTGCTACTAACAATGTTGTTCATATTCGTTAATTTATTTTATTTATCATTAAAACTGGTCAGCAAGTAAATCGCAAATTTCTTGTGAGACTGTCTCCTTACTAGATCTTACTGTAAGTCTGAACATTTGAGCTTGTTTATTAGGTTCCAATCTCATAAGACATCCTACTTGTTGGACTCTGGTATGCACAATGCCAGCACATACAAAATTATCAGGGTTGGGGTCAATGCCATCCAGCAGTTGCATCCCAAAGCCAGCCAGTTTGGTGCGAGCTGCAGCAATATCTATTGCCCCTTGAGCTTTAAAGATTTTTTGTGCCCTTTGCTGCTCTCCTCCCAAATTCTTCCACCTTGCGAAGAAAGATTCACCATTCATCTCAGTAGGTTCAAAGAATTTGTTCAATGTCAAAGGAAGCTTCATTGTAATTTTTTGTGGCACATTGTTGTAGATAAAGGAAACAGACATGCTTGGAGTGTCCAGATAGTCTTCGATGCATTCTGCAGTTAACATTTGTTGGATTTGAGCTCCTGCCTCCAAAACTGGTTCCATAGGCTTCATCTGAACATTTAATTTATGCATATCAGTCCAGTGCAGTTCAGGATTGACATTTTGAATTGGAAATTGTGTCTTGTTGCCATAGAACAGGCCAATTCTGCCTAGATTCTGTCTAAATTCACTTTTGACTCCAATTTGAATCAATTCATTCTCAAAGAGAACACCATTGTTTTTAAATAAGAACTTTTTGATATTATTTTGTGCAGCATTGCTTGGACTAATTTTAGGAGTGGTGTAGAGATCTCCTAGGACATCAAGCAATCCATTGCCTGCAGTGGGGGCAGCTGAACCAGGTGGTGTGGACAATCCCAAGAGATCTGCACTAGACGCATTAGTGTTGTTTGTGGAGTTGACAGCTGGTGCAGCTGCTGATGTAGGTTGAGGGCTCTTAGATTCTCTCATGTCAGAAGTATCAGGAATACGGCCTGGCTTTTTCTTTTTGAGCACTGCTAAGATAGAGGATTCTCTTTCAGGGAATGCAGGCATTTCTTCCAATACCGTAGCCAATACATCTGAACTAGCCACTATACTCAGCTGCAAATATTCAGATGCTCGTTGCTGTAGCTCAACATCTGCAGACCGTAGGTTGGAGTCAGCTCTGAATACTTCTTGGACACGATTTTTGATCTCCGGGAACAGGTTGACAAGTTTGATGTATGTAGAAAGTAATAGAGCTCTAGTTGCAGCAGAACACAGATGATATTTAGAGTGGAGCAATTCAAATTGGACCAAAGGTGAAGACCGTGTGTCACCAGCAATCAGATTACCAAATTCACCAAGAATGTAACCTCCTACTTTAACCATGTTTTCATGGCATGTGGGTGCCTGTAGGGCTTCAAACACGGTCTTGGCTGCATAGCCTTGAACTTCCTCCCTGTTGATGACAATCTGAATTACTCTGTACCATACCTCTTCAGATACATAGTCTCCAGCAATTCTTATAAGATTAAGAATTACATCAACGTACCAAGTAAAATCAGTTGCATACTTTTCTGCTAATATGGCAACTTTCAGCACCATCTCTTCCCTAATGGAGTAGTCGGCAGTCTCCAAGTATGCCAACATTTCTTGTACAATCTCTTCGGCATTTGTTTTGTCACACATAGCATACAATAAATCAACAGCCTGCTGTCTAACTGAGACATCTTTTTCCATCTTCATTGAAAGAATGACCACTTCTTGGTGTTTCTTTACTGCCTCATGTGAGAATTCAGAAGTTGCAAGATGGCACATGGATTCTAATGCCAGGTAACGTAAATTAGTTTCACGGTTGCTGAGAAACTGTCCCAGCTGATTGCATGCTCTCACCAGCAAGTTAGGCTCACTGTCATTGTGAATGATGAGACTGATAGCTTCAAATAGAACAGCATTCTTGGCATTTGAGTGCTGGACTTTTTTGGACTTTGGTGGTTCCTGGGCCTTGTTGAAGATAGTTTCTAAACATTCTGAAAGGCGACCTCTGACCCCAGGCTCCTCTGAAGGCGGAGTGTAGTTTTGTAACAATCTTAAAAGTTTAACAGAGAGCCATGGTGCAGGTACAAAGTAATATGTGTAGTCTTGTAGGTCAGTGTAACTGGCAGTCACAATGCGGCTGAGCCTAGCCACTGCCAGGGTAACACACCCTTTATATTCTTCTGGGTTTTTCTTTACCAAAGCATCTATGAGAGATGTGGCTGCTGTTACTACACCCATATGGGGATCATTTAGCAAGTGAATTATTCTAGACGTCCATTCACCCCCAGGAATGATTTCAGGAGACTTACGGAAGAGTCTGAGTAAGCAGAGAGCAGCTGACTGTTTCACAACATCCATTGTGTCTCCTGACACAAGAAGTTTAGGAATCTCTGTGCAGAAAGCTTCCGCCATGTCTTTGCTGCCGATGTTGGCGATGCACTGGAGGGCGAGGTTGACATGGATGGGGTTGCGCGACTGCAGGTCGTTCTTGATGCTCTGAATGATCAGCTTGATCAGATCACTGTTAGTGTTGACCAACACGGAGATAAACAGATACCCGATCTGCTTTTCGGAATACTTGTTGGAAGACAATAGATTGACCGCCTCCATGTGTCCGAAGTCGATGTCGTGACCCAGCAAGAAGATGAATAACAGTTTGCAGACATACTTCTTTTTTTGATATCCATCGAGAGTTTTGTCGCCTTTAAACTTACTTCTTATGTTTGCCAGCTCCTTATTGATTCTTTTTATTTCTGCTTCTTTACTTTTACAGTTTCTTATATCCGATATGAAGACTGCGAGTCCTCGCATTCCATCTCCCCTTACGGCAGGCATATTGCCAAGTGACTTGTCGAACACCAGCTTTAAGCCTTTTCTTTACACTTGAGAAACAAGACCGACACCGCGAACTATCACTAGTTTAGGAGGCGTAAACGGGGTGAATCGGCTCCAAATCTCGATAAATCAATGCATTAGTAGCCGTCATCAATCAACGATATAATACTTCGACCGACCGAAGACGAGCTTACTTCTACAACGCCTATATCTATGAAACTGAAACGTCAGACACAGTACTCATTGTTTATGGATCGATATTTAGGAAATTCATGAATGTTTGCATTAAATATATTTCTTTGATAATTTATAATATTATTTTAAAGTCTATATTATCTTTATTTGGATATCTAATAGTCTTTTTTGAGATATATTATAAAGAAACTGTATTAGAATGGTAAGTGTGAACTTTCCTTATTTCCTATGACGCAGGCTGTTTATCTGTGGATGTAAGAAAAGGACAAAAGGGGTTATATGCTGTCAAAAGTATTTATTGGAAACTAAAATAAACTCTAATTTATCTACGATAGAGTCGAAATTAAATCTGCGTTGATGCATTTATTTGCTTTGTGTATACTTGAGAATATTACTTCTATCTCCCTTTTTCCTCAAAACTTTTTGCATGGCAAGAGAGGATGGCAAATATTGTCAGATTTGGATAGTCGCAGTACCCCAGCATAATATCGCGACGCACGCACCCAAATTCAGTCTGTGTGTCGAGTGGTTGGTTATGGTTGTTGGTCACAAGACTAGTAATAGGAAATAAATTATTTTATTATTGTTTTAATCGAGTAGTGCTTCTATTATTGAGTGTCTCTACATAAATCCCCTCATAACCATGGTGTCATTGATACCAGATGTTTGTTTGTGAATGACGAGTCAAAGTGCAAAACAACTAATGAATGATGCAGTCTATTTTCTGGACAGGCAGAGTGCTATCACGTGCTATAAGGAATGGGATTTCAAACTTATCCAGCTCTGCTGAATTAAACGTTTCGAGCAAGAAACATCCATATTTAGTATCAGTTGTTTGTGGATTTCCCAAAGACATTGTCAATGGAAGAACTCGTAAAGGGCAATTTGGGGACGACGCATGGTTCTCTACCCAGTTCAACAATGCGGACGTTATTGGTGAGTTGATATTGTTTAAGGTTTTATTCAATTTTAAATGTTATTATCTGACAAACCCTTCTATGGTCTCAATTTAACCACAAAAAATAGTGTGGTATTTGCTTGAGTACTGTTTGTTATCTTGCCTATTTTGTTTTTGTCTAACATGGTTAGCTGTTGTTATTAAGTCAATATATATTTGAAATTCATAACTATAAACTGAAAACTGAACAACTCAATGGTATAGACACATTCCATTAAAAATGTGACATGCAAATATGTTTCTGTTACTCCAAGGTCTAGGCTTAATTGCACTAAAATTACCATCATGAGCTCAGTACATTACGTTTTATAGGTTATTTTATTGTTATACTCTTACAGGAGTGGCTGACGGAGTGGGGGGCTGGCGTGCTTACGGAATTGATCCCGGGGAATTCTCCTCCTATTTAATGAAGACATGTGAGAGACTGGTCCAAATGGGCCATTTCAAGTTGTCAGAGCCTGCTGATCTCCTAGCCAAGTCATACTATGAGCTACTTGAACACAAGAAGCCTATACTAGGTAAGTTTTACATTAGGTCCAAAGTCCAAGTTGATGATTAAATGAGTAATATGAGGACTAACTAAACATCCAGTTCAAGTGGGTACAAAGTGCTTATTCCAGATGCATTGGATGTGGATGTCACACTTCACACATTTTTTGCCTTATTGCAGTGGAGTAAGGTCCAAAGTTGTCAACATATATTTGATGTCAATTGTGGCTTGATGAGCATTAACTAGTCATTCTTCCTGTTTAAAAAACTCAATTTTTCACTACTACACACATTAACACATATAAAAATACCTAGTATTGAAGGCATTGAAGGTTATAAATTCATTCTTTTTATAAGGAAAATATGACCAGTAAACTCGTTTACCCTTCACTTAAGATATGTTTTCTTGTAATGTGCATTTGTGTGCTAAATGTGTAATTTATTATGTCAATGATTACCTATCACACTCATGTACTTTAAGTGCAATGTTTTTTTATGTTTGTTCCTTCCTGGTATAGTCAGCAGCAGAGCTTGTAACATTGCTAGGGCTGTACAGTCAGCAACAAAATATATATGTATGCAACATACCTTACATATTCCAAACTATGAAATGTAGCAATTATTAGATGTAAATACATTGCAATGACTACTAGATGTTCACATACTTTCGAATGTTTTATTACATCTGGAATTCTGGATTTTGTCTTCTTTTTAATAACTAATTTTTAACACTTTGTAAACCATTCCTATTGAAAGCAGTATGAAATTATGCTAAGGCCCACTGTGATAATGATAAACAAATAAATCTGTGTTCAAATGACCCTCTTTGTACTGGTAAAATAAAGTGTTAAAAATTTAATATTAATTCCTATTTTTAAGCAGTTATTCAACTTTTGCATGACAGTGTGGACAAAAAATCCTGTTACACTTTTTGTTAGGTATCTAGTTCATTAAAAACATCCTTTAAAAAATAACAGTTCATTTCTTTATGCTAGACACTTTATTTTCATTTTTGTTATTTTGACTGATTAGTCTCATCTCAGGCAGCTATAGGCTTATTGCTTTCTTTTTTGTCATTGGGCTGTAAGGCTTAAAGTAGCTTTTCCTATTAGTTTCCGTATTGTTTAATTGAGGTCATTCTTCCTTAAAAAATAAACCTTCCCTTTACATGACGACTGGTCTGGCCTAGTGAGTAGTGACCCTGCCTATGAAGCCGATGGTCCCGGGTTAGAATCCTGGTAAGGGCATTTATTTGTATGATGATACAGATATTTGTTCTTGAGTCATGGTTGTTTTCTATGTATTTAAGTATTTATATATTATTTATATTGTTGTCTGAGTACCCACAACACAAGCTTTCTTGAGCTTACCGTGGGGCTTAGTCAATTTGTGTAAAAATGTCCTATAATATTTTTTTATTTATTTATTTTATTTATTTACTTCTCTTTTTATACAAAACAGTAAAAGCTTGAATACAGTTTTCAGTTAACGTAAATAAGAACTGATGGATACTGCTTTTGTTGATACAGGCAGCAGCACAGCTTGCGTTATGATCCTGGATCGGACGGAGAGCGTGATGCGCGCGGCCAACATTGGTGATAGCGGTTACATGGTGGTGCGCGGCGGCCGCGTCGTGCATCGCTCGCACGAGCAACAGCACTACTTCAACACGCCGTACCAGCTCAGCCTGCCGCCGCCGGGCCACGACAGGAACGTGCTAAGCGACAGGTAACATAGCCACAACTGTTAATTCGTTACGCGAGGCAGGCGCTTTGTGCATTGCTCGCACGAGCAGCAGAACTAGTTTAACACACCCTACCAGCTCAGCCTGCTGCCGGCGGACCACGACAGGATCATACTCAGCGACAGGTAACATTGCCACAACTGTTAATTCGTTCGTTTCCGTACATTGCATCATCTGTCTCTGTCTATCTTTCTATAAACATTTTATGGAATCTATAACAGCGCCGGTGAATACGATGTGTTAGTTTTTAAGTAAATTTGTTTATATATTTAATGTAATACTGTTTTAGTTTTTGGCAATAAAGGCTATTATGATTATGATTATGATAACAGCGCCATCTATAATTAGCTTTACCCGTTGCTCGTGCACGCCGACCGCGCGGCATCGTAAAAAATAATTAAAAGTAAATAGAATTTACAATTTACATTCATAAATGTACACATATAGGTAAGGCGAGACAAGGGCAAAATAATTTATATGATAGTATATATTATCCTTGTATTTTATGAGTTTATGACTTAACCCTGTAAACAATACATTAATGCATCAAATCATTAATAGTTACCATTCAATCATACTGCACTTTTATTATGAGATTTAAGAGGATTACATTTTATTGAACATTTTGATAATTTTATTTTGTATGCAAACCATATCTTAAGCTTCGTTACAAATGCGGATTACCTGTCCGATTTGATTGAATGCTGTGTTGATAAACTAGATAGTCAAATGTCTGAATTAAGTAGGTTGAAAAAAAGGTCCATAGCATGGAAAACTAAATAATACGTCTGCGTAGAATGATTACCGTTTCGTAATATAAACTGTCCTATGTCCTTTCTCGGGATTCGAATTATCTCCATACAAAATTTCATCGAAATTAAGTTCAGCGGTTTAAGCGTAAGGCGGTACCAGACAGGCAGAGAAAGCGTATTATAATATTAGTAGGTCTTATATCAACCTTTTGTACGGCTTAAATTCACAAGCCCGCTCCACACTTCGCAGATCAGCGAAATCGACGACACACTCGCGTTCGCGGCTTCGCGCCGCGATTCGCGCACGAGTGTGAAGCGAGCTACACACCTTACTTAATTCAGTATCTGACGACAGAGACGAAGCAATACATAGAAGCGCCAACGCATAGTTGCGTCCTTTTCGTCATTTTCTCTATGTGGTAATAAGTTGACAGTGCCTCTTTTTTGGGTTCCGTACCCAAAGGGTAAAACGGGACCCTATTACTAAGACTCCACTGTCCGTCCGTCCGTCTGTCACCAGGCGGTATCTCACGAACAGTGACAGTTGAAATTTTCACAGATAATGTATTTCTGTTGCCGCTATAACAACAAATACTAAAAACAGAATAAAATAAAGATTTAAGTGGGGCTCCCATACAACAAACGTGATTTTTGACCGAAGTTAAGCAACGTCGGGCGGGGTCAGTACTTGGATGGGTGACCGTTTTTTTTTGCCGTTTTTTGTATTATGGTACGGAACCCTTCGTGCGGGAGTCCTACTCGCACTTGCTCGGTTTTTTTCATTCGGGAGGGTATAAAAGTGACATCTGCTGTAACACGCCTATATATACTACTCCATCTTACACCTGCTTGCCTGCTGGGGGGCTACCTCAAAAATTAAATTACTTCTATTCGTCTTCGATCGTCTCTTATCATATTTTTCGCTTGAATCGTTGACATAGCGGCCTTCGTATTTCGATATTAGGCCCCTGACTTTTGATACGTGCAAATCCCGCGCACGCGGTTTGCCCCACATTCAGTTCCGATGTGATGTTTCTCATACAAGCTCTCGTATTACAACACTGAGAGAAAAAACTAACAAAAACACACTTAGAATTACAAAAATAAAACTTAATCCGGGGACAAGGAGAGTCAACTAATAGGAACAAATTGACTTTTGCAATTTCCATTTAGTAGGAAATACAACTTCTATATTTGTAATTTGAAGTATGCTAGAGTAATTTCAGAAATTTGGTTTTGTTATTCCGAGAGGTGCTTTAGCAATATCGGAGGTGATGACGTCATGGGTGAAAACTAACCGTTTTGTAATTCTAAGCGTGCTTTAGCAATATCGGAGACGATGACGTCATAGGTTTTACTAAACTATACTGCGATTCCAAGCTAGCTGTTGTTATTCTAGAGATAATGACGTCACAGGCAAAAACTAAACTGTTTGCAATTCCTCCGCCCCTAGCAAACGGGCGCCGCGAGAGCATGTCGCGCGCGTGGTAGCTACCCGTCTCTATTTCTGTCTGTATGAATAAAAAAGCATTTGGTAGTATATCTCTGTACTAAAGAGGCACTATAAAAGCCTGTCGAGATATTCTACCCATTCCTTTCTTATTCATACAGTCAGAAAGAGACTAGTAGTTATTACGCGCGCAACATGCTCTCGCGGCGCACCTGTGCTAGGGAGGTTGGAATTGCAAACAGTTTAGATTTACCTTTGATGTCATTATCACTATAATAACAACAGCTAGCTCGAAGTTGCAGAACAATATATTCCTGTAGACCCCAACTACACAGTAGGTCGCGGGTTAATATGTCCATGGCCCACAATATATCCTAAATTTATTATTTAACTTAAGTATGTTTTAAACAAAGAAGACACGAGACACGCCCGCCCGACATCCGACACGATACTAACTCTAACCAAATGAACGTAGCAAGTAGCTGTGTTGGTATTACAAAACTCGTTTAGTGATTGGTACAACAATGAACATAAACACAACAAGTCTATCTACTAAATACCAGTAAACTTTGTAATGTCGCTATAGTAACAACTGAATTGTTATTTTAAATGGGGTAATGTTATTCCCGCAAACTCGTTTTTTAGATATTACAAAACTATGTAAGTGAGACATTTACTAAAACCATAACTTGAAATCACAGATGCTTTTTTCCAAAAATCACAAACTTTACTAGTAAAAATCGGAGAATTTTAGTAGTAATAAAAACCGGGCAAGTGCGAGTCGGACTCGCGCACGAAGGGTTCCTTACCATAATGCAAAAAACGGCAAAAAAAAAAAACGGTCACCCATCCAAGTACTGACCCCGCCCGACGTTGCTTAACTTCGGTCAAAAACCACGTTTGTTGTATGGGAGCCCCACTTAAATCTTTATTTTATTCTGTTTTTAGTATTTGTTGTTATAGCGGCAACAGAAATACATCATCTGTGAAAATTTCAACTGTCTACCTATCACGGTTCGTGAGATACAGCCTGGTGACAGACGGACGGACGGACGGACGGACGGACGGACGGATGGACGGACGGACGGACGGACGGACAGCGAAGTCTTAGTAATAGGGTCCCGTTTTACCCTATGGGTACGGAACTAGATATGAGCGCCGCGCCGGCGCGCCGCCGCCGCCGACAAAATTTACGCGCCGCCGCCGCCGACGCTGCGCTATCGGCGTGGCATCGGCGTGACCTTGTTAGATACTACTACTTTCAGAATCATATAATATATATTTTATCTAGTTTAGATCTTTAACGGCGCCAGTCTGAATAGCTTATAGACATTCAAAAGGTATTTTAGGACCATATCATTCTAAAATATCGATGGTAAATTCAAACTTTTCTGTTTGGTAACCGCGCTACTAGTGTTAGAGCAACGAAATGACTAATTTTGCCCGCTGGCTAGCTCATCCGTCATTCACCGCGAATTCAATTATTGCAAGCATGGTTTAAATGTCTTAAAAAGGTGTAAAAGGGGGTTAATTTCAGATATTAAGCGTTTTCACGCCCAAAGGTCCGGCCGTTGGCTTTGCACGGAAGGCATCGGAAACGGAATCAGGCCTCATTTTAAGCTTGGCCATTGTTCAAATTTCAAGCTTTGCTCTCTCGCAGACCAATCTTTGGCCTCGCATCGCTCGCATAGAAGTAAGCCGCTATCTGAACCTCCAAGTTTTCGGCCCTGTTTGGAGCGTAACTTTTGGCCTCGCCTTTAAAATGCTTGGTTCTTCTCCAATCTTAGCTCCACTGCAGCACGGCCTTTGGCCTCCCACGAATGCAGCTACAGGAGAGCCCCAGAGGTCTTTAACACTGTGGCCACGGTCTTTATCGGCCTTCGGTCTTGCTTACACTGGACCAATTCCAAGCTCTGCCCTCTTGCAGCTTGGCCTTCGTCCTCGCACAGAAGCGCGCCGTAATCGGCACTCCGCGCATTCGGCCGTCAGCCAAGCTCACACTTGGCGTTCGATTCTAAGCTGTATGCTTACCTGCAGCTCAGCCTCTGGCCTCGGATGGGAAGGCGTCCGAATCTGGTCTTCGGTGTTAGGTGGAGCTCGGCCTTGGGCCTCACTTTTTGACATAAACCGGTTTGTTGGGTCGATATTGGTTAATAACGGAGCTTGATTTTCCTCACTTCGGCTCTTTGGACAGTCGACCAGATGTTTCCTGATACAGTCAATCCGCTACTTTTTACTTAGGGGTCATCCATTTATTACATCACACGTTTAGGGGGAGGGAGGGGGTCAAGAAAATGTGACATGTGTGACAAGGGGGAGGAGGAGTCACAAACTTTGTGACGTCACTTTAACTTCATCAGTAATCGAAAATTTATTTAAATTATTTTATACGCTAATATACATTTAAATAACAAGTTTTTGAAACGAGAATCGTTTTTATTCGTTTAATTTTATTTCTTAATCAGTTTGGGTTATAAAATTACTAATATTTCTTTTGTCAAAAATATTTTGATAAAATATTAAATAAATATTTGCCGATTTCGTTGAAGAAATGTGACGTCACACCAGGGGGGAGGGGCTTGCCAAATGTGACCAAGTGTGACAAGGAGGGGGGAGGGGTAAAAAAACCTAGAAATTCGTGTGACGTAATTAATGGATGACCCCTTAGCACAATAGATAAGGGCCTCGCAAAGATCTTCCGGCCAGGGCCTCGCCAAGATTAAGACCGCTCTGATGCCGCTCGATACCGTTTATACTATATAAAACTATTTTCGTACCTTTATTCAATAAATTTTGCTTGCAATTCAAAAATGCACTTATTTTATAACTTTCTTACAGTAAAAACGTGTAAATTCGGTAAAATTTTGGTTTTAATTATTTTTTCATTAATCAAAGGTGTTTCAAGGCCACGCCGCCGATTCGCCGCCGCCGCCGACCGATTTTGACCGGCGCGCCGCCGCCGGCTAAATGCCTATCGGCGCTCATATCTATACGGAACCCTAAAAATGGATTGTAACAAATACTGAACTTTGTTTAATGCTCCATTTACTAAAGTCTGTTTGCTGAAATTAGATTTAGTATTACTGAGCTGTTTGTAGAAATAAATAAATTTTACAGAAATAGTGAAACTTCCATGATTACTACTAAAACTTTTTCCCCCAGTACAGAACTGTTTATTAATTCCTGGTGGTGATTTTTCTCTCAGTGAACTCGTGCATTTGAGAAAGCCTGTTTAAACTACACACTTGCTATGTTTGGAAATCTATATGTAATGTAATGTATAATTGACGCAATTGACATCACTCGGGAGCATGATGCTATCAATAACTTTTATTTTTATAAAGGCTAGGAACTATATGAATGACCTGCGTATGCTGGATAATCATTTATAGCACATTAAAATGATAAAAACAAAACATTACAATTATTGTTATTTATCATATGCGTTTGAGACTATTAGATCAATTAAATATGTCGCTGTGTTGTTATCATTATGGCTGCTAGAAGTAAAGCAAAAGGTTATTAGATAAATGTGTAAACAATCAGTCAAGGTTTTGTATCATCATTTGCGTAATGAGATGCTGAATACGCTTTCAGCAATCAAACAATCACGGAGTCATAATTGACCGTAGTTCTGTAGAAAGCGACCAACTTTTTATTTTGTCAAAGTGACTTACACCCTAACTCAGTAGCTTTGGTCGCTTTCTGCATTGATAAAAAAATTGAGTTGGTCGTTTTCTGCATAACTACGGTCAATTAATCCTAATTAAAACTAATCTAATTACTGAATATCGTACTTCGAAATTGAAAGTTGTAGAAGGCGCTATACCGCTCCGTACATTACGCTTGACAAAAGTTGAAGTTTAACCACAAAAAACATATTAGTTCTCCCCGCTACTATTTCTTCTAACTACATACGTATTTCAAAATTCATATTAGGAACCTATCCTTTGGCAATAAAGTTTAATATAGGCTATGCTAAACGCCTTGCCGAATGGAAAGCAGTTGCTGATGTATTTTTTAAGTATATGGTAATTTTCTCTGACGCAAAGATCAGACGAGAATATATAAATAACAATCGTTTTGCAAATCCGTGTATCTACCTAACTAAAAAGTGAGGAAAACAGTGCCAAAGGCTACGTTTATATTAAGAATGAGGTGAATATATCTGACATTCAAGATTGTATACGCACTATCGGGTCCTGTAGCACGAATACAATTTCAAAGCAACACGCTAATGAAAAAAATATAGTAATGGCTCAATGGCCTTAGATATTGAAGCAACCATAATGTCAAAAAATATGTCTTCTAAACATTTTTTAATTTTATATCCCAGACACTAAAATAACATCAAGTCGATTGACCAATTCACTACCCGATCATTGTGCTAGGTTGATTGGTCGCATCGATTTCTAAGACCTCGACTTACAAAACAATTCGAAAACAAGTATAAGTATCTAGAGATTTTCGAGCTCTATATTCAGGTTGGTTCAGTTGATTAACCAGCAATAGGTATGCAGTAAAGTAAATATTTATTATTTTATCCTCCTAAGGCCCAGCCATACAAATGAAAAATGCAAAATTTGCCACAGAAATATGAACCTACAAGGTAGGAAATAAGAGTTGATTTTGCTTTGTTCAAAAACTGAACGAAACAAAGCAAAAGGAACTCTTTTCCAATCGAATATGATTTAAATTTCATTGAACTGAATAAGTACTGTAGGTAGGACCTTGGGCCTTAGGAGGATAAAGGTTTTAAGCTAGTTGTCTGTCTTAAAATGGTTTGCGGTTGGTGTTATACCAATCGTGAATGTAATCCTTGGAATTTGAAATGCATCAGTACCTATATATTTATATGTTGTTTTGGAATAGTGCCAGATAACACGAAAATGTTATCTAATTATAGAACCGGGGCATATTTTAACAAATAATGATAAAGAATATTATTTATAATCAGCTAGAGAATTTTTTTATCATTATCAATATATATCATGATCTTATCTTACCTAAGAATCTATTTCATTGAACACTTATTAGGAGTCGTACTCTGCTGTCCGTCCATCTGTCTGTGTAAGCGTAATGTATGGATCTTAATAATCTTGAAATAAATACAGGTCAAGTGTGAGATAAGTAGGAGGTCTAAAGAATATTATGTAATAAATTTTAATAAATAAATGGAACCCTCGTAGCGTGCGACCAAGTCGCAGTTCAGCCAGTTTTCTGGATTGTAATTAAATTTAACGGGCAAATGTTGCACACATTTACTATTAGGTACAAGATTATAGTATTTCTGTCTAAACAGAACCATGTCTATTTCAGCTTATTTATGTAATACAATACATTTCGTATGTAAACAAAAACTATTGCAGGTAAAAATGTTTTTAAATGCTTAGTCTCACTGATCCTTTGTTGGTTTTGTTACCTTGTTTATAGACGCTTCATATGTATGTCCTCGTACGTCGTGACAAGGTTAAGCAAACTTCAGTAACAAGTATAACGGCCGCATTTATATAGGTTATTTTTCAGACAATCTTACCAAACATGATAATACTAACTATTTGTACTATACGACGAAGCAAGAGCGTGCTAAAACGTCCGTTATACATTGCGTGAGCATTGTAAAATGTGTCTTATGAGGACGAATTTATATTAACAAATGTATTATTCAGGGGATAAGGCGCTACCCTTGGAAGACCTACTACTAGTACATTCTCCATAATCCGAGTTCCCAATCCGTACTTAATACGTATTATAAATGCGAAAGCAACTCTGTCGGTCACCTTTTACGCTAAACCGATTAAGGTGAAATTTGTGAAGGACAGGATAGTTTTCATCGCCGAAACCATCCCAAGTGTTTGATAAATGACATGACACAGAGGGTAAAATTTACTTTTCACGCCACTGTTCGGAAATGTGGCTGCTGGAAAGTAGGCAATAGCTGTAGCACCTGAATCACCACTACTACAATGTTTCATTGTTATCATCATCTGTCATTGGTGACGGTTCGCTACAGCAATGAGTATCATTTAAAACATAAAAATCATTAAAAGGTCTTTTTTGGCGCAACTTTTTCCTTCAAAAATAAAATTAGGTTATTTATAGGACCAATTTCTTGTTTGAAAAAAAAAAGAAATGTCATAACCATTCAGTTCATTTTTTTTAACAATTATCCATTCAGTTCACGCTTAAGGCGTTTTTTACTTTTGTAGCTGTTTGTGGTTTTTTTTAGCAAAAACGCTTCTAAGTTTAGAGTCGGTTTGAAGCAAATAACAGAAAAACGCCTCTTAAAAGTGATAAAAAAGTAAAAAAGGCGGGATTTGAAAATACTTACTGAATTGGATAGTGTAAATTGTGTTTGACTAAAAAATACAAGAAACGCGTATCTACGCTCGCTATAAAAATGAGTTCTTCTAGTGAAGAAAATGATATTCTTACGCTGACGCCTACCGAAATTCAAGAGACAGCACAGGCAGTGGCTAGTAATTTGCTACCTGAGTAATCGCGGGCAATTACTTATAGTTATGCAAATGTTTTCTTATTTCCTCGCAGTAATCGTGAAAAGCACTATGTAATGCCTCGGCCGGAAACGCTAAAGATGGACTCGTATTATTTGAGGGCCTCCACTAGCGTGTCGGCCCTCAAACGACTCGTCCATCTTTTAGCGGTTTTCCATCCTCTCCTACAATGTACTATAATTTACTATTAGTATTACGCAGAACATGTTTCGGGCAACGTCTGTACCTACTAGCTCTATGGCAGAAACAATACAACAAGATAGATACAATAAGGGTCGGTTGCACCAAACTGTTCGTATCGTTAAAGCGTTCGCTAAATTTTTATGTATGGAAAGTTTCTTAGCAAAGCGCCGGGGCGCGCCCGCTGACGTTGATCAGTCTGTCAAATGTGGTTGGTGCAACTGGTTATAAGTCTCGTTGTTAGAGTATGTGTGTATTATACATCTAGACTCAGTTTTAAATATTACTTGTCATGAGATGGACTCTCCTGAGGCGTGCACAAGTATACTTAAGTCAGCAAACTTTAAAATAATAACTTTTAACATTCGTAGCATAAATAAAAACCTCGATCAATTTCTATTATCTTTACATAGATTTCAGACAACTTTTGATGTGATCATTTTGACGGAGTGTCGGTTGCAACCACTAACCTTAATAGAACCTATTCCGGGTTATGTCTCTTACTGTTCTAAGCGTAATATTAACCAAAATGGGGGGGTAGTAGCTTATATAAAAACCTCTTGGAACGCTACCGTGTGCGAACCTCCATTCAATGAAGCCTGCTGCCTCCAAATTGACATACCTAATTGTTTAACTGTTCTGGGTTTATATAGGTCTCCTTCCTTTAAGAATACTGCCAACTTCATGCTCGCTCTGGATGAATTAATAAGCAATTCCAATAATACGAAGCAATTTATTATTGCTGGCGATATTAATATCGATATACTTTCAGATGATGTGCACAGAGCTAATGTTACTGAATACTTGTGCCTCATGAGCGAACATGGTTTAGCGTCAGCCAGAGTTGGGCAAAAATTAACTTGAATAAGAATAAGAATAAAAACAGAAATTTTATTCTTATTCAAATCGATTTGAATTAGAATAATTCTTGCACTAGTTATTTTAGAATAAAATTAAGGTGAATAAATCATGTGACTTTTATTTTAAATGCGGAATAAAATACAGAATAATTATTCTAGAAGTGGGACTATTCTAAATAAGGTTTTATTCAATTAAAATGTTATTTAGAATTAAGTTAATTTTTGTAGTAACAATCGGTTATATTTTGTAAGTTGATTTTCACCCTTCTATTTAAAAGTCGGATTGAATTGATATTTGTTACTTTAGTTTAGGTACAGTACACATTGAAGAGTTTCGCTATACACTATCTAGTTCTATCATCCGATCAGGGTGCTTCGCCAATATGCCAAACGTTAACGGTCCGTAGAGTTGCGTATAGTCTCTCTCTATCACTCTTACATATTAGTGCGATAGAGAGACAGATAGCGTTTCGTTGTCGTAGCACAAACGATTGGCATGTTGGCTACGCACCCAAGGTGCCTAGCCAAGATGACAATTTTTCTTTTTAATTTAATAACCAAATCATTAGGTAAATTTAGCTGTTCTGGGGGCCTAGCCAAGATGCCAATCGCTTGTGCTCCGACAACGAAGCACTTTCTGTCTCTATCGCTCTTACATATTAGTGCGATAGAGAGACAGAGACAGCGTTTCGTTCTCGTAGCGCAAACGTTTGGCATATTGGCTACGCACTCAAGGTGCCTAGCCAAGATGCCAATTTTTGTCTTTAATTTAATAACCAAATCTTTGGGTACAATTTAGCTGTTCTAGGGGCCTAGCCAATATGCCAATAGCTTGCGCTCCAACAACGAAGGGTTTTCTGTCTCTATCACTCTTACATATTAGTGCGATAGAGGGACAGAGAGAGCGTTTCATTGTCGTAGCGCAAACGATTGGCATGTTGGCTACGCACCCAAGGTGCCTAGCCAAGATGACAATTTTTGTTTTTAATTTAATAACCAAATCATAAGGTAAATTTAGCTGTTCTGGGGGCCTAGCCAAAATGCCAATCGCTTGTGCTCCGACATCGAAGCACTTTCTGTCTCTATCACTCTTACATATTAGACCGATAGAGAGACAGAGATAGCGTTTCGTTCTCGTAGCGCAAACGATTAGCATGTTGGCCACGCACCCAAGGTGCCTAGCCAAGATGACAATTTTTGTTTTTAATTTAATAACCAAATCATTAGGTATAAGTAATGTAGCTATTCTGGGGGCCTTGCCAACATGCCAATCGTTTGCGCTACTACAACGAAATGGTATCTGTCTCTCTATCGCACTAATATGTAAAAGTGATAGAGGTAGAAAGCGCTTCGTTGTTGGAGCGCAAGCGATTGGCATGTTGGCTAGGCCCCCAGAACTGCTAAATTGTATCCAAAGATTTGGTTATTAAATTAAAAACAAAAATTGTCATCTTGGCTAGGCACCTTGGGTGCGTAGCCAACATGCCAATCGTTTGCGCTACTACAACGAAACGGTATCTGTCTCTCTATCGCACTAATATGTAAGAGTAATAGAGGCAGAAAGCGCTTCGTTGTTGGAGCGCAAGCGATTGGCATGTTGGCTAGGCCCCCAGAACTGCTAAATTGAACCTAATGATTTGTTAGTAAATTAAAAATAATACGGTTACTAAAACTATGCGACAGTCAATTTGTAAGATTTTATTCCATAAAATGGGTATAAATTAGACAAGAGACCAACTACTATTACATCTACCTAACTATACGTAATTAGTACCTATACGGTACCCAGACCACATTTTTATTCGAGGAATATTATTTCGAATAAAAATCATGATTATGTTTATTTGATTAAGAATATGTTATTCTCATTCAATTTTTTCTCATACGAATTATTCCCGACCAAAATTATTTGAATATTTTTGACGGGAATAAAATCGAGATGATTTTATTCCTACAAATTCTTATTCAAATAATGATTTTATTCTTGAATGCCCAACACTGGCGTCAGCCATAAGTAAACCCACTAGAGAGCGTGCTTGCTTAGACCACATTTTTGTCAGATCGAAATCTAAAGTAGTAGGTATGGTTTGCGAAACAGATGTAACAGACCACAAGATGGTTGCCGTTGGAATCACCTTAACCCGATCCAGGCCAGTAGTTAAGAATAAGCTCCGATCACTTATCGACTTTGGTGGCGTTGCTGCTGAACTTTCATTGGTCAACTGGGCCCCGGTCTTGGAGGCAAACGACATGAACCTCGCTCTTGATTTATTTATGTCAACCTTCGGATCCGCAGTTGAAAATAACACGCGGCAAGTAACTATAAGTAGAACGAAGTTTACATTAAAACCATGGATGACGCCAGGGCTGCTTCGATGTGCTCGGCATCGAGACAGATTACACCTAAAGGCAAGGCAAAATCCAGATGACGAAATTTCAAAAGTAACTTACAACCGGTACAAAAATTTCTTTAACAACCTTCTAAGGAAGCTAAAGCACGAATACGAACAAAGCCTTCTCTTGACCCATAACAAAAACCCCAAGAAGCTGTGGAGCACGATAAGAAACATATGCAACATCCCAAAAAAACCGACTCAACACGCTGACTTAATTGATCCTAGTGACCCCAAGCAGTCCTTGAATAGGTGCAATAACTTTTTTTCGTCGGCGGGTAAAAAGCTTGCAGATACATCTTTTGCTCAAACTGGGGATTGTGAGAAGTCTTTGGCCGCCAAGGTAAACATAACAGAAAGTCCCGCCGAATCCTTCTTCATGCACCCTACAAATGTCAATGAAATCAGGAATATTATCTCGCAGCTTAAAAATAATAGTGCGCCGGGCCTGGATGGTATCAGCGGCGATCTGATCAAATCTGTTGGCCACTTATTATTGCAACCATTAGTACATATTTATAACCTAAGTTTAAGTACGGGTCACTTTCCTGAACAGTGGAAAATAGCATCTATCACCCCCATATATAAGGACGGACCTAAGAAT
Source organism: Cydia splendana (assembly GCF_910591565.1). NCBI lineage: Eukaryota > Metazoa > Arthropoda > Insecta > Lepidoptera > Tortricidae > Cydia > Cydia splendana. The sequence goes on along the minus strand of NC_085972.1, from coordinate 11,891,517 downwards.
GAACCTGGCAACTATAGACCTATATCCCTACTCAGTGTACTCTCGAAGATTCTGGAAAAACTGGTCAATAACAGACTCATCAGGTTCCTAGAAAGGAGTGGAGCACTGTCTGAGAGACAATTTGGCTTTAGGGCACATAGGTCCACTGAGGATGCCATCTCGCTCTTGGCCAATCTAATTTCTGCCAACTTGGACAATAACATAAATTGCATCGGCGTCTTCTTGGACCTGGCCAAGGCCTTTGACACTGTGTCTATACCAATACTCCTTAAAAAGCTTGAAAAATTGGGGATACGGGGCGTGTCATTGGACTGGTTCGAAAGCTATCTATTGAACAGGAGACAACTGGTTAGAGTGGATTGCCACAAGAGCGAGCTGGATAAAGTGGAATTTGGGGTCCCGCAGGGGAGCGTGCTTGGTCCTACATTATTCTTAATCTACATCAATGACATTCACAACATTTCCCTTTCCCACGCTGAAATAATCTGCTATGCTGATGACACAGTGATCCTGTTTAAAGGTGATACTTGGGAGAGTGTTTTTGCTGCAGCAGAAAAGGGTATGAGTAACGTCGCCTGCTGGCTACGAAATAACCTTCTAACCCTAAATAGCAAAAAGACTAAATTCCTGTGTTTTCATAAATCTGCCGCTTCCAGTCCCTCTAAATCTAAACAATTAATCAAAATTCATAACTGTAATAATTTCAATAGCTTACTATCATGTTCTTGTGAAGTAATATGTCGTACCGACTCTGTCAAATATCTCGGCTTACTCATAGACGAAAACTTAAATTTCAAAGCCCATATAAAATGTCTCTCTAACAGAATTAGAAAAACGATGTACATATTTAAGAAACTTAGACACTCCGCAGACTTGATACTCTTAAAATATATATATATATCCCTATGTCAGTCTCTAATCACATACGCCATCTCAGTATGGGGCAGTGCCGCCAAGACGTCAATCTTAATGGCTGAAAGAGCTCAACGTTCGGTCTTAAAGGTAATGCTCAAAAAGCCCTTCCGATATTCGACAAGCAGCCTCTACCAAGAAGCTAAAGTACTCACAGTCCGCCAGCTCTACATACATAAAGTCTGTCTTTCGATACATAGAAACGCTGTTAAGTCTGAAAATTATGCGGAATTACTTTCTAAACGCGTATTTAAATTACCTATCCCGAGGGTAAATACCGCTTTTGGGAGACGATTTGGCGACGTCCTTAGCTCTTTGATCTATAATACGGCCGTAAAGTTCCAGAGCGAATTAATTAACTGCACTGTGCATGTAGCTAAAAGGTTACTTTTTAATTGGTTATTATCACTTGATTATAATGAGACTGAGACATTACTTCTAAAAATTGTTTAAAACAATTCTGGAATAAATATAAAACTAACTAAACTAGATTAAAATTTGATAACTCTAAAAATTGTTTAACTCAAGACTTTAATAGATATAGGTATAAAAATAACTGATTAGACTAAGATATTATTAACTGATACTAAAGTTGAACCTAGAAACAAAAATTAATAGTAATGTTATAACAGATTACATAGTTTTAAAAATGTTATAATTAAAATTATTTTACTTATCTTAAGTTGACTTGCATGACATACAATGTACATCTGGTCTCCCGCGATACAGGCCTAGCCTAGTGCGGGGACTCCTGGAATCTCTGAATGTCAAGTTGGTTATGCACAACTCTTATCAGTAACTCGTGTTGTTATGTTACCACTGTATTCTTTCTGTGCAATAAAAATATTTTTTACTTTTACTTTTTACATAACAGATGATTAGATTTGATCTATTTTTTTCGCCGATAGAGTATAGTAGGTACTTTACCCTGATAAGGAAGCGATATTATTGTTCAATCTGCAAAGAAGATTGTTAATAGTATCTACCTCTATCTGTACGCAATCTTACACATGCCTATTAGCGCCATCAACTACAGCGTAAATACTTTTCAGTCGACAAGTTAACAGATTATTTATTGATAAACAACTACAAGCGCCGATTGATAAAACATTCACATTGTAATCAATGTCTATCAGAGGACAAAGAAACCCAACATTGTCAATGAGCTAAATGTTCGCATTCGGCATCAGAAGTCATGTGCTCATTCCACAAATGTGTTGTTGTATTTCGACTTCTAATATTAGAATTTTTAGTTTCCTGGACATTTGCCAATTCTCAACTCACGTGATAAGTTTAAATTTTATGTAATATGTACATAATCCCATGACTTGTTTTGTTTACATCTGGTAGGATGCATCATACGGTGGACCACGTGTTATCCAATTCAACTCATGCGTTTGTAATTGCATCCCGTGGTTTTCATGCGCGCTGTAGTCTAAATACGTTCGTTGACGATGCGAAGTTCGGAATGGTAATCTTCATGCTTTTCGTATTCAATGAAACTGGTAAACGAGCTCGTGACAGAATTTTATGTGAAAGCATGTTTGTGGAATACAAATTAAATTTAACGAATTTGAACCTTCGGTGCTTCAAAAAAGAGCCCAGTTTTGTTTATCAGCCTGGTGGCTATCACGTTTAGGGACAGTCTATTCTGATATGTGGTCATTGTAGCCATTGGACGCCTGCAATGTCCAGTGGTATGAAATGCACGTTGAGCCAAGACCAATGCAACACAGGCACCGTGGACCTACGTTTTTATTTTAAGAATCTCATTATAATTCTCTTATACACAATGTCACAAACATCCGCTTATCCTAACCATGACAGTATTTAATCTACGCTGCTATTACAATGATGTAAGGTATAAAATTGTATACATATTTAAGTGACTCTGACTGCTATCCAAACGCTAATTTTGCATTTGTACAGTTTCCTCCAGACTGGGCAGTTCTAACAGGTTATCTTGGATTAAACCGCTTCTTCCTAGTGTCGGTCGAGGGAGTCACGCTCAATTTGGCACAGATGGTTTTAACTCTTCTAAATTGCCTTGTGGTCTGGGCCAATAAATGTCCTATTTATTCCTTTACCTTTGATTTATGAGTAACGACCTATACTCTCATATGTTTTGTATGTATGCAGGTATAAATAGCAGCCGAATTGAAACAAACGTAGTGCAGGGCACCCTGAACAGACGAGCTAGATACATTTTATGACTGGCTAAACCTTCCATAGCTAATAATATAGGTACCTACATCATAAGTTAAAGAGCGTAAGAGAGGAATGATAGCTCAGTACGTTCGGAGTCCGCTTTCAGACTTTTTCTCCTGCACATCGCACGGTCTTCTTTTGTAAGTCCAGTTGGGCGCATGTTAAGCCAGTATCTCCAGACTATGACAACAGTATGTCGCGAGCTGTAGTTTTAACAATGGTTGTCTCCAAAAAGACTCCAAAGAAAACGTTAACGGACAATAAATAACGAAATGTCTGTCTTTCCAGCCCAGAGTCGGCGGACACATCAGAATTCGCCGTCGAATGCGGCGACGTGATCCTTGTCGCCACCGACGGTGTGTTCGACAACGTGCCCGAGCCAGTGCTGCTCGCCGAGATGCGACGGGCGAAGACACTCGCTGGCGACTCGCCGCGTCTGCAGGCTGTGGCTAACTCTATCGCGTGGATGGCCAGGAATCTGTCCTTTGACGGCTGCTACATGTCGCCCTTCGCTAAGAGCGCTAGGCAGAATGGAATTGATGCTATCGGTGAGTGTTTCTATTATTATTTTTACCAATGAGACAGCACCAGACTTTACAGCTATGTCCATTGAAGGTTTTTACATATCACTCTTCGTAATGAGCGCTTAGACAGAATAAACACAGCACATTTTTTGTCAGAGAATGTTTTTAGCATTAAGTACGTACAGTCGCCATCAGATATATCGGAGCGGCCGAGGTGCTAAAAAATAACTGGAAACGCACTCTAACGCCTTGAGATTAGAGGCGTATTAAGATATTTGTGAATACCTTGGCCGCTCCGATATATCTGATGGCGACTGTATCTACTACTCTTTGTAAACGGAAACGTAACATTGTCATTGTTTTCCGCCGCTTAAAAACCAATAGGAGATATTACTGCAATGTTCTGCCGCCAGAGTGCAGCACTACCGACTCAGTAAATTCATAGACTAACTTATACATACTGTGCCTTAAACTGTTTTTTGACAAGTTTTGACAGACAATAAAATATGACATTGATGCATCAAGGCGGTTTGTTAACAAGGGCCTACCGGTAAAAGCGAAAATCTAAATTTAGTTATCTGCCTCTTTATCGCTCGAATATGCAAGAGTGATAGAGAGGCAGAAACCGAACTTTCGATTGTCTTGTTTCACGGTAGGCCATGTGATTGACGTAGTGACGTATGATGTGTCATTGATGTTTGTTTACTGTATGTGTACTAGTTACGCCACCTACGCAGAGCTTTGCCTAATATTCCCTATTTTGAAACCTGTCATTGTTTGTGTTAGAAACTGATGTTTTGAGCAGTAACGCCTGCACGGCAAATGACATTCTTTTGTTTTGGTGATGCGTTCCTTGCCGCCCATCGGTCAACTCAAATGGCGACCAAAGTCAATTCAATAACATTTTTTGCGCATGATACAGTTTCTGTCGGTTTAATGGGTGTTATTTTTTTAATTTTATTTATTCTCAAAAGCTGTCTGCGGGAGTTTTGCAGATTGGAGACATATATTTGATAAAAAATCCCTTTACTAAAGCTACCGTGATATTGAATGATTTGAAAGAGTTTGCTTATTTTAGAATGTTGTAGTTGGTACCCTTTGGTATAGTTGTATTTTTATTAATTATCTGTATTTTCTTTTGCAGGGGGCAAACCAGACGACATAACGGTGCTACTGGCGATCGTAGCCCTATGAAAATGTCCTCAATCGATTTAGGCACTTGTTCTTTACTAAACATATTACGAAATTAGTAGGTATATAGTTATATTAAACAACGACACCAAAAATTCGACTTGTTCCAAACTTAGTGACGTATTTGTGCAGGCATGTCTATTCAGCAATATATGGTGGATTTGAGTGTGGTTTAATTGCTTGGATGAAGTTAATAAAAGATTATAAAAGGACAAAAGTCTTAGGGCTCATTTAGACGATGGGAGAACTCGCATGCGAGTTTCATCACTTTGCGGTTTTTGATCAGTGGTTGAATTGGACGTTACCATAGTAACCAACAATCCGCAATGTAACTCAAATCGCATGCGAGTTTGCGCGCCGTCTAAATCAGCCCTTATTTTATCACAATTTATTCCCACTTGTCATTTTTTAAATGTAACTACTGATGTGTCGTCGGTTTCCAAAGCTACGAAATTTCCACAAGCAATAAATTTGAAGCTCCTCATAATTTAGCATGGGAACGAAACTTTCCAGTTCCAAAATGGTAACTTTATTTATCTCTTGTGAAATTTTCGAGAACTTTTTGGAAACTTTCCGCAACTAGCACATCTGTATCAAATTGTAACATTTATTGATGAATGTATCTAAATAGTTGAACCACTCTTAAATCCTCTGGTTAGGTAAAATTTAGAAGTGTCTTGTATTTGGATATCCTATAGAAAATCGCTGAACCGGCCCAAACCGTGACATGTTTTTCTTGATGACTATGTAAAGTTTCGTTGACTCTACTTAAACAATGACAGCCTTGAACACTAGTCACATTATGGTGATATTGAGTTGTGTGTGTAAGGAACTGTCATTTTCTTTGATCGCTAAAGAAAATTGATTGTTTCATCTCGTGTGCTTGAAACAAGCAATGCAGTTAGTGACGGGTAATGATTGATAACGATGTTGTCGAGATTTTTCACCACTTTTTTATAATTCGTTTATTTTGATTATTGTGTTTGATGCCTGTGATAGCATCGTGACGTGGGGAACGATAGCACCGAATCATGAGTGAATGTTATAACGTTTGAATGAAGACTGAGATAGTTTTACTATCCTTGTTGTTATTATTGTAGATTTTAAAGGTTAGCCATCAACCGAACACAGCTATCGGTTCTATGTTTTTTTTTTACTTTATATGTTTAGTACATTGTAAATTAAGTATTACCAGAGTCCTAATTTCTGATTATAATTAACTCTGATGCAAACGGAGGAAGTTGCATTTGTAAATATTTTGAAATTTTGCTAAAAAATTTCTCGACATCATTAACTTAGATGTGAGCTGTGAAAATGTCTTTTTTTCTTTATATGGAGTTATATGAATATTTATGTACAGGTCAATTAGTAATTACTAATGTAACTATTTGAGGGGACGCCGATTTTAGCTTCTGTAGTGCTGTTGGTTGAAAATGTGATTAATTGTTGCTATTTAATTCATTCATGTACATGTTGTGACATCAATTGTAAAACCATTTTAATTTCGTACTCGTTTTTACACAAATCCAATTGAAATGTTCATTCCGAATAATCCGAATGTGTGAAAATATAAAATATTGTAAATTTAAGTTTTTCAATACCTACCCTACCGAAAAAATACCTTCGTATATATTTAGTAGGTAGTAAAAATATTTATATATTTTTAAATAAATAATATAAACAGACAAAAGTGGCTTGACTCGGTCATACGGATAATGAGGTCAATGAGATAATACTATCAGTCAAAACACCATAACTTTAGCCAATCTTGGCAATGTTTTGCATCTATATGTTATTTTGTCATTGGCTTAATGTCCGAATTGAGATAGGTACTTTACATGTAGGTACGGGAGGTACACTTTTTTTCAGCTCTAATAGATCACTGAGCTAAGCCGCGGACGAAGTCGAACATAGCGAAACTAAAGGGCCTTTTGATCGCTTTATGTCATTAACATAACGTCACTGATACGCCTAGGCGCAAGCGAGCTAATGTAAACCTTACGTGAAAGTCTGAAGGTTAACTTTGACAGCGTCCGCCATAACACTTATAGTTGTCCATGGCGCTGTGGGCATGACTAGTTACGACGCCTTTAGGTGTTCTTGGCGTTTAAAAGGTTAAGGCCGGCCAGAGCACACCGAATGCGTGCGCGTAGCACGTGCGCATTCGCAAAAATGTTAGAGACGTGCAATCACACGTCACGCACCCGGTTAGCGGTGTGCCGTCTCTTAAGGCCCCTGTACACACTGGGCCAGCGCCGGCCAGTCCAAGGGACGCATCCATGCGGTAGAATGAGATAGCAATATCACTTGCTCCCTCTAAGTCTAACGCATAAATGCGTCCCCCAGACTGGCCCAGTGTGTACAGGGGCCTTTATGTGCAGACCTTAAAGGGATTCCTGGCTGACAATGGACACTAGCAATCCCAAAGGTGCATATCGACGGCGAAGTACCATGAACTCCTAACTAACAATTTTACACATTTTCATTCGCTTAGTAAAAATAGTTAGGAGTTCATGGTACTTAGCCGCCGATATTCGTATCAATTGTAAAATAAACAGACACAAACTGGTACCTTTTGAATATTAAAAATGGATCCAGATATGTATTATAAAAAAATCCAGTTATGGGCCACATCATTTATTCACATACAAATCCCCACATTGAAGAAACCCTACACAACTGAATGAATACAAAACACATTTATCTTATTCTTATTATAAAAAATATTTACAGGACAGACATTGATACTGTGTGTCGTTCCGTATTAACCTAACGAGTGATACGAATTTACGTCGTTATAAACGATGCTCCTATACAAAACGTGTCGTTTTGAAAATATTTATTTTATACGGAACAACACTATATTCTATGTACAACTTGAGTGAAAGTAGACAAGTAAAATTGCAAATGACCTAGGACTGACCGGATCTACATTTTCAATAAAATTTCATAGTGGATCAAAATAAGAACTTTAAATTCAAGTTACTGAGCAAAGTAAACGCAGATGGAGCTGCAGCCTATAAGGTAAAGTGAGTTCTAATTTCACAATTTAAAAATTCAATGGGTTAGGCAAGCCCAAGGCTAACTTAATAAAATGTAAACTATTTTGAACCGTAATTCCTTGCTACTAGAATCAATTTTAAGTTGAAGGGTTACGATTACGAAATTGACTTCATAAGGTAGGTATGTTTTTTTCCCTGAACTACGCCGTAATATCTTTGAGACTGACTGTATATACTCATGATATTGAATAAATATGTTATAATTTATTTTTTATTAAATAAAAAACTAAACACCGAAAATAGTCACAATGGCGCTGTCAACAAATTTAAAATAACTATACGGAAATCAAAGTAACAATCGACACAAAAAATGGAAGCACTAAATTATAAGCTGATAGTTTTAATAAACTGAAAGTAACCCTTTACTCGATTATTGCGAAGCATTAGGCTTAGAACGCACTACGATTAATTTCTGTATCGCAGTGCGTTGTAAGCCCTAAACGGGGCGCGCACAAATTTTAAATTTTCAGTACTGATAAATAGATACGCGCTAACGTATAAACCGAACACATCTGAATCTGTATGTAAATTAAATTTGAAGGTAAAAAAGTTAAGACGTTATTGCATCATTACTATTATTAGCCAAATAGCCAGTTCTAGGTGCATGTTACTCTCTTGAAACAAATATATTATATCGTTTGCAATGCTCGTAAAAAGTTTTAATTGAAAACAAGGTAAATAAAATTTTGTCATATAAGCTAAACTAAATTCCTTTGGTCTTCAATTTGTAGAACTATTTATCTTTATTTAAAACTCACTCAAGGCGAGCACTGTAGGAGGAAAGTGGCATGATGGAGCCAGATTTTGAAATAGCCAAAAATTTAATGGTTAGTTCTCGATTCGCCGGATTCTCTTATACCTACTCGGATTGTGACATACTTACTAAACTAAATCCGGCGAATCGGGAACTAACCAAATTTATTTGTTTTAAGTAGTGAGCACAATAATTTTCCGTCACACAAAATTCGAAACTACCAAGCAAGCTATATATGCTATGTAAGTGGCTCTTTCAAAATCTGGCTCCTTCATGCCGCTTTCCCTCTATAATTCAATGCCTTTTCCTAACTCCTAACGAAATAGCATTTAGAACATTCGCCTCCTGTAGCATTTTATTACTGGGCACGATCTTTTTGCCTTGTAAATTTCGTATTCCAGTTGTCTATTTCGCTGCTCCCGTCCTATGGTGACTTATAAAATTATATTGATCATACATATGTAGTGAGAATATCTTAGGGTATCGATAAATAAAGCATACTTTCAGCGAGAAACCCAAGAAACCATATATATATATCTGATTGCGACTGTACCTCCGTGTCCACCACTCTTAAGGCTGATTTAGACGGCGTGCGAACTCGCATGCGAGTTTCATTACATTGCGGGCTTTGATCAGTCGGTTGGATTGGACGTAACCCATTGTCCGCAATGCAACTAAAATCGCATGCGAGTTCACGCGCCGTCTAAATCAGCCCTTACATAATTAGGGTTATATACTGACACAAAAAGAAAATAGAACTTTAATTTCACAGTCCCAAATTTCAGGTTCCTAGGCCTGTGGGAAAGGTTTTATCACTAGATCTGTATGTACCGCCTAATATGACTGTCTATGACACTGTACAGTTTGAGATCTTATCTGGCGTCGCCTTCCGCATTAGGGTTTTGATTGGCATTAGCATTGGGGTTGGCATCGTCTTCAGGGTTCCGCCGCCAGTTGAAGCCGCCTGGCCGGATATTGTCGAGCTCTGGTAGGGGCTCGTAGTCCGGATCTTCAGAGGCTGGGTCGAAGAGTTTCTTCCTGGAATTAAAATAAATGTTATAGTTAACTGGTCTTGGTAACAGTCTGACTGTACCCACCTATCACATACATTAACCACTTAACCGCCGTTTTACGAATGTGGTACGTTGTCATTATGACGTTTCGTTAAAGTTCATAGTCGTTTACCGAAAAACTCGTCAGTGGGTAGGGCTGGCATATGAACACTTGAACAGTAAATAAAAACATCAGTATGCAGTATCTGGCAATACTTACAAGAATTTTGGCGTTTTAAGTATTTTCTGTCCACCCCTCTTCCTCGGAAGTACATCTTCCAAGAAGAAGTAGATGTGGCCAATGGCCATGCCGACCAAATCTACTGATATTGCGTTCCCTAGCAGTACAGAGAAGCCGAGTAGGACCCACGGTAGGTAGGGGGCCTGGAAATAAATCAGTTTATTAATAAAAATAAATAAATAAAGGGATTCTTATAGCATGTAATGGTTATCAATATAAATCGTTTTATTAAGCCTTTTTTTGCATTCCTCTAAATTTGTTGATGAGTATATTTCAACCAAGAGCTTTATTTTATACAACTCTATGACTTTGGAAACTTTTTTTTGTACTTGTATTATATTGAATCCAAGATTTTCTTAGATATATTAGATTTCAGCACTAAATTACATAACTCTTATTGTGGTGTTAAAAAAAAAGTTGAAGTTGTTGAGCTGGTATCAAATATACTGGCTAATTGGCTATATTCCTGACCAATCCATGGTAAGAAATAGTGATTAGCATAAATAACTTGTAAATGCTTACCTGAAAATTCATCAGGCCGAAGAAGTTCATCCGAACAAATACATTCCGACGAGACCACACATACACAATCATGATGGTGAATGCCTGTCCTAAAAATAATAGGTTAACGAAAAAGGCACACAACTGTAGAAAGAGTTAAGGTTACATACATAGTTGAAATGATTATGGAATTAGTAATTTCTAAATTGCACTTGACAACCAAAGGAAAATTACTGCAATTTTTACTTCTATTTATTTATTACTCATTTTTAATGCTGTTGCACATGTTAATTTCTTTGTAAACATTGGTAATTAAAATTACCCCCTTATTCATAAATGTCTACTAAAGTTGACAAGCCGATAATAATTGTTTGTCCCTTTCCATCATACCAATACGTCAGAAAGGGACAAACAATTATTATTGGCTTGTCAACTTTAGTAGATGTTTATGAATAAGGGGGTTAGTGTGTAATTTAAAAAAAGGAAAGCTAATGTTGGCAAACAAGGAATTGTTTTCCTAATATAGAAAAAGTGGAAGATATATCGCAGACTACAGACTTTTTCTAGTTGGAACCATTATAATCTGTGCATTTTTTACCTCATTGCAGAATGAGTATACCAAACTATAAAAATAGTTAAGTTTTGAATGGTTAGTTTCACTAGACTTAATATCAACCAGGATATGAACTGTGATTAACTTTTGTATTATTTTCCATGTGTTAGATGCATGAAACAGCGTTGAAATATCGGGAGCTCAAAAACAATAAAAAAGGTAATCATGGTTCATATCCCGGTTGATATAAGTATAAAAATAGTTGTAAAAAGGATACAATCATCAGTACTCCTCCAAACACAAACATAACAACAAAATCAGCTGTTCTTCCTCTAAATGACCCTTCTTCCAGCATCCTACAGTATCTATATGTAAATATCATATTGAAGAAGAAATTAAAATTTAAGTTCCCAAAAAAGAGGAATGTGGACACCAGCCGCCATAGCTGGTACTTCCTGAGGATCAGTATAGGGTTGAAATATAGTTGAAATGGCGACACTAGGTCCAGTTGCTGAAAAAAAAAATGTAAGTGGCTAATTATATAGAAAGCGCATGATTTCAATATGAATTTGCAATATGGGCTAAAGCTTGAGAAAATACTTACGACTGCTAGACTTGTGACAACGCAAGCGGTTGTATAGGCCCTAGTGACCGGTGGTATGAGCATATACTCTTGAAGAAAAGTTTGGTACGCCATTATTGCACACAGAACTTAATTTATAACCAAAACCAGCTAACTAGAAAAAACTACAAAACGAAATTAGCTGATAGATAAGTCACGGACTCAACATGATTGGGCCACATCAGAATTGTACAAAATGTTACACGCTTACTTATAGGTGCACAGTTTAATGTTCACTACGAGTTGATATAGCTCTCATTTTACCAATTGTCTTTCTGTTTATAGTACATTTAAACTTGCCGTGATAGTATTTTCCTTTTATTTGCAAAAGAAAATCAAAGCCATAAAAGCAAAAGGGAAAACATTGAAGCTATATTGATGCATTCAAAATATTTTACCTAATGTCAAAAGGTATGAGATGACAATGCAGAACTCATTCATCTGAACGCATCGTAGTTGTTTGAGTTATAGTTTAAATCGCGTGTTATGTTATAAAAGTGAAAGTACAATTTGGACAAGACGCTTCCAAATTGTCAGTAGTGTCAACATGACATGACAACCCACAGAATTTGTAATCTATGATTTAACTTTCTTTAAATTAAATGCAATAAATGCATTCAAGATACGTAGACATTGTAGTAATTCAATTACAATAGTACTAACTTGTTACCTATATATCTGTCTAAAAATCTGAAGTTCATTCGAACATAATATTTTAGCACAAAATGGATCCCAAAGATAGTAGTGAACATTTGGTAGCCTTAAAGGTGATGAGGCTCACAAAACCAGCTCTGATAAGTCCGAAAATCGTGACATGTGATTCAAAAGATTTGCCAGGTAACATATTCAACAATTTCCTCAAAGATGATGCTACTGCAGTTACTCAAATGGAGACTTTGGCAGCTGGTCAATTCCTATTGTTGCCGCAGAGTTTCGGTAACATTTATTTAGGTGAAACATTTTCTTGTTACGTTTGTGTTCATAATGAAACCAATCAACCTGTTCAAAGTGTCTCAATTAAGGCAGATCTGCAGACAAACTCCCAAAGGATACCTCTCACAACCCAACAAAGTCAGACTCCCTCTATGCTTGATGTAGACGACACACTCAGCGATGTTATACACCATGAAGTGAAGGATTTGGGCACACACATCCTAGTTTGTGAAGTAACCTACATGTCAAATTACAACACCCTAGCCTCATTTAGAAAGTTCTTCAAATTTGAAGTAATGAAACCACTTGATGTCAAGACCAAGTTTTACAATGCTGAATCAGATGATGTTTACCTAGAAGCACAAGTTCAGAACATCACATCTGGACCCATCACTCTTGATCAAGTCTCACTGGAGAGCTCACAGCAATTCACCGTAAAATCCTTGAATGAGGATGAAAATGGAGATTCTGTATTTGGTGATGTCACATTGTTGCAACCTCAAGAAAGTTGTCAATACCTGTATTGCCTGACCCCTAGGGAAAGCATTGCAAATGAAATAAAGCTTTTAGCTTTAGCAAAGAATATTGGCAAACTAGACATTGTATGGAGATCAAACTTGGGAGAGAAAGGAAGATTGCAAACTAGTCAACTTCAAAGAGTTACTCCTGATTATGGGGACATAAGGTTAACTTACGAAAGCTTGCCAAGCAAAGTGGCAGTTGATGAGCCATTCAATTTTAAATGTAAGATAGTCAATGCCAGTGACAGGACTTTAGACCTGATTCTGAAGTTACGGTCCAATACGGACTCAAGTCTGCTGTGGTGTGGTATATCCAACAGGAAACTGGGCCCGCTGGAACCAGGCAAGGCAGTACTGGTGGACCTCACTGCACTGCCCATGAATACCGGTCTGCACAACATCACTGGAGTAGCTTTAGTAGACTTGTTTTTGAAAAGAACATACCATTATGATGATTTAGCAACTGTATTTGTATTTTGAACATATTATGTTTGTAAATATTTGCAATGCTGCTACATACTTAACTGTCATTAGGTCATTACGTTATATTATACAGCTCTTAAATGAATAATATTGTGCTATATTATAAATCAGGTTAATCTGTATCCATTTATCCAGTATTAAGAGCAATGTCATTTAGAGGAACTGTTCTTTATTCTATGAAGATCAATTAATTTACTCCAAATACCTTGTGCCCATGTAAAGCAAGCAAACATTCGTTTTTAAATGGAGCTAGGATGAAATAGGAGCTATATAGAATCAAAATGTTATGGTTCAATTCACTTGCTAGCCTTATACAAGTTATACATATGTGCAAATAAAACAGTGATTTTCTGCATTAAGTACATCTTCTAATATTTAAATAACTTGAATGGAAATGCACAATACAATTAAATTATTACTAATTCATAAATAAATGATATGAAATTAAAGTAAGTTTTATTTGGCCGTTATTAATAGTTCCCTACATGACGACTGAACTAAATTTGAATTTTCGCAGCTTTCTCGGTAGAATCTGTCTGTGAGGCCACTGAAACTTCTCTGAAGTTTTCAGCAAAAACCCGCCCTGATGACAATACGTTAATTATTTTGTTGATGTAAATTTAATAATAAGATGAAAGGCAGCCAAAGTAATATCGTATTTTGAATCGCGTATCATTTGTTCGTCTATTTTCACTTATTTTCCCTCTTGCCCTTAGAGAATATAACCAAACGGAGTGGTCATTAACAGGCGTTCCCCTCTGTCGAAAATAGGCGGCCAATGGTCAACGACATGTCAACCACATGTATGGACAGACGTTTATCTGACATGGCTATGTTTACGTTACGTATACATTTGATGTGCCCCTCCCCCGCAAAAAACGGCAGACTATTTTGTACCGAAAATTATAGACATGGCGTCTCCGTTGGTTATATCCTCTAAGCTCTTGCCTAGTAAACGCTTCATCGGTTCGCCAGACAGTCCGGTGGTATGTTCGTACCTTAAGCTATTTCATTGCCATGAACTGGCAACATTTCTTAAATTTTCCGCATTTTACAGCGGAAATGGGCTTGTCAATGTCAAATTCCTTTGTCAAGTTTGACAGTAGCTTGTCAAGTTCACTGGTTACATTTTTACAGTAGATTCTTCAGAGTTATCTATTTATCAATTCGTGTTTCTTGAAAGAGAATCTTCTTAATATACAATAAATTAATAACATAAATTATAAAACCTATTTCAATATGGTTCTCACAAAAGAATACAGAATATCCATGCCTATGACGGTCGAAGAGGTAGGTTTTATTGTAACTCGTAGCATATCTTTGTTAAATACTTAATTTAATTAATAAGATTAATTTGGTTGCAACTGAAATTAATATAAACGCCATTTAAGCTTAAATTCCAATTTACGTGCCGTATAATACCTTTGGCAGAGTATCTTTAAGTGTAGGTTACAGGTACATAATTTTTCAGTAATCTTTTCATATAACGTTTTTTGCTCCATGCATCGCAAATCAAAGCAAAACTACTTTTCTACTCACGATTTTTTTCTTGTTCCATTAAGTTAGCATTCTATTTAAAGATAGCTGGTAGTGTGATGTTTCTTATACGAATATTACGATATTTCCATGAACTTCACAGTATCGTATTGGCCAGCTGTACATGATAGCGCGTCACAGTTTTGAACAGTCCAGCAATGGGGAGGGTGTGGAAGTGGTGGCCAATGAACAGGTGAATGATGAGGTCAATGGCCACGGCCAGTATACAGAGAAGAGGATTCACTTATCAAGGTAATACAATCCTTCTAAAAAGATTACAAAATCATGTTCAAGTAATAACTGGCTAATTTTCGTAAAGTGTTTTAATTCTTTGATTGCCAAGATCTAGCTGTAATATTATAAATATAAGTAAAAACTCATTTAAAATTTAACTCAGTCAGTCAGTTTATTCTGCTATACATTCTATTCTACAAGTTCATTCAGTATATTTGTTCCACCTAAGTCTTGCGCTACATTATCTAAAATGTAAAGTTATCTTTATATAATTTTGATTTAACAAAGACATCTTAATTCAATGAAACAAACCTCTTTTTTTCAGCCATCTGCCCTACTGGATACAGTCAATGACTCCAAAAATATTTTACATCACAGAAAAGGCTTGGAACTACTACCCCTTCACCATTACTGGTAATGTACTTAGTTTATCCGAGTGTAATTTTAATCCTATTATAATCTTCTTCAAATATACAGGACCAAGTTTGCACAAAAAATATTACAGTTCGCTTGAGCCCTAATAATTAGGCAAAAATGTTCTGAAAGTAAAATTGTTACTAATATACCTTTTTATTTTTCATGCTCCTGCACAGAATACACAGTAAGTATTTGAAATCATTTGTGATCAGTTTTATTTACCATACAATTCAGGAAAACAGAAAAAAAATAATTTTTAGTTTTTAAGTTAGTTTATATATAGACCTTTATTTTTCAGTGCTCCTTTATCCCAAAATTCTCCATATCAATACAAACAAGATATGAAGATAACAATGGAACAACAGAAAATGTAAGTAAACCACTTTTCACTGTTCATAGATAAAAGTCATCTTTTCTGATTCGTAGAGGAATCAAAACCGGTGTGAGATTGAAAGTGAAGCCAAGCTCTCACTGGCCTTCTTACTTGTATGTGTTTCAAAATGTCTTAAAACAGTGCATAACTGTATTATAACATTATACGCATTGCCTCGGCCGAGGCACGTCTCCAACGCGGCAATGTCCTCGCAAGGCGGCTCGTTCTGTGTGGACCCGCCTTATTAAAACCTTTCAGTGTAAAGTTCTTGCAGTTTCTTTGCAGCAGGACTGTTGAATTATTGACCCTAGAGTTGGACCGAGATAATTCTGCATAGAATTTTCAATGACGAAGCTTGCCTATTGTCATTGTTAGTGTCCATTTTCTATGAAAATATGACAGTTATAATGATACTCCCTCACTTTGTTCTATTCAAATCAGCGCAGACTTAGCTTAGACGGACTCTAGTTATATTTAATAGTACTCATACTCTAGTAATTTATAATATATAAGTTAATTGCACAGCCTTAAGAGCGCTATTACATTTCGGCGTTGAGCGAGTTTAGGTATTTTACGCGCTGCGGCAGGCCGTGCGAGCTCAGTATGCCGATCCCTTCTACCACACTCGCACTACAATGATGGATTAAACATTCTTGATCCTTCGCGAAGCATATTGAAATCAACCATAACAACACTAACTGTACTTAACTTTTAAAGTTCTAAAACTGTTATTTGGTAAGTACGAAAATACTAAATGCAGTGCAAATGTACATAGGGGCTGTTCATAAATTACGTCATCTATTTTTGACGATTTTTGACCTTCCCCACCCCTCAAATCATCCAAAAATCAAGCTTCGGATGAATCTGTTTCCTCCTACGTCATGTTACCATCATCCGATGTCCAGACCCCCCCCCCCCCCACTCCTCCCATTTGAAACGACGTAATTTATGAATAGCCCCATACTCGTACTTATGAAGGTATATTACTCGAAAGAAATTATAGGTACCTACTCGCTTATTTACATGTTTCGTCATTGCATTTGGTACCTATAGGTTGTAAAGTTTGTATCAACGAGGGTTTAAAAACGAACTGGTACTGAGGATCTGATGATGATTAAGGTGGTCACGGATACCAATCAACCATGTAGTAACATGATTAGGCTCGTTTGATTCGTCTCAACAAGATCTTTGACACTGAAGATACACAGGGTCTGATGATGGAGCTGGAAGGTGGCCACGGGTACCAGTCTATCATGTAACTAAACAACTTCGTGTTTGGGCTCGTTTGATTCGTCTCAACAAGATCTTTGACACTAGGTGATACTCAGAGTCTGATGATGGAGCTGGAAGGTGGTCACCGGTACCAATCAACCATGCAACTAAACCACTTCGTGTTTAGGCTCGTTTTATTCGTTTCAACAAGATCTTTGACACAAGATAGTACTCAGAGTCTGATGTTGGAGCCGGAAGGTGGTCACCGGTACCAATTAACCATGCAACTAAACCACTTCGTGTTTAGGCACGTTTTATTCATCTCAACAAGATCTTTGACACAAGGTAGTACTCAGGGTCTGATGATGGAGCGCGAAGGTGGCGACGGGTACCTGTCTATCATCATCAGCTCCATCATCAGACCCTGAGTAGTATCTTGTGTCAAACATCTTATTGCGACGAATCAAACGAGCCCAAACACGAAGTGGTTCAGTTACATGGTAGACTGGTACCCGTGGCCACAGTCCAGCTCCATCATCAGACCCTGAGTACTAACTTGTGTCAAAGATCTTGTTGCGACGAATCGAACGAAGCCAAACACGAAGTGGTTTAGTTGCATGGTTGATTGGTACCGGTGACCACCTTCCGGATCCATCATCAGACCCTCAGTACTACCTTGTGTCAAAGATCTTGTTGCGACAAATCAAACGTGCCCAAACACGAAGTGGTTTAGTTACATGGTAGACTGGTACCCGTGGCCACAGTCCAGCTCCATCATCAGACCCTGAGTACTAACTTGTGTCAAAGATCTTGTTGCGACGAATCGAACGAAGCCAAACACGAAGTGGTTTAGTTGCATGGTTGATTGGTACCGGTCACCACCTTCCGGATCCATCATCAGACCCTCAGTACTACCTTGTGTCAAAGATCTTGTTGCGACAAATCAAACGAGCCCAAACACGAAGTGGTTCAGTTACATGGTAGACTGGTACCCGTGGCCACCTTCCAGCTCCATCATCAGATCCTGAGTACTATCTTGTGTCCAAGGTCTTGTTGAGACGAATCAAACGAGCCTAAACACGAAGTGGTTTAGGCATGGTTGATTGGTACCGGTGACCACCTTCCGGCTCCATCATCAGACCCTGAGTACTATCTTAAGTCAAAGATCTTGTTGAGACGAATAAAACGAGCCTAAACACGAAGTGGTTTAGTTGCATGGTTGATTGGTACCGGTCACCACCTTCCGGATCCATCATCAGACCCTCAGTACTACCTTGTGTCAAAGATCTTGTTGCGACAAATCAAACGAGCCCAAACACGAAGTGGTTTAGTTGCATGGTTGATTGGTACCGGTGACCACCTTCCGGCTCCATCATCAGACCCTGAGTACTATCTTGTGTCAAAGATCTTGTTGAGATGAATAAAACGAGCCTAAACACGAAGTGGTTTAGTTGCATGGTTGATTGGTACCGGTGACCACCTTCCGGCTCCATCATCAGACCCTGAGTACTATCTTGAGTCAAATAAATACATATAGAATGTCAGGTCGTTTCAAATATTTTTAATCCTGTCCGGTAGTTTATTAAACTGTACCATTATAAATTATAATACTATAAAAACAGTGCTAGGATCAAAGTCTCTCGTTGCGGTTTACACGCACACAGTATTGCGTTTTACACGGCGCCCGCCGCACACAATGATAAAAAACCTCGTCGTCGCCGTTGAAAATGTGCGGAGCCGACCGACACACGTCCTGCCTCTACAAGCTCTGCCGCGGCACTGAGCTGGCGCAGCGCGCGTCATCGGTAATATAGAGTAGTTTTCAAAAAATTGCCAAAAAATTATAGTAGAATTTCATAAACACTAATGTATACCAACAGTATAAGCAAACGTTGCAGATTGCTTGAGTATGAAAATGACTTCGATATTAAGTAGATTTTCGTAGGAATTGACACTTGTTTCGGAGAGAAAATCGAGTTCGTTTTACTTTGATTTTCTCTTTCTCAAAGGTATGTAGGAAAAATATAGTTTGATATGCCTAAAGTACAGGGTATTAGTAATACAAAATAGCCAGGTTTAGCACAGTAAAATTCTCAACATTTCCAAATAAGAGCTCGCCATTCAGTGCTTCACGGGGTTTTTCGGAAACGACCATCAGAAAAAAAATCATTACTAATTTAATAAGTCATTTTTCTAATATTTACAACGATATTTATAAAGATAAGAAGACGCTTTTACTGGAACAAGTACTCATTGTTTCTAATAATGAGCGCAAAGTCCTGAATTTCGTCGACTAGTATCATCAATTTTGCATTATTTCGACTTTTCTTGTAAGAGCGCTCTTAACCTATTTCAGAATAGATAAATGTGTACTAACAATTTTAACGCATTAATGGATTAACACTTTTAATCCATTAATGGACCTTATGTCGCATTGTATTAAGGTTCACAAGTTATAACTAAGCTATGATGGTACATATATACCTACTCTATAGACTACTATTTAACTCATATTTTCCTGTTGCAGTGTCTTGGTTTAACTGACGAGGAACTGGGTAGTCGGGAAGTAGATTTTCTGGACATTGCTTATGATGAGATTAAGCCACATCATTATAAAGAGGCAGAGGACCCCAAGTTCTTCAAATCTGAGAAGACAGGTGAGGGCTATATTACAAACATATTTAGCTTTAAGAGTATAATGTTATCACCGAAATCTCTGATCTTTTTTATGCATGGGAGTCATGGGACACTAGATCATGTTGAGATTAAAATAGAGATTTATAAAGGTAATATATTGACCAAAAAAAATTATAATAATAACAGCATACTTTCAGATCCTCAGCGCAGGCCTAAAAAAGACAAAAAAGACAAAAGAAAAAAAGAAAGACAGACAAAAAAAAGGGCTACAAATATAATGACCACCAAAATATACTTTGGTACCCTAAATAAAAAAATCATGCTTACCAAAAAAAAAATACTGAACACCAATAAACGACTGCACTTCAAATTGTATTCAAATACCAAATATATTGAATGATCACCAAAAATCATTAATGATCACCAAATCTTGAAGACCAAATTAATGCGATATTTTCACCTAAATAAACCACTATGATTACCAAAAAATGTATACATATTACCAAATAAAGTAAACCGATTCCAAAATTACTAGCCCCTCCCGCTCAAACCCCGTACCCCGCACCGCATACCTACCTAACCTAACCTACTTTTCTAGTAGCATTTCGTTATGCTATCAGAAAAGTGGGTTTAGTTAGGTTAGCACTGCGACCCTTACAGCAGCGAAATGGTACTAGAAAAGTAGGTTAGGTTAGGTTTGAACTGCGACCTTTACAGAAACGAAATGCTACTATAAAAGTGGGTTAGGTTTTGAACTGCGACCCTTTCAGAAACGAAATGCTACTAGAAAAGTGGGTTAGGTTAGGTTGGAACTGCGTCCCTCACAGAAACGAAATGCTACTAGAAAAGTAGGGTAGGTTAGGTTTGAACTGCGAACCTTACAAAAACGAAATGCTACTAGAAAAGTGGGTTAGGTTAGGTTTGAACTGCGACCCTTACAGAACCAAACTGCTATCAGAAAAGTGGGTTAGGTTAGGTTTGAACTGCGACCCTTACAGTAACGAAATGCTACTAGAAAAGTGGGTTAGGTTAGGTTTGAACTGTGACCCTTACAGAAAAGAAATGCTACTAGATATGTGGGTTAGGTTAGGTTTGAACTGTGACCCTTACAGAAAAAAATGCTACTAGAAAAGTGGGTTAGGTTAGGTTTGAACTGCGACCCTTACAGAAAAGAAACGCTACTAGAAAAGTGGGTTAGGTTAGGTTTGAACTGCGACCAATACAGAAAAGAAATTCTACTAGAAAAGTGGGTTAGGTTAGGTTTGAACTGCGACCCTTACAGAAAAGAAATGCTACTAGAAAAGTGGGTTAGGTTAGGTTTGAACTGCGACCCTTACAGAAAAGAAATGCTACTAGAAAAAGGTGGCGAAGTGGATTAATTAATTTTATAGGATAACGATATTAACGATATATTAAATATTTGCACATTTTTAATTAAAATGTGGCTACAATTTTGGTGGTCATTTACTATTTTTGGGTTTACAATGATTATTTTGGAGTAATTTGCTTTAATAGGATAGCAAGATTTAAAAATTTGGTTATAATTTTACATTAAAATGGAGTTCTCATTTTGGTGGTCATTTAGTATTTTTGGGTTTACAATGATTTTTTTGGTGTCATTTTCTTTAATAGGATAGCAAGATGTAAAAATTTGGTTATCATTTCACATTAAAATGGGGTTTGAAATTTGGTAAGTAATCATTTTTGGGTTAATAATGATTAGTTTGGTGTCATTTCCTTTAATAGGATAATAAAATGTAATAAAATTGGTAATCATTTCACATTAAAATGGTGTTATAATTTTGGTGATCATTTATTATTTTAGGGTGGTAAAATAGATTTTTTTGGTATTAAATTTTACTAAATCTGGTGATCAGTTAAATAGCAGCCAAAAAAAAGTACATAGAAAGGCAGGGAAAAGAGATGAGTTTTCTTTGTTTTCTTGACAGGGCGCGGGCCATTGGTGGAGGGCTGGCGGGACACCCAGCAGCCCATCATGTGCTGCTACAAGGTCGTGCACGTCAAGTTCGAGGTGTGGGGCCTGCAGACGCGGGTCGAGGAATATGTGCAGGGTGTAAGTTGACATGGATGGAGACCATTTACTAACCCGTTTTCCAGGCTTTTTAACATGCAATGTTAGCTTTCACTTGTAAACCATTATACGACTAATTCTGCCCTCCTAAGCCGAATAGCGCTATCTCAAAAACAAATGATTTTGAAAATGGAATTCTCAGTAATATAAACTAAAGTATACCTAAGTTAGCAATGAATTTTCTTTGAGATAGCGCTCCTTGGCTTAGCAGGGCAGAATTTCTGGTTTCCGATGACGTGTAAAAATTTGTGTCATTTCGGGAACTCTTGTGGTGCGAGTCTAACTCTCAGTTGACCGGTTATTTTTCTAAATATGTATCCCCCACTAAACAAAACGTGTTAGACGTAACATGTGTAACCTATGACTCATCCATTAACTATTATTACGAGTATGTTATCAATATGCTGTAGTATAGGGTACATATCGAATTCCGGAAATGCCTTATCAATGTTGTATACGTGATGTCATTCCAGAAAAAAATCTTGAGTAATACTGAAATATCTAATGAGACCGAAAATAAAAACTTTTGTAAATAGGTATCAATTGGAGTATTATTTGGTATTATAAGTACATGTTTTTTTGTACTAATACGTTTCCCTTCCTTTGCACAGGCGATACGTGAGATTCTCTTATTGGGTCACCGACAAGCGTTTGCGTGGATGGACGACTGGTACAACATGACTCTTGACGACGTTCGAGCTTATGAGAAAGATATGCAAGACAAAACTAATAGCAAGGTAAGTTATCCAATACTTTGTTAGGTCTAGAGATGGGCCGAATATGGACTTTGCCGAATACGAATACCTATTCGGTTCAGATCATACCGAACCGAATATTCGGTTGGGCTAAAACTGCCAAAAACACTGAAATCAAGTTCATACAGGTCCGCGATCTGACCTCCGCACGTGTTTTTGACCTTTCCTCTCTGAAAATAAATGGAACCGTCTCATGCCTGACCGCGAAGCGCACACGCGTCAGCTAGTGAACGCCCTTAAAAATAATTTGTTTATTCGGTAAATATTCGGCAGTTCGAACCTAACTATTCGGCCGAATACGAACATTGAAAAGTATGCCGTAAGGTGTATTCGGGTATTACCGAATGTCGGATAATTCCGAAATTCAGATGAAAATCACCCTTAATCCCATCATAATAACTCTTTCGGAATTATCCGACAGTTTTCGACATTCGGAATTACCCGAGTAAACCTTATATGCCGAATACCGAATAATTACCGAATATTTTGCCACACCCCAAGGGGTTTCATGTACTGTATACTAGTGTTATGTTGAAAGAAATTAAATTAAATTCGGCTCATCTCTATTAGGTACTGATAAATCATTTAACGTCAGTTTGATTTTCTACTTTAACACAAACAAAATAAAGTCGATATTCAGACACGCTGCCCAATAAAACGTGTGTCAGACACGTTTACGTCGAAGGACGTAAAGGCCATGTGGCGATTCAACAAACTGAGCGAACAAGACTAAATTAGGATTGCACAACAGCCAATTCGATAATTAAAATTTCTTAAGCTACCAAAAAGCTTTTAACTCGATTAAACTACTGCTCTCATAGACAACAATTGGGCTTACAGTTTGTAAACGCTTTATTTTGTCACCCATCCAGAACTTACAGCCACTTGTACAGCCGGGCGGTCATATTTAGGCATTTTAGTGACCCTATGCGAATAAGGCCTAATTTACCCAGAGGGCTGTGCTTTGGAAAGCATGTTAAGTCGTCAATCCCAATTGTTGTCTATGGAAGGTCTGATGGCAGTCGTTTTCGTAAAAACTAGTGCCTACGCCAATTCTCGGGATTAGTTGTCAAGCGGATCCCAGGCTCCCATGAGCCGTGGCAAAAAGCCGGGATAACGCGAGGACGAAGAGTGTCGCTATGCGATGCTAGATCAGAAAATTATTTAGGGCTAAGTTACAAGGTTGTTATCTTTCATTACGTGGTTCAAGCGAAGGCTTGAACATGTAAATAGCCGGGTCCACACAGAGATACGCACAAAACGGGCAGTGCAGACGTGCCTCGCGCGCGCCGCTTCGACCGAGGCAAGTCTTCACTGGCCGTTTTGTGCGCGAGGAAATTGCCTCGCGTGTATGCTCGCTCTTTGTTTACCCGGCTAATAAGCGGTTCAATGTTTCGACACTGAGATTCATTACATTACTTTGTTCGTTGTAGCTGAAAGCTGAAGAAGCGGCCCCCGCGACGCCGTCAGACCCCAAGAAGTCGCCGTCTTCCAAACCACAAACGCCTAAGACCCCACAGAGCGCGAGCTCCACGCCCACAGAACCCCGGTCTTGGTTTACCTGGTCTTAAGTGTTTATAGGTAAGTAAATACTCAGAGCAAATACGCTATTTTTGTGCGAAAACAGAAATTACCGCTGTCATTGTTAATCTTTAATATTCTAATGATTCGTTCTTTGTCATCTAAAATGAACGTTAATTTCCTAATGTCGAGAGAGGTGGGGAGAACCACTTTGTCCATCCTATGATGATCTCGTGAAAAAATAATGTCATGATACCAATACCACGTCAATAAGAAATAACATTTATAAACGTATAACACTTTAAACTCTCGCGTTTTGTACACATATTTAATTACACAAACGGGTCTACCGCGATATAATTTCATTGTTTTTACCTTTAATTCCGACGTTTCAGCTGAGTTGCACCAGCTGTGGTCACGGAAAGACTGACGTCCCAACAAATGTCAACGGAGATATTAATAAAACACCACTAAACTACCCGAAATTAGTTTATAAAAATGTTCGGGGTAGACAAAGAAATTGCAGCTACCCGTTAAAGTTTAATGTTTATTGTCCACGGCACGACACGCAACACTCACAGTATCCGTACACTGGTCCGAAGATATATCCGCTGGTTTCAACATTTGAATCACTGGTCCCCAAGTAGACGATAATTTGTACCCGTCCTCACGATTGAAATTTTTAGGGTGTTTTTTAATTTCAATCGCCTCTCTCACGATCCGCGGATAATAGTGTCGCTCGTTGGAATTAAAAGTAAAAACAATGAAATTATATCGCGGTAGACCCGTTTGTGTAATTAAATATTTATAAACGTGTTTAAGAGTGGCGTATCTGTGTTTATACTTAGTGTAATTTGTTAGTAAAGTTCAGGTCACTTCATACAATAAGCTGATCTCATTAAGATAATGCTTTCTTGCTGACAAGAGCTTTATATCGCGAAGTAGTCTTAGATTGATCACCTGTTTACATTATAAACGGCGGCCGCTTATTGTATGGAGTGAACTTTCTATACTATTCATCCGTGTTGACGATATGTGAAATATGTGTTAACCTTCCTATGTTGTGTGAATAGTAGTGATTGAAGACCATGAAAACTATTAGTGCAATTGTTTTAGTTTAAAGACAAGAATGTGACGTTCCACCGTCGGACGGGCCCTACTTCGTGTAGCATCGCATAGGGGCGTCGCGCGTCGTTAATAATAGCTTAAGCGCCGAACGCTATAAGGTACCTTTATCCGTGAAACGTCATAAATGGTTAAGAATCTAAAAAATGGTTCCTATGCTATGCTGTGTATATACGGGGTGTTTTTCAACCCTTAGCCAAATTTCTATGGGCACACCGCGAATCAAAATTTGGCTCACCCATAGAAAATATCGAACAACCAATACGTAAGTAAGCCATTTTATCGCGATTTCGGTGTTGGTCCCATCCCATACATACTAAACATTTTCTCATGCTACGAGTATAGTCACCTGAGTCACCTCGCATAATTTGGCTAAGGATTGGGAAACAGTATGTATATTAAAGTAATATAGTACGTACAGTAGTATAAATATTTAGTTCACAAAGTCCGTTCATTTTGAGATAGGTAGATAATTTTATAGAGATTTTATTGTAGTTGGATATACCTTTAGGTTTAGATGAACCTTTATGTACTCTTGAGCCTGCTTAGCTGTTGATTGTATGTTTCTTGTTTACGCAAGAGAAATTGAAGAGAAATAACGTGATCGATTCCTATAAATATCGTGGCGACATTTAGTGACTTCGGAAAGAAAAAAATCTAATTCGGAATACTTTGGCTCCATATTAGGCAAAGGATTAATAAAGTTTCAAGAGCGGAGGACTTTGTGTCACGCAATAAATGTGTAGTGTTCATGAGAACTAAGATGTGTCCAGATCTGACGAACGCACCGGGAATGTCCTTCGCCTGCGAACAGCTCACATCGCTGGCTCAATATTACAGGGTTCTATGTTCACTTTTATCTAACTGAAATTTGAACATTGTCATAATGACATTAAGTCGAATTTCAATTATCTTGAAAATGTAACATAGAACCCTGTAATATTGGGCCAGCGACATGCTGCTGCGTGAATTATATAGTACGATATAGTTACGAACGTGCATTTCGCGATCGGCTCGCGCGGTATTTGCCAGATCTGGACGCACCTTTATAAAATTGCATTCCGTTATAATGTAATGTCACCATTAGTTAACAATTATTTAAAAAGCGCGTGTAGCGTAAATGTTAATTAGCTTTATACAAATGTATGTTATTGGTGTTACTTACCAGTGTTAAGTGTTACTAAATTCACTTCCATTTATCTATGGCCTTCTTAAATTTTTATTGATATTAAATAAGTGGTTGTGCGTTATTTGTAGAGTCACAAATGACCAATACACAGTGTATAGTGTTACTGCTGTAACTTATAATTAATGTCTGAATTGAATACCAAAGTGTTTAACATGTAAGTTTTTTTAAAGGGTAATATAAGGCGAATGGAACTTAAAGTCTTAAACACTTTATTAATACAAATAAATTATATTCGGTACTATATTACTAGTATAATAGTTTTATAATAACATGTATTGTTATCGGAACATACCAATATACAAATTATATGTATTATATAACAAATACTGTCAATTGAGTAACGTCAGTTGACATCGATATATACCAGTAAATAAAAACAATGCATAATTCGCGTGGTAATAACTATGAACCACTTAAATATCTAAAATCCATGATATGAGTGTACAATTGTACATCCGCTTTGGAAAACTCGATAAGTTATATCAAAGTTATAAACCTATACAAAAATGTTACAGGGACAATTGGTTCAATAGCAAATAGTTATGTTTGCACCGCTTAGATGTAGAATAGATACGGGTTTTTAAGTATAATAGAATAGTATTGTGTCGTGCTACTGGCCTGATTTATTCTAAAGCAAGGCCTTCTTAGGGTAATTATAAATAACCTGACGCTTTGAAGTTTCCTAGGTTTATCGGTATAACTTCATTAGCTACTCTGTTTTTTTTGCAGAGAATACATTGACGTATTATATCTAAGGACTGGCCTTACGGGCACTAAAAATGGTACTAGTTCAGCGGTGTCACTCACGAATTCGAGCCAATCGTGCAGCCTAACGCAACTAGTTGCGAGTTGCGACCAATCGCGCGCGTGATGCGAACTCATCAACCAATCGCGTTGTAGCGGTGTCACACCGCTGTACTGGCCCCATTCATGCCCCATTCTTATTGCCCGTAAGGCCAGTCCTTAGATATGTACGGAACGGATAGTATCTTACAAAATAGAATCGCAATATTATATAGATATCTATTTAAAAAAGGCTGATAACTGATGTACATTACTTACATTAGTTTACATGATTCTCTATCTTAACACAAATATAATAAACTTTGTTAATGTCTAGCTGTCTAGATATAGGTACATATGTTTGTAATAAAAACTTTATGACGATTATTTTAAGGCAGAAAATCGAATGACCATCTGGCATGCCTCCCAAATTAATTCTACCTTACTGTATGTATTTTGGCTTGATGTTATCAAATGGTATAAAATGCGAATAAATGTACGATACTGTATGTAAATTCTCGTTTTTCTTTATATTGTGCCCATATTACATACACATTGTTACATGGCTGAATTTTGAATTTGTAATTTCCTACATAATTTGATTTAGTCCTTAATTTAGCCACAAGTCGTCTATAATTTAATTAATTCTTTTCTCTAACGAGAAATAGTCATACATTTATTTCGTTACTCCATGTAATTAATGAAAGAGTAGACGAACTATGTTGATATTTAACCAATTTATGCTTCGACGGAGTAGTTCTTCCGTGATGCACTTATGCTCCAAATATTGAGCGTAAAAAAATTCAACGCAACAACGCACCATGCGCACTTCAAGGGTTAAGGTACTATTCATATACCCTATTAAACTAGTAAAAATAATACTTATCTTTTTCACACTCAAACACTTCTTCATACTTCTGTTGAGTATAGTCAGGTATTAAATATCGACTGCACACGGTAAAAGTGGCAAAAAATGATTGTATAGAATTAAATAGAAGACCTTATTGCCGATATAATTAAGGTGGTGTGTACACATATTTTTGGCACTTTGTCCGTGTCAGCATTTAATAAATTGACTGTACATAGTGAAGTGCGTAATATAGGTATCATATCCTAGCCTGTGTCCTCTGTATTTGGGTCCCAGCTCTGTATGACTTGGTGTATCCAAGCCAAGTGCGCCCTAATACTGGTGTAGACCGCGGGTATGCCCGGGGCGGCGCAGCCGAGCCCGTGGCTGCTGACTCCCTCCACTAGGCCTTGGCACATCAGGGGACCCCCGGAGTCGCCCTGTTAAGAAAGAGATACTAGGTACTAGGTACTTCATCTGCTGGTTTGTTATTCATGAGCCATTTTAATTAAAATTGTACACTACACATTTTCTTTAAATTTGGGTTTTTTTATATATATATGTTATTTATTTTCTCCTATTAGGATTGAAATCCTCGTGATCCTGAGTAGAAATATAATATAACATACTTAAATATGTATGTCCAAATTAAAAAAAAGTGTAGTGCACAACTTTAAACGAATGGCTTAACCGTTATTGACTTGGTTATCTTATCACTTATCAGTCACCAGTCATCAATATGGCAGCGTGTGACCTTATTTGTGATAACCTTAACCCGTTGAACGCCACGTTTATTATAATGAAAGGCGCCATCGTAAACCTTATTGGAATGGATGAAGGTTAATTTTAAACTAATCTTGCGCGTCGGTAGACACCTTTGGCGGCTACAGGGTTGAACGGGTGTCAATACATAATATACCTAAGTTACTACGACAGTATTTGTAAGTTTGTGCTTCGTCTGGCTTGCTATTTATCTACTGCAGATCTTTAACCTTTACCAAAAAGGATTTGAAGAAGAGAGTTACTGTCATGGTAAATTATGTAGCTACAGTTCATTTACTGCCATCTGCCATTCGACAGAAGATTAAACCTGTTTGAACGCCATTTGACTTAGATCCTTATTCTTTAACTGATATGTGTTAACTTTTTAAATATTAATATTCACGCCATCTACTCGAGCATAGGCTGAAGGTTGTGGCGCCATCGCTCGAAAACATGGAACCATACCTTTGGCCTATAGTCGAGTAGATGGCGTGAAATATTAATATTTAATAAGTTAACACATATCACTGAAAGAATAAGGATCAAAGTCAAATGGCGTTCTAACAGTTTTATGTTCTGTCGAAAGATGGCAGTAAATCTACAGTGGCTACATAATTTACTTTGACAATCCTTCTCTATAGACTTTATTCTCTTTGCCTCTACTTACTTCACACGTATCGACGCCATTCCCGACAGCGCATACCATTCCGCTGTCGAAATCGGGAGCCATGTAGGTCCCCAGAGATTGCGTGCACTCGTCCAGGGGAAGTATCCTCATGTTAGCTGCCAATAGAGCCTCGGACAGTTCGTATGTGGACACGTCTTTAACGCCGTAGCCGTATACTGCACATTCACCTGAAAAATAAAACCACATGTAGTTATGTTACCATTGTAGCTGCTGCGCACATTCCCGCGCAGGGTTGTCTGCGCGGGGAAGAAAAGTCTGCGCAATTGTCAATTCATTACTGTCATAGAGAAATAAAACTATATTTCATAAGAATTAGCATGTTTTAATCTTGGGCCCCAAAGTGGTGACCCCGCATTCAGAGCAGCACCCAGCCTTCCAAAAACATGTCTGATAACGAAACGACCGAAAAGTTCGAACCTGCAGTTTCGAGCCCGTTGCTAGAGCTCTCAGGTATCGCGACCAACATTCGTATTCCGCCAATATGGCGCGACCAAATAAGACTTTGGTTTGTGCAATTTGAATCCATCGTCGCCCCCCTCAAGAAAGGCGACCAGGCAATGTACGAACTCGCAATAGCAAAACTAGAACGTCAGGATTTGGACGAAGTAAGCGACATTTTACTAAAACCACCTGAAACTAAAAAGTACGAAACCTTGAAAACCCGTTTGACTACCGTCTACGAGGAGTCTAAAGAACGTAGTCTGCAACGTCTTTTATCCGAAATGGAGCTCGGTGACTTAAAGCCATCTCAGTTACTGCGTCGGATGAAAACCCTCGCCGGTAGCAATATCTCCGAAACAGCTCTCCGTATCCTGTGGTCCAATCATCTGCCTTTGTCCGTTCGAGCCGTCGTCGCCTCCAGCGATACTATTATGAAAGACATAAATTTAAACGACATAGCACTGATGGCAGATAAAATTTTAGAACAGACACGTAAAGAAATATCCGCAATTTCGGCACAGCCATCCACTTCTACGACTTCCAGTGAAGCTCTTTCGCCGCAGAAAACGCTAGAAGACAAGCTGGACTATCTCGTTCGTGAAGTCGCCGAGATCAAGATTCAACAGAAACAGTACCGTCGCAACACATATTCAGCTCCGCAATTCAACGCTTCGCGATTTAATCGTCCGTATTCTCGCACGCGCTCCAATTTTCAAAATCTCCAACCTTCCTCGAGCGACATCTGTTTTTATCACCGACGTTTCGGCGACTCAGCGTATAAGTGCACCATCCCCTGTAATTTCAAGAAGAGCAATAATAAGGAAAACTAGTACCGACGTTAGCTGAGGCGGGAACTAGCGCATCGGATATTTCACACCGCCTGTTCGTTACTGATCAAGACACCAAAATTAAATTCCTTATTGACACTGGCGCAAATATTTCTGTCATTCCAAAGCCTAAAGGATTCCGTGGCCGTCCGACCTCCTTCAACCTTTATGCAGCGAACAACAGCATAATACCTACTTTCGGCGAAAAGATATTGGACCTAGATTTCAATTTAAAACGTACATTTAGATGGAAGTTTATTATCGCGGCAGTTAGTAAGCCAATCATCGGCGCTGATTTTCTGAAGTACCACCAATTGCTCGTCGATCTTGACGGACGATGTCTGATTGATAAGAAAACCAACCTTGCTGTCAGAACTCCGATTTGTAAGACCTCGCAGCCGACGATCTGCAGCATTGATCTCGAACAAAAATATCATCACATTCTCAGTGAATTTCCCGATATTATAAGACCATCTTCAATGAAGAGCGCTCCCAAGCACAACGTCGAGCACTACATTGAGACTAATGGAGCTCCCGTACATGCACGCCCACGCCCGCTCCCGCCACACCGGTACCTTGCAGTCAAAAAGGAATTTGATCACATGATTGAGCAACAGTCCTGTCGACCTAGCAAGAGCCCCTGGGCAAGTCCACTTCACGTTGTGCCTAAGAAAAATGGCGACATACGAGTCTGCGGAGATTATAGACGGTTAAACTCTGTCACAAAACCCGATCGTTACCCCGTTCCTCGACTAAGAGATTTTACCTACCAACTTCACGGTATGAATATTTTTAGTACGATCGACTTGAACCGGGCGTATCAACAGATTCCTATGCACAAAAATCATATCGACAAAACCGCTATAATTACGCCATTCGGTCTTTTTGAGTTTCCGATGATGAGAGAAGGTTTAAAAAATGCTGGACAGACATTTCAAAGATTTATTCATCAAGTCCTTGCTGGTCTAGATTATGTTTTCCCCTTCATCGATGATATAATCATTGCATCAAAGGACGCGAAGACTCATGAAAATCACCTCCGGACAGTCCTACAACGACTGAACGAATACGGTGTCACAATCAACCCCTCAAAATGCGTGTTGGGTCAAGAATCTGTCAAGTTCCTCGGCTACACAGTAACACCGCACGGAATTAAACCACCAGAAGACAAAATTCAAATTATTAACAGCTACCCAAAACCTGAAAACATCGAACAACTACGAAGGTTTCTTGGAATGGTCAACTTTTACCACGACAGCATTCCCAACGCAGCACAAATTCAAACGCCATTAAACTTTTTTTTGCATAACTGCAAGAAACGCGATAAAACTGTCATACAGTGGAACCCTGAAGCGGATGAGGCATTTGAGGCATGCAAGAAAGCTATAAACAATGCTGTGATGCTCGCCCACCCTTCTCATAGCGCGCCTATAGCTCTTTTTTGTGACGCTAGCGACCAGAGCGCGGGAAGTGTACTCCAACAACGCATTAACAATAAATGGCAGCCGTTGGGATATTTTTCAAAAAGATTTTCAAACGCCCAGCAAAAATATAGTACGTTCGACAGAGAATTATTGTCTATATATATGTCTGTGAAACATTTTAGGAAAATGTTCGAAGGCCGTGAGTTAATCATTTTTACGGATCATAAGCCGCTGACATACGCACTTATGAAAACGTCATCTGAGTCAGAAACTCCTCGCCGTTCCAGACAGCTGTCATTCATTAGCGAATTTACCAGCGATATCAGGCACGTAAGTGGCCAAGATAACGTGGTTGCGGACGCATTGTCACGCATCGAGACTATCACCACACCATCCGTGTTCGACTATGATAAACTCGCACAATTACAGCAGAATGACAAGTCTATCAACCATTTGTTACTAAAAAAGAATATAGAATTAAAGAAAATCATCTTGCCAAACTCAGCAGAGCCGATTTATTGTGAAGTATCTACATCAGCCATTAGACCTTACATACCTGAAGATTTACGCCGCACTGCCTTCGATACCGTGCACAATATAAGTCACCCGGGTATCAGGACTACTAGGAAGATGATACAAGAGAGGTATTTTTGGCCATCTATGAACAAGGATGTCGGCATTTGGGCCAAAACTTGTATCCAATGTCAACAATCGAAGGTTCAGCGTCATACTTACAGCAACGTCGGATGTTTCACACCGAGCGCACGTTTCCAACATATACATACTGACCTCGTCGGTCCTCTGAGTACTTCATCGGCTGGACACCGGTATTTACTCACAATTATAGACAGGACAACGCACTGGCCTGAAGCAATACCTATTCGAGATATGACTGCTGAAACTGTGGCTAAAACTATATACGAAGCATGGATCGCACGTTTTGGGTGCCCATCAACTATAACAACTGATCAAGGCCGTCAATTCGAAAGTGAACTTTTTTCATCTCTGACTAAATTACTTGGCATCGAAAGAGTACGTACAACAGCATATCACCCAGAGAGC
This sequence comes from Cydia splendana, assembly GCF_910591565.1. Lineage (NCBI taxonomy): Eukaryota > Metazoa > Arthropoda > Insecta > Lepidoptera > Tortricidae > Cydia > Cydia splendana. The sequence goes on along the minus strand of NC_085972.1, from coordinate 11,858,035 downwards.
AATGGTAAAATCGAGCGCTGGCATAGATGCCTAAAGGCAGCTCTTATGGCGCGGCTGTGTGATCGAGATAAATGGGTCGAAGAACTCCCCACTGTCCTGCTTGGACTACGCTCAGCGCTGCGCAGCGACTCTGGTGTCAGTGCAGCCCAACTTACGTATGGCTGTTCACTCCGTTTGCCAGGAGATTTCATTTCATCGTCCATTTCTGTAAATCCTGTCATAAATTTTGATTACGTCGAACAACTTCGGCAAATCATAAATGATCTCAAGCCTACGCAAAAGGTACACTCTAGCAGTAGAAGGATTTTTGTGCATCCTGATTTGCAGAATTGCGAAAATGTTTTCCTGCGTGAAGATGCAGTGCGCAAACCGCTACAAGCTCCATATAAAGGGCCCTATCCAGTATTGAAGCGTAGTGATAAAGTTTTCACAATACAATTGCCAGGACGGGTCGTCGCAGTATCCATTGACCGCTTAAAGCCCGCCTATACAGTGAATCTGAGTGAACCTGGTAATGCTAATGAACCTCCGGCAAAGTGTACTCGGTCAGGTAGAACCGTCAGGCGACCAGTACGCTTCGCTTGAGGGGGAGCCCTGTAGCTGCTGCGCACATTCCCGCGCAGGGTTGTCTGCGCGGGGAAGAAAAGTCTGCGCAATTGTCAATTCATTACTGTCATAGAGAAATAAAACTATATTTCATAAGAATTAGCATGTTTTAATCTTGGGCCCCAAACCATCACACTACCTCGGAGAGGCTTTCTTTGAAATAAAAACTAGCACGATTGCTCTGACACAGTATAGTTTTTTCGGGTGATACATGGACTACTAGTCCCTTTCTAAGTAGGTAATAAGTATAGGAAAAAATCGGCAGTCTAGCTCACGCGCGTGATATTATCGCAGCGCAATCGTGCTAGAGGTCTTTTTCTAGGTTTTTTTTAATTAGAAGAGTTAAATAACTGGACTAAAGGAGTAAATAGGGAGATTGTAGAATTGACGATTTCGGGTTGTTCTTAATCACGTTCAAGGCCTATTGACTTCCTTGAAACGATGTGACCCTTCAAAATTGTGCATGTGTTGTCCGTTCCCAGACGAGATTGCCAGTAATTAACATCAAAATATTTTACTACAGCAACATTGCTAGAACTGGCTTTGTCTATAGATGCGATTTCTAGGAACAAATCAAATTATTTTGATTTGTATTTTATGAAGTAGTCATATGTAAATTATTATTTATTTTTTGATATATGTATATTATTATCTATTATATTTCAGTTTTTCTTTGTCTATGTTCATAAAATCTACGAAGGGTAGACGTGCCTCTACCCTCCTTGATAAAATAAAAAAAAATCTTTGTCAATTGGCCTCTTTGATAGGCCTTGATTTGGGTCTGGCCGGTAAGAACATAGACAAGATAAAAGTCTGTAATGTCAATGCTGTCATTTAAGTCATTTAATGCAAAAATATAAATTTTCATATAAAACGATTTATTCACTTGAAATATATTTATTTACCTATTAATTTTGAAAATAAAATCTATTCATATGTACGAGCAACATATCTAAATGCGTCTTCGCACAGACTTAGTTAAATTTAAACCGTTGTCTCTCTTCCTTCCTTGCTGTATGTATCCGGCAATGGCGACTTTATCAACAATTCTTATCCGGATTATGGAAAGCCCTAATGTGTGTGTGGAAACCGTTGTAGTAAATCAGAAACAGCGATAATTTCAAGGTAAGATATATATTAATCTTTAAATAAAAATGAGCGTGCTAATTACCAAATTCAAATATAATAATTTAATCTTACTATCCCCGTAAGTCCCGCGGACGCGTCCGAAATTATAATCAAAATTCAACATAGATGTAAAACCCCACAGTGTTTAAGCTGGTAACCCTAGGAATTAGCGACGTTAGTAATTAGGAAGATAGATTATATTGTTTAATTTTTTGACTATTTTGTTTTAGAAAGTGAATCAGCAGATGGCTTGAGCGTGAGATAATAATATAATCCTGGGCCGTCATATGATTTCTTGGAAAAAGCTCAGAAGGGCACGTATCTGCCGCATATCCAAACTAGTTTCCCGGTGACCAAGAACGCTGCGCGGAGCTGTGAAGCAGAAAATGTCCGATAACCGGATAGATGTAATAACAACTTGTAACCATTTGCCATATCAGTGTATGTATTCATATGTATTATGAAAATATTTATATCTTAATAATACGTAACTTTTTGTTACCTTTTATATTTCACGAATTTCTGAATATAGTACCTAATCATTATCTTTTAACGTATTTTTTTACTTATTTGTGAAATGCTAATTTAAGAGCCCAACAACGTGCACACTAGCGCCACTGCTAAATAATCGTGATTATTTAAATTTAACGACATGTATTTAAAAAAGGGGCCGCTACGGACTGTATTGTGTATTTAGGTACCTTTTGAATACATCAAACTAGATTTTATGTTGCTGGATTCGTCGATCTATGAGCTCAAAACAAAAACGGCCGTTTTAACTTTGGACGGGTAGATTGACGAATCCAATAACATAAAAACTAGTTTATTGTATTCAGCAGTGGCGCTAGTGTGCACGTTGATGGGCTCTTAAAAACCTGACCCCAACAAAAAATAAAAAAATACAAAAAGAAATTCCCTCTCTGGGATTCGAACCCAGGACCATTAGCTTCCTGAACTGGATTACTGCCAATACCCGCTAGGCTAAACGGGTTGTCAATTCTAATTACAATGGTATCCCACCAGAGCGCTAGTAGTATAAACGAACTTTTGAAAGGGACATTTTTTTGTATGGAGTTATCGTTCTTCTCCTAGTGAGTATTATATTCTTTGATCACGTTTCACATAATCATCTGATACTGCCCTGAGTGTAACGGAATTCACTAAAATGCTGAGCTAAAGTTTAAGCGAAATATTGCGGTATTGGCTTTATAAGGAAACCTAAATAGAAATTCAAATCAATCTACTCTTATTACAAAAGTTTTCCACTCAATTTGAAGTTACGAAAATAGAATTGGTTGCACCGGTATCTACATACCTATACCTACCTCCAGCGCCAAACGAATGTTCAGGTAGCACGCTTTCATTAAGTCCTGGAAAATCTAGTCGTTCCACTCGAAGCAAAGCAATATCGTGAGCACGTGAATACCTAAAACAACATTTGCATTTAGAACTTTATTAATTCTGTCTCTATAAGTATGTTACATAGTAGGGCCTCTATTCAGTGTGTGCAAAAAGTCACATGGCGATATTTTAAGAGGTATCTACCTACTCATATTTAATTCAAATCCTACATACATAGATTTACCTAACTAATTATGGATTAAGAGCCTTTTTTTGGCGCAGACATAACTAAATAAACGTCCTACCTACCATAGGCCTGCATTGGCGATGGAGCCGAAAACATCAAATCTTTGCTCTGAGTAGGTCATCATTGGCCACATCATCTGTTGTAGATGTTTGTTGCGGCGCTTGTGTGTTTATGGGGTCCCGCATCGCCGTTGATGGCTATAAAGTCCTATAGCAGCGCGGCATTTCTTGCCACATCGATCGCACACAAAACGCGAGTCCGCAGGAGGTGGTAGTGCACGACGAAGACTATTCCGCTTAAGGTTCTCCAGCCAGTCATCGTCATGTTTAGAAGTTCCGACTTGAATGTCATGACGCCACTCCGCCGCCTTGCTATGTTTACAAATACGTGTCGAATATACGACTACGTTAGTGTGGCAATGGTAAATTAACAATAGTTAATCTTTATTTCACGTGTTTCCCGAATTTATGGCGTCTTCAAATTGTAAAAGCAGCACGTCAGCCTTCATAAACAAAGAATATTTGCTCACCTTTGTGACCTTGCCGGGCAAAGTAGTATAAGTAGACAGAAGGTCGATATTAGCAGTCATGACCTGTATTCACAACAATCATTTACTACGCAAACAAACCGATACAAGTGAGGTCTCTAATTCCGCATTAATTGCTATGAATGTTGAGTTCTACTTATACTAGGGACTCGCTAATAAATGAAGTCAAATGTCTTGTGAATCAGGAAAGTTCATGACGTCCGACGAATACAAGGGGCGGCAAGCATGCCGTGCTTTCCACCAGCGGCATTATAAAGCCTAATTAGTATTCCTAAGCATGATTACAAATTGATTAGAATAAGTCGGCTCGCTTTTACAGTGTCGTGTTTAGAAATACTTAGTTAAGTGTCATTTTGATAAAATCAATGTCATAATAGATATATATTATCTATTTGATTCTGATAATAATATATAGAAATTACTGTAAGTACTTAGTTAATGCGTTAATACCTACTCGTATGTAGGTATACCTTTTATTAGGTAATTTTCACACACCCGCTCTTTATCTTTATAAATCCGATATTTTTAATAAGTGCCAAAAGTTGCACTTTATGCTCTAGAGAGCAAAGTAATTTAATGAAAATTTTGAATTGTCTTCAGATGAATATTTAATACTTATCATTAATTTACAAATATTTCAATACACCAATTATAAAGTTTCCCTCTTGAAACTTGAAATGAAATACGGCTTATTATTAACCGGGCAACTAAAATATTAAACAGGAACTTTCATTGGGCATATAATAATATAATTTGGCTGTGCATTAATATTTTAGCGCCAAAAAAATATTTTAGCCTCAAATATAATAATATATATATAATTATATATATTTTTTGTCCCATTGTAATTTAACCTGTCTTATGTACAATAAAGTGTTTACATACATACATACATACATACATACATATAAGCATCATATTATTAAAAAAACTGGCAGCAAAATCAAGCCACCTAAAAAAATTATAGGGAACTTAAAAGTGATAAGTTGGCGTCTAAAATAATAAATTGGCAACTAATATTGTAAAGCGATCATAAAATTTTGTTGTCTTCTAGTTGTTCACACCTAAGTAATCAACTAATCATAACTGAGCATATCGTTTCAGCTAGGTAGTATTTTAACACGAAAGCAGTTAAATTTAATGAATATTGGTCACTTCTTACACAAAACACCTCAAATTAATTTACCAATACGCAATGGTCAGTATACTTATAGTCGAAATTTCTAATCATGAAACGCCTAATGGCCATTATACCATTAGATCTTTAAATTTTTAATTACTAATTTCAATAGTTACCACCGTGTTCTGCTAGAGTCAACAGATAGGTGCGACGACGAGCGAAGCGAGGAGGAGCGTGTTAGGTTGACCGTGTAATGACCAAACAAAATATTTTAAAAGAACTTCATTTTTTAATTAATAGATAGCCGTTTTCTTTTTAAAATGTGCTTCATAAATGGTCTCCAATATATTAATTCAGTTGCCAAATAAATACTTGGTACCTGCCTAAAAATAATCAAAAGCAGTAACGGCATTAAAATACAACTCATATTGATATATTTTAAGGCTCCGTTTTAGTTGCCAAACTATTAATTTTAGTAGCCATTTCAATTTTTTTAAACTATCTAAATTCGATTAATTAGTTGACCGGTTAAATACGTGCCATGAAATACTCGCACAAAGATTCCACTTTGTGCAATATTGCGCCTGTTTGGATCTCAACCTTAACAAGAGGGATAAACAACATGTTCAAATAAACGGCAGTTAGGGCCAAGACTTACTTATCATACAGCTCGTGCGTAAATATTTCCAAGACTGTCGCACGTGGCGGGTCCCCGCAGAAATTGTTCAGCTGAAGCACGTAGCCCGTGCCATGGACGCAGTGCGCGGCAGTGCTGGCAACCTCCTGGGGACAATTTATATGTTTGATCCTCCGGTTCACGCCATACGGTACGTAAAACATCACATTTGTATGAGATATACGAAGGTCTAATTCTACCCACTTAATAAAATTTTGTTTATGCTATAAAAAACTCAGTTTGGTTGGGCCGCCAAATATATATACCTACACTATGCCTAACGTCGAAAGAAGTTGTTGTTTATAGACTTCATACGTTACCGAACCACATTCTACTACTATTATTGCTCTACTCGGTCAATTACTATTTCTTGTTGACATTAATATCAAGACTGGCTTAATTAAGCCAGTAGAACAGTAACATTTTTTTTCAAAACCTAAAAATTTGATGTGAATCGAATGATATAAAAGCATGGTTAAAAAAAGAGTTCACCGGAGAGTAGGTAGTGTAGGTACGTATTTACTGGAACGAGCGACAATATTTTTTTGAAATGGCTCTTACGTTGCGTTTCAGTAAAAACTCAAGCTAAATTGAACCATACTCAACCTGAGTGAGCAGCGTTGCTCCACATAGATGCTGCCAGTTGGTCGCATTACGGAGAGATGCTACACGCAGTTGATCACCTGACAAAAGTAATTAACGAAATGCATAAGGTCATGTGGGGTGAGACAAACATAGTTTATTTTACTCGGGGCAAGAGAAACAGTATGAGGATTCCCTACAAGTGTTATTCTTGCCCCGGAGTTTCTTTAACCCATCTAACCTTAATTAAGTACAGCTATGATGGCGAAATGGTTCTAGCGCTGGTAAGAGTTATTATAGAGGTACCGCTTTTTAAGATGGAATTGGCAAATAGCACAAAAAAATATTATTTTGGAATTGAATGCTATGAAAATAATATCATGGTTTAATAAAGAGTCCTCAGGAGAGCAATCATAATGACCGAAACGAGTGACAACACGATTACGTAGGAAGTGAACTAGGAACCCTTATAGCTTCGCTATGTCCGTCTGTCTGTCTGTCTGATCATCTGTCCCTCCGAGGCTTTACTCCGTGATCGTTTCTTTCAACCCTCTTGAGGAAAAAAACTTAAAAACGCTGAAATTACTGTTCTTGTGTTGTAAAATTGTATTTTCTTATCTTACTTCTTAAGTTTTAAGTCCCTCACTCACAAAATTTCCATTCCCTTTACAAAATGTAAACCCCTTGTCCACCACCTTAAAGGACTTATTTTCAAAAACGAATTTTAAAATGTAACTTTCCATCAGAGCAGAACTTTCTTATGCTTCATGTGCATAAGACCTTTCTTTCGAAAAGGACCTTATATATATAGGTACTCCTATTCTTCTCTGATGTCTCTCTGATAGAAAGTCATAATTATGTCTTACGAAGTTTCAAGTCCCTAGCTTAAAATAAAACCTTTACATATTTAAACCCTTTTAATCCCTCTTAGGGGTCGAATTTCTCAAAACTGCTTCTTATTTCTTGTTAATACTGTGTAGTATTAGATGAAACCTGGACCCCTATTCGACAAGCGACGTTTGACGTATCGTGTTGATCTACCGTTGATGTGGGAAAATCAAAAGTTCTCGAATACGTACAATGCCAAAATTTGACATTAGCAATCCACAGTTAGGTGACAACCAAACCAAACGGAACTACCCCGAGTTGAGTTTTGGTTGAATGATATTATCCATATCTACCGGCTAAATGAGCCAAGTCCTTGGAACAAAAATACATACCTATGTCCCATACAACCATTTCCAGTCGCCGTTACGACGCGGTGTTGACACATCTTGTGTCGACACCATCTGTTTCGGTCACAATTCCAGTCGCAGAGTCGTCGCCGTGTCGACACAGTTACCAGAAATGGGGAAGGGTCGACACATGACACAAAGTGACATAAAGTGTGGTCGCCGTGTGCACACATTGTTTCGGGTTTGCGACTACTTTATGCCAAAATCATTCGTTCATTCGTTCATTTTGTTCCTGTCAAATGGAAACTGTCAGATGGAAAAATACTTAAATAAAAATAAGTGACATTAATACGCCATCTCTTAAACGGATTACAAGACGTAATTATATATTGTTTGCATTTATATTACAATATGACTTAAATTATTATGGGGAATTAAACTGCTCGAGTGATTTGATAAACTAAGTGTAATATAATCAACGCGCCACCACATTGTTTTAGTTTAGCCGGAAATGAAATTGTTTACTTCTCAGTGCCTGTGTTCATAACTATATTATTTGAAGCATTTTTAGTACTTCGATGCGTATACTATACTTAAATAACAGAAATAACGCTTTACATACTACGAAACTTGTTAATTATGATGTATAAATATGGTTCAAGGCTGAGAAATATTGCAGTCACAAATGTTTCGACTTTGTGTCGACTCTGTGTTGACACATGACACGCGCTGTCAAAAGTAATAACAAAGTTACTGGTATGTTACTGGATTTGCAAAATGGCTCCTTGTGTTGATTTGTTTTCAGATATTCTCAAAGTGTAAAAATGCCGTGGTCAGAGATGGGCATTAATCGATTAACTGTTTATTCGACTAATTAATGGAATAAAAAAAGTTAATTCTCAAATTTTAATCGCGATTAGTTTAGTCGACCTAACATAGATTGAAATTGAATTAATCTGAATATTAATCGAATAAATTATCGATTAAATCTCGATTGAAAGTTGACAGGGGGCCATTTTTGTACGTAAAAATAATAGAAATGTCTTGCATGCAGATGGTAGCAAAACACTTTGTCATAAAAGTCGAGATGGGTGTCGATATATAGGTTTTAGGGAGTGCCGATTTCGAAAATAATGAAAATAATGGCCATGCACTGTGTCATAAAAGTCGTCATGGGTGTCGTTTTATACGTTTTAGGGGGCCCCAATTTTGAAAAAGATGACCATTTTGGAATCCAAAATGGCGGCCATGCACTTTGCCATAAAAGTCGTCATGGGTGTCGTTTTATAGGTTTTAGGGGGCGCAGATTTCGAAAATGATAACCATTTTGGATTCCAAGATGGCGGCCATGCACTATGTCATAAAAGTCGTCATGGATGTCGTTTTATAGGTTTTAGGGGGCCCCGATTTAGAAAATGATAACCATTTTGAAATCCAAAATGGCGGCCATGCACTATGTCATAAAAGTCGTCATGGGTGTCGTTTTATAGGTTTTGGGGGGCGCAGATTTAGAAAATGATAACCATTTTGTATTCCAAAATGGCGGCCATGCACTATGTCATAAAAGTCGTCATGGGTGTCGTTTTATAGGTTTTAGGGGGCGCAGATTTCGAAAATGATGACCATTTTGGATTCCAAGATGGCGGCCAGGCACTATGTCATAAAAGTCGTCATGATTGTCGTTTTATAGGTTTTAGGGGGCCCCGCTTTCGAAAATGATGACCATTTTGGAATCCAAAATGGCGGCCATGCACTGTCATAAAAGTCGTCATGGGTGTCGTTTTATAGGTTTTGGGGGGCGCAGATTTCGAAAATGATGACTATTTTGGATTCCACTTTTATGACAAAATACGTAGCCGCCATCTTGGATTATAAAATGATCATCGTTTTCGAATTCTGCACTCCCTAAAACCTATAAATCGACATCCGTGACGACGCAAGTTATCTTTATTTTCAGATCTAACAAATTGCTACAGAATACAAAGGACAAAAAAGAAGCGAGGAGGTAATGAAACATGCAAAAATACAGATGATTCCTCGACGCAATTGGGTGATTCTTAAATTGTGTCCAGATTTTTTTTGTCATAAAAGTTTATATTTTTCACATATTACTAAATCTATGGCAAAAGTTATAATATTTAAACCAACCATTATAAACGCGTATCTTTGGCGCGCTCACTTTATTAACGTCTAGGTCACGTTACGCTGGACTGCGCGACAGCCGTGTCCGCCCGCGCTCGCGCGGTGACAATTGCACTGTACTGTTACCAGTTGCCGACTCGCACTGTATAATACCCACTTTTAAAATAAATAAGTCACTTTGTTTTGATTTAGATTATAAGTATTTTATGTTATTCGTGCACTTTGTAAATAATGTACATAATGTTTGTTTGTATTTCTCTGATGTAAGTGAATTATAATTCTTTTGGAGAAATAAATTCTTAAACCATAAACCATAAACCATATTGCAATGGATTCCATCGCATGTAGGTATAAGTGGCAATGAGACAGCTGATGCATTAGCAAAACAGGCATGCAGCGATGGCATTGAATTTCAGTTGAAACATTATATGGGGGCAATAATGACTGTTTACATTTAGTCAAATTAAAGTGTCGCGAATTGTGGAAGGAATATTTCGACGAGAGATCTAGGGACAAAGGTATTTGGTATAAGACAATACAGCCACAACCCTTTAATTCTCCTTGGATTGATAATAGTGTGTTGTGTAGGCAGGATCTAGTTTTATTATTGAGATTGCGCTCTGGACACATTCCATTGAATAAGTTCGCCTACCTCATGCGTAAAGTGAATTCGGAATTATGCACCTTATGTAATCGCGTCGAGGATGTGTATCATATTTTAATGGAGTGTGTCCGAAATGAGCGACTTAGAAGACAGATATTTCATGACAATGACAGTTCCATTGGGTTATGTAATACCTACCTTTCGAACCCCATGTCTGAGGTTGTTGAAAAGGTACTAAATATTGTTAAGTGCGGTCTGAGGGACAGAAATGTGTGATGTAATTAAACTAGATGTAGCTATTTACTTTCTTTTAACTTTGTTAATTAAGTCTGTTTTTGTATGGGGTGACATATTCGTTCAATCGAAAAAGCCCCTTAATAAAGGAAAAAAAAAAAAAGTTCCGTGACATTTCGACCTTGTAATTTTTTAAGTAAATGTTTTTGTTTATCTATGAGGATCTCACTAGAATAGTATAATCAAGGTATGTTTATATTTGATGAATGAAATAGTAACGCAAAAAAAATATATATTTGTGTCTTATATTCCTGCCGAAGACTTTTATTTTACCTTTTCCTTCTACACAAGTTTGGCCAAGTAATAAGAATTTAGGGCACTCAATTTTATTTTCACTTCTACAACAGTAAAGCTACGAGGCCATGTTTTGGTATCGTTTTCGTATAAATTCGCAGTACCAAATTTAGTTAAGGTATCACATTGACACCATTCCGAAGTAAAAACATATAAACTTATTAAAATACTTTCTTTTAAACTCCTCTTCACGCTTAAACTGCTGAACAGTTTTAATTTAAATTTGGTACACATATATTTTGAGTCCCGAGACAGGATATAATAAGTTATCTCAAAAATCACCCTTTAAAGGTGTGAAATGAGGTGTAGGGGGGAATTCAGAATTGACTTCTTGAAGTTAATACTGTTTAAGTTTAGGTTTGAAGTCATGTTTTTTCATCATTTTTAACTAAATCAAAGATGTAGACCATCCCAAATTTCATATAAATCGGTTCAGCGGTTATTGATTTCCCGTACAAATTTCCACGCCACTTTTCACACCTTCAAAAGATGATTTTGGTTATAAGATCTATCCTATGTCCTGTTCCGGGACGCAAACTATTTCTATACCAAATTTCAACGAAATCGGTTCAGCGGTTAAGCGTCAAGAAGAGTTTCAAAAAAACCGGCCAAGTGCGAGTCGGACTCGCGTATTAAGGGTTCCGTACATTAAGTCCGACTCGCGCTTGACTGCACATTTCTAATAGGTTTTCCTGTCATCTATAGGTAAAGAACTATTTTGTGTATTCAGACGGACATACATACAGACGCACGAGTGATCCTATAAGGGTTCCGTTTTTTCCTTTTGAGGTACGGAACCCTAAAAAGATTTATTTTTATTTTGTGGAATGGTGTCAATGTGATATCTTAAATGGATTCAGCAGCCCAGATTTATACGAAAACGATACCAAACACGGCCTAGCACCTTCACTGATATAGATATATCAAGATAAAATTGAGAGCCTTAAATAAACTTTCAAGAGCGGATATCTCAAAAACTATTCAACATATCGAAAAAATTGACGGAATAAACTTGTAACAAATTAAATTACCTTTCATTTTGTATAAGTGGCCATGTCGCTGAGATGCATAGTTTAGATATAATCGAAAAACGGGAAAATGGGACCTTCAAAGCCCCCTCTCTCCCCCCCGCTCAAGGGCTACGGCCGGGGACTTTTGATATGTTCACCTCCTAACTTGTCAAACCGAGTTACGGAGTCAAAAATTGTGTTCCGAGCATTTCCCTCTACAACTTTTGGAGCATTCGTTGCCTGACCTAAGTAGCTTATTGAATTTCTTTAAAAACTTTTCTGTAAAAGGTTGACGGGTGTTGGGTGTTTATATGGTTTCGGTCGATTATTATCATTTGCATTGCCCATGATGACTTACTAGAATTACGAGCACACGAGACACTAATAGTAGTTTGACAAACCTTGGTTTTCAAGAGGTATTTTATATTGACATTTGCTGTCACAAATTTGCTGTCAGATTTAGTCGCAAACCGCACGCAAAGTGCACACAAATGTGTCGACACCTTGTTACGGAAAAGTGTAGACACGGCGACGACACTTTGTTTCGAAACAATTCTAGACACATTGTGTGGACTCTGTTACGACACATCTGACATTTAGTTACCACTTTGTGATTCTGCGACTGGAATGGTTATATGGGGTACTTAGATTGTTCCACAAACAACAGATTATTATAGAAAGTGTTTCATATCAAAACTTTCCTAAGACGGGTCACTTATGTGATAAATCGATGTATGTTTGTCTCCATACTACCTATATGTACCTAGTTAATTTACTGGTTTCTCACGCTCGGTAGTTGTGTGGTGCAGGATGCATAATTATAACCACTGTACGTTGTGTGGAGTTAAAAAATACGGTAGGTCGTAGACGATAGTTAATTTACAGTAACATATGGTCCTATACAAGTGCGGGAAAGAGCACTTTCCGTGCGTATGTCAAAAGTTTAAAGGGCCATATGTACTGTAAAACGTTGTACGATACACGTGCGAATAGGTAATTCCCAACTCGTGTCGATTTAAAACACTCCCTTCGGTCGTGTTTTAATTTACTCGTTTCGAATTTCCTTTTTTCCGCACTTGTATCGTAAATAGGTAACAATTAATGCAATTTCACAAAATAAAGATATTCCGTCGCACAAAAGAAAATAGCAATTGCATGTTTAATTTATATTGCACAAAGAAAGCTGAGAGAAAATGAAGACTTACTTTTTGGACTCTACCCAAATGCCATCACGGTGTAACGGTAATAAAATACTTCAAACTATCATCCAGATTCTATATCGGAGTATATTTAGCAATTTCAAGAGTCTACATGCAAATGAGTTATAATGACAAAGTGTAATAGTGTCGTAATAAACGTCAAATTTCTAGTTCCACACAGAGTTGGTTTGAACGGAATCTAATACATTCTGTACGATACGACCGGTTTGCTAATAAGTAGAGGAGATCGGGGATAAAAGTGCCAGGGGTAAGCTGTTCCGATGAGAACGCAACGTAACTCAAGTAAACAACGGAGCGATTCGTATTATATTTCTCGCGAAAGGTTAGGAAACGATGTCATTACAGGAACATGACGTATATTGACGATAATAAAATATTTTATGTAGACACTTTAGATAAGCCATAAAATAAGCTATGTTAAACATTCGTTTGGTTGGTTCTGTCACCGCTTACCGTGCGAAGGTGAGCGTTATTTTAGAATAATAAAGAAAAAACATATTTTATATTGAATTTACAAAGGTATCTGGACTACTCCGTTCAGATAATCAGCGGACATATTGTTGCCATTTATATATGAAACATACCTATGTGTACATTAGGTACCTAGAGTCGGACCAAAAAAAGTCTGCAGCGCATTTGATAGCCCACTCAGTGCAAGTGTCATTTATACGTCATAATTTCATAGATGTTTGACGTTTAAAATAACACTTGCACTGCGTGGGCTATCAAATCCGCTGCAGACTATTCTTGGTCTGACTCTACCTAATGTACAACTTCTTTATTACAACACAATGCCGTTGCCTTATAGGGGGCGTGGATGAATTATAGGGGGCAGCATAGGAGCCGTCAGATTTTTGGCGCGAGGCGTAAATATGACGTTTATGCTTCCGATGTAGCCCACAAGATGGCAGAACCTACTATGCACAAGGAAACGTATCTATGAGAACGGTAGATGGTAGCACTTGTTTTGGCAATGTACATCATGTTCACATATGTTTCCGATTCGGGCCACAAGATGGTAGACCGTCCAACGCGCACGGTCCCTATTGGTGAGAGTTGTAAATATACAATAATCGAACGCTCGTCTACATTTTGCCTATGCGATGGAAAACACAGCGCGTGTGGTTCATAATTTTAAGTTCAAAATCATGTTTAAAAAAACCTTCATGAACAATGAAGTTTATAGATCTAGGACCGTTCAAAATCTAATAATAATTAATTACTGAGTTTATTACCGCACTCGACCTCCGAACCCCCCACAACCCTTTTAACCCTTCGACATTCCACCAAACAACTTGTAAACACTATGAAACAATAGAAATTTACTATCTTTACTATTTGCCGTAGCATTTTAACGGTGTTGTTATCATACTATACTGAAACATAGTCTGTAACATAATTGTATTTTTACAAATAACTATATTTCATAATTTACAAGCGTAAACTGTAATTTTCTGTATTTGGTTCCGTAAGAGTTAGTATTGTAAGTATGTAACCCATTGACTTATAAATATATATATTAATTGGTAAAGATAGGCCTTACGGCGGGCACTACGAAGTGGGCCAGAACATTGTTGCGCAAATGGCGTTTGTGCACATTACCTTTACTTTTGAAGTTTTTGATCTATCCGTGCTATCCACAAAATATCTCGTCTAACATTGTAAAATATGAGTCCTAACCAGTGGCAGATTTGCCCTAAGGCCCAGTAGACCCGGGCCTGGAGCGGTAAGATATTCGGGGCGGCAAATTGTGACAAAAAATTTGCTGATGATAACAAGAAATAACTCAAAATGTAGTCAATATTATGGGTGCTGAGAAAGGGGCGACTACAGGGCTTGGGGTTATAAATACCTACATTATATAACTTCTTATGTCTAGAGTTATTCCCATGCAAGGTTAGTTCTTACCAAAAATAGTAAGTACTTAATGGCAGTCTCAAAGGCTTCTAATTTCTTTTCGTCTCTGTTTGACAAAGTAGAAAACTAAATAAAAATAACATGTTGAAAGAGAGATCCGAGTGGAAATCACGTATTACTGAATTTTCAGGAGGTAGTTGTCTTCAGGGAAATCGTTGCGGTTTCTTATAACAAATGCAGTTTCGTAGTCCGAGCGTAGAAGGACATTCGAGGGATTTTATTGTCTGAGGCAGTTTCAGAGGATTGCAGCGTATCAGCGATGCATATGTGTGATGAGTTGGGTGGCTGTGGGCTCCTACAAGGCTTTAAAAATACTTTATTAAGGTACATATATATGTGCAACCTATATTTACTTTATATTACTTATGATCATACTACCTAGTAGTCAGATAAATCACTACACCTTATAAAACAAAGTCCCCCGCCGCGTCTGTCTGTGTGTTAGTATGTTTGTTCGCGCTAAACTCAAAAACTACTGAACGGATTTTCATGCCATTTTCACCTATCAATAGAGTGATTCTTGAGGAAGGTTTAGGTGGATAATTTGACAACCCGTGCGAAGCCGGGGCGGGTCGCTAGTGTTTTATAAAATTATATAAAATGAATAAATATTTTTAGATATTTATTGTTTTACTCCGAAACCCTATTTAACAAAACTGTGACGAACGTGAAACGCAGCACCATGTGTAAACAGGTGTCCACTTAGGCTCGAACAAAAGCCAACCTTAATGGCTGCTCTTGTTTTAATTTCATGGATCTCTATTTCGAGTTAGGTAGATATAATACTTATAGTTGGGATCTTTAGATAACAGTGCATTGACTGTGACAAGTTAATGCATGAATGTTTGCTGAGCCTTGAAAAAACTTCTAACAAACATTTAATTTGGGTCGCTTAATTTGATTATCTTTTTAATAATTTCAAGTCAGATGTAAATAGGTACTACGGGGTTTGTATGGAGATTGACCGTCTTCTATAGTTATAAGCCTCTGGTACCATGAATTATTTAGTATCTGAAGACAAAGGTTAAAAGAAAATACAGATCTATGTGACAAAAGACCTAAGAAGGTACAGTGTTAACTTACTTACCTAGTATACCTAATATTTAATATTGAGAAAAGATATCAGACTTTTAGTTATTATTATTACCTAGTACAGCCATAAGACGTCTCATTTTTGTGCGTTTGCTATGCAAGATATTACAGGCGACTAAACCTACCTAAATTTACGTCATAAAAACAGCGCCATCGTCACGCACATCACCTTCACCGCACCACAGATCGAACGCCAACGGCGAATGAACTCCTCAAGGCGTGTCTACAACACAACACAATGGTGGCCTATATCCAGTGCAAGGTGCTGTGTGGGCGGCCATTGTTGTGCTTATAGGTACGCCAAAAATCTGCGCACAAAATAAAGTGCGAACTACAATGCAAATAAGGGGTGTCTTTTGAAAACGGCTTAGGTATTTCTCTATGAAAATGAAAACCATTCAAAATTAGGCCCTTTTGAAGAAACATTTCTCAAATGTAGAAAATATTCCGCTAAAATATAATATCCAATCGGTTGAATCGGTTGAGTAATTTGACTATGTAAAGGTACTCACATTCGAACTAGATATGTAAAGTTAAATGTTGTTACTCGCTTTCACTAGTGCAACAGATATGAACACACGAGCGTGTCCGTCCGTCCTTTATCGTAAAAACCTTAGAAAAAGGATAAAATAAAATATTATCCCTTATGCGCTAAAAACTGATGTGTTTGAAGTCGGTGCCAAGCCGATTTGCCTCCTGGTTCGATAATGTGAATAACTAACCTGAAACCTTTTTTAATTGGGTTCTATTTCCAAGAAAATTTAGAATTGTTTTTCTAGGCTGTCCAGTGGCCTAATTTGTCGGCTAACTAGGTTCTTGACCTGTCTTCATGGAAATCAAATGAAACTCACAAACTTATAAACTGTGCTAAGAGCAGTGTCAGTGTTTATTGTTCAACTTCTTGGCCTAGTCCCAGCAATTAGGTTAGTGTTCAATAGAGTGAAATCCAAAAATCGACTACCTAGTTATTCTTTTTTTTATAGTTTACCGATATGTGAATAAATAAACCAAACATTTTCCTTATGTTTTACAGTTCAACTGTTTCCAATTCGTAGTTTTATATTGTTAACTACAGTTAATCGCCGCGATGACGGTACCACTATTTGAACAGGAAGGTCGGCGAGTATATTTTAACCAGTGTCCATAACGCCAAGCCATGACAACATATGATAACTTAACCCATGTAACATACTGGCAGTGTTGATCTACTGGCCAGTCCAGTAAGGAAGTCGTACTGTATAAGTATTTATTTCAGAATATATTTCAGATTGCCAATTAATGTTATCTAAGTACTACTTTAGGTAAAATGTGTGAATAGCAAGACCCTTAAACACAAGTGTCTTGTTTATCAAGCGCATAAACTCACATGCATCACTCAAAGAATGCAAGTACCTACTTACTTCCCCGTAAACGCTTTTTAATGAGCGCTAATTAGTTATTATCAACTGCACTTCATCGCGGGACGTTTCAAATCGGTCACGCTTGTTTGCAGCGTGTAATAAGTGTTGAGTGCGTTGGAAATAGCCTGTCTATAATTATTTAGTGTTATTGTTGTGTGGGCTGGCATGCCAAAACGACAACAGACAGGTAGCGGGCAGCGGGAGGGTTTATGTAACACGAGGGCGCGGACTCGTGACCGCAGGGTTGGCGCAATTGCGCAACGCGAGCAGAAAAACTGCAGATATTTTTCTAATTAATTTTGCTTACAGTGGCTTCGGAATTATATTTCTTAACTTTGCTCACTTTAGTAGTGGCTTCGGGACCATAGGGTTGTCACGCTTGTATACTAACGTCAGCATAAAAAAAAATCAGCCATATTGTTTTTTCTTTCCTAAGATTTGTTTGGTTCAATTCACAACAAGAAAAGAGTAACGCGATTCACCATTTTATTGCATACTTATTTGTTACATTGCATTCTTTTTTATTTTGACTGACTCGTATACATTATCATTAAATCTAAATAATAGGAAGGAATTAGCGGTTTATCATTTCACTTTAGCAATAAATAGCTATACCTACTTACACATTCTTTAGATAACAGGTATAAACAAATATTAGGGGTCATCTTACACAGATCAACCTAGCCCCAAACTAAGCAAAGCTTGTACTATGGCTGCTAGGTGACGATATACATAATATACTTATATAGATAAATACATGCTTATATACATAGAAAACACCCATGACTCAGGAACAAATATTTATGTTCATCCCACAAATAAATGCCCTTACCGGGTTTCGAACCCAGGACCATCGGCTTCACAGGCAGGGTCACTATACCCACTAGGCCATATCGGTCGTCAATTCGTATATTCCAATTGTTTTAATTCTGTTCCGTTGTTAATAAATCAATAATATTCTTACACAAATTGACTGACAGGCCTATTCTGATTTCGAGATAATCACAAGATCTTGAGACGATTTAAAGATCAACTAGATCTACATTAGATATCGACTAGATGTGACATGGATATCTAAGTCATAACTTGTCGAAATCGTTCAAGAGGACCTCCAGAATCGCGGAAACGTCAAATTTGACATATCTATCTTACAAATATCTTTAAATTATCCATATCGTAACTTGTTGAAGTCTAGTAGAAATCTAATTCATTTTCCGAATCGAGCCGTAAGTCCCACGGTAAGCTCAAGAAGGCTTGCGTTGTGTAAATAAATTAACTGTACTTACTGTATTTATCTAACTAGGTACATACATGTTTCATAAGTGAGCAACAATGCGAAAGTCAATAAAGATCAAGGTTATGTAGGGCTTTATTGAAGGTCGCTATCAAGTTCCCATGGTTGACATTGGACGGATAATTTGAGCGGCAGCAGGGCGATAAGTGCGGCAACAAATTATAGTTAACTTAGCTTGACCCAATGACCATAGCTATTGTTGACAAATAGGTACATATAGGGTTGTAGTTTTGATATAAAATAAGTTTCTAATGAAGCGATTCGAAATTTAATGTTATATCGAATCCAAATACCTGAATGAGTTCCGTTATCGTCGCCTAGCACCCATAGTACAAGCTTTGCTTAGTTTGGGGCTAGGTTGATCTGTGTAAGATGCCCCCCTTCCCCCTATTTAAATCTTCTTTACTTGGAGGAAATTAGGTACCTATGCTAGAATGCAGAGCAGACTCGTGTACATAGTTAGTTAGTAGTATTGAAATATTCTAGGATATTATTAATGTAATCGTTTCAGGCAAATATTTAAAAAAAAATACTGTCGATTATATAATTCGATACATCTAAATCTTTTATATGCATAATAGATTAAGATATATCGAATTACATCATTTGCCTTTAAGTGTCAACATATGTGGGTCGATGAAAGTTGTTTCCAGATTCTTAAAGTGACAGACAACTCGCTGATAGCTCGTGACTCGTACCTCGCCGCCTGTGTCGGCGCGCGTGGTGCGTAGCTGGCATCGGTGGCAGCCCTAGGCGGACGGGCGGCCGCGCGGCAGCGGCAGCGGACCGCCTGCCGGCAGTGCTCCGCAGAGAGCCGACCGCGCGCGCTAGCGCCGCTCCCGCGCTGCCATGGACCGCGCCGGCGGTTCCACGCCGCCCCAGTCTCCCCCGCCCGCGCACTCCGGCTTCGGCGCTTTCTGCAGCGCCATCTCTGATACTATCACGGTATGTACAAACGACTCGGATCCGACGTTGTTTTCAAACGGCGCTAGAATTTACGACGCTCAAACTGGCAGCAGCTGACCGCCGTCTAGCATCCAGCGACCTCTGCCGCCCACGCGTCGGACGTGCTTTACGACACATCACTCGTTCCAAACACATTCGGCGCGTATCTCGATATAATTCCATGGAACGGGTGATTCGTGTTGCCACCTTACCCTTCTATTTCTAGAAGCACGTGGTCACCGAGACCGCGTACCCTTAAGCCGTTTGGGCGCTAATGTCGCCGCCGTAATCGTAGAAATACTAGAAATAGAGCGGATTCAGAATTATATTTATGGAGGTAGTAAAAAATATAAACAAGTTTATTATTAGAGTGCTGATGGTTGAGGCTGGGTCGCATCGCTCGGCCGTGAATTGTCCGATGGTGGCGATCTACCGAAATACCCCCGCGTACAAAGGCCGGGAGACCGCACTCGCGGCGCGCGCTCGACCGCACGACACATCACGCCGCAGACCTCACTCCACTCCACACCTGGCCACCACTGCTGAGACACTTCGACACACGTCGGCTGACAACTTAGGTACATACAAACCAGTCTATAAAATACCTTGGGAAAAACACGGTACTTTGAGATTGTCAATTTTTGAAACGGGTATACAAACAAAACGGAGTGAGTGAAACCGGCGTGCTGCAACGTGTGAATGTGTGATCGATGTTCATTCGTGTTTATTTGTAAATTTTGTTGTGTTGATACCCACGTGCTCGGTCGATTGATTTGTTTACCAACTCTGGAAACGAATATTTCTTTTGATGTGTGTGATAAGATAAGTTCTAGTTTAGCGCGTCTTATCTTGTTAGTGTGAACGGTTTCGTAAACAAGTGCTACAGTGACAGTATTCGTAAGTAAAAAAGAATTTTAAGTTATGTTATGAGATAAAAAAATAAAACTGAGGTTGCTAGTTTAGTTTAAACCAAAAAATATATTTATAGTTTTTTTTAAATGAAATTAATGATAAACCTAATACTTCAATTTTCGTAACAATATATCTAGGCACTTTATGGTTGGCCATAAACTTAATTAGTACCTAATCAAAGTTAATGAATAAAAAAAATGTGCATACCTGAGTCAAAGCATTTTTCAACAGTCAAATGTTTAATTTCGTAATTTAAATAATACCAAAAATTAAACTAAAATATATATATTTTTTTTAATATTTAAATCAAGATTTCTTTGGTTTTGCAACGCCGCCAGCCTTCTGGGCACCCTACCGGACGGCACAGACCTGGGGCCAATTTTTTATTTGTAGGCTTTTTCTTTTTAGGTAAGTAGTTTTAGTTAATTTTGTTTAGTTCTTAGTTTAATTTATTTTTGTTAGTTTTAATTTCCTTAATTAATTAATAAACATATGTCTTTGAATGTGTCGATTTTATCATCGATTTCTTGTACATTCCTAAAGATTTTTTAAATGAGGTTTAGTTAAAGTAACTATTATCATACTACCTATTACCTACATATCATACCTATACAATACAATACGGAATCGGCAGGATTGTGATCTAAATTATTATAGACTTTAATAGTAGGTAAGTAGGACTTAATCTACTAAAGTCTATAACCACTAACCACATTTAATTTCCTGTCTAACATTACTATCTCATAATATCTAAGTTTGGAATGTTAATTACTGCTTATAAGTACCTAATTCGATATTATATTACTATATATAATTTTAATGAAAATGAACCGTCTATTATTTTTGTTAAAATACGGTAAAATGTCCGTACAATGTAGAAAGATCAGGTACAGGTTGAATTATTCATATTCCTTGTCACAATTACCTATTACAGTTATAGGGCCTAACTGACCAGAACCTCCTTTGGCACTTGAACACATTGTTTAGCAGAAGATTCCTACTGGTATTAAAAAGTCCGGTACGGGTCCCATCAACGGGGATAGGTACACAAATACCTACTTCAAATATTTAGAATGAATTGAATTTGATGTGTCCTCTAGTACTCATACTCATACTCATAATATTTATTGCATATCACATTGTATCTTAACCTATTACATAGAATTGTGTACAATATGACACCCTGTAGGGCACAGCAAACAGTTTAATAAGAGGAGATCGAGTTTTTTGTACAAAATAATAAGATTATATTAATTAGTGTTATTTATTGTATAGGTGCTTTATTAATTGCAATTATTGGTCGTGAAAAAATTCATTTAAAGTATAATAAGCTTTTTTAATGAGGTGATCTTTTAGTTTTTTAAAGAATTCATTGTCGGACTTGGTGTTATTTATTTCGTTACTAATTTTATTGAATATTTTTATTGCCATTGAGTTAGGACTTTTTGAATGTAGTTTGAGTTTTGAGGGGATAACCTGCACCAGCTTAGTAAGAGGAGTTATGGACTTTTTAAACGGACAAAATATTATGATAATTGACTGTTTATCAAGTATATAACTATACTACATATAGTATAGTCAGTATAGTGTATTATTTATTATGAAGTTATTAACTGTATTACAAACTACCTAATTACTGCTTAGCTAAGCAAATTTGCACAAGTTCATAATACGTCTACGAATAGAACCCGTAGCGCGTAGCGAGTAGTTTTAGGTTCGGTTAATAGTGTAAAAGTAATACTAGCTTTCCCCACACCTAGACTAGCGGCTCGATTCGGGAAATGAATTAGAGATTCGCTAGATATGAAATAGTAAAGATATGTGACGTTCCACGGCAAAAGGTACCTTATGGCGGCTGGCGCCGCGATTGGGGAAATGAATTAGAGATTCACTAAATACGAAATAGTAAAGATATTTTTTTTTTATTTTTATGGTTGCTGGGCCTTACGTCACGTAGCGCCGCAATAATATTGGAGCGGCGTTAATTATAGCGCAAGTGCCAAACGCCATAAGGTACCTTTACCCGTGGGACGTCACATATCTTTACTATATCGTATCTAGTTAATCTCTAATTCATTTCCCGAATCGCGCCGTAGATGTCCGCGATGGAGGAAAGAAGTGTTTTAACTAATACTTTTTTGACAATTCAATAATTTTTGATAGGTACAAGATTTTATCGCTGACCATACTTTTCTTCAGACTTTATAACAGGCAACTAATACTCACTTCTAACCCAAATACAGCTAGGTTGCGTTGTTTATCACAGAGTTCCCATGGCCATATCCTGTGTCCATCTTTAGATCAGCTCGATGGTGCCATAGTGTAATAGTGCATTATCATCCACCTTTCATATACCTCTACATACATGTAGGCATGTGAAGTTTTAGCTCAATCGAATCGAATACCTAATAATTAATAGTCTAATTAACCTTGCAAGATTTGACCCGAACATACCTACATAATACATATGTACATTGCATTAACGCTGCCTGCGTGATGGGATTTTACATTGCATGTTCAATAAGAGCTTGGAAAAAAAATTTAGCCTACATACGTCCCACTGCTGGGCACAGGCCTCCTCTCAAGCACGAGAGGGTTTAGGCTATAGTCCCCACGCTGGCCCAATGCGGGTTGGGGACTTTACATATACCTTTGAATTTCTTCGCGGATGTATGCAGGTTTCCTCACGATGTTTTCCTTCACCAAAAAGCTAGTGGTAAATATCAAATGATATCAATCAAAAACGTGTATAGATATGTTTTCTAAGTTCTTACTTATTTAAGATCGCAAAAACAAAAAGTACTACCTACATATATAAAACATGCAACATTATAAACAAAAGAAGTTTGTTAGAACCCTCGATTTTAGAACTGGTCATACTCACCTTAACTATAATGAATCTCTGACACATCATAAACTCCAAACTCTTGCTAGTCGACGAGACTGTGTAGACTCTGTCCTACTTTTCAAAATATTGAATAATGTGTTAGATGTCCCCTCACTACTATATCAAATACATTTGAGAGTTCCTCGTAGACGTCAGCGCCAATGTCAGAAGAAAAAAATGTTTTCCATTCCCTATAGTAGAACATGCTATGCAAAAAATGTATTTACAAGACGTGTTTGTAAACTTTTTAACGAAAATGAAAAACTTTATAATTTAGATTTGTTTAACTGTTCCATAAATTCACTGAAACGTGCTTTTCGGTAATTAATTAAGTATGTAATTTTTCATTACTTATGTCTCTTTCCGGTAAATTAATCACTACCCATTAATTTCACTCCGACTCTCGTGAGTATACCTATACATTCAAACTAATCTAGTACCTTATGTTTTTGTTGCTTTATTTTACAGACTGCAAATTATATATATAATAAGGAAACTCCAGGTCTTAATTTAAGAAATATTTTTGTAAACCTATTTGTAAACGACTGTTTGTTTCTTAAATAAATAAATAAAATAAAACCAGTAGAAACCTCAAAAGCTAGTTACAGCAAATAATGACTACGTTTGCTTATTCTGTAGAATACGCAACGTATGCCGCATGTTGTGTGTAGTACCTAGACAAACAGGGCCCGGTGACTCCGGGCAAGGCTAGGTCCGCAAGGTTCAGCCATCGATCGCGTCACGCGCCTGCCACGCTGTGACGCTGCACATACTTGGGCCTGAACCTGACATTTGAATATCGGCTATTGCTTACCCAAGTCAGCGCTCGGCGGAATACTAAAATGTCTATTAAAAAAACTGTCGCAAACAAGAGTTTTCTTGTGAAAGTTAATAGAATTATTAAGTAGGTTACCCTGGGCGGATTGTTTGAAACATTATTGTTTCTTATTGAGTCAATTTTAATATTATAAACAACTTTTATTACCTTGTTGTCATAAGACTACCTCCAAATTTTATGATAAGCCTCGACATAAATCGCAGCGGTGTCCTGTCACGAAGCTATAATATTTATAAAACTTATTTACGAACAATCGTAAGATGTATCACAAATCCTTTACTTAAACTGCAAAATTCGTGTGCACAAACACATACCTAAACAACTTAAGTATATTAGCAAATTTGTGAAAAGTGGAAATACCACCGGCACGGCGCCACATTTCCAAATTTTTAAATATCAAAATGCATTTTCATTTTATGTACGTAAATTTGTTCTTGTTTTTAGTCATATGTGATGTCACAAGCTTGGACGCACCATGTGGAATCGCGCCCTAGATGTAAGATTACAAATAGCTGTGATACATCTCGGCGACACGGTCGGCCGGGCGCAAACAGTCTGACTTGCATCAATGGAGGTTGCCTGACACGAATGAAAGAATGCCACCTACTTGCAGGCCAACCGGGATTCCGCCCCAACATCGCTCCGATATATTCAACTTTGTGCCAAATGAGATGTGAGGCGGCACGCCAAATACGATCAGAATTTCTCATCACATCTTTGTCACGTTATACTTTTGAGAGAGCACGTAATAAATGATAAATTTCGCGCATGAATTCCAAAAAATCTCATCGGCACCTACACGCGACCCCTTTTCGTTTGATGGGAGCTCGCACTGCTCCTCGCCAGTGGCAGCATGGGTGGCACCCGGGGCGGAAATTGTGGGTGTCACCCCAAAATTCAATCAAAATTGTAAAATATGTTTAATATTTTACAATTATAAAATTACGTTTAATATTCCATAGCTCACAATTTACTCCATCGCTTTCATTTTAGATTCCATGAACTCTCAATAGTCTACACCCTGGCGGGTGTTGCCTCTGCGCGCGTTCTATGACACGGGCAAGGACAGCATCCGCTCGGTGTAACCCACATTTCATAGGTGTCATAAGGGCATCTACATGTTGGCTTGGGCTCCGCGCACGCCTCCCAAAGGTCCGAGTCATCATTGTCCCGTGAAAGATATACAAATAATTTACGTTAATAAAAAAAAAAATGACAAGTGCGCGATTTGAAAGAGATTCTGTAAAATCCCATTTCACAATGAATTTCAAATAGTCCAGAGTCACCCAATTAGAAACAGTGACATAGCTTCTCAATTACAGAAATAATCACATAATAAAAAAAAACCTTTCTGAATAAAAAAACCTACGAGGCGCCAACATATATTATTATTGTTACATACCAGGAACCCCGAGAGATTTTAACCATGCATTTCTGAGGCCAAAATAAGGAAAATATACTAAAAGAGTTTACGTCAATTTCGCCAAAATAAAATTGTTTTTCGATTTTTTGTACATAAAATGTAAATGTATGTAAATTTGTAAAACTGTCACCCAAAAATAATTTTAACTTTTTTTATCAATTACAGAAATAATCACATAATTAAAAAAAAACTTTCCAAAGTTGCGAAACTTTCCACATGAGAATTTCTCGTTTTTCGATTTTTTGTACATAAAATGTAAATGCTATAATGTGTAAAACCGTCACCCAAAAATAATTTTAACTTTTTTTTGTCAATTACAGAAATAATCACATAATTTAAAAAAAACTTTCCAAAGTTGCGAAACTTTCCACATGTGAATTTCTTGGTAACTTCTGAGAATGTTCTCGAGAACGAGAATTTATTTATTTATCGTAGTTTATACCATGAATATTCACGATAGTTTAGGTGTAGTATCCTTACCCCCAGAAAATTCCGACTTTTGGTCTACCGCTTCCGGTCAGAAAAATGTATGACGGCCCGGCCAAACGGTCAGACCTAGGTGGGGGGTGCTCGACCAAATGTCATAGAGGGACCCTGGCAGTTTTTGACGCCGCCATGTTTTTTTCAATACGGCCGACTTTTTTTTTATTTTTTCAAGTTTGTCCTAGCGCGCTGAAATTTTGGTCACGGAATCTCGGGGTCCCCTAAATACCCATGAAAAATTTTTTTTTGGAAAAATGCTACAATTGTGGGAAAACTGGCCACTATTATTTTGTATGGCAACTTTTAAACGGTGCGTGATAGGTGGGGGGTGCTCGACCAAATGTCATAGAGGGCCTCGAGACAAAACAAACTGCATAAAAAAAAACGAAATGGCCGACTTTTTTTTTAATTTTTTCAAGTTGGTCCGAGCGCGCTGAGATTTGGCATGGCGGGAGATAGAGGCCTCTAGATTCCTATGACTAAAAATTTTTTTATGGAAAAAATCCAAGATGGCCGTACAATCATTTGCATGTTGCAGGAATGTTCTGAGAACATTCTCGAGAACGTTTCCGCTTTTTGGGAATGTTCTGCAGTTTGCTGGTGGTACTGGACTATGAAACTAGGCGAATTCCAAAACAGTTTATAGGATATTTTAGTCTTTAAATATGATCAGGAATATTCTGTCAAAATCTCTCGGGTTCCTCATCGGCATGTTGTATATTATTTCCTTGATGGCGGTTGTGCAATCTGCCACAGTTTTACGAATTTTTATAGATGGCACTACTGATGTTCACGGTCGGGTGTCACCCCCCAAATGTGTGACACCCGGGGCGGACCGCCCCCGCCGCCCCCCCCTAGCTACGCCACTGCTCCTCGCCGCTCGCTTTGTGTGTCGAACTGAAATAGTTTCGAATTCATGGGGACGCGTTTTCGACGAAAAGGAATATTTGTAAACAGGAACATGAGTGCGACACAATCGCTCAAAGTCGTTTGTGTAGTGCCGAGAGATAGTAATTGCACAGTCCACGACAGCCGGTCGGAATTATAAATAGAAGATAATCGGGGAAGTCGGCCACTGCTCCTTCTATTTCTGATCAGATCTTGTACCGTTTCGAGAGCACGGCCAGGTTAACGAAAACTCTACTACATGACTACGCACTGCTGGGTTCAAATGTTGAAAATCATTCGTAACTGTTTCGGGCGATTCAGAAGATCTGTGAGTCTTTGCTTTTTATTTATAGCTTTCACATTGTTACGGTAACAGTTTAAAAGCGTCATAGTAATAGCTTTATTGTTTGGCAGAGTAGATTAGTGAGTGTAATAAATACTCTATTGGCAGCGGGCGAAGTGTTACATGTAGCGGGGCATTGTAAGTGCGTATCTGTTAGATGAAGCATGGGTGCGCGTCGACGCTCGCGCTCGCGCCGCCGCCGGCGCAGGCCTCCGTGCCTGCCCTGCGCGTGGCTCCTACTCGCCATTCGACGCACCTTTGTAAGTGACCGCGATTTACCTCTTGCATGAACCGAGAACCCTGACAATGACCACATTAAACCGCCTCATTTTACTTGGCTCGCAACTCGCATTTTGTTCAATAATACCCGTGACGTAATCGTAAACTGTTAATTATAAATAACTAACTAAAACTGTCTGAGTGGTGACTTAATTTAGATTTTATTTACTCAAACGACGAGAACAATTAGTTTAAAAGCGGTAAGTGATTAGTCGCGTTAACCTTTAGCAATGATTGTTTACGTACGGTCATTGACATACGGCTCGATTCGGAAAATGAATTAGATTTCTACTAGACTTCAACAAGTTACGATACGGATAATTTAAAGATATTTGTAAGATAGATATGTCAAATTTGACGTTTCCGCGATTCTGGAGGTCCTCTTGAACGATTTCGACAAGTTATGAGTGTTATGACTTAGATATCCAAGTCACATCTAGTCGATATCTAATGTAGATCTAATTGATCTCTAAATTGTCTCAAGATCTTGTGCTTATCTCGAAATCCGAATAGGCCTGCAAGGCGGTCGGCGGTGTCGCGTTCCGTAGCGGCGTAGCGGCTACGGCGTAGTGGTTAACTTGAAGGCTCGTAGCAAAGGCCGTAGCTTAAATAACTTAATAAGTAAAAGCATTTGTTTGTTTACTTCAGGGTACAATTAAATAAATTATACCTACTCGAGTCGACTAAGTAGTACATATTACCTACTTCGATGTGTTCTCACTGTTGGAAATATGCTTATACACAGATTGACGAATAAAAATTAAGCATAAGTAAGTAACACGTTAAATATTAAAAAAAACACGTCACCTTTAACAATACATTTAAAGACACCTACAACAATTTTTTTTTTTTAAATATTGCAAGTTTGCCATAATTTAAAAATACAAATTCAAAATGGCATAAGTGTTAGATAAATTTATTTTGCCTAACCCAATAACTGATCCTCGAAAAAATAAATGCATGCTATGCTATGTAAACCTAATAAATATATGTACGAGTATTTGACGAGTATAAGATATTAGTCATACCAAAGACATAACTCCGTATAAGATGTATAAAGCCTAAGGAAAAAACGTGCCTCGGAAATCAAGAAAAAGTCATTCTCGGATAGATGGCGCACACACCTTGGGCCTATTCTCGGCTAGATGGCGTTGACGACACTGTTTCATATTTAACAATTTTGACACATAGGTATCAGTGAATGAACATGGGTCAAAATTATATAAAAATAAAAAAAATCATTTATCCATATACAGCGTGACCTTAGCCATTGCACAAACCCTGAAATCCCACATAGGGTTACTTCTAAAAAATGCTCTAACGGTAATATTTTTTTAATTAGAACAAAATATAAAAAAATAAATTTTCAAACAAAAGTTATTTCCAATAATCGACAACAAAAAGAAATATACTGTATTAATCATTGGCAGTGCTTTTGACAATTTGTTTGAAAATGTGCGGCAATGATTACATTTGTCAAAAGTCAGAATCTTATTAATGTCATAAATAAAAGAGATAATCAAAACGGTCGAAGAAGGTTTCATACTATTTATTACCCCAGGAGCTACTAACACATACAGATTGCTCCGAAGTAAAAAAAATCGTAATTTGTTAATTTCTTCGTAACCGCTACACCGATTGTTATGATACTTTGTATACTGGTTCTAAATACCCTAATGCATATGTACATTATAGTCGTGTGTCGATCTGTCGATAGATGGCAGTAAATTACTATGACTTCAAAATTTACTATGACAGGTCCCCTCTATACTATCTATTCTGTTTGGTCATACATATATGAATGACAGGTTTAAGCATCAACGTTTATGCGCAGTACGATTATTTTGTACATTTCTGCTCCGAGCCGAGCGGTGACTTTTATTCGAAAGCTAATAAATTATGAGCATTCATATTTAGAACTTGTTACCTAGTTAAAATAATAAAAAATCCCACATGACTTGTGTTGGTTGTTTTCACGTGAGGTGGTGGAAGTATTTTCTACGGCGTTTCTCACGTGGGCTATAAAGGTCCGACCACACCGCTGCTTAAAAAACGGTGACGTTACGGAATCGCAGTGACGCATCGTAAGGGCTCATTAGCCCGAGCGCTTTTACAACGCGCGTTAAAAAAGCGATTGAATGATACAAATGGATACATGTGTATTTATTCACACGATGGCGGTGGCGCTTTTTATCAAGCATTGTTGGATTTTCGACTTTAAGTGTTGGTCGTTAAATCGAATTTAGCGTGTTAACAGATTCAAGCGCTTTTTTAACGCGCGTTGAAAAAGCGCTCGTTAGTAGGAGGCCTTAGTGTACCGTTTTTATCGCATGCTCCACACATCGCTACCGGGCTAGCACATGATTGGAGCGACAGTATCTCGCGGCAGGCGTGGCTCACGCCGCGATTTCGTCGCTTTGCTACAGGTAGCTAAAAGTACATCCGTTCCACACCAATTTTGGTGGCTAGACATAAGCCGCGCGTGGCGCTGTCGCCACCTAGCGGCCATATCTGTTCTGATCGTAACAGAAGCGTTTTGTTAGAGAGTGAGTCTTCTGAACCTAGTACTATTATTTATTCTGTGCTCGCGGCGTGATAGACTACGTCGTGACGTCCGTCCCAATAGGTAAACAAGGGTTAAATAAGGGGATTTTTATGTATACTATGGACATAACAAGCAAAAGGGAGTATCTTCGCAGCCCTTACGTCCTTTTACTAGGAAGGGATGACTTTTTGCAAAAACTGAAAAAAACGGCTTAACCTATCATGGATTTTTGATATAATTTCCGTTCTGATATTTAACTCTCGATCTCATAAATAACAATATCCTTTCACCTTAACTGTTTAATGAAAGTTACTCCAAGAAATATTATAAGTTTACACTTATATAGTCATGTTTTGTAAATTCTATCTACATGTACTTATGTAATGTATTTTACTTTCTTCGTAGTCAAAATGCAAAGTAATGTTCAACCTTTTGGACGCCAATGACCGATATATCCGCACCGCAGGTCCAACGCCAAAGACGAATTAATCGGTCACAAATCATAGAGCAACAAAGACCTACGTGCATATGCATAAAGTTCAATTTCATTTATGATACTTTGGTGACGTGGCTTCCGAGTGACAGCTTCTGTGTTTGACACGGCGTCGAATCACCCATTTCTGACTCGAACCCATTTCTGGTTCGAACTATTGGCGTATAAAGTATGTACCTAGTCAGAACGGAGTGCCTTTCAGACCTTGGTTAGGTTAACAATCTAGTGTTAATTCATATTGAATCCTGAGAGCGATGCGGGGTTACGAGGCGAATAGCGAACACGAATATGTAAATGCAAAGTTTTCTTCGATATACGCACAAGTGTGAACGTGAAGTAAAATGTATTCTTTGTTACAGGGCATGGCGACTACGTCAAGAACTAGAAGAAAGGTAAATATGTCTTTCCTTAAATTTTTATTTGTATTTTGACTTAATCTCTGGCAGGCGAATGATTTTTTTTGAGGATTCTTCTTTGTGTTGTGATATAAAAGGTTTTCATTTTAAATAATTTAAATGGCATTCCATTGTTGCCAAGCCTTGAACTCATACTCCTCATTCACATCAACACATCATCAATAATTTCAGTTTTTTACTATAGTAGTACACTCTTTAAAATAATTATTATGCGTATATTGCGTGTCTTTTAGTAACAGAGGTATAAAATACTGTGCATAAACTTGTGTTTACGAAATTGTATTAGTTTTTTGCGTTTTAGTATTGAGGACTTTGAGAAGCGTGTCATTCCTGTGCCCCAGGGGCAGGGGACGTTTGGCATACTTTGAATCCCTGACCCTCTTGTGTTCGCTAACTATGTAATATTATGCCCGCCTCCCTGCGTTGATTGCTCTGTGAAATATTTCAAAACATCCATGAGCCAGATTCTGATTTAGCTACGTGTTAAGTTTTTGATCTTGTTATGATAAGTCGTTGACAATCGGTGCGATACACTGCGGTTCTTGTCAAAGTCGTGTCATAACCAAATCAAACCCTTAACAAAGTGTTGCGTCATAATCGGCCTCCAGGCTATCAAACCTCCCAATTTTACACGTGATTGTGACAACGACAGCGACCACATACCTAATATTTATCATGAAGACTCTCTTAAGACTTAAAGAGATTGCAAACCTTGTTCTAAATGTTCAAAACTACGGAAACCGTGAGAGTTGTGTGATCAATGGTCCAATGGTTACAGTTAAGAGAATTGGGTACATGAGATATAATCAAAAATCAAGTGTAATCTATGTACTTACCTACTTACGTACTTTTATTAAAAATACAATGCAAATTTAATATATTTTTACAATATCTCGTTTATTATCACCATTATTCAGTCTTCACGAAGTTTATTAGTTCCACTCTGAGTAATATTTTAATAAAATTTATTATAAAAAGCGATATGACCTTCGCATACGGTATTCTATGTTTGTAAACATTACACCACACAAACATAAATATTTATATATTTTAGCGTATGTAAAGTAACGTCAACTTTTACTTCTTAAACATATTTTCACCTGAATTGATCCAGATGGGTTGTCCGTAATTAAGATATATTTATAATAAAATAACAGACTAAATATATAGAAGCTGAATATAATCATTAACATTATTAGAGAAGCGAATCATACACGCCCAAATTATCTATACCTAGCCGCTTGCCAACTATTTATTACAAATCACTACCACAAATCATCGCGTAAGTGGTTTGTGGCTGTATTAGCTATCCTTG
Source organism: Cydia splendana (assembly GCF_910591565.1). Classification (NCBI taxonomy): domain Eukaryota; kingdom Metazoa; phylum Arthropoda; class Insecta; order Lepidoptera; family Tortricidae; genus Cydia; species Cydia splendana. Next base: position 11,825,579 of record NC_085972.1, on the reverse strand, counting down.
GTTCAGGTCAGGCTAAGAAGAGTCTGAATGTGATAATGGTTATTGGCATCAGGGCACTATTTATGGCACAACAAAAAAACTTGAAGAGTAATGAATTATCCATGAATTTCCATCCAAAACTGCATTCGAGGTAGTGATAAATAAATCTCGATTTGTAAATATCAACAACCTAAAATATATTCGTACAAAATAGCGGCTCTAGAAATAGTTTGTGTAATTTTAGCTTTCCCTTGAAGTGTTAGCGACAGGAGTGTTTATCCAACAATTATGCGCATGATTTAGGGCCATCTTTGATGCTTTGTGCTCGCAGTTTATTTACCGAGAAAGACGTCTGTGCCGATGGCGTGGCATCTGAGACCTGCACTATGTCATATTTTTTCTCAAAGCGAGTCGTAGCGGAGGGGGCGCCGGGTGTTTACTGGCCGTGTCGCGATTTGATGCTGTGCCAAGCGCGACACCAGCTATTTCTATGCTAACTTCACTCGCGCATACTACCATAGCTTCCTATGTTTAATCAAGGTCCCTCGTGTCCATAATTGAGGATGGATTGAGCATCAAACCGATTTGCCTAAAATAGTCGCATCACTGTAGTTCGTGTCGCCGCAGCCAGTCAGAGATAAATTAACATAATTTCTTTGGCAACACTCCGGAGTGTAAGCGATCAAAGTAATTGTCTGAAGAATGTCTGAGATTGTAATATATTGCGGCGATTACCTAAATCAAAATAAACACAGACATTCAGTGACAAACCATCTCACAACAAGCCTTATTTGCCAATATCGTTTTTCTGCTATGTATTTAGGAGAATGATTTGCTAAAATACGTACCTAAAAGCTCTGTTACAAATATTCAACCACAAAGTTTAAAAATATGTCAAGGCAAACATACGGTAGGTACGATACTTTTGCATCGGAATGTACTGGAATCTTTGCCAGAGCAAGCTTACTTCCGTTTCCTGAAGGCTCGCCTCGGAGGGCTCGTTATAATCTACTCCTAACTGTATAGGCCAACATCTAAAAATTGACAATTGTTATCTACCTTTATCGCTCTTGCATATTCGAACAATAGAAATGCAGATAACGATTTTCGATTTTACAATGTTGACGGCCCTTTGGCACCAGCTTTGTGCTAGTCATTCTCATGCATTAACCAAATGAAGGGAAGGAAGTATCGTCTTTGCGCCAAATACTTGTCGAGGTTAAGTGCTGTCAAACAAAGTCCAAGTTGTAAATCAAAATCAATGTCCACCACATGTTTATTTCATAATTTTTCTGGCATCGGTATTCGTGTCAGTGATGTTAACACCTAGTATACCTACATGTTTAAAAATACGGTACGATGGTTGCATGACCTTATATAGGTATGTGTTTTTGTGAACATCAAAATGACATTCAACAATTTAAATTTAATTATTCTCAGTGCAGATACAAGATAAGTAGGTAAATACTGTAACACACTACACTTAAAACTATAAGTAACTGGTATCTAAATGTTAAAATATGTGAATTGATATTATTTAGTTTCACGCATATTGAGAGTTTTATTTTGTTTGCTATTTACAGTTTCAAAACTTTTGAAAGTACTGTAATTTCATACAAAGAAAAAATTTAGTGCTCAGAACTTGTTCAGATTAAGCGATATTGAGTGAGTCAGGCGAGTGACATTATGGGAGATCATATAAAATATTGTAGTAAGATCATCTCGTGTGATAAGATTGTGCAATGTCAATGATATATGCGCGGATAGCGGCGACCGCGGCGCGGCCGTTAAAGTTAATGTGGGAGCCATAAATTACATGAAAAGCACTGAGTATTATGTCTAGAGTTGGATTATGGTCTAAAATACGGTTTAAATTTTTTGCAATTTTTTTCGATCACGTGTGCTTTGTTTTTGGAACTCAGAGGAGTCAAATCAAATTGTTGCCTCATTTAGATTACCCTTATAAATCCATATTTAAATGAATATTCTGCTCTACTGTTAAACAGTAAAAGTTTTGCCAGTTTCAAAAACGATTTTCGAGAATTGAACATACATTAGGGTGGAGCGTCGTTGTATGGAAAAAAATAAAAATTTGATTATCAATGTGGAACCGGTACCAAAAGTTGCAGTTTGTCATGTAGATTATAGTGATTATATCAAGTTTCAAAATCAACACTACTTTTAGCCCTCTACTCGGCCGCTAAAGAAATTAATAAAGGTATATTTTCATCAATTATTTGAATATACTATTTCACTAATATGTGTACATTGTATTGAAATTATATAATACTTAATACAAATTTTTGTGCTCAATATTTATGAAATAATATAATTTCAAAATTTCATATTAAACAGCAATTTCATGCAAAACAAAGAAAATGCTACAGTGTAAAAAATTATATGAGTTATGTTTTTTAGACATTCTTGTGTTAAAGTAACGATGTTGTTGATTACGAAAAGTATCATTTTGCTGCAAAAAAAGGGTTACTTATATGTTTAAATAAGCGTCAAATTTCGCCCTTGGGCGGCGCTTACGCCCTTTTTGGGTCATGTTCACACGTATGTTAGGCATATATATACTTATATTAGTATTCTTTTTATTATCTTATAATGTTCAAAATAGTTTTCACGATTCTGTTATGGGTTGTAAACTCCAATTTGTGCACAATATCCGGGTTAAAGGCATTTTCCATAAAACCCCTATTTACGTGGTTTTACCGTGTCATAAAAATATACGTTATAAACAAAAATAAGTATAGGAATCGAGTATCTCTGTAAGAAAAAGATGTTATTTAATGAATAAAACTTGTTATAAAAAAATAAGCATAAATTAAATTTATTAAAAATATACATATATTGCTATATATAATCGAAGAGTAGAGGGCTAAAAGTATATACCAATATTTTTTTATTATTTTTCCCTTAAATAATAAAAAATTAGACATCCTTTTAGAGGGGTTTCATTGCTATATTCAAGAATTTTGGATTTCGCTCCTCCCTAACATTATACATATGTAGAAATATTTTCAGAGACCTGTCTAATGGATGGATTGGTTTTAATCCAGGCAACGCAGTCTAATCATATAGAATTACCTGAATAAATATCAATATCAATAATGTAAAGATATTAAAACTTGCCTGAAAGTATAGATGGGTTCGGAAATTCACAGTGGTATCTCTGGCTAGCAGTTTGCTACTCAATCAAACTGCCGTATTCGAACTTCAAGATATTCACAAGAGACGACACGTAATACTAGATCCATTCTAGATACGTTATAGTTTAGATATCAACTAGTTCTCTTTTGCAGCGCAATTCGGGCAACCAATGTCACTTTTACGTTAGATAGAGTAAGATATCTATTAGATGTGAATTGGATATCTAAGTCATATCCTGTGGAAATCGTTCAACAGTATCTCCAGAATCGCTATCGTATCTTGGTGATGTCTAAAAGATGTCTAACCACTCACATGCTTGATATTTTTCAGTGACCTCTATTATTATAATAAAATAAGGGTGCTAACTGTAGCTGGTAGCTACAGTTACCAAAAGCAAGTGAGTGGATAATAGATGTCTGTTTCAAAATCCGAATCGGGCCCAATGTATATTGCGACGCGTCCCTGGCCCGACCCGTGGATTCTTAGACAGTTTGAAACCACCTAATTACATGATGTCATGAAAACTCTTTTTACTTATTATTAAATGTAGATAGAACTCGTTTTAAATGAAGAAACCTTTTTATTCTCTATTATAATATTTTTGTAGAATAGGTAGGTAATTCAATAGAAATGGAAGAAATAGCGTATAGTGTAATATCAAAAGTACGAGTACATAAATACCAGGAAATAAAAGTCAAAGTAATTCCAGATATCCGAGCACTGACAATATTAGAAGTATTCATAGTTTAAAAGGTGCCGATGTTTTTGCTACATGTTACCCCTCAATCGTGACATTATGCTGATCACTCGTCCGATAAAATTGATAAGAGTACTTACCTACTGAATTTGATAAAGAGCTCAGTATCGTCCGGATATTACTTATATTTATATCATTGTTTCTATATAACAGTGGCGTTTTTTAAATATAGTTTAATGGCTTGTGATGATATCGGAAGTATTGTTTTGCAGACGGAAGATGAGAAGAAGAGTAAGAAAAGACAATCGCCGGTCGACGAGCGGCCTGTGGTTCCCGCGCCGAGCGAAGCCATGCTCAACAGTAAGCACCTAAATCACACTTAGATTTTAATATTTCAATTATTAAATAATGAATAGAATCAGGCGTTACTTTGCGGAAATCCATATTAATTAAAACCAAAATATTACTTTGCTAATCCGCGAATGAATTATTTTTAACGGGTTACTCACGTTTTAGTCGAATAAGTTTCAATGATTTATTTTTTATTTTTAGGGGTTCCCTGGTAATAATCATAATTATTTAATGTTTTTGAAATAAAACTTTTGTGATTTACAACTATATTGCCAGAAAATAATATATACCTTGCAAATTATGATGATGTTTCCGGTATTTTTAAGTGATAAAGACCTATAGCCTCGTGCCGCCCATCATACAAAATTATAGCTAAGGAAGTTTGAATCTAGTTTTATTTGCAATTGGGTTGAAATTCGTTTGTTCGAAAATTTTACGAGACAAATGAAAAGATACTTTATTTGTTTTAATGAAGGCTGACATTCCATCAAAACTGAGTGTACATCTTGATGTACATTGGGCGGCACGAGGATAGTTAAAACTTTTTTGATGTTTACGTAGATAGCTATAACCCAAACCCTCTCGCGCATGAACGTATAGGCTCAATCATTATTATATTTTATTACGTAGTTCAAAACTGAATAGAAAGGTACACCTACTCGGGAAAATATTGTTTGAGTCTAGACTTGGTTGATTGGCGAGTTGACGACAATAAAATATTCCTCCAACCAGGGAAACATTTTTAAAGCAAAACAAACAAAGGTCATAACGGAAACCAACACCATGGCAGTGGAGCCAAATATTTCATTATGGTGTTCATTTTCGTAAATGGTCCGGACTTATAGCAAATAAGTTTAAGTAGTGTTGACTCACTCGTTCGTTACGATAGCCTGGCGGAATACAATTTGTGAAATTACTGGCGGCGCTTCGTTGACATAGTGTACCTATTACTATGTACACTATGTAGTAGGCACGAGTATGTTGTGTCCTATCTAATCAATTAGATATTTATTGAAGTAGTTTTCCGAAATCTACATAATAAGAGATAATATTAGCAAACAAATTACGCAACAAGAAGATAAATATTCATATTCATTAGAGGACATTCTTAATAGACGAAACAAGTCAGCTCAATAAAAACATTAATTACTATGCGTTCACACTGGTAGGAAACAAATTAAGTTATTTTATAATCTTGAAATTTAATACTCTTCTCAAAGACGATATTCCTAATTAGTTAAATTTAATTTGTATTTAGCTATTAAGTAGGTAAGTACATAATTAATTTTTCAGAAAAAATATGGTTAAAACCGAGGTCTATTCAAATCAGATCTCAAAAATCACTTAAAATAACCGTCATTTAGATTTATTAGTGTAGGTACCTAAACAAACTCGCCATTTTATTACTCGCGTATTCTTTATACATACGTATGCCCCTAACCTCGGCGTCTATGACAAAGAGCCTTTAAACTTCAAAAGAATTCTTGTTAGATTTTATTTTAAAACCACCAGAGCAGCACTAGCCTTGTGTACGGGTCAGTGAACATAATCCAACTTGTGCCATACTTCGAGCAATCTCCCTGGACTAAGCTCGAGTTTATTACGGTATTTAAACTAACACCTGCCACCTCAATGAACCTTGTATTTTACTTAATTGCAGGCTCTTTTGGGACGCTCATAGTATAAACATTAATGTAAAATAAAGTAAACTTAAGTCGCCAGTTTTTATTATGGGCACCTATCTCGTTTGTCGATGTATATTTAGCTAAAAATGTCCGTATGCATTGTGACTGTTAAGCGAAATTAGTGTCTGATTGCAACCTTTTTTTTTTTATTGATTCATAAAATGTACACAGCATTACAGCGGACTAATACACTGTGAAATTTATAATAGACAGTATTTATACAAACAAGGTACATGATACAGTCTAGAAAGGACAAACAGAACAAAATGTCAGAAAGAAAAACTAATACAAGACAGATGATTCACGCTTATCCAACGCCTCACAGAACTTCATACATTCTTTACACAGATCCATCCAACTACTTGCAAATACATCACATTCCGGTGCTGATGCGAGGAGCGCATTGATATATTGTAGTGCGCGGACAAGTGGTGATTTGCCATGGGACATAGTGCGTGTTTTAGGCACATCTAACAGGTGATGACTTCGTGGTCAAAAATTAAATTGGGCCTTCTTAGCCATAGATGGAACGAACAGGCGTACGAGCTGTGCAACCAGTTCAGGGCAGTCCGAGTTCCCCCGTAAGACATTACATACTGTGGTCAAGAGCCCGTAGTTACGCCTTACCTCTAAGGAATTAAACCCTAAAACGCCAAGCAGGAACTTTGAAGGGTACAAGTATGGGTAATAACCGTGCATCTTTTTGTAATGTTTACAAAATTTATTGAGTGACACATTATTAAAAATGATCTCATCTTTGTTCTTGATTTCCCTATGTTTACCACATTATTAATTTATTATCTAGCGGGCTGAGATTTTGTCAAAGCTGTACGAAATATATAAAAAAAAACTGTAGATATATCTATCGCTGAGATTCTCAATTCCAATTATCAACATCTGACTCATGAAGGCGGAATTCTATAAGCAACAGAATCGATTACAAAATTTATTCAGTCACCAAAAAATGTAGAGTCGTTCCAAGATGATTGCGATTTCCCGCGACCGGTATTTTGGGATATTCGCGGGATATAATGTCACTTTATAATAACATACTAACGTTTTAACTGGCCATTCATTATACAAGGGAGCCGCACGGTCGAACATTTGGCAACTGTTGGAATTCTCTTTGACCGAGATGCGGCGCGACGAGCGACGAGCGCGAGCGGAGCCGTGACCGTCAAATATGTTAACTATTTTATAAAGCTCTCCGCATTCGTTTAAAAAATAAATGAATGAAATTCTCAACTTTAAAAGCTGAGTAGAAAAATTACGCGTAGGTGTAAGAGATAGACAAGTTTCTATGCACGCCGCTGATTAAGTATCAAAAAGAGCAATACGAGTAGGTATGTCAAGTTTTCATTCCTGAAAAATTAAATCTGGAATTTTCTCGCTTAGATCTAGAATTCATAAGAGTATCAAAACTAGCAATAAATACGAGTATTCCATTTTCAGAGTTTTTTATAGCTACCTACCCAGATATTTATGCAGTAATTCGAGAAAATGACAAGGAAAGCCGTTAGGTAATTAGCTTAGAGCACGAACTTTATTACGAAGATAAGAGAAAGATAAAGCAATCTTTTGTCAATATAGCGACATGTTATATGACGACGGACTGATGGCGGGCCATCTCCACCGAGCACCTTGAGATACTTTGCATAGATGATAAGAATTATAACAATTTCATCACCATCACACAGTTCCGATGTTCTTGCGTTAAACGCGAGTCCCGTCAGAGTATCAAGGATATTATACAATAATGACCAGTCAAAAGAAAGACAACGATTTCTGTAAGTGCCAGTGCTAATTTGTGTGTTACTGAAGTCCTAGCAAAACAGTGTGTGGATTACTTTATACACTCGCGTTTAATATTCAGGGTTACTTCGACGGCGTTAATACGGAATCAATGCTGCCTCTTCATAAACCTTTATAAGCAACAATTTAATGAGCTAACGTTTGTATGGATTCTATCAACATATAGGTAATACGTTTCTATGCAAAATAAACTTTCAGATACACCACGAATCGTTCAAATAAACAAACTTTCAATAGCATTGCAACTAAAGTGTATAAAGTAAAAGTAAGTAAGTAAGTGTGTGTGTAAAGTGTAGTGTGTATAGTTCAATTATGGAGAGTATAAAAGGGAAACGTATTTTGTTTGATTGTTTGTGTCGCATAGTGCCAGCCGCCATTCGCAAGTTAACCTCCCAGTTACAATTCGTGTACATTGTATTGTATTGTATGGTTGGGCGAGGCGTTGTTTACAGCTCGGCGCTTGTTGTCGGAGCCAAATGGACGCAATAACGAAAATGCTTCTTTGTTGCAACTAACACTGATTTTCGATACACTTTTGTTAGTATTGTTTAACACAGTGACAATGATTTTAATATGAAAATGCAGTATGATTCATGGTTTTCTTATTGTAGAGCATAAATTAAAAGCCTATACATAAAAATACCCATATAAGTAATGGACGTGGCATCCCTTATGAAACGTAACCAAATCCTAAAAAAGTACTTCACATCAGTTAAAAATTGGCAACATTTTACTACAAACAAGAGTCATATATAGCTGCTTAAATTTGGCGTATGATATTTCAGTCTGTTTCCAACATGTTTCAAAATAATGGAGAATTTTTAATTTGTTTACCTACTAATTTATTTGTATGTTGAAACCAAATGCAGTATCTTAAATAAACACGCTGAAAACTTAAAAGACGAATGATAGGAGATTCAACTGTTAATGCGCAAAGTAGTAGTAATTTTACAGGTACCTATCAGCATATCAGTAAAATATCAAAAATACTCCTACTTATTTTATTCGTTACCATAGGTATTAAAAGTGTAAGAAAAAAATATCCTTATTACTTAATTTTTTTAAGTAAGTATACTGTATGTTCTACTTAATCAAAGTATCAAAACTAATCAAAGCATTTCTATAGAAATTTTCTTAAATAAAATAGTACACCTATTTCAAATCATAATAAGCGTAAAAAAAAATTAGGTTCTGATTAGGGTTTCTGGTTTCTCGACCTTTTTTATTTCTCGAGGCACGGGAATTCTCGACCAGGATTTCTCGAGTTTTTTTTGCTTTATTACAAATCAGACTCATAGGAGTCGTAGGTAAGATCAATAATCAAACAAATGACAAATTTATAGCTACCAAAAACTGCACTTAATAATCAAAATTCAACAACAAAAAGACTAGGTATAGGTGCAGGCGTGCGCGCCGGCGATATGTTATATTATGCTATAGTGTATTTCTTTAGGTATTTAACAAAATGTAAATAAAGCACAATATGGTATTTTATAAGGCAAGAATATTCAAGTTTTTCTAAGTAATTTGAATACGTACTCAACGTAACCTCGAAGCTGCTTACATTGTGCTATTTTGCTAATATCAGGATGATTTGATTTATCAATAGTAATTTAGTTTTGTAATATTTTGTTATTACATGGCAATATAATTAGTTTTTTAGTGTAAAAAGAAAATAAGCGAACTTGGCGTGTATTTTTAATGAAAACACTTTTGAAAAATTAGTCAAGACAAATATATTTCAATAAAAAGACACGTCATAATTGTTGACCTTTTTTCTATTGCTAAAAAAACGCTTTATAGTAATAAAATAAACCTAAAACGAGACAAATTATTTAGACATGTAAACTTTACATGACTTTACTACCTTTACATTGTAAAGGTAGTAGTTTAAAAGTAAAATGGATTAAATCAGTTCTTTATTTGGTTGGTTAACTAATAAATGTGTTAGGTAGGTACCTGAAAATGTAAAAAAAAACATAGCTCATTTATTTAACTGTTTAAAGAAATACGCTATAGACACATCACGCAATTTACGCGTGTTTTTGTTACTTATCACAAGAGATTTATTTCTCGAGTTCTCGAGGCATTGAGATTTTTTTCCCGTCTCGACGAAGGACAAATTTCTCGAGATTTCTCGCCTCGAGAATTCTCGAGCAGAAACCCTAGTTCTGATCTGCTCTCTTTTTAAATTCCCGCCCTAACTATGATCAATAGCGAAGATTAGGTCGCAAGGACGTCCTCTCGATGTCTTAGCCTTGCCCTTTATCTCTGAAACTTGAGGCAAAGCTTCGATACTGAAATTTACTTCTTAGAAATAATAAGTAATGCTATTAAATTCAATACGGTCGTGTGAAGTACAACTTAGAAAACAAAGTGACTAAGCCTGTGGGTAATAGTCAGCACTTTATTAGTCAGTTGGCTTTTCTCTGAATTATAACTTCTTGTCTGTAATTGGATAAATTCTAACCCCCTTATTCATAACGCGCTACAAACCTCAATTAGCTAATAATCGTCTCTTTATCTGTCATTTTGATTTATGTTTTTGTAAGAAAGGGATAAAACATAATTTAACTAAATCAGGCCCGTAAAGTTTTATGAATAAGGGAGTTAATCTAAATGTTTATTTTTTCTACGTATACTCATACGTTACCGTTCCTCAATTCACCAATGGATTAACACTGACGTTCACAATGCATTCGTAATAGCTATAGATATAGTATATAGATAGGAGATCCCTTTACTTAGCTACTTTATCGTCCGGGAAGAAACGACTAACGATATTTTTTTGTACCTGGCTCTGACTTAAATATTCTGTCCGGCCGATCCACATTAATTTTATTTTGCCAAGTTTATCTTAAAAATGGCTTTTAAAGGTAAAAACTTAGCTATAGCCCCTCGTGCATGTTGTGAAAAGTTTACAAGAAATTCTTAACGATGATTCATGAGACGTGAGCAAGACCAACCCAAGAACCCAACACACTCAGTAAATGTTAATGGATCATACCATCGTATTTAAGTGAATCAACCAAACCTTTTACCCTAACATAAAAATGTTGACATATGGGTATAATTTCCAGATCTCCGCACAGCGTTCGGGCTGCTGGACCGCGACAGCGACGGGCACGTGACGCCCGAGGAGCTGCAGTTCATGCTGCGGAACCTCGGCATCGAGGTCAGCGACGACCTCATCGGGGACCTCATCAAGGACGCCAGTCGGACGGGTCAGTTAGAAATTTTATAACCTCCAATATAAGGGTATTTATTTTACAAATTAACTCTGAGTATCTCTGCTCTGCGCTGAATCATAGTGTCGTTTACATCATAATATGATTCTATATGTTTCTAATCTTGAAAAACAAACGGGGTTTACAACACATTGTCTATTAGAATAGAATAGAATATCTTATTCGTAAACACACAGACAATAGACTTACATAGAAAAAACATAGTGAAAAATAAAGTGTCACGAACTTATTATTAGATTACGAGAGTACATACTACACTCAGGTGCAAAGAAATCGGACCACCCCAGCATTTTCAACATTTTTTCAATTTGTGTAAAAACTGTAACCTCGATCATGATAATTTAAATACCACGTGGTAGATAATTTTCTGCCCTATCAAATGACATCAATATTCAGGGGTGGGGATGGATATTGTGCAAAATATGGGCCTGGAAATCACCCCCCTCCAACTGCCTCATTAGCGCATGCACTAATTGACCACTTATCATTAGGTATAAAAACAGTCATTATCATTGTTTATGCATCATTCGTGATTGGTACGTCTTCCTGAACACTACTCTCATCGCCTGAACCTGGAAAAACTGGAGAAAAATGGATACTACCTCGACTGAAGCCGGCCAAGCAGTTGCCCTATTGCAGGGAGGGCTTAGTCAACGTGCAGTGGCTCGATAACTCAACCTATCGAAGTCATCGGTTCAACGTGTCTTCCAGAGATTCCGCGTAGATCAGACGTTATCCAGAAGACCCGGAACTGGCAGAACTCGCATCACTTCTGAGAGAGATGACCGTTTCATCGTTCTTACCTCGCTACGAAATCGTCGACTGAATGCCGTTCAGCTTCAGCAGAAGCTCCTAGAGACCAGGAATGTGTCTATCAGCCGATGGACAGTTAGAAGACGACTGAAGGAGAAAGAATTGACAGCTCACAGAGCTGCAAATGGCCAAAACTCACCCCAATACATCGTGGACAACGACGCGTCTTCGCTCGCGAACATGAAGAATGGACCCTTCAGCAATGGAGTTCCGTACTTTTTTCCGACGAGTGCAGGATAACTTTGTCTGGCAATGACGGACGGGTACGAGTCTACCGAAGACCTGGGGAGCGGTTCTCTCAATGCTGCATCGAGGAACGTGTTGCTTATGGTGGGGGGTCAATCATGGTCTGGGCTGGTATTTCTTTGGAAGCGAAGACGGACATTGTGTTCATCACAGGGCCAGGTACCAGACCGAATTCAGGCGGTTTGACTGCACGTCGGTACGTGGAGGAAATCCTGGCTGATCATGTGGTCCCATTTGCGGGTTATATCGGCGATGAGTTCATCCTCATGCAAGATAACGCTCGGCCGCATACAGCCCGGATCACTAAGGAGTACTTGGAGGAGGTCGGCATCAGAGTCATGGAGTGGCCAGCTCGCAGTCCTGACCTAAACCCGATCGAGCACATTTGGGACGAGCTGAAAAGAAGAATCCGGGCCAGAAATCCCGCCCCTGAATCCTTACTGGAGCTAAAGACTGCGATCGAAGAAGAATGGGCGGGCATCCCTCAAGACACTGTAAAAAAATTCATAAGATCAATGAAAAACCGAATGACTGCATGTCGTAGGGCTAGAGGAGGCAATATACGGTATTAAAATGCTGAAAATTGTTTTAATTTTTACTTGATATCTTTAGAATCGCAGTTTTCCCATTATGCATAAGTTTCACTCCAGTATGCATTTTTAGGGTGACAAAGTTCTTAGCCCTGAAAGCCTGAAAATATTGGAAGTAAACCTGTGAAAAGCACATCAATTTATAGAGGAAAAGCCAACCTTTCATTAGGTATATAATATGTCACAGTAGCACATACAGTTTTTACAGAAATTGAAAAAATGATAAAAATGCTGGGGTGGTCCGATTTCTTTGCACCCGAGTGTATATTTACCAATAGAGCGAAATACTGATGTGCCGAACGTTTCCATAATTGGGAATTTTCCACATGGAATAATTTCGGACACTTCTATTTTTAGACGGATACTTAAAGAAATTTTCCATTTCCAAAATAAATGTTCTTGTATAATTTTCCTGAAATGCCAACATTTTCAAAGATTTTAACAGCGAAGTGTGTCGAAGTTATAGGGCTATCTATGTGGGCCCGCTTACCGAACGAACCTCTCCATCAATTAAGTAATATGTCGCTTCCATTGACGTATATATCTCAGAACTGGCCTTACGGGCAATAAGAATGGGGCATAAATGGGGCCAGTACAGCGGTGTGACACCGCTACAACGCGGTTGGTTGATGAGCTATCACGCGCGCGATTGGTTGATGAGTTCGCATCACGCGCGCGATTGGTCGCAACTAGTTGCGTTAGGCTGCACGATTGGCTCGAATTCGTGAGTAACACCGCTGAACTAGTACCATTTTTAGTGCCCATAAGGCCAGTCCTTAGATATAATACCTACGTAGTCAATGGTCGCTACATGTAATTTCAAAACAATGCAAGTTCTAAGTCAAGTAAAATGTAATGAGATCACTTTGGGACTGACATTTTTTTTTACAGAAAGTTAAAAGTCACACGAACCTGCTGCCAAAAAGCCACTACCATACATTCGAAGTTACTCTCTCATTTTACAACGACATGCTTAAATTCTTAAATTACATGAAACTAGGCATGGACATTTACATAACAATAGGTAGTGATTGAAATGTTGAAACCAGCGGATATATCTTCGGACCAGTGTACGAATACTGTGAGTGTTGCGTGTCGTGCCGTAGACAATAAACATTAAACTTTAACGGGTAGCTGAAATTTCTTTGTCTACCCCGAACATTTTTATAAACTAATTTCGGGTAGTTTACTGGTGTTTTATTAATATCTCCGTTGACATTTGTTGGGACGTCCGTGACCACAGCTGTACGTCTACCACCAGTTTTTACATTGACATAACGCTCACGTCTACGTAATTTACTTTCTGTACATCTCGCTTGCACTAATATGCGAGTACGAGCGAGATGCATAGAAAGTAAGTTACGTAAACGCGAGAGTATATGTCAATGTCAAAACTGATGGTAGACGCATGGTATAATAATATACTCCGCCTGGTACTCCATTCCCGTCTTTTCTAGGTCACCTAACTGACACGGGCTTACGTCATCATGCGACAGCGCTATATGATAATATGCGATAGCGCTATATATAGCGGCCATGTTGTTGTGACGTAGCCCCGTGTCACTCTGGGAATGGAAGACCATGTTTTATTAGACTATGGGTAGACGTACTGGTGCAACTCAGCTGAAACGTTGGAATTAAAGGTAAAAACAATGAAATTATATCGCGGTAGACCCGTTTGTGTAATTAAATATGTAATAGGTACTAGGTTCGTGTGACTATTATACCTACTCGAAATGTTTATTTTCATATCATATTATGTATATTGTGTATATTATGTACAAGATAAACTGATAAGTTGATTCATACAATGGGGGGAAAAACTAAAAAAAAGAAAAAATCAATATGGAACATTTTATCAAATTTACTTATGTCTTCATGTTGTACCTCTTTTTTGTAGTTGTGTAAACTTTGTGTAATTTATATTTCGGCTTATTTTATGTTTCTTTTATTTGTCTGTGATTATTTTTTTGTATGTCCTTCCGTGATTATTTCTCAATTGATGCTGGTCTCATCGGAACATCTGGAAGTCGCCAGCAACATGCTGAGATGGGGCCATTTCGTGACACTTTATTTTTCACTATGTTCTTTCTATGTATGTATATTGTCTGTGTGTTTACGAATAAAAAACTATTCTATTCTATTCTAAATGCAAACTGCATTCGGCGATAATAATAAAGACGAACAGCACGTTGTGAGCGAATGTATTTACGTTGTACTGCGCTGCGTAGGTGTGACGAGACACTTGTATTCAGGAAGGATGTCCCCAAATACCTAGCGTTACTCAACGGTTTAACCTCGGCTCTAATTGAGATAACGATTGTCATTGTCACAAAACAACGAACAACACCATTTTGGTGTAACTGTAAATTGAGACAATTACGCCAAAATGAACTCTTTAGTGTACGAATCAAACAACGAGCCAAAATAAATAGTTAAGAGCCCAGCCGTAAAAACAAACGGGCGGCGACGTCGTTAACTTTAGACTCAGCTTTAGATTGGCACTTCACCCTTAATTACGGGACGGGGGTCATGTTAAAAAGTTGAGGAGTTGGTTTACGGTACAAATTAAGCACCTACGCCCAGTGCCTTTAATGTTTTTTAACAGTTACTTTACTTAAACACTTAAGTCGAAATTGCAGCTTTACAGTTTTCTTAAGGAATGTGGCGGCAAAAAATATGTAGGTATCTTAGGTATTGGTATCTAGCAAAATGACCTACCTAATGTTAAATTAAGGTTACCTTTACGAGCGTTTTGTGCCA
Source organism: Cydia splendana (assembly GCF_910591565.1). Classification (NCBI taxonomy): domain Eukaryota; kingdom Metazoa; phylum Arthropoda; class Insecta; order Lepidoptera; family Tortricidae; genus Cydia; species Cydia splendana. The sequence continues at coordinate 11,810,239 of NC_085972.1, read as the reverse complement.
AAAAATCGTTCCAAAAAACCTGACAAATTGGTAGTGAGAGAATTTAGATTTATTAATAATATACGCCCTTGATGATTCTTTCAAAGTTGTTATGCATGTTTGTATCGAATTGAGCATGAGCAATGCCCTATTGGTTGCAGTTTGAGAACGTGCCAAACTGAAGCACGTGAAAATGTGTCACACGTCATTTATAAGTACACGGGGCGCATCTAGAAAAATATGTCGCCATTAAGGGTCAAACAGATCACTGTGTTATGTCTTTCCTGTAGACATACACAAGAGTTAAGGGCTATAAAGGTTAATTTTCTTATTTAACCCTTATCCACGTGAAAAGGTCCTCCTTTTATTTAGAGAACTATGATAAAATCATTGCTTACATGCCCACAAGCTGTTAACTATTAGGAGAGAAAAATGTACTGTTCGCGCGAACAGACTAGTTTTCCTTTTCACGTGCATAAGGGTTAAATAAGAAAATTAACCTTTATAGCCCTTAACTCTCGTGTATGTCTACAGGAAAGACATAACACAGTGATCTGTTTGACCCTTAAATTGAAACCAACAATTGCCTAATCTCTTCGTGTTAGTAATGTAGGTAGGTACTTATAATGAATCCAGGTACTTAGGTACGCGCTTTTACGCCCGTTAATTGATGGAATTCGTGGGTAGTATTATAAAGCAAGATTCGTAATAACCATGTAATAACTAACAGGTAAATGATAGGAGGTCCATATATACCGGCGTGGCCGGATTTATATCGAGATTCCTAAAGTTTTTCACTTTTTCCCTCATATTTTTTGTCATAATGATCATGTTGATCATTAGTCCTAACGCTCTTATGCCCTAAGTATTTATGGTTACCCTAACAAGGAATGGTAGAAAATGTTTTGCCCTAATAATATATTTTCTAAATTTTCCTTAGTACCTGGATAGGTGTAGTTGTAATTTTTAAGCTGACCGTTTAGAACTAGATATGAGCTCTCATAGTCCTAAACGGTTAGCTTAAAAAAATTCAACTATACTATATGTAGGTAGTTGATACTAATTTGCCTGTAGTGATGCACTTGTCAGCAGTAGTAACAGTGTGGAGCCGTGGAGTGTAATTTGTAACGTTGAAAGACTTGAAAGGAATCAGTCACATAGGTACAGACAGCAAAACCGTCCGTTCCGTCTGCTAAAATTAAGATGGTATGTTTACGTTGAATATAATTAAAGCGTGTGGGCATCCGTATTATTCTTGGCGTGGAAAAACGTCCAAGTAATAGTATTGTTCCTCGAATTTTAAAAGAGAAATAAACAACAGTACATTATACACCTAGAGTCTATCTTATAGACTAAATACATCATGTGGATATAAAGCGAAATTAAGACCCTACATGTGATATGACTAGAAGTCGGTAAGAATTAAGATTCCTCAATATGTGTAACCTTAACCTCAAACTGTAAAAACAATAATAAATCATCCTTTAATAGCGAATGCATTTAAGTTTTATAATCATAACAAAACCACGCAGTTCAGAAGTATTTTTATGTTATTCAATTATATTTACCAATTTGCATGAAATAGGTATTCTCAAAAATTCGAATTTGGATCGAAATCGGATTCGGAATTGTGCCTTTCTGACCTTCACCGTTTCCTTGGTACCGAACTACCGACTACCCCAGCTAATGAGGCGTTACGCAACTAACGCCACCTTTTTACAACTTCTTTAGGGAAGGTACAGTCACCTGCAATAATATGTTACACAACGAAGGCCGCAAAAATATCCGACACGATCTTATTTTTAGAGCCATAAGAGGCAATAAGAGCGTGTCACAAATTTTCTGTAACATATTATTGCAGGTGGCTGTACCTAGCTTAACTTCTTACTTTTCGTAACGAGAAGCCGTTTAATTTTCTTCCTATTATATCCCTATTTTAGTATGTTGGACCTGTGCTTTTGCCAAATGATTTCCCATTTTACCTAATTAGCTCTTACAGGGACTGGATGAAATTTCAAAAATGAATAAACAAGCGCTAAGAGTCGTCTTAAAGCAGTGTGTACTTAACTACCTAATGGCCGTGATCTTGTCATTGTATAAGTATGATTCACCAAGTGAGGCTAGTGTTAATATTATTCTCTGTACCTTTATAAGATTAATAAATAATAAATAGCCTTTTGATATCAATAGGTCTTTGGCTGAAAATAAACGATCTATTAATTTAATCACGATAGATGTCAGGTGTAGTGTAACCCATGCCCTCGGCTCAGGACATGGTGTGACCTCTGCGTTTGCACGCAACCACGATAACGTCCAGGCCCATTCACAAACCATCTTATCTTAACCTCCTTTCTTATATATCTTGACCTGTGCGCTTTACAACGATTATAAGTGATTAAAGGTCTGAGTTATACTGGGCTTCTGGTGAAGTGGATCGTTTAGGGAATAAAGTCCAGCCCTATCCGCCATCGCATCGCACTATGCTAATGCTCTTTGCCGTCCACATCTGAGATTAGTTCATGGACGAATACGAACGATTGGCTTGATGGAGTTGCATTTACGTAACAAATGGTCAGGGAAGTAATTGTTAGCGTTAAAATTATCCGAAGTGCAATATCTCGGAATCTTTAAAAAAATGTAGAATTTACCTGTTTTTAATTCCTATTTTATCCCATGAGAAACAGTATCTACGAAATATGCTACCGACAGGATCTTTTAAATATTCTAAACCAAACTTTTCCAGTAAGTTAGTCTTCTCATCGTCGTAGGTACCAATTTAAATTTGCGTTTCATTTTCATTGGCAAGGTATCAGAAGTATACGGAAAATACCTCGGGTTACAACAAAGCGCGTCGTAACGTAAACATAATGATATAGCCGGGTATAACGGCTAAATATTGGTAATAATAAGCACATAATAAACACGAAAGAGGCGGGCTAAGGGTAAAGCGCTGACGTCATCACTTTAATGATGCCCTGCCATGGTAATTAAGATTTAACGACATGTCCTTTTGTTCAATTATTAGCATTAATTTTTACACGGGACGAACTGATGAAATGTCTCCTAATAATAAAATTAGGCATTTGATAAAATGGTACAGTTACATAATATAAAATAGCCTGGCTATCTTTGCATTTTGGTAAAAAAAAATTAGGTATGGTTTATAAGTAAAAAAAAAACCCCCGAGGCTTGGCTGATGATTTCCTAGTCGTCATAAAAGCAGTTGGAATGTTGTCATTTCAGAATGATATTATCTCATTATATGATTATATGTACAGTCACCTGCAATAATATGTTACTCTTAGAAGGCCGCAAAAATATGTGACATGCTCTTATATGACTCTACAAATAAGATCGTGTCAGATATTTTTGCGGCCTCCGTTGTGTAACATATTATTGCAGGTGACTGTACCTATATTTGATACTGGCTGTACGCTTCGTTTTGTTAACGCCTCTTGAGTTTTAAGAATCCGCATTATGTAATTGTTGCTTAAAATACTTTTAATTTCAGGTAACGGCCTAATAGATGAGAACGACTTTATGCAGTGGGTGACAAAGATTCAGGCGTTGCAAGGGATGGACGTGGGTAACAGTGGCGGTGATTCCGAAGAGGAAATCACGAGGGACCTGCTCGCTGCTTTTAAGTAAGCAACCTACCTAATCTGTGCCTTAACAATATAACATTAAGTATCAGTTTACTTTGTCCGGAACTACCTATAACTACTCAGAAAAACGCAGTCATATTTTAATCACGGTGTTTTATGATGTTCTTTATCTAGTTATATTTTCGGATCGGATAGGATCGAATTGTTTGCACCTCAGAAATATTATATGACACTATTAACAGTGTATACCGTGTTCGTTGCAGAGTGTTCGACCGCGACAACAACGGCTACATAACGCGAGACGAGCTACGGAGCGCGCTCGAGATCATCGGCGAGCCGGTCACGGACGCGCAGCTCAACCAGGTGCTCGCGCTCGGAGACATCGACCACGACGGCCGGATCGACTACGAGGGTAACTATCAGCTCGACTACAACCACTATAGTAGATCATCGGCGAGCCGCCACGGACGCGCAACTCAACCAGGTGCTCGCGCTCGGAGACATCGACCACGACGGCCGGATCGACTACGAAGGTAACTATCAGCTCGACTACAACCACTTTAGTAGATCATCGGCGAGCCGGTCACGGACGCGCAGCTCAACCAGGTGCTCGCTTTTATAGCCCACCTGAGCGTATTTTGCTGGCGTAACGATTATTACCTTCCTGTACACCATCTTCCCGAAAAAAGCCCTGAAGTTAGAAAAATGGAATTACCCGTTGGTTCAACCCTACCTTATTGGTGGCTATTTTAAAGCTAAAATTATCTGAAACACTATTTTATAAAAACTTCTTTGTTCCAGAATTCGTGAAAATGCTGTTGTAACTTCGTGGAAGGAAGACCTCACTAGAGATTATGGTAGAATATAAAGACAGCGTCTACGCAAGCGGCGCTACTCGCTTCGTGCGTGTCGGGGCAGTTCCCATTTGTTATAAACAAGTAACGATAGGTAACTGCAGTCCTATTGGTGTAGTTAGCAACAAGATATAGCCAAGCGGAATAAAATCACAAAATATTCATTTTTACACAGGTTATTTAAACAACTTGTTCGCGATTTTGCTGCTAACTTTTACTGCCATAGGATTCGGATTATTTGTCTCTTGACACGCGGCATATTACATCTAGTGTAGAAGTACTTACATGTACGAAACCTATTCGACAAATGGGATTTACCCTGACTTTAGAATTAATGTGAAGACATAAAAGGTTGCTCGAAAAATCTTCCATAAATATACTATGCCTATTTATATTATATAATTTATATATAGAGCTATATTTATCGAGGATTTTGTTACCTATAATAAAAATATTGAGATGTGGTACCGCTAAATAATTGAACTATTACCTACGTTAGACCATTTTGTAAAGAAAAATAGAAGTATTACAAAGGTTTAGTAACTGTTGAGAAAGTTGTAAATAGATTTTATAATATAAACAAATGAAGTTATAAACAATATACCGGGTGTGGCCTGTAACATGAGCAAAAAATTAAACTGTAGGCTGTACTCCTCATACTGACCAACATTTGTTCAGCGACTTTTAAAAATAACTTGTGGTTTGACTTTTATTACACTTTAAAGTTTATTCTATGACGCAATGTATTGCGAATTTTGTTATGTTTAAGGCGTGACAAGCAACGTCAATCACAATAATATGGTGTGGCGATGGCGTCCATTGAAAATAATATTTATTTTGTATGAAAAATAGGGAGTCTAAAACTTCATAATTTTTAAAAGTTGTTAAACAAAAGTGTCACCGTTTGAGGAGTACAATCTATGTTTTAATTCTTTGCTCGTGTTACAGGCCACACCGTGTAGATTAGAATAATTAAGATAATAACGTTGATATAATATACATACATATAATTATGTACTTATGGCGTAATATATATTGCATTCTTATTTAGATTTGAGAGTCCGTACTTGTAAGCGTGGGTACGGAATAAATATTTTATGGTTGTGAATGATTTGTAAGCTCTATCGGATGGGTTAGTAATTTGCAAAAAAAACAGGACTAAGTATACAATATAACAACGAATATTTTCATTTATATTACAAAAAAAACAACAAAAGATTACTACATATATTGCTTTTGGTTTCCAATTTAGCAAGTGTTCAATATATGTTACTGGACTACTCGCATTAGACCTTCCTACCGTAAGGTGATTCAGGTTACATCTGTGTTTCAAGCCTAATAGAGACGCATGAATGAAATCTGAAAGACTCATGGAAAAACTATTACCGCCCTACCTTCACCTAAACTTGAAATATTGTTAATTCTGGACCCTTAAAAAATCTTATTAAGAAGTAAGTCAAATACGCAACATTACACAAAGTACAATAATAAAAATCGTCCATTTAAATTATTTTTAGTACTTAAACGGATAAATTTTCTTTGCAATCAGCAGCAGATATTGCGAACGAAGGACGTAGTTAGGTACCTAAAGCCATAAAGGGCTCTTTTTTTAATGCAATAGTCTTTTGGATGGCATTGAGCAACTATAACATCAGATTCTATAAAAGGGACTAAAAAATTGCAACGTGCCTACGTTTAGTCTTTCTATTATAATAAAAATGCATGTTTGCGAGTTTTGGTATAAATTAAATAGGTAAAGGGCAAAGGCCATTGACGTATGTCAGGACGGGCCTTACGGGCACTAAAAATGGTACTAGTTCAGCGGTGTCACCGACCAATTCGAGCCAATCGTGAGGTTTAACGCAACTACATAGTTGCCACTAATCGCGCGCGTGATGCGAACTCATCAACCAATCGCGTTGTAGCGGTGTCACACCGCTGTACTGGCCCCATTCATGCCCCATTCTTATTGCCCGTAAGGCCAGTCCTGAGATTCTGATATAGGACAATGGCAAAGGCAATTTTCTGCTGCTTAATGTAGGTAATATAGTCACAAAGACAAAATATACAATACTCAGCGATATATTATGTACTCAACAATATACACGTATATTTTGATTAAAGACATTGATCATAAGTCTATTATTTAGATTTAGGCTGTTGCAATTTCTAAAAGGTACGTACGTTACGTATACCATTGGGGGTCATCCATTAATTACGTCACACGAATTTCTAGGTTTTTTGACCCCTCCCCCCCTCCTTGTCACACTTGGTCACATTTGGCAAACCCCTCCCCCCTAGTGTGACGTCACATTTTTTCTACGAAATCGCCAAATCGAATTAAGTAAGTACCTAAGTATTATTAATATTTTATCAAAATATTTTTGACGATATAAATATTAGTAATTTTATAACCCAAAACTGCTTAGGAAAGAAAATTATACGAATAAAAACGATTATCGTTTTAAAAACTTGTTATTTAAATGTACAGCGAATAAAATAATTTAAATAAATTTTCGGTTACTGATGAATTTAAAGTGACGTCACAAAGTTTGTGTCTCCCCCCTCCCCCATGTCACAATATGTCACATTTTCTTGACCCCCTCCCTCCCCCTAAACGTGTGATGTAATTAATGGATGACCCCTTGTATCTATGTAAAAAAAATGAATATAGTTATATATAACGTTTTGAAAACATTGTTAAATATTCTCTAGTCAGATCGCTGTTTCAATTGTAGAAATATTTTGTTACCTATTAAATATGAGTGAATTGCAAAAAAATTATACCTACGTAATTAAGCGCAGTTAAGAAGCTGTGATTAGTCTTAACTTAATTGATTCACTTGTGTTACGTAAATTAACTATGTAAATTGTATTGTATTTATTGTACTTAATTCGTACACATATAAGTCTATAGCATACGCTTAATACACTTTCATGGATATAACTTAAATAGAAATGGCTTAATTGTGGTAACACAATGGAATCAATTAACTTTAGACTAATTACAGGTGCTTAACTATGTAAAATTTTTTTGCAATTCACTCATATTTATTATCTTTATATATGTATGTGAACAATGATAACTGGGTGCGCAGCCAAAGTGCAATCGTTAACGCTTCGTAGCGAACGAAACGTAACTGTTACAGTCCCACTAGTGGGGAAGAGTGATAGACAGAGATGACTACGATTCGCTACGGAGCGTTAACGATTGGCACGTTGGCTACGCGCCCTGAACTTTAGTTAAGCTAATAGAAAAGCGAAAACTTCGCTAGTTCAGTTTTCAACCAAAACTTACATTACATAAATGCTACAATAAAATTTTACTAAAAGAACTTAGGTTATTAACTGGATTACGGGTACCACACGAGTTGGTATGCCTAACACAACAGCAAATATCCCAAGCATGTTAGATTTAAGCCTTTCTGAAAGGCGTGTGATGTGGAATGAGTGATCAATAAATTTTGGATTTGTTATTTTATTTTTACTACCTCTTTTTTATTTCAGCTATGGAAATTCCTTGATCAATCTATATTCCAAAAAATATGGTGATCTTAAGGGCCCACTGATTAACAGTCCGCCGGACCGTATTGGCCTGTCAGTTAGAACAAAATTTTGACAGTTCCGAACAACTGACAGGCCGATACCGTCCGGCGGACTGTTAAGGGGCTATTCATAAATTACGTCATTTCAAATTAGGGGGGGGGGGTCTGGACATCGGATGACGGTAGCATGAAGTAGGAGGAAAAGGGGTCATTTGAAGCATGATTTTTGGATGATTATAGGGGGGGGGGGGGTCAAAAATCGTCAAAAATCGATGACGTAATTTATGGACAGCCCCTAATCAGTGGGCCCCTTTAAAGAACCGACAGTAAATTATTCTAATTTCTGTGTTACTTCGGTGCAAATGGCCTCTGTCACAGTGACAATTAATATGAAAGCATCTAGGGGACATTAAATGTCACCGAAACAAGGTACAACGTTGAACAAAAATGAAACTCCTCGGCCGTACTATGTAGACATTGACACCCAATCGCTTAATAATTTTCAATGAACTCTATTGCCTAGGTAATAAGGGTGACGGCTACACAACATCAAGAGCAGGTTAAAAAATCTTAAGGTTCTATTCCAGCCAAGAACTTGTTGAGGAAGTCGCAAGGCTTGGGTTCTATGGTTGGGTTCCAGTTGGCCAAGACGCGGCCCTTCAATTGCCAATTGTTGCTAAGTTCGTTAAACTCCATCCAGCCCTACAATAATATAGATTGTTTATCCTATTTATTCCTTATTAACTGGAGGTATTATAGTCTGTCGATTTATAGCAGGCCCCGAACTGCTAATCTTTTGTCTATTGTTAAGTAAAACCGCACGTGCTACTTACCTGCAAAAAATGGTCTTAATTATTCTATTTGGCACCTGAGCGCGGGATAGTCCAACGCTCAAAAAACCAGTGTAGGTGCGCTCTCCGATAACGCGCCTTTGTTACGCATCTGGGGGCCAATTTTTGAATTTCGTCACTCGAAAATCGGTGGTGAACAGTGAAATGCTAATTTTTGAAATACGAGCGATATAAATTGGGAATCGAGTGGTATTGACCACTCGTTTTCAATTCTATTAGTAGAATTTAAATGCCGGGTACTGGAGATATTATTGAACGAAATACACGAAATCGAGCGGTCGACATTCAAAAATCGGCCTCCTGGATGACACATTTTATACTGGTTCGACTCGCCAGCACTCAGTAGGTTACCGTAGAGAATTACACGACCCTTTTTTTTACAGGTAGAGGCACGTGCGGTTTTACTTTGGATTACCGGCTCGGGGCCAGTTACAAATCGACAGGCTATACCTACAAATAGTCCCTTTCAGTGGCGTAGCTAGAGGATGGGCGCCCGGGGCAGGCACCAAATTTGCGCCCCCCCAAACGAAATGAACTAACGAAAGGGTTAACTTTTTTACTTTTCATTTAGACAAATACAGTGTATATGTGTGTTTTTTTAGTACATCGGTGGCTAACAAACTTACGACCCACCTGATGGTAAGCGGTCACCGCATCCTAGGGATGTCTACACTCCAGGGGTGTTACATGCGCGTTGCCGACCATTTAAAAACTTATACACTTATTTTTTGGAGATCTCCATACTGTAGCATCTCGAGAAAAGGGAATTTATTCAACTTATTGTGGAATGAGCTCCCTTTTCTCGATGAATTTCCTCCCGCCCGCTACTGGCTGTGGAGGAAATTCCTCTAAAACCGCACAGTGCGCGCCGACCATTTAGGTTCTAGGGTGTGAGGATAAACACTCTGCCTACGGCAAGCGGTGCAGTGATGACAAGCTGTCATCATTGGCAACTAGGCAGCATGTCAAACAATTCTTCAGACAACAGCTCATTGTACCTACGAGCGGTAGAGAACACAGACAAGGAAGGAGGCAGTCTCCTTAGACTTAAAGGTTCAATATCGCTTGTGAGTTTGGGATCGTAGACTATTCATAGGTACAGCGCGCCTTTGGACTGATTCGAAGGGTCCAAGGTGGCATCCAGGTGCTCCTGCCCAAAGCTGACAGCATTATTCAATATATGGGATCTGACTTGCGACTTACATAAAATACATAATAGCAGTCTACCCCAGAGTAAAGTATCGCCTCCCTTTACCCGACACCGAGTTTTTTTGGATACGAGCGCAGCCTGTCCAGCAAGGTGGCTACGAAATTATTGGACGTCACTGATGGAGATGTCAACACCGAGGCTCCCAATACTCTCTGACATGGAAAGGGTTGTGCCTTGAAAATGGGGTTTTCTTAGCGGTAAACGCGCAAAATTGAGTCTTAGTGGGATTGAATTGGACTAAGTAAATTGTCCCGATCCCACACCGAAACTCTGTATAGAATGCTCTCGATACCTGACACAGGTTTTTCTCGACATTCTAGTTTCACAAAACGAGGGATGTCATACAGGTTGGTCCAAACCTTGGCGTCCAAAAATTTTTTTTTAGGACCTCACGCTGTGGGCTATCAGAATATGTATGTTAGCCGACTTTTCGTAGTTCTCGAGTTATGATTTTTATTACTTTTAACTTTTGTTAAGAAATTCCGGGTGAAGGTTTCCTTTGCTTTTATGCCTTCTAATAATTGTTCGTGGTATTTGCACTGATAACATGAAATAGCGATGGGGAAGTGACCCCATAACATAATAGTAAAAATAACAAAAGAGGATTTTTTTTAATGAATTACTAATTTGGAAGACTACGAAAAATCGGCTAACATACATAGGGTATATTCTGATAACCCACGACGAGATGGTTCAAAAAAAAATTTTTGGACGTCAAGGTTTGGACCACCTTGTATACAGGGTGGCTAAAAAATAACTGCATTCCCGTTGCCAGGGAGGTTTTGGGATTATACTGAGCAACTTTTACTATGGGACCAACCCGTCACGAAAAAAAATTTGTCTGTTTCATACATTTTGGCTGATCCATTTTCTATGGGAGGGTAAACTTTTTTTTCGCGATTTCGGGGTTGGTCCCGCAGTAAAAGTTGCTCAGTATAATCCCAAAACCTCCCTGGCAACGGGAATGTACTTATTTTTTAGCCATCCTGTATAGAAATCTCCAGTACTGTCGCATATCGATGAATGTTGTCGATAACTAGACAACATGTCACAGATATGCAGCAGCAGCTATTGGAGTAAGGGAGTAAAAGCGCCTGCCGGACAAAGGGCTAGCGATCCATTTGCATATATAGTCTCTTGGAGAGTCCATAAGATGGTAACTTCGACAGGAGACCCCTAACGGAAAAGACGCGCTAACACGGGACACAACTCTGAAGCACTCGGCCCGCTCGCCTTATAAAACGAAAGCATAGCATCTCCCGCCGAATATCCCTCTGCTTGATAGAAGTTTCTGGCATAGAGTATTCGCACTGCGGGATGGTGGGCGGTAGGGCGCTACCGTCGTCTTTCAAGGTCGAGTTCGAGGCAAAAAGAGTACCTAAAAGATCGGCTTTCTCTTTTGCGCTGTGGGCCAGATTACCATCCGCATTTCACACCTCACAGTAGTGGTCAATACGACTGACAAGTTTCCCTGCTGCCTTTGGCAAGGCGGAGAGGTAGTCTTTTGCCCATTCTGGCGCCCCCCCTTGGACGGCGCCCGGGGCACGTGCCCCCTCCAAGCCCCGCCTAGTTACGCCACTGGTCCCTTTGGAATAAAGTCAGCATCAAGTAGCGGATGAGAAAACGCGTCATATTAATATGATAGTTTTAATAGTATTATCTGATAGTTTTACAGACAGAGTAAGGGTCGGTTGCACCAAACCGTCTGTCACCGTTAAAGCGTTCGTTAAATTTTGTATGGGAAATTTCATACTTCACTGCTGTTTGATGTTAATCAGTCTGTTAAATGTGGTTGGTGCAACTGGGCCTTAATCTTTATATGTAAAACAAACTATTAGTCGTATAATATCTTTAATAGTAAAACTATTAGAGGGTGGCAAATACACTATTAGAAAACTATTATAATATAGTAAAGCTACGAGTATTACAGGGCGTGTCAAATACTTTTTTCTACTCGTCGACTGTAATTCTTGAATTAAGATTTCTTATACAAAACTGCAATTGGGTATTTTTAATGTATGGGCTTCCAACTCGACAATAATATTCATTTCGATACAGTTTAGTCAACTATAATGAAATTGACCAATCACAGCTCGCCGCGATCAAGAGGACGAAACAAAACCATAGCTCAAATTAATTATTTATTTTAGGTTGTATAGTAGAAACAATTGCTTCATAAGTCAGAAACGCGCATGTGACACCCTTAATATAGCAGCATCCATATACTACGAAAACCACTAAGCGTTGCTTGTTACTCTCCATAGGCTACGGTGGCCAAAATCGAGAAAACAACTGTCTAAAAATTTAATATAGCGCGGAGCAAGTACCAGGGCCTCACGAGCAGGGATGTAACGGATGTGGTTTTATCGGAACCGAAAACGGAAACAGATGTTTTCAATTTAGTTTAACGGAACCGAAAACGGAAACGGAACCGAAAACGGAACCGGAACCAGAATCGGAGCCTGGCTTTTTAACGATGTAGTCGTTTTCCCCTTTCTAGAATAAACCTTTAGACAAAGTTTACATTACACTTAGCCGTGTCCCCACTAACTTCATCAAAATAGTTCCAAATCGAACTTGATTTCGGCTTCATTATGCGTTTTTTTACACACTAACATTCACTACACACACTACACACAGTCAGTAGTCAATACGATTTTAATTTTAATAAAATAATAAACGATATTTCTATTTCTATTTATAATAAACACGAATAAAACAAAGTATACAAACAAACAACAAATTAGCGTAGCACGTGGCAAGCGGGGCGATGAGCGAATGACTGGTATGAACCTGTTTGTTTTTGATGTACGCGAAGCATTGACATCCGTTATAACTTCCGTTTCAAACATAATGGAACCGGAACAGAAACGGATGTGTAATACCAAACGGAAGTTCCGCCTTAACGGAAACGGAACCGGAGCTCCGTAACATCCCTGCTCACGAGTTACGAGGTGTCGTTGACCAGCCCGCCGGGCCGCGGCGGCCGGGGCGCGTACCAGTATGAAGGTATAGCGGCTGCTCGCGTATCTTAGCTGTATACTTTTGGTTTGTTTGTATGATTCTACTAGTTTAAACTTATTTGTTGTCTCGTAGAAAAAGTATTGTATACAATAGTGATATAATCAAGCTTTTCAATCTCGTACCTCACTTAGGCAACACGGTACTCTACTGAAAAGCTCTCTATTATATCACGATTGTATAAAATACTATTGGCGCGTTGTTAGATCCGCTACTATTGATGCTGACTACACAATAAAAACAATCGCTGGTTCTTTCACCAACAGAATATGAGGATTATGGAAGTCATTCCAGTACACTAGGTAGCCAATATTTATTTTTGGCTGAAATTATTAGAGAAGAACATAATGAACAAGAATCAGCTCTGAATCTTCTTGCAAAAATAGTAAAGGCTGGGCAAAGCTTTTATCTTAAACTTAGAAATGTCAGGAATTTATAGATAAGTATTAGGTATTATGGTATTAAATATAGAATTTACCTTGATAACTAGTAGATCTATAACTCTAACATCTGTGACGCAAGCGTTCTTGTAGAACAACTCTCGTGCTTTCAAGCGGACGTCGTTTTCATTTTTAGGGATGTCGTAATATTTTACTGCAACAAGTTAGGTACTTTAAACCAAATGTTTACATGCGCTCCGTACATAGTTTTCGTGTGACGAATTTTGTCCCAATGCCGTAATGACAATTACCTGCATGAAATCTTTTCCCCACCTCTTATTTCCTTATAAAGGTGAACCAGGATCTATTGAGGGTGCGCCATGTTACGGAAATTTGTTGGTACTAATTTCTAGCAATGGCAACAACTTTAATAATAGACAACATCTACCCTCTATGATAGTTGTCAATATTGACAATGTAAACATTGCTTTGTCTAGTTTCGTGTGAATTATTATTGGACTGCAATAATCATGCCGAAAGTTTTAGATTTTACAGAGAAAAAGTTGTAAACGGTGTATATAGTTATTTATTGAAAAAAAAACGTGCGGGAGAGAAATTTCTTCCATTAGAAAACATAACAAAATTACCACCTGAATTGACGGGTAAGTTTCAAACTTATGGACAAATGTCACTATAGTCAGGTCGTCACGATTTGGTTGATGTCTTGTAATAATTTGATTTGTGTATTAGGTGTATCGCATGCATCGGTATCACGGATTGCTAGCGAAGGGCGTAAGGGCGGAATTAAACGACCAAACCTAAAAAAAAGAAAACAAAAAAAGAAAATAGATTTGGATGATTTTGATTTATGTGTCATACGTCGTAAAATTCACGAATTATATAGCGTAAAAACCGAAGAAATATCCAAACATCAAACTTCGCACTTATTAAAGTTGTCGGAATAAAACAAAAATCATCTGCCAATTTCCATTGTCCCCACTATACAAATTGTTGCTATATAAAATTCAAAACGAGCGCCCTCTTGACAGTACTCCCAAAGTTCTGGTTTACCTATACCTACACTACTACCGAGATTCTTAGAACATTTAATAACTGGAGTCGCCTTTAAGAGCTTATCCCTCTGCCGAAAAACTTGCACAATTGTGCAAACTTTTGTATGGTACTGACATGGCTATTTGTACGTTACGTAGAAATTAGCAATACATTTGACGTCCCCTCCCCCGCAAAAATCGGCAGACTGTTTCGTAAAGAAAATGAAAGCGATGACATCTCCAGTTACTAAATACTCTAAGCCGAGATTTGATTAGGTACTTACATGTCGTAGATTATCATCATACATTAAGAAGTTAATGAATTATAACCGCAATTTGTAAAGTATAGAGGACCATCATTCAAATTTTACCTACTTAATATCTCAATAAAATTACAATGAAATAAAAATATTTACCTATCTCGGGGATCAAGCGATAAACAGCTTTATACAGAGAGATGACCCGTCGGTGGGCTTCGCGGCAATCCGTTGACAGCAACGGTCTTACGCGCTTGAACGCGGCCTGGGACGATTTCTGCGCCATCCTTTGCGATAAGATTTTACAGATATGATTCTCAAAATAATACCGTCATTTTGACATAATGTCATTAAAAATTGACACTTTTGTGGATGTATAATTTTCACTTTATGGCTGGTGCTACGGATTATAAAAAGGTTACTCTGTGTTACCAAAACGTTTAGATTTCTGCTACCTACATGAAGGTACATTAATTAATCATTAGATTAATTAGAGATATTCTATGTACCTATAAACCAAATTTGCTAAAATCTTAGGCCCCATTCGCACGACAGCTTAAAAAGCGTTGCGTTAAAACCCGACGTTGGCGCTTTTTTACCGTTTCCAATATTTGTGTTCATATGAACGCTTAAAAATCACTTGTGAGTCGTACTGCCACGTACGCATCTCAGCAAAGCCATACTTTATTTGCTATTACGACGTATTATTTGAATATAGCTTGAATATTTCAGGAATTTGTAAGCATAAGTTGACATTTTTAAGGTGAAACTAATAATAATCTTGACGATTGACACCAAAAATTGACACTTGACAGCCAACTGACAGCAGCGCCGGCGCTTTTTTAACGCTTGTGAGAACAGATACACGGAGTTCCGTATGCTCTATTCAATTTGACGCCAACGCTCAACGTCGAAAATCGAACAGTGCTCGATAAAAAAGCGCCGCGCTTAAAAACCGCCTTCGTGTGAATACATACATGGTTATCCATTTGCGTCATTCAAACGCTTTTTCAACGCGCGTTGAAAAAGCTGCCGTGCGAACGGGGCCTTAGTGTTAATAGCATAGAGTAAAGATTTTCGTCAGTAGCGACACTTGTGACATCTGGTGTCAAGTTGCGGTACTGATAATTCCACTACTTGACGTTAGATGTCGACTACGAAATAACTCGCGTTTTGGTAAGAAAACTGATGTATGGAAGTTACCATTCTTTCTTTACTTATATTACTCTATGATTAATGGGGATAAAAGACGTAAATAAATCTGAACTGATTTTTTTATACCAACTTATTACATCACATTAGTCGTCTTACATCTTCAAATACAAAAGGATGAGAGGTACCGAACCCTTTGGCAAATGCTTTACTACTCCTATTGATAAAAACACCTATAAATGGTCAAGCAAATCTTGTCAGTAGAAAAAGGCCCGAAATTCAAATGTTCTATGAGACGATATCCCTTCTCGCCTACATTTTTCAAATTTGCCGCCTTTTTCTACTGACAAGATCTGCTTGACCATCTATAGTTTTTTTAGGCTACAAATATAATGACCACCAAAAAATACTTTGGTACCCTAAATAAAAAAATCATGCTTACCAAAAAAAATTAATGAACACCAAAAAAATTAGGCCTAAAATTACAAAAGTACCACCGTTTTAATTACGATTGTACTTCAAATTGTATTCGAATACCAAATATATTGAATGATCACCAAAAATCATTAATGATCACCAAATCTTGAAGACCAAATAAATGCGATATTTTCACCTAAATAAACCACTATGATTACCAAAAAATGTATACATATTACCAAATAAAGTAAAATGATGCCAAAATTACTAGCCCCTCCCGCTCAACCCCCCGTACCCCGCACCGCATACCTACCTAACCTAACCTACTCTTCTAGTAGCATACTGAAATGCTACTAGAATAGTGGGTTAGGTTAGGTTTGAACTGCGACCCTTACAGAAAAGAAATGCTACTAGAAAAGTGGGTTAGGTTAGGTTTGAACTGCGACCGTTACAGAAAAGAAATACTACTAGAAAAGTGGGTTAGGTTAGGTTTGAACTGCGACCCTTACAGAAAAGAAATGCTACTAGAAAAGTGGGTTAGGTCAGGTTTAAACTGCGACCCTTACAGAAACGAAATGCTACTAGAAAAGTGGGTTAGGTTAGGTTTGAACTGCGACCCATACAGAAACGAAATTCTACTAGAAAAGTGGGTTAGGTTAGGTTTGAACTGCGACCCATACAGAAACGAAATGCTACTAGAAAAGTGGGTTAGGTTAGGTTTGAACTGCGACCCATACAGAAACGAAATGCTACTAGAAAAGTGATTTAGGTTAGGTTTGAACTGCGACCCTTACAGAAACGAAATGCTACTAGAAAAGTGGGTTAGGTTAGGTTTGAACTGCGACCCATACAGAAAAGAAATGCTACTAGAAAAGTGGGTTAGGTTAGGTTTGAACTGCGCCCCTTACAGAAACGAGATGCTACTAGAAAAGTGGGTTAGGTTAGGTTTGAACTGCAACCCATACAGAAACGAAATGCTACTAGAAAAGTGGGTTAGGTTAGGTTAGAAAAAGATGACGAAGTGGATTAATTAATTTAATAGGATAACGACATATTAAATAATTGCACATTTTTAATTAAAACGTGGTTACAATTTTGGTGGTCATTTACTATTTTTGGGTTTACAATGATTATTTTGGAGTCATTTGCTTTAATAGGATAGCAAGATTTAAAAATTTGGTTAGAATTTTACATTAAAATGGATTTCTAATTTTGGTGGTCATTTACTATTTTTGGGTTTCAATGATTATTTTGGTGTCAATTTATTTAATAGGATAGCAAGATGTAAAAATTTGGTTATCATTTCACATTAAAATGGGGTTTGAAATTTGGTAATCATTTACAATTTTTGGGTTAATAATGATTAGTTTGATGTCATTTCTTTTAATAGGATAGTAAAATGTAATAAAATTGGTAATCATTTCACATTAAAATGGTGTTATAATTTTGGTGATCGTTTATTATTTTAGGGTGGTAAAGTAGATTTTTTTGGTATTAAATTTTATTAAATCTGGTGATCAGTTAAATAGCAGCCGTTTTTTTATTGCTTTTCGTTCGTTGCGTTGCGTCGATTAGGTTTTCTAACAAGATGACACTGTGTGTGTAACTACAAATTATATCTTTTATGGTAACTGAATTGTCAAACATCCACTTATGACAAACAGTCACTGATGAGAGATGAGAGATCAGAGATGAGATGGCGTTAATATTATATTTAACAAGTTAACACATATCAGTGAAACAATAATGATCAAAGTCAAATGGCGTTTTAACAGTTTTAATCTTCTATCGAAAGATGGCAGTAAATGTACTGTAGCTACATAATTTACCATGACAGTAACTCTATTTCAAATTCTCTTTGATTTGAGGCATACTGGCATACATATATTATGCTTAAACTTTACCCCTCTTCTAATATAAATAACTCTTTGGTTTTGCCAAGGCAGCAAAACAAATATTATGTATTGCAGCTACGATTTATTTAAACTTTATCATTAGATTAGCTATTTACACATTTTTGCTTAAACTATTCATTGCTAGCAAAGAACTTGGACAGGAAGTCCTTTGGTTTGGGCTCCTCTGTGGGTTTGAAATATGACATGATGTGGCCTTTTTGTTTCCAGATTTCTACAGTTTCTTTCAGCTCCATTTGTCCCTGGAAGTAAAATATTTAAATGTTAATAATTATGCAGAAGTTAAATAAATGTAAAACGAGTTTATTATAAAGGAATAAGAAAATCAAATTGGAAAACACATTCAGCGCCAAGAACCCGACTGTCGGGTACACTGTTCGTAGCGACTTAGCGCTCCATATGGCGAAGACTTGGCTACGCGCTACGAGCGTAACCCTTAGCACTTAGTGGCAATAAATGTGTTAAAAATTACAAAGAGATTATGTATGTATGTATGATTTTATTTATTATTGGAGAAATTTCAAACATTGTAAAAATCATTAGATTTAACCCGTGGAGCGCCCTACTGTCACACGTGTGATGGTAATTAGTATAGGAGTTCCATACTAATGTGAGTCTGGGGCGCTGCACAGGTTAAGCCTTTCTACATTTCAAATGACAGAAAGTTTGTAGCTAAAAGGGCTTTTTTTACAATATTTTGGTCTCTTCTCAAGCAAGGGTAACATAGTTAAATTCTTTCTTTCTTTTTTATTGATGACAAACAAGCATGCAACCTGCCTGATGGTAAGCACTTACTGTAGCCTATGGACACCCGCAACTACAGGGGTTCTCTCACCTTACATCAGTTTGGTTCAGCCAGCCCAATGGTAGACAGGCAGAGACTATGGAAATGCATTAAGTCTGCTATGTGTACTGGTGTTATTACCAGTAAAATTAAAAATAAATAAATAATGAATACCTTGATGACCAGCAAGTCAATAACTCTGATGTCAGTGACATCTTTATTAGCGAGGAACAGTTCCCTCAACTTCTGTCGGCACTGCTCTTCTGACTTTGGGATGTCATAGTCCTTTACTGAAACAATAAAAAGTCCCTTTTTACTAGGAAAAAAAAAAAAACATATGCTACCTACAAAATGATACTCTTCCATATCAGTTGTAATAAATCTATGTATGTATACTTAGTACTGTACTGTACTTATAGTATATGTATATCTAGGTAGCGGTGTGATAACTTAAAGTACTAAAATTATTGTGCACAGTGGCAGATTTGCCCTTAGGCCAAGTAGGCCCGGGCCTAGGGCAGCAAGACATTAGGGGCGGCAAATTGTGACAATAACAAAAAATTGCTCAAAATTTAGTCAATATGATGGGTGCTGAGAAAGGGGCGGCTACAGGGCCTGGGGCCTAGGGCGGCAAAGACTGCAAATCCACCACTGATTGTGCATTTAAAGTAATTTAATCTTCAATTTGTTACAAATAGAAAAACATTGTTATCAACCATAAAACACATACATCTATCTCAAAATACTAGAATATTGCAGATTTCATTTGTTGTGTTTCTTGTGGGGAAGGTGTGATTACTACCATCTAGATTCAAGATCCTCCTGACTTCTCGATGAAAACATGTCTAAGACTTAAACAACTGCTGTGTTTAAAAATATTTCATCTGTGCTGTATTCACAGCAAGGCACAGGTAATTGTGAACTTTTCCAAGTTATAATTGTATTGTAATCATTTACTGCGGAATACGATGACATAACTGGTAACATACCGATATAGGGGATTTGACGGTACCATGCTTTGTAAAGGTTCAGGACTCGTCTCCTGGCTTCCCCAGGAGTAGTCGAGAGCACTGGCTTTACAAGTTTTTGCCCGACTTGTATAGCTCGCTGAGAAGACATTTTTATTATAAAATTCTTTAATCTATTTCGAGTTTGGCGAGTTTATTTCGTTTCAGTGGATAGTGTCACAGCACAGACAGATCAAAATTGACAGCTGACAATGACATTTTTGTGTTTGACGTTTTTCTTGGGTGACCAGCAAAATAATACAAATCCCCTCATATCACGGTTGTTTTATTAGTTTTTTACTTACAGAATAGGTAAAGTAGAGAACTGTTTAGTAATATTTTTTCAATAAACAGATATAATACATTTTGGTAATCGCAAAATCTGTTTCTAAATAATAGTAGCCTTTCAGTTTTGTTACAATTTTAGTGGTTTGAGTAATCAAAATATTTACAATCCCCATCAATGATCCAAAATTTAGTATGGCAACATTATTTATAGTTCGAGATACGTTTATAAAAGCCGGTTTTAAAGTGACATAAGGAACGCAATGGTAACGCACCATCATAGAAGGTAGGATCGTATAGAAGTGGTAACCGCGTGCCTCCGTGAGGGACAAAACATACCCAAATGCGACACTGTGATTGGTCGAATTTATTTGTTGCCCACCATTATCCATACTAAAAAAAGGTGGGGAACAAAAAATATGTGAGACTGTGATAAGGAAAAAGAATAATAGCGCTTTCTCTGCTACTGCTACTGAAAGATACGTAAGACTATCCCGTTCTGTCAGTTATCCCCACCACTCATGCCCAATCCAGTTTAATACTAGATTCATGCGCACCATAAGCCCCCTCCAGACTATGTGCGTGAATCGCGGCGCGACGTCGCGAAGCGAACATATCGCGAAGTTGACGTATGACTCCACACTCGCACACTTCACGGCGATTTCGCAGTTTGGTTTGCGGCAAGATGGCGGAAAAGCATCAGCTGATCGAGTTTAACTGCTAGTTATCTATGGCATCATACGTCATTTAGCTGTTTTTCCATTTTGTTTTCTTGTGTAACCGTAAAATATAGCTGCTTAATATAATATGATTATAAAATAATTAATATTTATCTTGCCACAGAAGAGCCAAAATAGTGTGTAATGTGGAGTCTTGCAAGTTCGCGCTTCGCGTCTCCTTTGACGCGGGCCGAAATACCGACAAAAAACGGAGAACAAGGCGCAAAGGCGTGAACAATCTGCGAAATCGACGCCACACTCGCGTTCGCGGCTTCGCCCGCGATTCACGCGCATAGTCTGGAGGGGGCTACAGACCTACTATTACCACAGAATAACTAATAGTACTGCCGTACAGAAAGGAAACTTCATACAAAACCGAAGTTTGACAGCGATTCAGGGTCAAATCATGTTGTCCCTTTCTAATATATGGCATTATCCCTTTCGGCTATTTAGGGTTGTCAAAATTCAAGCCATTATCTTATCTGTGGTCGTGCACGCAAAGGGACGTCAAGTTGTGACAACCCTAAAAATTGCTCGGAGCAATGCTGAGCCGAGCGGAGCCGAGTTTGGCCGATGTCAGGAGTTTCGCACCCCTGGTATTAAGCCCCCTCCAGACTATGCGCGTGAATCGCGGGCGAAGCCGCGAACGTGAGTGTGGAGTCGATTTCGCTGTCTGCGAAAATCAACGCCACACTCGCGTGCGCGGCTTCGCGCCGCGATTCGCGCACGAGTGAGGAGGGGGCTTACACAGATGAGCTAGTGCGCCTGTGAGGAACAGTAGGGCTACCGCCAATACCGAAAATCGTCAATTGCGGGCATTTTTCTCTGTCACTCTAATTACGCCTTCATTGGAGTAAAAGAATAAGATCCCCGCAATTTGCGAATTTCGGTTTTCGCGGTAGCCCCTCAGAACATACTCAATGCGACAATATTAAAAAAAAAACAACGGGTTTCCGGCACCGGGAGTGCCGGCAGAAGTGAAAACTCAATGACATTGTAACAGTTTTTCGATCAGGTCACGTGTCCGTCTTACGTCTTACGAATCTTACGGTCACGTGACCTGTCGCGAGTTTAACATTTTTTCCCCATCACAAAAAGTGCACAGCGCCGCTAAAGAAGTTTTCACTTCAAAAAAAAATGGTTGTCTATAAAGTCGGTTTAACGGACGATAATTTTGCGTGATAACGTCATAAGAAAACATTGATGAAAATTGCATACTTTGGCCGTAACGTTACCATGGAGATCTGTCCACAACGTTACCATAGAGATCTGTCCACAACGTGACACTTTTTCGTGCATGCTACCGGTGTTCATCACTGAAAGTGTTCATCGATTTATAAGACGTTACCACGTCAGCACGTTTTAACATTCCTGACAACATACCAAAAACAATCTACGTAATTCGGTCGGGTTATTTGTTGCCCACCATAAACCATACTAAATGTACGGTGGGGAACAAACAAAAAGTTAAGGCCCCAGTACACAATGGGCCATTGCCGGCCACTCCAAGGGACGCAGCCATGCGGTAGAATGAGATAGCAATATCACTTGCTCCCTCTAACGCATAAATGCGTCCCTTGGAATGGCCGGCGGTGGCCCATTGTGTACTGGGGCCTTTACGGCTACTCTACACGTTACGTCACGGGAGCAAGTGATATTGCTATCTCATTCTACCGCATGGCTGCGTCCCTTGGATTGGCCGGCGTTGGCTCAACGTGTAGAGGAGCCGTCAGACTGTGACAAGGACAAGCAATAATACCGCTTTCTCTGCTACTCCTACTGAAAGTTCCATAAGTGCATCTCGTTCGGTCATTTGGCCCCTCCCCCGTTTCCTCTCTATATTATTGTACCTACCTGTATCAGACTTGGCTCACTCCGCGATTTCGTCGCTTTGCTCAGGCACAGAATAAATAATAGTACTACCGTACAGAAAGGAAATTTCCTACAAAACCGAAGTTTGACAGCGGTTCAGGGTCGAATCATGCTATCCCTTTCTAATATATGGCACTATCCCTTTCGGCTATTTAGGGTTGTCAAAATTCAAGTGATTATCTTATCTGTGGTCGTGCACGCAAAAGGAAGTCAAGTGGTGCCAACCCTAATAATTGCTCGGAGCAATGCTGAGCCGAGCGGAGCCGAGTTTGGCCGAAGTCAGGAGTTTCGCACACCTGCTACAGGTAGCTAAAAGTACATCCGTTCCACACCAATTTTGGTGGCTAGCCATAAGCCGCGCGTGGCGCTGTCGCCACCTAGCGGCCATATCTGTCCTGATCGTGATAGCCGGTTTAGACTCTCGCGCGAGCCACGAGACGAGCCGCGAGCCGCGCCACGAGACGCGAGTGTAAGCGGTGGGCTCGCGGCTCGTCTCGTGGCTTGGCTCGCGCTCGCCTGGCTCGCGTGGAGGAGCGGTTTTTTGGGCACGAGCCAAAGGGGCTCACGCGGGACGCGCGCTTGCGTTCACACTCGCGTTCGGCTTGTCATTCGATTATAAACCTTATGCCGTGCCGTTAGTGTTTAAAATATATTAGCTCGACGAGCTTACGAGCCATGAGACGAGCCTCGAGCCGAGCCACAAGGCGAGAGTGTAATCATTAGCTTGACGGGCTCATGCGCTCAAGGCCACTCGAGGCGAGCCACAAGACGCGCCGCGAGCCGAGCCGCGAGACGAGAGTCTAAACCGGCTATAACAGACACGTTTTGTTAGAGAGTGAGCCCCCATTCGCACGACAGCTTTTTCAACGCGCGTTAAAAAAGCGCTTGAATCTGTCCGCACTCTAATTTCGACTTAACGTCCAAGGCTTAAAGTCGAAAATCCAACAACGCTTGATAAAAAGCGCCACCGCTGTCGTGTGAATAAATACACACGTATCCATTTGTGTCATTCAAACGCTTTTTTAACGCGCGTTGAAAAAGCTGTCGTGTGAATGGGGGCTTAGTCTTCTGTACCTAGTGCTATTATTTATTCTGTGCCTGTATGGAACGCACAGACGTAGAAAACCTTAGGCCCCATTCGCACGACAGCTTAAAAACGCTTTGCGTTAAAACCCGACGTTGGCGCTTTTTTACCGTTTCCAATATTTGTGTTCATATGAACGCTTAAAAATCACTTATGAGTCGTACTGCCACGTACGCATCTCAGCAAAGCCATACTTTATTTGCTATTACGACGTATTATTTGAATATAGCTTGAATATTTCAGGAATTTGTAAGCAAAAGTTGACATTTTTAAGGTGAAACTAATAATAATCTTGACGATTGACACCAAAAATTGACACTTGACAGCCAACTGACAGCAGCGCCGGCGCTTTTTTAACGCTTGTGAGAACAGATACACGGAGTTCCGTATGCTCTATTCAATTTGACGCCAACGCTCAACGCCGAAAATCGAACAGTGCTCGATAAAAAAGCGCCGCGCTTAAAAACCGCCTTCGTGTGAATACATACATGGTTATCCATTTGCGTCATTCAAACGCTTTTTTAACGCGCGTTGAAAAAGCTGCCGTGCGAACGGGGCCTTATTGAGTTGTTAGAGTTCTAAAAACCGGGCAAGTGCGAGTCGGACTCGCGCACGAAGGGTTCCGTACCATAATGCAAAAAACAGCAAAAAAATAACGGTCACCCATCCAAGTACTGGGCTATAACCGCGAAAATCGAAGGTCGCAAATTGCGGGCATTTTTCTCTGTCACTCTTATTACGCCTTCATTGGAGTAAAAGAGAAAGATCCCCGCAATTTGCGAATTTCGGTTTTCGCCCCTCTGACCCCGCCCGACGTTGCATAACTTCGGTCATAAATCACGTTTGTTGTATGGGAGCTCCACTTAAATCTTTATTTTATTCTGTTTTTAGTATTTGTTGTTATAGCGGCAATAGAAATACATCATCTGTGAAAATGTCAACTGTCTAGCTATCACGGTTCGTGAGATACAGCCTGGTGACAGACGGACGGACGGACGGACAGACGGACGGACGGACGGACAGACGGACGGACGGACGGACAGCGAAGTCTTAGTATAGTAGTAATTTTTTTTGTATAGTTTGTCAAAGGACTGTCTCATTTCAAACATAGACAGAGAGAATCATACTATCTTTGTCTTACACTAGTACTAGCACCCAAAAGAAAAGGATGAGTATAGTTTTTTTGTTCTTATTTACTGACAAATTTGGTTTAACTAACTATGTAGAATCTGTGCGGAAAGAGAAGATTCGTGGCATGGATGGGGCCCACTTCTAGTGGAGTCCAGAAGAGACAATTTTTCGCCAATCTGATGAAATTGTCCGATCGAATCAGGCCGTGTGGACGCAAACGCCAATTTGATTCCCCGATCAAATCAGCAGGTGCGGACACTAAGGCCCCATTCGCACGACAGCTTAAAAAGCGTTGCGTTAAAACCCGACGTTGGCGCTTTTTTACCGTTTCCAATATTTGTGTTCATATGAACGCTTAAAAATCACTTGTGAGTCGTACTGCCACGTACGCCTCTCAGCAAAGCCATACTTTATTTGCTATTACGACGTATTATTTGAATATAGCTTGAATATTTCAGGAATTTGTAAGCATAAGTTGACATTTTTAAGGTGAAACTAATAATAATCTTGACGATTGACACCAAAAATTGACACTTGACAGCCAACTGACAGCAGCGCCGGCGCTTTTTCAACGCTTGTGAGAACAGATACACGGATTTCCGTATGGTCTATTCAATTTGACGCCAACGCTCAACGCCGAAAATCGAACAGTGCTCGATAAAAAAGCGCCGCGCTTAAAAACCGCCTTCGTGTGAATACATACATGGTTATCCATTTGTGTCATTCAAACGCTTTTTTAACGCGCGTTGAAAAAGCTGCCGTGCGAACGGGGCCTTAAATGCCAATTTTCGAAGTTAGTATCTATGGCATGCAAATTGGTGATCAAATTGTGTACGTGTGGACGCTAGATGAGATTGGCGCCAGTTATTTTCCTGATCAAATCGGTCGATTTGCCTAGCTCGTCTGGACTCTACTTCTCTTTCCGCACAGACTATACATTTGAATATATCGATACTTTTTTTTATTACTCAGTCAACACTTTTTTAACAAGGAATTAAGGTAAACTGAACATCTAACATAGCAACATTTCTTAGGGTATAAATACCCCTGAGCCGAGTGTGGCCTGCCTCAGAGCAAAATGGTTACTACAAATAATGACTCCGTAGCGCCTGTGCGCCAAGTACGGAAAGTACAATTCGGTATTATTTCACCGGATGAAATAGTAAGTTGTGTTTTTAAGAATTCAAATGGAGAAGATTTTTTTTAGTTCACGCATGTATTGTAAGTGAAAAATAATACAAGATGTCATTGTTTTATATTTTAACTGCATTTTCCTTATAGCGGGAAAAGTTTTGGGCTACTTTCTATAAATTTAAATACATATGATACAGTTGTTTAATAATGATTTTTATACATTGTTCAGAACCTATTATTATGTAGCGTTTTCTGCATAATAGAATAGGTGTTCATTATATTTGCTCTGGCTGGGGCATGAAGTATTGCGCAATTTAAGGCAATATTGAGAAATGTATTTTTTTATAAACTTTGGCACTTTTTTGTCTTAAAATGAAAGAATTATAAATATAATTAAACAACGAAACTATACAATTTCTGTAACAAAAATATTGAACGACAAAAGAATAAAATAGAGACAATTTGTATTTTGTATTCTTTAAAATGTCTTTAACATTACAGGCCGCGTTATCGTTTTATCCGATTCTTAGGTACGATAAGTTGAGTGGTATCAAAGGAGGGGCCATTGTTGGCGTTGTCTAACAGGACATACATTACAGACTGATGTGCTGATATCTATTCCAAATATTCCTTTTAATGGCATATGAATCATATGATTAAATATTTGTAACCAAATCGGGTCATGCAGCAGTTTCCTGTCCAAATAAAATAGGTACCTAAATCTCAAAGATTTATTTATTTGTTATTAATTTTGCGGAAGTAAACTGAAAAGATAAAAAAATGGATTTTATTTTCACATAGATAACCATGAGGTCATATTTACTAGTCTATTTTTTTATTCGGTAGACTAAAATGACATTTCATATTATGAAAATATGATTATGAAATGTCATTTTAGTCTGCCGAATAATAATACGGGGTCAAGCTAAAAAATAAAACCGTTTAAAAATAGACTTTACTGGTTTTTAGCGAAACTTATATAAAATGTATAGTTACATATTCAGGCATTTTTTAAACTTCTTTTGAATTATTATTATTATTTATATACATATTAGTGTATTATTATTTATTAAGCTGTCATATTATGTTGTACGTAAACTGTAATAAATAAATATATTGGTTTAATTTGTCTTATTTTTTTATGGTTTTCCCAAATAGGTACGTCACTTCACCTCATTTGAATCATTAGGCACTTTATGCTCATTATTTTCCTTACTAGTAGAGTGCAAATATCATGCAAATATTTTCTAAGATACGCGGTTGTAATTATAATAATATTATAAAATATGGTAAATTGTTCGTCCGCCTACGTGGACACTTCAACTATTCATATGAACAGTTTATAAAAAATCACGTTTAATATTTATGAAACAGCCAAATTTTTATCGTAATTTCGGCAGTGGTCCCATAATATTAAAAGTTAATAGTTAAAATTTTTCCCTGTAATGTTCCTTTGATTTGGAAATATTTCCGGGATAAGAAAATTTCCAGCCGCACATCACTAATAGTTACGAGTAGAAGTCAAACCGAGAAAAGTCTGCAGCGATTTTGATAGCCCACGTAGTGCAAGTGTCATTTTAAACGTCAAACTTCTATGAAATTATGACGTGTAAATAACACTTGCACTGCGTGGGCTATCAAATCCGCTGCAGACTATTCTTGGTCCGACTTCTAGTAGCTTGTAATTGTAATAGTATAGTAGGTAAATAGGTACACAATCAAAAAGTGGGTTATTCCCACTAGTTACCACCAAGTTCTTACGTGGTAAAAGGTGGGAATTTTTATTCCCAGTAGTTACCACCAAAAAATTGTTAGAATTTAATACTAATAAAAACAGTATAAATAGTATAGTATAAATGTAGCGTGCTGTAATAAATAATTATGTCTCAGTTAGTGATTCAGTAAACTGCTTTAAAAGTGATCAAAAATATTAAAACAGTTTTACCGGTATAAGTGTAAAAACTAAAATAGAAGAGTCTCATTCTAGTTAAGTAGAAATTAACTTATTATCCGGACTAAATTTATCTTATTAACTGTAAATTGAATTACATATTTATACAAACGAACAAACAAATCAGTCAAAAACCGACAGAACTGATTTTGTTTTATTATTTACCGCTACTTCATTTCGTTCTATTATAACACGACGCAAACCTGGAATATGTAGGTATTCATAATTTGTACTCAGGCTAAATAACTAAAGGGCATGGTTGTTATCAAAACCGCTTAGGGCGCGCTTCGGATGGGCTGATTGCTCGGACTAACCAGCATAGGCTCGCATTCCAATTACGCTCGGGTAGTACATCGCTTGGTCATGTTACGCTGGTTGGGTCGATTGCTTAAACACCCACGCTAGCGGGATGGTAATAACACTCTACCAGAGGGGCATCAGATATTATTCGTACACTTCTTTTCTATCGGGACAATGATCGTCGAATCAACATCCTTTATAATTATTATTAGATAGATAGATTACGAGTAGATTATACAAATTAATATTTGCGTTGAAATCAATAACCGAATGTTTTTATGATTTGTTATTTTTTCAGCGACGTATGTCAGTCACAGAAGGTGGTATACGCTTCTGTGTAACCACGGAGGGTGGCAAGCCCAAGCTAGGTGGACTAATGGACCCAAGGCAGGGCGTGATTGACAGACATTCTAGGTGCCA
This sequence comes from Cydia splendana, assembly GCF_910591565.1. Taxonomy (NCBI): domain Eukaryota; kingdom Metazoa; phylum Arthropoda; class Insecta; order Lepidoptera; family Tortricidae; genus Cydia; species Cydia splendana. Next base: position 11,781,316 of record NC_085972.1, on the reverse strand, counting down.
AACATGTGCCGGAAACATGGCAGAATGTCCTGGGCACTTTGGGCACATTGATCTAGTCAAACCAGTTTATCACATTGGTTTCATAACGAAAACTATTAAAATATTACGATGTGTTTGTTTCTATTGCTCTAAGCTCCTAGTGAATCCGGTAAGAAGAATACTTTTAAAAATAAATCATAAATAAATCATAAATCATTTATTTTTCGTGATAAACTTAGTGTACATACAAAAGTAAAATTAAATGCTTAATACAAACATAATTACAAATTGTTTACCACGAAATGGGCTCGCCTCAGCATAATGCTGACCCGAGAGTCGGCGCTGGTCTTCCGGCGAGTCCATTTTGGTGGGCCACGAACGCAGCTGTACGGCACGGCCTCGTAGAACTGAACGCAACCACTTGCGGCTGCCAGCGCCATCTGGCCTACGCATGGACCTATATAATAGGGACAAGACATATTGTTCTATACGTACAATTGCTTATAGAAATAGCACCCATTTTGATGGCACAAACATAAATATATATCTGTCTCGTTTTTACTCAGCACTGTAACCCATAGCAAAAAAAGATGACAGTATTTCAGTACGTACATAAAGTGTTCCATGAAAATACGTAAATACCTAATGCGGCCGAAAATCCGCCATGTTTAGTTACCCAAATGTCATTGTCTGTCAGGTCAGCCGGTACTTGTCCTGTCAAAAAGTCGTGGTGAAAATTAAAATTATTAATTATCTTTCAATATTTTGCTTGTGATTGAAAATAATTGAAGCCAAATGTGAATAATTACGTCGCGAATATGCCAGTGTGTAGTGTATTAGGGTGCGGCATAAGAAAACCACCAAATCAGCCATCTTTAACCTTACACAGGTACGCTATCATTTACATGAAAAATATTGGTTATTGTTAATGTTCCTGGGAAATGTAAGGATGTTTCACATTATAAATAGCAAGGTTCTTCTGTGCAGTTATAGATCATGAAGTGATTGGATTTATTTAACTATATTTTTACGCTTAAATAATGTAAACATTTCAGCTAGGGTTGTACTTTATTTATCGACTTTAATATCGATATATTATGATTGCCTATTTATATTTTCTTATTTTATCATGCTACCCCGCTTCAAACCAACTAAATTGTCTTAATTTAATAATTAAATCATTTTTTATAGGTTACCAAGAAATGAACATAAAAAGAAAGTGTCTGGAGATGGAGATCCTGACCGACTCTCGGGAGCACTAGGGTAACTCGGGGCCGTGGGGTCGTTACTCCACAAGCTGCCCTGCGGGCTTTTTTATATCATTATTATATATTTTTTATATAATTCGACATTAAGAGACCATATACTTACATATAGTTGTAATTTATAAAATGGTTAATGTATTGTTATTATTTTTGCTTGTATGTAAATTCAATGTTGACGTATAAAAATGCCCTTGTGGCCTATTTGCTGAATAAATGTTGAAGAAGTTGAAGAGCGGAAGTCATTCCTTATTTTTGTAATAAAAAAAATGTTCTGAAGGTGTTTTGTTTTTTTTTCACCCGTCGCTTAATAAGCTTGAATTTTGTATCGCTCTCACTTATAGTTACGGCGCACCAAGGTCGAGGTGCAGTGCGGTAGTGTGTTACAGACTTTAGGGTTAGCAACACAACAAAATTGATTGTAATGGAGAGGTAAAGTCCAAGAAAAACACGTACACTTATTCTGACATCCAAAACAGATGGCGCTGTACTGCGCCATGTGTTTTGCGGTCACTAAGTTGTCAAACGTCAACTTTTGAAAATCAGAGTTACCGCAAAAATCGCAATATGTATTGAGTAGTACAGCGTCATCTCGTTTACCTGTCAAATTTGAAGCACGAAATTGTCCTAGACTCCACACATCTTACTCAATCAAAGTATCTTTTCACATAACAATATACTAATAAAGAATTTTTATTTATTTACTTACTTTCTATTAAAACATAAACTCCACAAATAATACATACTTAGTATTTTAAATAAAATGAGCCGAGAACGTTAAAAAGTTATCGATGTATCGATAAAACCTAGTAACAGTAAAAATCTTCTGGGCAGCACTAAAACCGCCATGTTTAGTTCTAAGATGACGTCACAGTGGCACGCATTATTCGTTGACGTTTCACTTCCATAGGTTTCATATTTCAGTGGGCCTACGGGTGTGACAAATGACAGATAACCTAAAAGGCAATGCCGTACAGAGTTACAGACAGGGTGCTAACAATAACAATTGAGAATACTAGAACATTTCAAGCATAAAACACATGGAATAACTGTGAAAACATTACAAATATTAAGATACAAACAAACAACATAAATAAATAAGACTACATACGTGATTAACGTTTAAAAAGTTACCAAACACACTGTTTACTCTGTTTACTTTACCAAAGTGAGAAGTGAAGGAGTGATCAAAAAATATCTTACCTTACATAAAAGATAGATAAAACACACGCGCAATTGTGTTAACATACAGTGAAAAAGAAAGGATATGACAGCAAAACTATACATACAGACGCATTGGGTTACTTACAGTGAGGAAAGGACATAAAAACAGGTATTTACTTTTATACAATTGCTTGCTATTTAGAACATACATATTACAATTTAATCTAAAAATATTCTATTTATAATTATAATTATAATTACCTTAATATAATTATTGTCGAGTAGTTATATTCGTCAATAATTACATTAAAAGCAACTAGTGTCATGCCTTAAAGTTTCCTGTTGCAGCTGGTGTTGTAGTGTGAATATTTTGAGTTTGGCTTTAAAACTTATAATACTTTCTAGGTTCCTGAGAGGGGGTGGAATGTTATTCCAGCAACGGGTGGCCATGTACTTGAAACTGCCACGGAAAGCAGCTGTAGCATGTCGAGGTGTTACCAACTGCACGCTGCAATAACGTGCGCCAAGTGATCTACGAGTGGACATCCATGACAACTTCTCAAAAAGATATGATGGAGATTTGTATTTTACAATGCCGAATAGAAGACCCGCTAGATGAAGCTTGCGACGGTGCAGCATTTTAAGAACACTGTGTTTATTCAAAAATGGAGTCACATGGCCTCGTGGTGGGATATTGAAGCAGAACCGGGCGCAAGCATTTTGCACCCTCTGTATAAGTCGCTTTGTTTTTGATAGGAGACGTGGACCATACACTAAATCCATATAATTTAATTTGGAAAGAACAAGAGCTTCAACTAACTGAGTGCGCAAGGTTTCGTTGATAAAGGGTCGTATGTTATATAGTACTTTGAGCCTGTAAAAACAGTTTCTAACAGATTCAGCAACATGTTTCTCAAACCTAAGTTCACTGTCCATAATTAAGCCTAAATTTCGAGCCTCATATACTCGTTCAATGGGTTCACCTGATAGGATTAGATCTCCATAAGGTCTGATTCTGTTCAGCTGATTTTTGGTGCCAAATATTAGATATTTTGTTTTAGAAGGATTGAGCATCAAACTGTTATCTGAAGCCCAAGACGCTATACTTGCAAGGTCCACATTAAGTTTTTGAATTGCAGTGTCAATTTCAGAGGGTTTACAAGTTATATATATCTGAATGTCATCTGCATAGATATGATACTTGCAGTGTGTAATGTGAGTTGTGATGTCCGCTGTATATAAGATGAACAGGATTGGGCCGAGTATCGACCCCTGCGGAACACCTCTGGAAAGGGGCATTTTTCCTGAGATTTTGGCCGGTCCATCACTTGAGGACAGCTTTACATACTGGTGCCGCAATGTGAGATAACTATGAAACCAATGCAGAGCACTATTATCAAATCCATAGTAACTTAGCTTTGATAGTAACAGGTCTATATTAATACAGTCAAATGCCCTGGAAAAATCAAGTAGCACAAGCAGTGTACACATACCCTTATCTTGTGAGCAAAGAATGTTGTCTGTGACATCAAGCAGGGCCGTCACAGTACTGCGCCCTTTCCTGAAACCTGATTGTACATCTGGTAAGATCCCATTGCTCTCAATGTAATCGCTTAATTGTGTGCATACAATCTTTTCCAGTATCTTAGACATACAGGGTAGTATGCTAATAGGCCTCAGCTCCTTTAGTTCGGATGGATTAGTGGTTTTTGGCAGTGGGCGCACAATAGCCACTTTCCAGGTGTCAGGAAAAGTGGATGTTAAAATAGAGGTATTTATCACATCAGTCAATAAGTCTACAGTATATGGAAATGTCATGAGTAGCATATTTAAATTAATTAGGTCATGTCCCTCTGCATTCGATTTGAGTTTAGACACAATTTTTAGCAAATTGTCGGAGCTAACTGGTCTAATGTGAAATATAGACTTGTTATACCTGTTGAATTCAAAGTAAGTTAACTGCGAAATACTAACTTGTGATGCAATTGGTAAGTCCAAAAAATGACTATTTATAATATCGGGGTCACTGAAAGTGGGTGGCAATTCTATATTATTTTTAGGCAGAATAGTAGATTTAAGATTTTTCCAAAGTGATTTAGGCTCCTTAATTTTATTATTTATATTGTGGTTAAAGTATGCCGATTTTTCATTGTATATAGCCTTATTTACAGTTGACTTTAGGTCCTTATAATACAGTTTTTTGCTCTCTGAACCTGTCTTATGATAATCTGCGGCAGCCTTGTCACGTATACGCATCATTAGTTTCACTGTGTCAGTGATCCAAGGATATGAGGGGCCTTTTATTATGGATGTTTTGATGGGTGCGTGCATATCGAATAAATAAACCATGTGCCTGCCTAATGCTTCGACCTTATCATTTACGTTGGGCATCGCAGACATCAGATCCCACCCCACACCACGCAAATCAGTATCAAAGAGTGCGAGATTAATATTATTAAGGGGCCTGTACAGTATAGTGTAGGGCTTAGGTTTGTTCCGCCTTATAGTGAACTCGCACATAACAATACAGTGCCCAAAAAGTGACCCTACGTGCTCAATATTTATTTTTTTGGCATTTAAATCGGTGCAAACCACGTCAATCAGTGTTTGGCTGGTATTTGTGAAATGTGTTGGCTCTGTTACTATTTGTGCTAAATTAAAGGTAGATAAAAAATTGTTAAGCTTTGTTGTTTTAATGTCGTTTGCAGTAAATAAATTAATATTAAAGTCACCTAGCAGTATTAAATGGTCATAATTATTCATTGAGCTAATCGTGTCAGATATGGCGTCTAAAAATAGGTCAACGTCCTGCCAAGGTGGGCGATACGCTGTACCTACTACAATTTTTTTACCTTGCACAGTCATGTGTATCCACATTTGTTCAATCGTCCTATGTTTTGGATCTACGGGATGTGGTAAGTTACGAGCAGTGACATTACGCTTTATGTAGAACCCAACCCCCCCGCCACGTGACCGTGGACCATGTGGTCGCGGGGTGTGACGCAACCTGCACCCCGGGAGCACAGGGGCCCGACACTCATCCCCCCCTCTCAGCCAGGTTTCATTAATAGCTAACACATCCATGTCCAATCGAGTGCAAGTCGCTATAAAATTATCGTGATTTGTGCCCAATGAGCCCGCGTTGAACAAACCGATTTGTAATTGATTTCGAGCTATCTTGCAATAAGATAAGTGGCATAATAAATAAGCGGACAGCAAGACAGGACCGGTTTTGCATTGTAAACAAGCGCGGTGATCGGGAACGAATTTAGTTTGAGGTTATTAGTTATGCAAAAGTGTTTTTCGGCGTGTAGTTGTATAAAATATGTAGGGAGTCGTGTAAATACAATAGAATGTGCTACAAAATGTAATGTGTGGAGTGTGAACATTGTGTTTTGATTAAAATAATGAGTGCAATGCGTGTATGTATTGTTTTCGTGTAGTGTGCGTTTTTCAATGGTGTGATAAGTGTGTGGCGGCAACAGGAACAGTGGCAGACAAACAATGGTGGTTGACAAGAGAACTAGCAAACTACAGGTCAAGCTAAATAACATGAGCAAACCTATCGTGAGCCAAAAACCCGATCCAGATCCAGCTCGGTGCGTATGCGGTGTCGAGGCGAACTCGTGCCCGCCTGCTGCCGTGCGAAGATTTTTCCGTCTCGGGTCCAGACGTACCGCCAAGAACGCTGCTGCTTCAGCTCCCGTGCCTTATAGAAAAGACGTCGATTGTGAGGAGTCAACCGTTCGTTGACGTAGAAGTTACACGTTCGCCCGGGGATGCCGGTGCCTTCCGTGGTGGCACCACGGCGCACCCGCGCAGCCTGCAGCAGACGGTCCCTGACGGCGCGGCGCGCCAGGCGCACCACGAGCGGTCGCGGCCGCCCTGCGGGTCCCTGGATACCTTCCTGCAGCTGAGGCGCGCGCCCCACACGCGCAGCGTCGACGATGTCGTGCTCGGTGAGTTCGACCCCCAATTTCTTGCTCAGGGTTGTTACTAAATGCACCGCGCTTTCGCCGCTACTCTCTGGCACACTAGTTATCTCAAGATCATTTAATAACAACTCCTGGTCGCGGTCATTAAGCTCCAGCCTGAGTTGCGACACAGTTTCGACGAGAGCGGCGTCAGGGGCGGCGTCATTAAATTGGGGTCTGGTCTCCAAAGACTCGACACGGGCACTAAGCGCGTCGACGCGGCCCTCGCAGCTGTCGATCCGCCTGTCGCAGCTGTCAATCCTTGCTGTTAGACTTTCCAGGGAAGTACGAAGAGCGTGTATCTCCTGGCTCATCGCACGCATCTCCTCGCAATAAAAATAAATAATCATAATAAGTAGGTAAGTACTTAAGTTCTGCTTATGAATTTTAGTCAAACCCGAAAATTAAAGAAGCTGTAATGAAAACAAAAGAGCAATCTCGCAAGAGATTGACTTTGGTGTATGACTTGTGCAAGGGAAAAAATATTTGTGAGGGTGGTGAAATAATTGATATTGAGAAGGTGGAAGAGGAAACTAAGAATGTGCCTGGACATGGAGGTTGTGGCCACTACCAGCCCGCTATAAAACGGGTTGGCTTGGACATCTTAGCGGAATGGAAACATGTCAATGAAGACACACAGGAAAAAAAGATAACGATAACTGCTGAAAGAGCATTGGAAATTCTTAAACATATTACAGGTGTGATTTTCATTTCCTCTATTCGATAGTTGTTGACGGGTGCAAAGGAATTTTGAGAACGCCAGAAATATAATTTTATTCTCAAAATTATTATTCTAATGTTTGCTTTGATAGAATATCAATAAATGTACCTAGTATACCTATATGTAAGTGTCTTAAGATACAGTCCGCAAGGTTAATTCTTATCTTACATAATACTGCATACAATACAAGACAGTAGGTAAGCAGGAGGGCGCTTAACTATATGACTCTGCCGACTGTATTTTCTTGCTGATATAAAGCATCTAGAATTATAAATTTTTATTTAGATGAGGAGGCCTTCATTTTGGGCATGGATCCTAAATATGCAAGACCTGATTGGATGATAGTCACTGTATTACCCGTCCCGCCGCTCTCAGTGCGGCCTGCAGTGGTAATGTTTGGAACAGCTAAGAACCAGGACGATATGACATACAAATTGGCAGATATAATAAAATCAAACAATGAGCTGATGAAAAGTCAACAAAATGGAGCAGCAGCTCATATAATAACCAACAATATAAGGATATTGCAATTCCATGTAGCGACTTTAGTGGATAATGATAAACCTTGGATGCCAAAGTAAGTTTATAAACTTATATTATATTATATTATAGTATGTTAAGTACCTAAAAGCAAATAAAAATATCAACAAGATAAATAGAATAAACTGCAACTGACGTAACTACCTGTACAGTAACTACAGTATGACATATACACGCATTTTGTTTGTAACCCACATGCCTAATGAATCTAACTAATGATAAATAAATAGCATTATCTTTACAAATTAAATACATACATATTTAAGATTACTACACTTACTACATCAAGTCAAGTTGCTGGTTTTCCTTGGTATATTTTACCTGTCACACATTAGTTACGTCATCGTCCGTAATCAATCAGCAACTTCGTGACCAATGGGACTTCCCGACGGCAGCGTCTCACAAGTCACCTATTACGGAGTTCCTCTAAAAGATATTGAATTCCTATTGTGTAGTGAAATCTGCCGGGTAAAATGTGGCCTTAAAAAGTGAGAACATGTTTAAATGTCCGTTAGGTAATAAAGTATAACAGCGCTTAGAATAACGGGATGTGTGGATTTTTCTGTTGCCATGAGAAATAATCAACTTATAATTCTAAATATAATATGTATTTTTTCTCAGAGCTATGCAGAAATCAGGAAAACCACTGAAAGCTATCAAGGCACGCTTGTCTGGAAAAGAAGGGAGAATAAGAGGAAATTTGATGGGAAAACGTGTGGATTTCTCAGCACGTACTGTCATTACACCCGACCCCAACTTACGTATTGACCAAGTAGGAGTGCCAAAATCTATTGCACAGAATTTGACTTTCCCGGAGTTAGTAACACCATTCAACATTGATAAATTGCAAGAATTAGTACGACGTGGCCCGTCACAATACCCGGGGGCTAAGTACATAGTCCGTGACAATGGAGAGAGGATAGATTTGCGGTTCCATCCCAAACCATCAGACTTACATTTACAATTTGGATACAAAGTGGAACGCCATCTGAGGGACGACGATTTGGTTATCTTCAATCGGCAGCCCACATTGCACAAAATGAGTATGATGGGGCACAGGGTAAAAGTATTGCCATGGTCAACATTCCGGATGAATTTGAGTTGTACTTCTCCATATAATGCAGACTTTGATGGGGATGAAATGAACTTGCATGTGCCTCAATCAATGGAGACAAGAGCCGAAGTAGAGAATATCCACATAACACCTAGACAAATAATTACTGCACAATCTAACAAACCCGTCATGGGAATAGTACAAGATACACAAGCTTAAACGTCAGCTTCACAGCATAGTATTTAAGTAATTAGTTAGTAATTAAATTTCGCTTGGTAATACATTTCAATTTGCATGCAGTGTTTACCTCAATTTTATTGTACACTAAGCTCTTAGTTATTAAGTATTTAATAAACTTTATGTATGCGTCAGTGTAACAGTTACTGGTAAACCAATAAAATAAAATAAAATAAAAATAAAAGATACACTAACTGCCGTCAGAAAAATGACCAAGAGAGACGTGTTCTTAACAAAAGAACAGTTAATGAACCTTGTTATGTTTTTACCTATTTGGGATGGTAAAATACCACAACCTTGCATTTTAAAACCACAACCACTTTGGTCCGGTAAACAATTATTTACATTGATAATTCCTGGAAAACTCAATATGATGGCCATGCATTCTGACGAAGATGACGGTACCGACAAATGGATTTCGCTTGGTGATACTAAAGTAGTGGTAGAAAATGGAGAACTACTTATGGGAATATTATGCAAAAAGTCTCTGGGCGCTTCAGCTGGCTCCCTGCTTCATATTTGCGTGTTGGAACTCGGACATGAAATTGCTGGTCAATTCTACGGCAATATTCAAACAGTCATCGACAATTGGCTTCTGATTGAAGGTCACTCTATAGGTATTGAAGATACAATTGCTGATCCTAAAACGTACAGAGAAATTCAACAAGCTATTGTTCGAGCTAAAGATGATGTTGTAGAGATAACACAAAAAGCACATAATATGGAATTGGAGCCTACTCCTGGCAATACGCTGAAACAATCTTTCGAAAATAAAGTTAACAGTATTCTAAATGACGCACGTGATAAGACTGGTAGAACAGCAATGAAATCACTGACTGAATACAATAAACTCAAAGCTATGGTCATATCGGGATCAAAAGGTTCGAGTCTAAATATTTCGCAAGTGATTGCCTGTGTAGGACAACAAAATGTTGAAGGCAAACGTATTCCATTTGGCTTCCGGAAAAGAACCTTACCACACTTCATTAAGGATGATTATGGCCCTGAATCAAGAGGATTTGTAGAAAATTCGTACCTTGCTGGTTTAACTCCTTCAGAATTCTATTTTCATGCTATGGGCGGCCGTGAAGGTCTTATTGATACTGCCGTAAAGACTGCTGATACAGGTTATATACAGCGTCGACTTATAAAAGCTATGGAATCTATAATGGTACATTATGATGGGACCGTACGTAACTCTGTTGGTCAAGTAATTCAACTAAGATATGGCGAAGATGGCTTAGCTGGAGAAAAGGTGGAATCGCAGAATTTACCAACCATTAAACTTTCAAACAAGGCATTCGAGCGCAAGTTCAAGTTTGATATTTCAAACGAAGAATATTTATCAAGCGTATTCAGCGACAATATTCGAAAAGAAGTTATGGACTCTGATTATGTTATTTCTGAAATTGAAAGTGAATGGGACCAACTTAATAAGGACAGACATATATTGCGTCAAATGTTCCGTAGTGGGGATTCCAAAGTAGTACTGCCATGCAATTTGAAAAGAATGATTTGTAACGTTGAACAAATCTTCCATATAAACAAAAAAATGCCGACCGATCTGAGCCCTAGCAAAGTCATTCGAGGAGTCAAGGACCTTTTGAAGAAATGCGTTATTGTAGTTGGAGATGACAATATTTCGAAACAAGCGAATGAAAACGCCACCTTGTTGTTTCAATGCTTAGTAAGATCATCACTTTGTACAAAGGTCATTGCCGAAGAACTCCGTTTGACAAGTGAGGCTTTTGATTGGTTGATTGGAGAAATTGAGACTCGTTTTCAACGGGCTCAAGTTGACCCCGGAGAGATGGTGGGGGCACTTGCTGCACTATCTCTTGGAGAGCCTGCTACACAGATGACATTGAATACTTTTCATTTTGCTGGAGTCTCGTCTAAAAACGTTACTCTTGGTGTGCCAAGGCTTAATGAACTGATCAATGTTTCAAAGAAACCGAAGGCACCTTCGCTGACAGTGTTCTTAGCTGGTGGTGTAGCAAGAGATGCTGACAAAGCTAAAGACGTACTTTCTAGACTGGAACACACTACACTACGTAAAATAACTGCGAACACTGCAATTTTCTACGATCCTGATCCTCTGAATACAGTTATTCCCGAAGACCAAGAATTCGTAACTGCTTACTACGAGATGCCAGATTTTGATCCAATAAAAATATCGCCTTGGCTTTTACGTATTCAATTGGATCGTAAGCGAATGACCGACAAGAAACTAACCATGGAACAGATCGCAGAAAAAATTTACGCTGAATTTGGGGGTGATTTGATTTGCATCTTCAACGACGATAACGCTGAAAAGCTTGTATTGCGTATAAGAGTTATCAATAACGACGTAAGCACATTCGAGAATAATGAAGAAGAAAATACAGATAAAATGGAAGATGATATGTTTTTAAGATATATTGAGTCCGATATCTTATCTGATATGACCCTTCGAGGTATAGAATCTATTGAGAAAGTGTACATGCACTTACCTCAGACTGATGCGAAGAAAAGAATTATTATTAATGAACAAGGTGAATTTAACGCGCTTTCGGAATGGTTACTAGAAACCGATGGCACTTCATTACTTAAAGTTCTCTCGCAACAAGGAGTGGATCCATTTAGGACATACAGCAACGATATTTGTGAAGTATTCCAAGTTCTGGGTATTGAGGCTGTACGTAAATGTTTGGAAAAGGAAATAAAAGCAGTCTTGGAGTTTTATGGTCTATATGTGAATTACCTCTCGTTGCTTTGTGATGTTATGACGGCTAAAGGTCATCTTATGGCTGTCACACGCCATGGCATCAACAGGCAGGACACTGGTGCTCTCATGAGATGTTCCTTTGAAGAAACGGGGGACATCTTGTTTGACGCTGCTGGTTATGCTGAAGTCGATCCTATGAAAGGCGTCTCTGAAAATATAATCATGGGCCAATTGCCAAGAATAGGCACAGGTAAGATCTGGTGTAACTGCGGCGACATGTTATGATACTGGGGAGATCAAAATTTCACTCTAAAGCTATTTTTCGTTTTCAGGTTGCTTTGATTTGGTACTAGACGACACGAAATGTAAACGTGCTAAACCCATGGGTGGTCTTATTGGATCGGGTATAGGTTTCGGAGTCGGGTCTATGTATTTTGGCGAAAAAACGTCACATATGGCAACACCGACGACACCGTGGACTACTCAGAACTCGCCAGAATATTGTAAGTTATTTTTTGCCATTGTGTATTAAATTTTAACGTCTTTATAAACATTTGTTTCTGATCAGGTTTTTATTATTAAATATTAAATGTTATTCGTATTCACAGATGGAAGTAACATGACACCCGGAGGCCCGTGCTTCTCACCAAATATCCAGCCAGATGCTTCAAATATATCTCCTGCTTACAGCGCGTGGTCACACCAAATCGGTTCACGTGGATACTTAGCGTTGACATCTCCCGCTGAGACATCTACTTGTTACTCCCCGTCTACCCATCTAGATTCAGCTACGTCATCTCATCGGACCTTGGATTCAGCCCATTACCTACAATATTCCCCGTCATCACCGAATTACTTTCCGGCTATGCCAGGCTACTCCCCAGCGTCACCCGAGTACCCAGCCACTTCACCTTCCTATTCTCTGTCAACACCTAGCTATTCACCAAACTCGCCGAGCTATTCTCCTACAAGCCCTGCTTATTCTATCACTTATCCGAGCTACTCACCGACTTCACCTAGTTATTCCCCATCAAGTACTTCATATTCTCCAACAAGTTCCGCATACACATCTGCCTTTCTCACCAATTCATCACCCAGTTATCCTCCGACTAGCCCTGCATATAGTCCCTCGTCTCCCACTTATTGCCCGAACATAACAGCAAAATTACCTACATATTCTCCTACAAGCCCCACCTACTCTCCTTCAAACTCTGATTACTCTCCCTTCAACCCTGTTTACTCACCAACAAGTGCCGGTTACTCCCCAAAAAGTCCTACTTACTCTCCTTCAAGTCCTACATACTCTACAACAAACCCTGCGTATTCTCCAACTAGCCCTGCTTACTCTCCTTCAAGACCTACTTACTCTACAACAAACCCTGCTTATTCTCCAACCAGCCCATCTTACTCTCCTACAAGTTCGTCTTATTTCTCAACATCCTCATCAACTACATATTCTCCAACGTCTCCATCTTATTCGCCATCGACGCCTAATTATTCAGCGTCATTAATAGATTCTCCTTCGTTAACAATGTCTTTTATTGACACGAGCCCTGCACATTCTCCGATCAGTCCAACGTATTCGCCAGGTAGTTCAGAAAACTCTCCCAATGGACACACAGGGGACAGTGAACGTGCTAATACTTGAGGAAAAAAGACCTATAACTCTGGTGACTAGGTATTTAATGTGCTGGTGTAGGTGTTTAAGGTTTAGAAGATAGCCAAGATAGGTATAGACACATGTAATGCGTAGGCACAAACTACTACGTATGTCAGTAAGTGTAAGTAGGTATTATATTTTGGCCCAGGACTGTCTCATTTCAAACATCGAGATAATCATATCAGTCTTTGTCTTCCGCTAGTACTAGCACCCAAAAAAAAGGAATGAGTATTATTTTCCTGGGTCTTACTGACTGACAAGTTGTGTTTGCCAGACTAACCTATTATAAATGATAAACTTCTATGCTAGAGTTATTTTACTGAACTGAGGGTCGATCGCGAAACACGAGAAACGAAATTTCGTTATCTGCTTCTCTATCACTCTTGCATATTCGAGCGATAGGTCGATAGGCAGATAACGAAATTTATATTTTCATGTTTCGCGGTAGGCCCTCTGACTGTGTCTATGTACAAAAAATAAATTTTACAGTTAATCCCGCTGTTACTTATGACGAGGCGTAGTGAGCGCGAGTATGTGAACGCAGAAACGGAACACTGGCCATATGTTACATTAAAATGTCAATTACATTAAACGAAAATAATGACTACCTAATATAATATTATACTACTCTTTGCTACCTAAGTAAAGTAGGTTATTGTAATTACTTACCTGAGTAGGGCGAAATTTTAATTTTAAGTTGTTAGTATAAGTTTTGTATCCAGTGACATATGTAATAACCAAGCCATACGATAAATAAGATAATTATTGAATTAAGTAATAAACTTTTTAATCTTACATGCAGTTTTCTTTAGTGAACTCTAATATTTATTGTCTTTTCCATTGACTTGTTTTTTCTAGTCAGTTCCATCCACCACCTCATTTTTTGTACCGTAGAACGGGGTGACTTTCTTAACCAAAGAGCTTAGTAGTATAATTTAACTACCAACTACCAACTACCGTCATAATGGGATATTTTTTTTTACTGTGGCAACATCTGTGAAAATCGTACCAAAAAAAAAATTTGCCATAAGTCATTAAGTCATAAGCAATTGGTTCTTACTGACATTTGTGTTTGCTAGACACATGATATCTATTTATAGGTAACTCTGCAGCGATTTTCGAAAAAGTCAGACCAAGGAACCAAGCTATCTATCAAAATCGCTGTAGAGTTAACTTGGTCTGACTCTAAATACTTTTTCTTAAGGTCGGTCGTGTAGACGTCCGGAGTTTTCGCCGGAAACCGGACCGGACCGTACCTTTCTACTGCCCGAGTAAAAAGAAAAGACTTTATAGTTAACACTAAGTATATTACGTTTATGTCATTAGGTACATACATTATTTTTCATTTATAACTTAAATTAACAAAGACCGATAACAACAATATTAGTTTACTAATTTTTTAACATTTAATTAATATTATAGGTAAATATGTATATTTATAGCACTTGAAACGTAACAACACCGAACGGACGCAATCAAAACACATTATTATAATGGAACTTGAAAAGTTGCATCGAAAAATAACAATGTAGAAAACAAAATAAGAACGTTAAATTTGACAATGTTACATTACACTACATACATTTTTACACGTTTGTAATAATCTACGAAAATCAAAGTATAAAAAAGTACAATGTAGGTAAAAGGCACCTAATGTGCCATTAAATTTCACACATATACACAACTGACAAATTTGACCCACAATAAATACGTTGTAAGGTTGTAAAAGATAAATAATCATGAAAGCGGGCAAGTCTTGTAGATATCCTTTGGAGTGAGCTCAGCATTAAATGGGTTGAAAATATAAGTATCCTTCGATCTGCCCGGCATGTATGTGAAGTATGTATCTCTGAAAAAAAAAACGAGTAACTTTATAAATGTGTGGCTTTCAACTCCTGGCGAGTATGATGCTGGGCAATTGACATTGTTTGATGCGGCGAACGACCCAAAGGGCTTACCGCGAACCAAGTTCGACGTGTTGCCTCCCTGTCACACTTACGTAAGAATTATATACAAGTACGACAGAGAGGCAACACGTCGAACGTCGTTCGCGGTAGGCTCCCAGGATCGACACGATGTGATTGTGCCACTAGAATCCATAAATCTAATCTACCGTTTCGTAACAGATTTAAACATTGTATTAGGCAGGTAATTGTATTAGGCGTTAGGTACCTACCTTTTATTGAAATTACCTTGCTATGCTATACTAATAAGATGGGCATACTACATCCACAAAACATCGCCATAGCTAGACCACATAAAGTATAGTCGTCGCTCACTACATCGTGTGACTACATACATGTGACTACAACTCGATGTTAAGGCGTATCCAGACTAGTCAATTTTCGCCAATCTGATTAAATTGCCCGATCGAATCAGGACGTGCGGACGCAAACGCCAATTTGACTCGCCGAATTCAACCGCCGGTAATGACCGATATTACCGAGGTGCGGACGCAAGAATACCAATTTGTGAGGCCAGTATTTTCGTTCTGGGGCATTTTTTCAATTTAGAAGGCTCTAATATCACCACATCTAAAATTGGAGATTGAAGCCAATTCCATTCTCGTCTGGATATACCGCTTTATTTTCTAATAAAAATGAAAAGTTTCGTATTAGACTCACAAGAAAGCATCGCTGGGGTATCTATCGAACTTCATCGTGGACCACCAGAGGCGTGTCTGCTCCAGTTGGCGCAATCTATTCCTCGCTGTGAAATCGCGCAACAGGGTCTCAAACTGGAAGGAAGTAAATAAACATCATGGGATTAGTTACTCAATCTTACTTAAATACTTAGTAATCTTACTCCCGCGGTGAGGCACCAACTTTGCCGAACACTGATGATGATGATACCAACAAAATCTGTCATATTTGTTTTCATTATGTGCCATTTCTATTGAAATCCACTTTAGATAGATACATACATCTAAGTATATAAAAACATTAATAAATCAGGTACTTACAAATATCCGTGTTCGAATCGAACACAAGAGTCCCAATCTCAAGACCCCACCACGTTTGCAGACTTTGCGCAGACTTTGTGATAAGGTTTTGATATTTACGCTTACTGCACGCAAGTCATGTCAATATTGTCTTTGAAGGTAAATAATTAACTTACATAAATAATATTGCTACTACTGCAATGAGCAGCCATGCTCACTCGTTATATAATATTTAACTGTTCGGCTTTTCCTTGGATATTCACCTTTCTGGTGCTTGGATGCAAACTTAGGTATGGCATGAGTTGTATTGCATACTCGTAACTTCGCTATAGGTATTGTATTCATCATAGTCAGCTGCAGAGCAACCCGTTTTCTGCATATATGTAGTTCTCTGCAACTGACTACAAAAAATTGTAGGTAAGTAATAGATTTTAAAGGTGTTTTGACATACTAGGTACTGGAGATTTTGCCTGTCCGCCCAAGTTATGTTCTTAAGCTCTTTTGGCGTAAATGGTATCATGTACGCGAGCTCTCGAAAGTCCATGTGCTTTAGCCACAACCATCGCCGCGACGACCGGACTACTGAAAGTTCTGAAAAAGAGTTTGAATTATTTCAGTGTGCTGTCGTATTATAATTTACTTCTACATGTCGGCGGCCGGTCGTTAAGTTCCTGTGTAATGTTTTGATAGTAGTCACGTTAAAACAATAGATAGTTAGGATAGATTCTTTAGGTCGCTTCAGATGAACGAAGGGCAAACTTACAAGAACTAGGAGCCCCGCGTAGCGTCAGGAAACGAGACAAAGATTATCACGATTTACGATATGCCTACCAATTTCATGATCTGTCTGATTTTACCATCGGCTGCCGACATACACAGGCCTATTCGGATTTCGAGATAATCACAAGATCTTGAGACGATTTAGAGATAAACTAGATCTACATTAGATATCGACTAGATGTGGCTTGGATATCTAAGTCATAACTTGTCGAAATCGTTCAAGACGACCTCCAGAATCGCGGAAACGTCAAATCTTGACATATCTATCTTACAAATATCTTTAAATTATCCGTATCGTAACTTGTTGAAGTCTAGTAGAAATCTAATTCATTTTCCGAATCGAGCCGACAGACGACATTGGTTTGCTACGAGCTACGGCGTAGCACTTCGTTGAAAGGGTTGTAGGTACCAGGTTTTGTTAATTACTCCGAGTAGGTACCAGGTAGCTGAGGTAGCAAAATTTCCTTAAAATCGAAAGTATTTCCTGCGCCTTGTCTGATTGCTAAATATCCCAAATCCCAGATACTTAAGGCTTTGAAACCCCGGACCAAGTCATAACACGCCCAAGCAAGAAAATAATCCATGGCGTTTACTCTACAGTCACCTGCAAATCCTGCAATATTATGTTACACAACGAAGGCCGCAAAAATATCTGACACGATCTTGTTCGTAGAGCCATAAGAGTGTGTGACATATTTTTGCGGCCTTCGAAGAGTAACATATTATTGCAGGTGATTCTACAGCAAAACTAATGTTCACAGATTTAAAAAGACACTGTTACGAACTGTGAGCCTCCGGAGAGAGCTCGCCGTTGAAGCGTTTTCTGACGACCTCTAGCAGGTTGTTGAGGTCCTGCGCTTGCGGTAGATGCGGTATCACGAGCGGGGTCCCAGATAAATCGGCAAGTAACGACTGAAACATCAAAGAACCTTGTCCCAAATTCTAAGGGGTTTGGGCCCCACTTGTACAATTTAATCACGCATGCTAGTCGATAGAGTATGATCTGTAAATTATTAATATAAAGGTTTCTACTTCTTATTGTATGTGCAAGGACCCCTAACATGTAACTTAAAGTTAAAAAAGTTACACCATGAGTTTAATTTTGAAATCTCTATTTAAATGTGTCTTCTTGCGTCCAGACTATCCAGAGCACCTCCTCGTGGTTGACGGTGGTAACAAACAATATGTCTTGTTTGGCTAAGACTCTGGGCGCGTGTAATGCCGTCATGGCAAGAAGAATTCGAGAATGTGATTTATATGTCTCTGGAGTCCGTCCTGGAGGGGAAGATATGCAAGCGGCGGATGTGCCGGAGGGAGCTAGTCAGCCTCCGGTACAGGGTCACCTCGAAAAGGTTACTGGCTTTAATAAAAATATTTGATGTTGTTCCTTGTGACGCTGCTCTCACGCGGTCGACAAAACTATTGCGACAACATTAATTATCAGGGAGTCCAGACAATGAAAAAGCTTTTTTTTCTACCTGTCGACTGTAATTCTTGAATTAAGATTTCGTATATTGGGTACTTTTAATGTATGAGCTCCCAACTCAACTATAATATTCATTTCGATACAATTTAGTCAACTATAATGAAATTGACCAATCACAGCTCGCCGCGGTCAAGAGTGCGAAACAAAACCATAGCTCAAATTAATTATTTATTTTAGGTTGTATTGTAGGAGCAATTGCTTCATAAGTCAGAAACGCGCATGTGACACCCTTAATATAGGAACATCCATAAACTACGAAAACCGCTTAGCTTGTTAGTCTCCATAGGCTACGGTGGCCAAAATCAAGAAAACAACTGTCTAAAAATTTAATTTAGCGCGGAGCAAGTACAGTCACCTGCAATAATATGTTACTCTCCGAAGGCCGCAAAAATATGTGACACGCTCTTATGGCTCTACAAATACGATCGTGTCAGATATTTTTGCGGCCTTCGTTGTAATTTTTGACAGCTCCGATGAAGAGTCAGTTTCTGATGAACTTTAATTAACTACAACTTACTTCACACACATGTTAATAAGTTAAAATATTTTGGTTATTGTTCTACTCGGTTAGTACTACATACTGTAATAAAAATCATTCGTGTACACCAGGGGCCCAGTTTGGGACATGGTTCTTTATGTCTAATATTACAACTAGGTAGTAATGTGAATAAGACATTATATCAGGAGTGCCTTAACCTTTTCGACGCCGTGTCAAACACAAAAGCTGTCACGCGGACGCCACGTTACCGAAGTGTCAAAACTGAAATTGAACTTTATGAATATGCACGTAGGTCTATGTTGCTCTGTGGTCTGTGACCGATTAATCAGTCTTTGGCGTTGAGCCTGCGGTGCGTATATATCGGTCATTGGCGTCCAAAAGGTTAATCTCTTGCAGCCTGCCTACCATACAAGAAAAATTGGCAGTCTTTGAATCAATGGTATTAGAAAATAGAATTGATTTTGTTTTGTTTTAAAATCAAACAAAATAAAACAAAAGCAAATTTGTTTTTTTAATAATTATTGTAGGTAATAATAAAATTTAGGTGAGACTTGTGAAAATTACTAGAAATTTCTGACTTGTTAATATTGAAAATAACTGCATGCATATTTCGGGCCTTGGTACCACGATGCAACCAATTTTAAACCAACGCCGAGAGTTGGCTTTATTTGCAATTTTCCTGGTATTCAACTTTCAGGTATGAAACTAAAATAAATTTATTTGGGAATAAAATCATAAGTACGTAATATTCCAGGCTCTTACTTGCTGGAAATTTGGAGCCTATGATGGCATTTAGTATGGGTTGCTGCAGAGATGCTCTACAGCAACCCCTACTTAATTTGGCTTATACTTCCAAACTGTAGAGGTAAAAATATTTTCAGTTAAGTACAAATTCAGTATCAATTGTGTAGGTACTAAATATGTAGGTAGTGGTGTTTGCTACAAGAAATGTATTATTACCTGTAGTAAAACTTTCGTTTTTATACCACCCGCCGATAATTCAGGATGGGACGGAATCGGCTGTAAGGAAAGTGTGAGAAGTTACTTTTCTATGCAGTATACATCAGTCAACGGTAAAAATATGGGTGTAGACAACTTACTCAAAAATATGTCCCATAGTTCTTAATTCACTGACATAAGAGTTATGGGACATATTTTTGAAATGATTTGTACACCCATATTTTTACCGTTGACTGTACAATACAGGAGGTATAATCGAACGTTACTAATTTGACATGACCTGCAATGTACCTGATCCTGCGAAAATATTGGTATAATATCTGGGTGGATCAACAATTTTTTGTTATTGTCCCTTTCTCTAGGGATTTTTTAAGAAGAAATGTTGTAAATATTACGTTCTATTAACGTGCTTAGTAAATGGCCCATTATGGGAATGACTTGTAACTTATATTTGATTTATAAAACATTTGACGTTTCAGTGCAAATCTTGCGCCAGCTCTTATGAATCAACTTATAACTTTCATTCGTTCAACTATTTTAAGAAAGCTTTATATTTGCTACTATGAAAGGTGGACATTTATAGCTTGATGAGACATACCGTAGGCCCCTTAGACCTTTCTGCTAATCTAACTGTTTCCTTTATGAAATCCTCCATTGGATCCATTTGGAATACTTTAGCTTCGTCGAACCACAGTGGCCACTCTTTCGTCGGCGGGTAGAAGTATTTTTCCGTAGATTTTCCTTCGAGGTGGAAGTCGAAAAGGTGACCGCACTTGCATTTGGTGTCTTCCAAATGTTTCATCACGTCCTTTTCCCTACACGAAACGATGTTTGTATA
Source organism: Cydia splendana (assembly GCF_910591565.1). NCBI lineage: Eukaryota > Metazoa > Arthropoda > Insecta > Lepidoptera > Tortricidae > Cydia > Cydia splendana. Next base: position 11,760,514 of record NC_085972.1, on the reverse strand, counting down.
GATCTGCGTTTTTAGAAGGGGCGAATGGAACGAATAACGATAAACGGAATTCCAGTAAGTATTACGTAATACAAGTATTAGATTGCGGTTACAAATTATGGGGAAAATTAAAAAGTTTTACATATTGAGTGATTTTTGAAATGAACACATTTCTTAATGCAATATTAATTTACCTATCTTGTAACTTTCAACAGCGTTTACTTAATTCTCTTTCAGAATTTACTATCTTTTTTCTAATACAATTTAAATTTTACCGTGGATTGGGCATTTACCATTTCATGCAGGCACAAGTATTATCGCATCTTTTATCTTTGTCCATTGGGTATTTCCAATGTCCATTAATGACTGTCAAATATTCTCCAGTGGAGAATTTACGTGTTCCACCATTGATAGCTATATATCCAGTTGGTAATAAAGCAACATCTGTAGATTAAAGAAAACACATTTTTAAGTAAGGCTGCAATGTTTTTTGGCGCGAGTGCTCTAAATACCTACATGTTTCCTGAGTAATCCCCCCATCGCAAATTACAAGTACCTACTACACTCAAAATAATCTGTTTTTTTTACACTATACTATATGACCATCAGCCGTATTGGAACAATGAGACAGTTCAAATACTAGATAAATAAATAATATTGTATCAAATACTAGATATTGAAACGATATGGATCGGATATGTCAGTGTCAAACAAGTGTCAAAAGTGACGTTTCGTCAAACAAAAACGTCACTTTTGACACTTGTTTGACACTGACATATCCGATCCATATCGTTTCAATATCTAGTATTTGACGTATCTCATTGTTCGAGTTCAAATACGGCTGCATACCTGTGCTAACTCGGGGCACGAATACCCAAGTTGCAAAATCGACGTTACTGTCAACATCTAGATGTTATTCATCATAAAATAAATACAACAAACAATTGAAAACGTGTATTATTCGTTTTATTTTAAAACGGATTTCATTGTATGATTATTTTGATTGAAATTATATCGGTATGACTTTTAGCTCAATATGAGACATAATATCGAACCTCTTTATAGTAATTGAGGATTTTTCAGTTAGCACCTGTAAGTGTAAATATACAATTATACATATATCATTAACTTATTTATCGATATCAAATCCCTAGAACGTGCCCCGAGTTAGTACAGGTACCGCAAACATAAATACGAAACCCTAAAAAGCAACGTATGAAACATACTTTACATACGTATGTAGAGTTACACCAAGCTAAGGGGTCATCCATTAATTACATCACACGTTTAGGGGGAGGGAGGGGGTCAAGAAAATGTGACATGTTGTGACAAGGGGGAGGGGGGAGTCACAAACTTGTGACGTCACTTTAACTTCATCAGTAACAAAAAATATTTGAACTATTTTATTCGCTGTACGGTTAAAAAACAAGTTATTGGAACGACGTTTTTATTCGTTTAATTTTCTGTCCCAATCAGTTTTGGATTATAAAATTACTATAGGTATTTCTTTTTTGAAAAATATTTTTATAAAATATTAAATAAATATTTGCCGATATCGTTGAAAAAAATGTGACGTCACACCAGGGGGGAGGGGGTCTGCCAAATGTGACCAAGTGTGACAAGGAGGGGGGAAGGCGCCAAAATGGATGACCCCTAAGTTGGCAGCGCTTTTTGAAAGCCCAGACGGTGCAAGTGTTATTTTAAACCTCAAACTTATACGAGATTATTCTGTTTAAATAACACTTGCACCGTCTGATGGGCTATCAAAATCGCCGTCTACTTAATTTGGTCTGACTCTAATCCTTTCTTCACGCTAGCAGATAGGTAATATAGTTTTCACTTCTCATGCTCAAAAAGTGCACCTTTATGTCGTGCGTAGACGACATAAAATCGCATTTTATGCTCTAGAGCATAAAGTAAAATCATCTATTACAACCCGTATTGACTTAGCAATAAAGTCCAAATTCTGCCATACAAACTGCCAGCCCTGCCGGCGCGCCCCCGACCGGCGCTCTCCCGATCGGCGTGCCCCGCGCCTCCGACCGGCCCAAGAACAATTTTCTTTAGTCTTGAATAAATACGTTAAAATAACCTAAAATATTTGATTTTTTGTATATTTTCCTCGCAATCGAAGTGAAAAGCAGAGTGTACAACAAGGGCATAAATGTCCATTTTTACCCTCGTCTACTATTTTGGTCTTCGCTTCGCTCAGACCAAAAATTGCCTCGGGTAAGAATGGGTCACTTTATGCCCTTGTTGTACAATCTACTATTTTGAACGATAAAACTTGTAATAAGACTAATATGTAAATATATCAAGTTATGCTATGTAAATATACATTTTTATCATGTTCCATCGCTATTCAAAGAGCCTGTCATTTTCTTAGACCAAAATGTGAATACAATTCAAAAGTACCAGTCACTGATTTTTTAAAAGCGTTTTTCAATTAAAATATACGTCAAGATCGGGTAGTATTTTTCTAATGCTAAAAAAACGAACTATAATAGCGATTTTTGGCGTTGAACCTGCGGTGCGGATATATCTGTCATTGGCGTCCAAAAGGTTAATGAAACTTTATACTTACTGTTTAAAACGTAACGTAGCCTTCCCTTTATTAAAGCAACAGGTCCTACATTAAATTGTATATTATTTAATGGAGCTATATGTTTAACTTTGGCCGGCTTTTGCAGTTGCCTTAACTTCAGATAATACTCCCGCATTTTCGGGTTAGCGCTCCCTGGAATAATAAATATATTCTTAGTTATTTAGTAATTTCACTGTTTACACAACTGCCTAAAGCAGGGTTGGGGTATAATTTATAAGACGCGATAGAAATAGTCAAAGGTACCTACTTATACAATGTACATACTAGGTACTAGGTACATATATTATGTAGCCAGATCGTAGAATTGGTCATTTCATAAAAGGTGGGCAGTAATAGCGACTAGAATTGTCGCCCGCGAAGTGGTCGATAGATGGTTAATATATTGCGTCTTACGATAAAAAATCAAATTTTTCTTCATGAAAATCACGTTTCACGTAAACCATTTCCGTTGTGTCCCTAAACTGCCTAAACGCATTTTTGTTCTTAAGTCCGACTCACACTTGACCGTATATTTCTAATAGGTCTTCCTGACGTTTCTAGGTATAGAACTATTTTGTGTATTTTTTCAAAATTCCAGTTGTTTCGGAGATAAAGGGAGGGTTTTTTTTGCCTATTTTCTTGTATAACTTTTAAACTATTTATCCAAAATTATAATAAAAATATCCGAGATTCTCTGAATAAACCTTTTTATTTGATTATATAGGTACCTACACGATATAGTTTGTAAAATTTGGTTCTTTAATTTTCCCATTTACTTCCCAAAACTTACTTGTTGACGTTGTCCGTCTTTGGGTCACGTCACAGACCTACATATGTGTGCCAAATTTCAACTTAATTGGTCCAGTAGTTTCGCAGCAAAAAGGCTGTGACAGACGGACGGACAGACAGACACACGAGTGATCCCATAAGAGTTATGGGTTTTCCTTTTGAGGAACGGAACTCTAAAAAAAAACACGTATTTTTCTTTTTTTATCTATACTATTATCTACGTTCGATCATATTCATCGTCATCGGACAACATTAGATACGTTACTCACGGAAAATTAGGTAGCAAAATATTACTCACGTAGGTGAACGGGAGGCTCCCAAAATTTGTAAGTGCAAATTCTTTCCGCTTGTTTCGCCTTTACGCATCTTTGCAGTCTTTTATCAATCTGATAGGAACAGATGTAGAGTTTTATATACTTTTAGGACATAAAGGAGATTCAGATAGTAATTTCTTGTTATGAAACGATTATGGATATGATTTGTCATATTCATATGAGTGGCTCATATCCATTTAATCGGTCAAAGTTCGAATCGCTAATCTATCAAGGCATAAAAAAAATCACGGGAGGTTAATTCGAATTAGGTGCATGCGTAATGCAATGAAAATCGTGCGTGAGATGCGCACCGATCACCAAGACGTTCGTTAATAAGGTCGTGTCAAAACAAGATCCAAACCATAACAAATTGTTAAATCAGAATGGACCCCCGGAATGTACTAGTGCGTCCGAATTGGCCTCCATGTCTCTACGAACGATATTGGCTACACGGCTAACACGGCTATTAACCGAGAAGCACGTACCACGTATATTTTGATTATAGACGTTGGCCGTAGACCAACGTCGAAACAACGTGCAACGGCATTGCTTATTAAGCTATACCTTAATAATACATAATATATATTAAAAATTGTATAAAAATACAGATTAAATCGTTCGTTAATAATCGGTGACGTAAGATTAGGAAAGAATATTTAGGAAAATCTTTGCACGTCATAAGAAATGTAGTTTTGATTCGAGGGTTGGCCTATTTTGAGACGACCTACGATTATAAAAAATGATTTTTTTTCAAACTATGCCTACAAGTTGCTTTTTGAAGACTTGATACGCTCAGTGTACACAAATTGAATTTATGTTTCTGCCTACAGTTAATAGTAGATTGTACAACAAGGGCATAAAGTGACCCATTTTTACCCGAGGCAATTTTTTGGTCTGAGCGAAGCGAAGACCAAAATAGTAGACGAGGGTAAAAATGGACATTTATGCCCTTGTTGTACACTCTGCTTTTCACTTCGATTGCGAGGAAAATAAAACACATTTTCACGGCAATTTACACCACGAAATTATCGTAAAGCGAAAGAACATAATACATAACCAATTCCCGCCAACTAACTTTTTAATTCTTTTTTAATTTTCAACATGTGATCAGAGTTTCAGACGCTTGGTTTTCTGCCAAGTCAAACATTTCGGAGCATTTTTGAATGATAATCGACTCCTATTTTATGTGATTTACTAAATTGAATGACAGAAAATACGGATTTCTAATAAATTGTAGCAAAAATAAAATAATATAACAAGTTTTGTCATCTACACAATTTTATTGCTCAGTAAAATTGTGCAATATGTTTTAACTGTTTGGCTGTTGAGACCGAATATACCTTAGTCTTAGAAGAAAATTTTACTTTCATGCTCTAGAGCATAAAATACGATTTTATGTAGTCTACGCACGACATAAAGGTGCACTTTTTGAGCATGAGAAGTGAAAAACTATTTTTTGTACTTACAAAAGCCTTATCCATCCTTAATCGTTCATAACTCTGTGGAAAAATTTATAATGAAACGGCAAATGAATAAAATATAACATACAAGTAGACACAACCGTTTAGACTAGCTTAACGCTTATGAAATATATTATACAGGATGTCCCTAGGCCATTGGATAAAGCCGAAATGTACATATGCATTAGGGTATTTAGAACCAGTATACAAAGTATCATAACAATCGGTGTAGCGGTTACAAATTACGATTTTTTTTTACTCCTATATGTGTTAGTACCTCCTGAGAGTCCTGAGGTAATAAATAGTATGAAACCTTCTTCGACTGTTTTGATTATGTTTTTTATTTATGACATTAATAAGATTCAGACTTTTGACAAATGTCATCATTGCCGCACATTTTCAAACAAATTGCCAAAAGCACTGCCAATGATTAATACAGTATGTTTCTTTTTGTTTTCGATTATTGGAAATACTTTTGTTTAATAACTAATTTTTTTATCTTTTGTTCTAATTAAAAAAATATTACCGTTAGAGCATTTCTGAGAAGTAACCCTACGTGGGATTTCAGGGTTTGTCCAATGGCTAAGGTCACCCTGTAAGTATAAAATAATGGGACTTTATCGTACTTCCATTTATTTATTTGTCGACATGTCAAACGTCTTGTCACGTTGTTGGTCGCCGGAAGACTGGCGAGGATTTGTGTCAACATAATCTTCCTTAAGGCATTAAGTTCGCAATTTTTGTACAATCGTATATCTTGCAATAAAGTTTAAATAAATAAATAAATCATCGCTGCGCGGCTTTGCGTTCAACCCGCACTAGGTATCTTGAATTATCATTCGGGAAAGCGTTTGGACAAATAAATCTAGAAGGTTTTCCCAACAAATCCCAAATATACTCATGGAAAAAAGGTTTAATTACTGAATTACAGCACTTAAAGTAATTTCAAAATTAAGTACCTAGGTAATTTAACTTATTTTTCCGTTCCTCTAAATTTGTCCATGAGTGAACCTATATTCTAGGTAAATATACAGACTGTGACATAACTTATTGTGTGACAGAACTCATGACCTAACTAAGTAGTTACTAGGGCGGTTTGATAAGTACCTAACATGATTCAACGTCAATCAAGTTAGTAAAAACAAATATGTTGAGGAATATTGTGTACTTTATGAAACCAAGCTATATGAAAAATGTGGAGAACTCGCTCAGTTGAGATGCTTATAGCTTCATCTAATTCGTACTTCATCGTACCGTACGAGGGTGGTTTGAGAAGTAACTTGGTTCGATAGAAATTCAGGATATGGTTTCAGCTGGCAGAAAGATAAAAGTACTTACGCGAATTAGATGAAGCTATAAGCATCTCAACTGAGCGAGTCGTACGTGAAGACAAGTCACATTTCCCGAGTCCAATCTAATTTGAGGCCTAAATTCAATTGCTAAGGTAGAAATTTGAAACGTATTTGGTCGATGAATCGTACTAGGCCTGAAAAAAGGTTACTTAATAAAATAAAATAACCGTACATCGTCACTCCTGAGCGTGATTTTATTCTCCATATGGGGTTGCTTTTTAATTCTCTCCTCTCGCTGCGGAGAGGGGTGTCTACAATACACAGGTACAATAAGTCGATCTAAGTACATCCCGTACTGGTCGTCTTTATACTTGTTGACCTTTTTTCCCGCTGAAAGTTGTAACCAAGTATTTTATTTCAATGTAGTTCAAAGCCGTCGCTAGTTATCTTGCTCTTAAACAGCAGGTATTACGTATTAGGGCTGATTTAGACGGCGCGCGAACTCGCATTTTGCCTTGATGACTGCTTGGTGTATATACAGGGTGGCTAAAAAATAACTGCATTCCCGATGCCAGGAAGCTGTTTTGGCTGTTTCATACATTTCATTACATTTGGGTAACGCTATTTCGGGTTTGGTTACATAGTAAAAGTTGCTCAGTGTAATCCCAAAACCCCTCTGCAAACGGGAAAGCAGTTATTTTTTTCACCACACCAGCTTACTTTGCACTTCAAAACCGGATAGCAAAGTTGCACTTTGCTATCAGTACCTAATTCTCATGTGAGGCAAAGTATTTTTCTTATGTTTGCTGGTAGAATTGACTTTTAAATGATAAATATTTAATAACATTCATTTGAATTTGATTTGGTTTGTTTTTGTTTGATATTTTACATTTGCTTCGGGTTGGTGTGATAAAAACTTTTGTGTTTCACTCGGGGGCAAATTTTGTTTAACCCTCGTGCTTTGAAACCCTCTCCAAGTCTCCACGCTCAAGAAGATTCCATTTTTCGAACCACTCGCTACGCTCGTGGTTCAATTTTGGAACCTTTCGCTTGCTCGGGTATAAATATTAGCACGAGCGGTTAAACAACAACTTTGCCCCCTTGTAAAACAAGTAACTATAGCACCTGTATACCGAGGTAGCTGAGCCCGCAACGAACAATTTAGTAAAATACCTCAGGTAGTGGGTTCACTTTTTGTTAATGCAAGAAAAATATTTTCACTACACCAGCCCGGAAAGACTTACTTTGCACTTCAAAAACGGATAGCAAAGTTGCACTTTGCTATCAGTAATTAACATGTGAGTCAAAGTAATCAAATGCAAATTTTGGGTTGTTTTCTTATGTTTGCTGGTAGAATTGACTTTTAAATGATGATATTGGATGATAAATATTTAATAACATTCATTTGAATTTGATTTGGTTTGATTTTGTTTGATATTTTACATTTAATATTTGCTTCGGGTTGGTGTGGTGAAAAAAATTGTGTTTCACTCGGGGGCAAATTTTGTTTAACCCTCTTGCTTTGAAACCCTCGCAACGCTCAAGATTCCATTTTTCGAACCACTCGCTACGCTCGTGGTTAGTGATGTGCCGTCGGAATTTCCCGGGAACAAGGAATATTCCCATATGGCAAATTCCTGGGAAACTCGATGTTCCCGGGAAAATTCCCCAAACAGGGGAATATTGAAACAGATTAAGTGTATTACAATTACAATTTTAATTAAAGCTAGCTATAACGACAAGTAACTGCGTTTAGTAAAATAAAAACCGTAAAATGCAAAGTGGCTTCCCAAAAAAAAAAAACTTGGAAATTTAGTGGATTTGCTTACAACATTCGACACTTTGGATGTTTCAAAAAAATATATATAGCATCACTTTAAGCCCCCGATGTACCTGAATGCGAAGTCAGATCATTAAGAAATTTAAACTTTCACTATCATTAAACATTATCAAAATCCACATGGAATCCAGTCATTAGTAAATGTAAGCGGAAACGAATATCGACAGTCGATAAATCGAGTATCGTTAGTGTTGTGTGTCGACAGAGTAACATCCCTAGTGCGCAAAACGTTCAAACTGATAAACAAGACCAAGTGCGGGTAGTTCGAAAACTCGCGCGGCTAGAAGATGTTGATGTCAACTTGAGCCAGTCTTCTCCGAGACCACGGGGACAACGCCGTCCTCGAAACGTCGGAGATAAATTTTAAAACTTAAATACGCGATTAAGTCCCGAGTGCACGAGTGCAGTTTGATAATTTCGAAATTTTCTCCATACAAATAGATACCCACTTATAATTTTTTTTTTAATCTCCTAAAAATTATGGCTACAGATTTTTTTTTATTACATATTTTGATAATGTAATGCAAACACATTTACAAGAACCCGTCCTTAACACTCGTATGTATAGAAGAATTTCTTGGTAAAAAGCTTACGGAACTCCACTATTCTTATTAGTCCCTAACTTATTTTGACCCTGATTAAACTGTGATGATTTGTATCGATTTTGTTGAATAATGGCATATTATTGTAAAACAAAATATTTTGGCCGAGAAATCATTCCCAGCAACTATGGGAAATTTCCCAGGAAGAATGGGAAATTTCCCGGGAAGAATGGGAAATTTCCCGGGAGTATAGGGAATTTTCGTAGGCGGATGAGATACAGTTTATAATGTTTTTTAAAAAAGTTTAAGATGCTAAGTGTTGACTGAATTTCTGATAATAAAATAGTATATCTATGCGCCATAACAAAATTCCCCTACTTTCCCTTCATATGGGAAATTTCCCGGGAACGTGTCCGGGAAATTTCGCACCAAGGGAATTTTCCCGGGAACGGCACATCACTACTCGTGGTCCAATTTTGGAATCTTTCGCTTGCTCGGGTATCAATATTAGCACGAGCGGTTAAACAAATAAACAACAACTTTGTAAAACAAATAACTATTCTTTACCTTTCTTCTTCACTGGCTTGGGTCTTTCCTTCGCTGGTTTCATTAATACTTGTAAGTTTTCTACACATTCCTCTAAGTCAATGAAGGTCAGCGCTGACATAAGAATCATTGCGTCCATATCGTATTCTGTGGGGTGCGGATGGTAATTCATATAATAAAATATCAACGCACGAGTAAAAATAATTAATAGTTATTCTAATTACTCGTAAATAAGTTGAATAACGTAAAAATTTAAGCTATTTCTAAGGACGAATATTCAAAATACATAAAGATTTTTTTTCTCAGTAAAAAAAAATACTTCTCAGCAAAATAATAATAGCGCTTTCGTTGCTAGGTAGGTACTCCTACTGAAAGATACATAAGACTATCCCGTTCGGTCACATCCCCCCACCCCTCATGCCAGATCCAGTTATAGTATACTAGATTCATGTATCTTGCACAACGAAGTGCGCACTTACTTACAAAAGTTACAAACAAGATTGTGTAAGATGTTTACACGTTTAATTGTTTAAATAAGATATGTATTATTGTAAAAGTACTGTACCTCCCCGAAGTTCACTGGGCGATTTATTATAAATAGCCGTGTATAAGTTCCAAATAAATACAGCCGTGTCTTCCCCAGCTTCTTTCATAGCTTTCAACAAAACAGACTTCTGTATGCTCCTGCTAACGCCTAAATCCGATAGGGATTTTCGAGTCCGTGTAGGCAGGTTATCTATCAAGTCGTAGTGGATATCCGCCAGTAAATGCTTAAGAACTTCTTTTTGAAATCCTGACATTTCCACGTACCAAATTGGGCCAATTTCCTTTTTCAGTATTCTCTCTTCCTTTTTACCTGTGAATGACGCGTGAGCATGAGATCCACTCAGTTTCGGTGGAATGTGGATACGGTAGGTAGATCTAGTAGGTACGGCACTGTCAATGGTCGACGTGCCGGTCTGCGTATGAAGTATCTATAGGTAGGTAGTTAGCACCGAAATTATGAATAAAAATATTTCGTGATAGGTATACAGGGTCATTTTTGGACCGTTAGCCATATTGTGCGAGGTGATTAGGTAGGTCATACTGAACAACTTTTTTATGGGACCAACTCCGAAATCCCAAAAAAATAAAAATTTGGCCTTCCCATAGAAAAAACGTCGACATCCACTCGACCAAAATGTATGAAACGGCCAAAAAATTTTTGTGATTTCGGAGTTGGTCCCATAGAAAATGTTGTTCAGTATGGCCAGGCGTGGCTCACTCCGCGATTTCGTCGCTTTGCTACAGGTAGCTAAAAGTACATCCGTTCCACACCAATTTTGGGGAAAGCCATAAGCCACGCCGTGGCGCTGTCGCCACCTAGCGGCCATATCTGTGCTGATCGTAACAGACGCGTTTTGTTAGAGAGTGAGTCTTCTGTACCTAGTACTATTATTTATTCTATGGCATGGCCTACCTAATCACCTCGCACAATATGGCTAACGATCGCACATTTTTTTTAAATAACGGCAATTGTTATAGGTATCCAATAAAGCAAAGAAATAGAGTTTAATACTTGTTCATAATGTTATTTTGTTCCTATAAATACATATTTGGATTTTGCATAGAACTTGGCACTCATTTAGATCTCCATACTTTTTGCGGCGAAGCCCACAGCCAAGCATAATTTTTGTATTGAACTTAATTGGCTCTCCTTTTTTACATTTATGTTTTTGGTGGGATATCATTACTTTTTGTAAAGAAAACTAGGCCGGTATTGAGATTTAATGTTACGACACACCGTTGGCCGGTTGTTTAGCGCGTATTACAAGTTTTTTGTATGGGGACACCACTTATTTTTTGACTTAACTTTATTTTTATATTTCTGTTATATAGCAAATATAATAATACATATATTAGGATAGTTTGAAATATCTGCTTGTAACGGTTCCAACGCTACAATTAAAAAAAAAATTGTATGGGGACCCCCCTATTTTTTAACTTTTTATATTTTTAGATTTTTTCCTACGCTTACACACAATGACCAAGCTGGATTCCAAATTTCATCCTTCTAGGTCATCTGAAAGTAGGTTAGATTTAGGTACTATATGTCAGTCAGTCAGTGCTAAAATTTACGACTTTTTGACCTTCATATCTTTATAACCGTTTGAGCTAGCTTCATGAAATTTGGGCTTCTAGATGTCCTTATGGATATAATTAAACACACGTATTTTTATGTGTTTACGTTAAAGAGGTTTTGAGTTATAGAAGGGTCAAAAGTGGCACCAAGTGGTTCGTGTAATATTACACTCGGCGCTGGCTAGCCAGTTCCTTTGCTTGAACTTGGCTTGATACGCTGCCGCGTGTCTAGATTACCTATTCACATTGTACCAGGACAGAGGGCTACACATCACGCTCCCGGTCATCGCGGTTCCTCATATGCCGTTTAACGTAATAGTAGATTGTTAACCAAGGGATGAAAGGATGCCTTTCACCCTAGTTAAACACTCTACTTTTCATTTCGAATACGAGGAAAGTAAAATGCATGTGTTTTTTTTAAAAGATGACTAAGTATACCTACTATTTTATAGTATTTTTTGAGGGTACATACTTTCAATTAACAATTTAGGCAAAAGTATCGTTATTTATGGAATGGGGAGTGAAATATCAGAATGGAAATTGTATAACAAATCCATTTATACCCAAATTTCAATTGCTTATCGTAAAAAAAAATCGTACTTGGAACCTCAAATACTCTAGTGCAGAAACGTATCATTTTCTGCACACCTTTTAGAACAACAATGACCCGGCCTCTTTCAGAGTAAGTATGTGAAATGAAAAATAACTAGACTTCTTACGTGTGTTCGGTCGGGACTCAACACCAGAAAGTAATTTACCTCGACTCACTTTAATTTTAAATACTTCCCTACTAGAGAGCAAAAAGGATTATCGCAAAAAAAGACATGGGAAATCCCGAGTAAAGCGAAAAATTTCTCCATCGAAGTAGAATTCTAAACGTGGCGAGGAGCAAAAGACTCTTCAGTAGGTACGAAGTACGGTCAGCCAAGAAAGTGGTCTACTTACTACTTTTCGACTCTATCAATCAGATGATAGAGTCGAAAAGTGGTAAAATGGCGTAATGACGTAAAATGGTAGGACTTACATTTTCTTTTCATTTCGATTATATGCAATTTAGGGATGTTGTGTAGGTACCTATTAGTAATAAAAAGTAGTAGGTAGTGTGTATAGTGTAGGTAGGTACTCACTTTCAAGATAAAAGTAGTGTTTCAAATCCTTCATAAACTTGAGCCAGTCGCCAACTTTCTTATTGTAAGGTTTTTTGTCTATATTCGCTTGCATTTCTCTCTCCAAATATATCCATTCTGGTTCTTTCTGTACTGGTCCGTAAAATGTCTGGAATGAAATTATTTTTTTAGATGTGAGAGTAGTAAATAGTTAGTCTGGCTACTTACCTATTTAGGTAAATTTGTATTCTGTGAAAGGGCACATTTTGAAACAGGTTACCTATTTGCCTAATTTGAGTAATGTTATTAATTTCATTACTGATAGAATTGATAAGTACTTACAGTACATATGGCCCTATTTTCTCGCACTAGTGCGTAAAATAGCACTTTTCGTGTGTATGTCAAAAGTTTAAAGGGCCATATGTACTGTAAAACGTTGTACGATACATGTGCGAATAGGTAATTCGCAACTCGTGTCGATTTAAAACACTCCCTTCGGTCGTGTTTTAATTTATCGCCACTCGTTTCGAATTTCCTCTTTTCCGCACTTGTATCGTAAATAACTATACTTACCTATCAAAAAAAAAAAAATGCATGGTAGCTCTTTTAAATTCCGCTATGTGGTTCGTCAAATTTTCAGAAACGAAAACCTTATGTAATCGTTTTTAGGAATGATTAGGTACTGTGTTCTAAAATAGAGCACCTGTCGGAATTTACAAGAGCAGCGACACAGTGAATGTTTAATTACAATAATTACCTCCGGCTTGCCCGATGGGTTTGACGCCCCGCAATTAGTACCTAGGTATCTGCAGCTTTTTCTGTTTCCTGTCGGCTATGGTTCGAATAGATACTTATATTGCTACCTACTAACTAAGTACGGCGTGCTAAGTAGCAGCTGTTTTTGTAGGTGTAAGGTTGTCGGATATCTAAACGCTTAGCAACAGATTAACACCGCCCCAACTCATTGGCTCGCCGTCAACTAGGCATATCTCCTATACGTAAGCATAAGTATATAACGCAAGCGACCCAACACCTCGGAGATGTTAGCTGGGCTACGGCTGGGTGACATCGCCTTTACAGCACCTTTGGTGGGGAAGCGCCGCCTAGAGGGAAACCATGTGGTTCGCACGCTGTCCCGCGAGGGTGCATTGGAATAACTTCGGAAACAACATTAAATGACCCCCAGTTTCGTAGAAAGATTGTGCTTAACAATCTGATAAATTAGCATTTAAATAATTAGGAACAACAATAAAAAAAATACATTGTACCTTTTTTGCTAGGAAATATTTGCTAAATGAAATAGGTGTACTCCTGTCTAATTTTCTAGCCATCATTACTTTATTAATTTATTACAGTTAATTTAAAATTACAACAAAATTTTGAATTCTTATGTTAGAGCTATATTACATTCTGAATCTGTATTTGATCTGTATGTTAAAGTCAAAATATGTTTTTATGAGGTTTGATCTACATCTAGCCTGTTTTAAGAAAGTAATGTTCAAAGAGTACCTATGCAAAAAGTGTGAATACTTATGGTAGAGTCTGGCTAGCCAAAAATTGTTGACAGATATTTCGTTGTTGTATCACCAATTGTCTATGATTAAAAAAAAAAACTAAAAGTCAGTTGTCAATTTATGTCATTCATTCAAATTGTTTGCGGTTTATAAGGGGTTTATTTTAAATAATATTATATAGTCTATACTGAGTGAGGTTCGCAAACTATTATTTAAGTTCGTAAATAATTACGACAATGTGCGAAGTCGACGTGTAGCGTTGTATAACGAAAAACTGCAATGTTTATACAACTCCTAAGCAAATGTAAACAAATTAGGAGGTTGGTGCTCTATAAATATTTTAATACTTAGCATTTAGCATATTTGGCAATATTTATGTATTTTTTTTCGGGATGGATTAATATTACGGTATTTTCGAGCTAGGTCACAGCTAGGTCTTATTTACACTACATTTCATTTTTCGCCTTGTTACAATGGTATATAGTGAGAAAGTGTTAACATGTGTTTATCGTTGACTGTACTTTACATAGTGTTAGAAATTATATGAGCTGACTTTGAGTGCACGTCAACGTATATTTAATTTATATCCTTTAGGTACCTTACGTGTGCACAGAAAATCAAAAATATTTTCTAATATCAAAACTATAATTCCTACTACACAAAGTGTGACCAGCCCAAGATTTTTTGAATTTCCCGCCAAACATTTGTGTAATATTTCAGTAGCCAGACTCTATAAACATATTTTTTATAGGCACATACTGTAACAAGTCATGGTTGCAGCATTGGTATTTCTAATAAGAATAAGTATTGTTTTCGTGTGTGTTTGTAAATTTTACTTTATATTTCTATTATTAAAATATATAAATTAATTACCTAGCATATAATGACTTATAAGAATAATAATTGACACATATTCTACAGGATACTTATGGTATAAACATATTTTTTATAGGCACATACTGTAACAAGTCATGGTTGCAGCATTGGTATTTCTAATAAGAATAAGTATTGTTTTCGTGTGTGTTTGTAAATTTTACTTTATATTTCTATTATTAAAATATATAAATTAATTACCTAGCATATAATGACTTATAAGAATAATAATTGACACACATTCTACAGGATACTTATGGTATAAACATATTTTTTATAGGCACATACTGTAACAAGTCATGGTTGCAGCATTGGTATTTCTAATAAGAATAAGTATTGTTTTCGTGTGTGTTTGTAAATTTTACTTTATATTTCTATTATTAAAATATATAAATTAATTACCTAGCATATAATGACTTATAAGAATAATAATTGACACACATTCTACAGGTTGTTTAAATAATAATAATACAATATTGACAATATTTTTTTATTACTTATCAAGTTATCAAAATATACAATATAGACCTATAATTTGTATGACAATTTACTGTAACTGCAAATTTTTTGTCTTGTCCAAAACTTCTTTGTAAGGTGGATTGATAGGGCCCTGAACTGGCTCCTTATATTCATAAGATGTCTGTCCATCCAATAGCAAAGGATATGAGGTATCAGAGTCATATGCGCTTAAGTCCCCACATGCATTGAAGGGTACAATATATCTGTTAGGGCCAGTGAACTGATTGAAATCACAGTATTTATGATCCAGCAGAGGATTCACCATTGTTGGTACATAGCCTTCTGGTGGCTGGTAGTTCTGACATATTACAAATGCTTCAATACTTGAATTTCTTGAACTTCGGGGCTTACTGACAGTAACAAACTTGAAGAACTGCTTCAGCTGCGAATACAAGAGTGACACATCCTTCCCTCTAAATATTTTAGCCACAAATACACCTCCATCCTTGAGAACATGTGTAGTAATATTCAAGGCTGCAAGTAGAAGCTGTGATTGGACATACTCATCAATATCATGCAGACCTGTTACATCTGGAGCTCCATCACAAACAACTAAATCTGCCTTTAATCCTTCAAATTCCTTTATTATTTCATTAGCCGTCGATAACTTGGTTATGTCGCCTTGTATTTGTTTAACGCCCGGCAGAGCCGCCATAGCTTGCAAATCGACGGCCACTATCTTGACTTCATCTTCATTTTGTGCATTCTGTCTAAGTTTCTTTGTAAGTACTTGGCTCCAGCTACCGGGAGCGGCGCAGAGATCCACGGCGCGGACCACTCCTTCAAATATGTTGTGCTCTTCGTTAATTTGCAGCAATTTAAATGCACTTCTGGCGCGCCATCCTTCCTCCTTAGCTAACCTATAGTAGATATCTCTTTTATCTTTTGATGTTTTGCCCATAGTAATAAAGTTTAGTTTTTGCTAGTTACGTTTTAAGTAGGCACTGTTACTAACTATGATAACTACTCAAACTCAAGTAAATAAATTAAAACAATAATTACATTCGGTTCAATACCAATACCATATTCCATTCCATATGTCAACTGACACTGACAGCCGTGACATTCGTTTAAAAACACAATAACTCGTTTTAATTATTCATCGTAATTTACACTTTTTTTTTCATTTAGTGATACTTATCGAAGCAGTATTATAGCATTAACGTTTTTATAAAAAAAAAATATTAGAGACAAACAAAATAAATAATATAATTATTGCAAATAATTATTTCATTTAATAGACACATTTGGTTTCCGAATGTTCTGAATGCTATTGACAACTCTACAATTTCTACAAATGACAATTAAATTATTAAATTCCATTCCATTCAAAATTTCATTTCATCATTCATTGTTTGCATTAGCTTGTAGTAATTTGGTGTGATTTGTTGTGTTTGCTCTTTAATGTAGCGATTACATTATCTCTTCATATATTTCAACTGCAGCGATTCGATTCAGTTTTTGGTCCGACTCAACGCCGAAACACGCTTAATTATTTCCACAGTGCAAGTGCTTACGGCCAAATCATGCAGATAAACAGTGGAACTAAACAAATAATATTCTTCGTGATGGAAGAATGGAAACTGATTTTATTTCTGACTCTAATTTTTGGTGTGTACATGTATTACACAAGTACATTTGAATTCTTTGAACAAAAAGGGATCAAGTTCATGAAGCCGTATCCTGTAGTAGGTAATTTGGGCTCTCGGATGATGGCAAAAAAATCGTTCCATGAATTCCAATATGAGATCTACAACTTTTTTAAAGGCAATCCTTACGGAGGTGAGTTGAACATTTAATACATAAATTAGGTAGGTACACTACACACTACACTTTTTACACTTTTTTTTTTTTAAAGATAAGTTAACTATGATTCAGGTATGTAGTTATTATTGTAAAATCTGATTATAAGTGAGAGAGTCGCAATAGTTGCATACCTCATAGAAAGTTCCTTGATAACTTGATAAAAATTAAACCAAGTTTTTCACAAATTACACATAGGAAGATTTATGTACATAATTGAATCTGGAATACAAAATATTTCTATGAATGTGGTATGGTAGGGTTGGTAGGAACACAATGATTAAATTAAATACCATGTTCCTTTTTCCAGGTATATTTGAAGGAAGGAGACCATGTCTGTATGTGTTGGACCCAGAGTTGATAAAAGCAATCACAATAAGAGATTTTGAACATTTTGTTGATAGAAATACTTTCACTAGTAAAGAACCAAGATACTTAAGCCAATCTCTCCTTAATTTAAAGGTGAGGTTTTAGGTTTAAGTATGTCATCTTTTTTTGTTGGCCAATAAAATAGTTGAGTGTTGAGTAAAAAGGGTTTTGTGTTAAGGCATACATAGAACTTTATTCACATCAACACCACCTTGCCAAGTGTGAGAAATATTAGCATCTTATTCTAAGAAAAGTCAGGCCCATAAGGCTAGTTGGAATTAACTTGCAAATGGGCATGCTTGCAGTACCGTCTTTACCATAAGGGCACACGGGGCCCATGCCCAGAGCCACCATCCTCAGGGGGCCCCGAAGGACAGTCAGTAACATTATATTTAATTACCTATAAAAAATAGAAGACGGTAGTAGAAAAATGATAGTTTAATTCGCTTTCTTTACTTTCCAAAAGGGCCCCAAATTCTTATGTGCCCAAGGGCCCCAGCATAGTTTAAGACGGCCGTGCATGCTTGGTGCTCTAAACATTAAACATAGTCAGCCAAATGTCTATCCCATCAAAAACATTACATGTAAATAGATGCAAGTCTCGCAATGCAATTCTTCTACAACAAAAAAGTTTTGAGATATAATGTGATACCAAGTCGGTTATTTTAGTCAGTGCCTGGGGGTGTTAAAACCGTATTAATATTAGATATCTTTAATTTTTAATACATGTTATAATGACTTGGCCATCGCACTGCGGCATAATGTCATAAGGATCATCGTCAACTATTAAAAACAATTCTAATAGAACATAACGCTAGCGCTAATCACATGCAGTTTGAGCATTACACATACCTAGGTATTTTCAAGAACGGTATGAGTAAAGCATTATGTGCGATTGCCAAGTCATTATAATATGTATTAAAAATTAAAGATATCTAATATTAATACGGTTTTAACACCCCCAGGCACTGACTAAAATAACCGACTTGGTTTCACATTATATCTCAAAACTTTTTTGTTGTAGAAGAATTGCGTTGCGAGACTTGCATTTTTTTACATGTAATGTTTTTGATGGGATCTCATCTCTTTTTGTAGGTAGTCCTTCTTTTCGGGTACTATATCTTGTACGTCAGCTACCACTTTTCTCAAAGCTCGTACTCATCTCATACCCATCCCACACTATACTCGTACTCATACCTATACAATACTTATGGCCTTACCAAACTATACTTCTTGTACTCATACCCAAGTACCCACCCACACCATACCCGCACTCATTCATATCCTTACAATAGGTACTCGTAGCCATACCATACTCATACTATACACATGGTATAACTATACACATCTTCATACTCACATCATACATCTTAGACCTTTACATTACCTACTATTTGTCGGAACTGCAAAAGTAACTTTGTTGTCGCATATATTTATATGGGATTACAAACTTAATTATACAGTTCTTAAATCATTAAAACGTGTCTGATATTGCAATATTTTTAGGTTTTCTATGGCTTGATAAACTAAAAACTACTTATGTTTAAAATTTGAACCTTGTGGGTATGCTAGAAGTACCTTAGAATTATGATGATCGGTGAGTGTGTCAGTGTCAAAACTAAGAAACTTTGACGTACAATAATTCTTAAACTACAAGTTTAAATTTAATGTTTTTGAGAATATATCTAAAGCATGTTAGACCCTATATGTCACTGAAAATTCAGAGTTCTAACTTTAGCCAGCATAAAATTACAGGACGTCGAAAATGGCCTGAATCGCTTCGAGAAAAGGATGGTACGGCCGTGCCTCTTTGTTTTGCTCGACTTGGCGGGGGCACTGCCGTGCCCCCAGATTATAGTCTATTATCATTCTAGGGTTCAGAATGGAAAGGAGTCCGCAGCACACTGACCCCAGCATTCAGCTCTGCCCGGTTAAAGAATATGTTGCCTTTGATTGAGGTGTGCACAGAACAAATGGTTCAGTTTTTAAAGCAGTATGGTATGTTACCTAACATTAAATATAGAATTAGTATTTTGATAGAGTGAGAATAAATAAAAGTTTGTAGTATTACTTTAAGGCACTTGCACCATTCCACTAACACAGGGTTAAATTGTACTGGTAACCATGGTAACTCCAGGTTTAACCGGTTAACCCCAAGTTAGTGTAATGGTGCAAGTGGCACTAAGAGAATTATGAAATTTTGCCTCTCCGCCTCGCCGATTATTTAGTTAAACAATGCTAATTACGCTACATTTCCACTGATTATGTACCTATTGCTTTTAGACAAACAGGATGTTGAAATGAAGGACACTATGGGACACTTTACGCTGGAAGTTATAGGTGCATGTGCCTTTGGTATCAAATGTGATGCTTTGACTGGTGAAAATGCTAATTTTATAAAGGTTAGTATAAAATAAACTTTAAGTAACTGCACTTTTATTCAACTGTTACCCAATTTTCGCGAAACGATACTGTTTAAAATTGCGAAAAAACTTGTCAGTTTCATGATTTCGGCCAATTAGGTAGGTTTAGTCAGAGCAAGTATAGAGTGACGATGAATGTGGACAAATATATCTTAACACACCTGTTACCAAAATAATAATGATGTGTACTGATTTGCCCACTTCGGCCCGTCAGTATCTATTATGTTGCTGACTGTACCTACATTTAAAAAGTTTCCTATGGTACAACCATTTTTTCTTAATGGCATTTAATAAATTACAGATTGCAGAAAGATTCAACTATATGTCTAAGTCTAAGAGGATGATGATATTCTTTTTCCTATTATTTGCACCAAAAATGTTGAGGTATTTCAATATATCTTTCATGAACGAAGAGAGTACAAGAGAATTAGTTACAATACTGAAAGCTGCCAAGAAAGAAAGGAGATCGGGAGATTACAAGTATGTTTTTTGCTTAGTGGTACTAAGAATTAGCTAGAATAAATTGACAAAAGATTGAAAAAAATATATTTGACTTTAACTGCAAACAGTTAAATTAAAACAGTTAAATTTAGACAAATCTAAATTTAATTAATGAATTGATTAAATCTATATCATAATGATATAAAAGAAACGGTCGCAAACGCCTGTTTAGTTAACTCTGGATTCCGCTTAAGCATGAATGTAGTATGCTCAATGCTCCTTCCAAATAAAATCCATGTAAGTAATCTATTTTAGCAGTATATACACCGTGTTTTTTTTGATTTCCGTTAATTTCAAGGGTGCATACCTGAGCTTAAATCAAGTAACTTTCCCAAAGACACCGATATTCTAATTAACTCCATTTCGAAGATAATCAATATTTTATATTTTTCCTATAAGGCCTCTACAAGCTTGTACACTTGCCTTAAGGCCGGTTTACATATTGATTAGTGTTTAGAATGAGTTCATACATTTGCTACTAAACTTAAGTAAAATCTCGGTCGATCGATGTTCGAATTGACATTGATATGTCACAGATTTCAATTGTTTGGTTTAGTTAAATGTAATGCCCGTGTTACAACAACGCTATATGCTACATTTAATTACTTTTTAATATTATTTTTTCTGAAAAAAAAAGCAAAAAAAATTTTTTTTTTTTCAAAATTAACTATGCCATTTAGTTTTCTTAAACGTACTTAACCATACCCCGAAGTTAACGGAATTCAATAAAAACACGGTGTATATATTGTAGTGTCCGACCGAAGGTTCGGTTTCGGTTTCGGTTTCGGCCAGTTTCGGCCAAAAAATCATGTTTCGGCTGTAGTTTCGGTTTCGGCCAAAAAACGGCCGAACCTTTCGGCCGGGCCGAAACTTACGAAATGGTACTTCGTACTATGAAACTAAACTATGTGACAAAGACCAAAAGTTGGGGAATAAGTAACGCTACGTCTTACGTAAGCGAACAACTCGCGACGGCGGCGCGGCGACGGCGCGGCGCGGCGAGGAAGAAACAAAACGTTGATACGTATAGGTGTGTCCTACTCACACATGAGCGATTTAGACGCGAAGCGGCGCGGCGCGGCGCGGCGCGGCGAACGCGCGGCGAACACGCGGCGCGGCGCGGCGCGGCGCGGCGCGGCGCGGCGCGGCGCGGCGAGGTGAAACAAAACGTTGATACGTATAGGTGTGTCCTACTCACACATGAACGCGGCGAAGGCGCGGCGCGGCGCGGCGGCCTTGTCCGACTAGGGAGACACTCCCCGATCGCCATGGCCGCACGCAGACACGGTTTTTAGTAAATTCGTATTTAAATTATGAGTAAACTATGTCTTTATGTGGTTATGCAAGTAAGTGCAGCGTTCTTCGTTGTCTAAAATTTTGGTTTACTGGGATTTTGAATTGGCACCGCCATCAAAAACTAAGTACACAATTACCAGGGTGGTTATTAATTTGCTTATTAGGTACTAGCTTTTGCCCGCGACTTCGTCTGCGTGGAATTAGTAATTTGGGTACCATAATTTTTAAACAAATCTGCTTTTTATTACATCCTTCTTTTCGCCCCCAAAATGGATGACTAATTACAATTAGTCAAAAATGCGAACTTTCTTTATTTGTAACGAAATTAAGATATTATTTTCTTTTATTTATTTATTAATTTTGACGTGATAACGTCTTATAAATCGATGAACACCGGTAGCATGCACGAAAAAGTGTCACGTTGTGGACAAATCTCCATGGTAACGTTGTGGACAGATCTCCATGGTAACGTTACGTAATGTAATGGTAATGTTTTCTTATGACGTTATCACGCAAAATTATCGTCCGTAAACCGACTTTACAGACAACCATATTTTTCTATCATAACATCACTTCCACCTCCACTCCAACTTGGAGGTTCGAGAAGTTGAAGAAGTTGGAGAAGCTGTAGAAGTTGGAGAAGCTGTAGAAGTTGGAGAAGTTGATAAAGTTGAATAAGTTGAAGTTGGACAATTTAAAGTTGGAGAAGTTGGACAATTTGAAAAAGTTGAAGAAGTTCGAGTTGGAGAAGTTGAAGTTGAATTTGAAGAAGTTGGAGAAGTTGAAGTTGTAGTTGAAGAAGTTGAAAAGGTTGGAGTAGTAGAAGTTCAAGAAGTACGAGAAGTTGAAGTTAAAGAAGTTGGAGATGTCGAAGTTGAAGAAGTTGAAGAATTTCGAGTTGGAGAAGTTGAAGAAGTTGAAAAGGTTGGAGAACTTGAAGAAGTTGAAAGGTTGGAGAAGTTGAAGTCTAAGAAGTAGATGTTGAAGTTGAAGAAGTGGGAGAAGTTGAAGTTGAAGAAGTTGAAGTTAAAGAAATTGGAGAAGTCGAAGTTGAAGTTGAAGAAGTAGGAGAAGTTGAAGTTAGAGAAGTTGAAGAAATTGAAAAGGTTGGAGAAGTTGAAGTAGAAGAAGTTGGAGAAGTCGAAGTTGGAGAAGTTGAAGAAGTTGGAGAAGTTGAAAAAGTTGAAGCAGTTAGAGTTGGAGAAGTTGAAGTTGAATTTGAAGAAGTTCGAGAAGTTTAAGTTGAAGAAGTTGAAAAGGTTGGAGAACTTGAAGAAGTTGAAAGGTTGGAGAAGTTGAAGTTGAAGAAGTAGAAGATGTTGAAGTTGAAGAAGTGGGAGAAGTTGAAGTTGAAGAAGTTGGAGAAGTTTAAGATGAAGAAGTAGGATAAGTTGGAGGAGTTGAAAAAGTTGAAGCAGTTCTAGTTGGAGAAGTTGAAGTTGAATTTGAAGAAGTTGAAGTTGAAGAAGTTGAAAAGGTTGGAGAACTTGAAGAAGTTGAAAAGGTTGGAGAAGTTGAAGTTCAAGAAGTAGGAGATGTTGAAGTTATAGAAGTAGAAAATGAAGAAGTTGGAGAGGTTGAAGATGTTCGAGTTGGAGAAGATGAAGTTAGAGAAGTTGAAGAAGTAGAAGTTGAAGGACGAGTTGAAGAAGTAGTAGGAGTTGAAGTTGAAGAAGTTGAAGTTAGAGAAGTAGAAGTTGAAAAGGTTGGAGAAGTTGAAGTTGAAGTAGGAGAAGTTGAAGTTGAAGTAGGAGAAGTTGAAGTTGAAGAAGTTGAAAAGGTTGAAATAGTTGAAGAAGTAGGAGAAGTTGAAGTTGAAAAGGTTGAAGTAGTTGAATAAGTAGGAGAAGTTAAAGTTGAAGACGTTGAAAAGGTTGAAGAAGTAGGAGAAGTTGAAGTTAGAGAAGTTGAAGAAGTAAAAGAAGTAGGAGAAGTTGAAGTAGGAGAAGTTAAAGTTGAAATTGAAAAGGTTGAAGAAGTTGAAGTTAACGACGTTGAAAAGGTTGGAAAAGTTCGAGTTGGAGAAGTTGAAGTTAGAGAAGTAGAAGTTGAAGAATTGTTGAAGAAAAGGTTGTTGATTCCCCATACAAACTTCCACCCCCTTTTTCACCCCCTTAAAGAGGGATTTATGGGATAAAAACTACCCTATGTCCTTCCCCGGGACTCAAACTATCTCTATACCAAATTTCATGAAAATCGGTTCAGCGGTTTAAGCGTGAAGAGGTAACAGACAGACAGACAGACAGACAGACGGACACACTTTCGCATTTATAATATTACTAGCTTTTGCCCGCGACTTCGTCTGCGTGGAATTAGTGACAGCAGCTAAAGTAGGTATGGCGCCTGGATAATTCTAATAGCAATGATTCAATTCGCGCATTGCTTGCTTCAATTATTAGGCAATTCATTAACTCTTTCAATTCCACCCCCCCTTGCACTCTCTTCAGGGATGATTACCGACATAAAAACTATCCTATGTCCTTCCCCGGGACTCAAACTATCCCTATACCAAATTTCAACTAAATCGGTTCAGCGGCTTAAGCGTGAAGAGGTAACAGACAGACAGACACACTTTCGCCTTTATAATATTATATATATTTATAATATTAGTATTAATATAGTATGGATAGTATGGATTAATTACGTTTTGGCAGAAATTGGCTTTACGACGGGATAGGGACTGGACAAGGATAGGGGTGGGGTCTGGTATATAAAAAAATATTTTGTGCTTTTCAGTGGGTTGGAAGGACCTCAAAAGGAAACAACGGAACCCTTATACTCTTTATAGGATCACTCGTGCGTCTGTCTGTCTGTCCGTCTGTCACAGCCTATTTTCTCGGAAACTACTGGACCAATTAAGTTGAAATTTGGTACACATATGTACATTAGTAACTTAAAGATGGACATGTTTTTTTTATAATTTTAAAATACATAGGTTCGAAGTTATTTAAGAAAATAGCCAAAAAATGACCATTTATCTCCAAAACTACTGGGTCTAAAATTTTGAAAAAAAAATATACAAAATAGTTCTTTACCTATAGATGACAGGAAAACCTATTAGAAATGTGAAGTCAAGCGGGAATCGGAATTATGTACGGAACCCTAGAAACGCGAGTCTGACTCGCACTTGGCCGGTTTTTTTAAAGAAATTATATTAAGTTATTTTGCTTTTATGTTTGTTTTTTTTTAATAGATTTATTTATATTTTTACTTTTTTATTTCGTTTTATTTATTTTTGTCTCATTATGACGATCGATTGATCTTGCTGCGCGCACGTAATACAGGGACCCACTCCCTCTCCCACTCGCACTCTCACTCGCACTCTCAATCCCACTGAAAACCGCATCAAAATCACGGACAAACATACATACATAAATACATACCGGTCAAACTGAGAACCTCCTTTTTTTATGGCGGTTAAAAACCAAAGTAGTTGCTCTTTTCTGTGAGCTGTAACTTCGCAATTAGCTTAAAAAAATTAAAATAATGACATAAATTACTTTGCCGAATCTTTATTACAGCGAACTCAGAATAGTCGTAAGTGCCATAGACGCTACTGGAGTTAAGTCTTTTATGCCAATTTCCGCGAATTTGAATATTTTTTAGTTTTGTGCCTATAGATTACAGGAAAACCTATAAAGAAATCAAACGGGAGTCGACTAATCAAATCATAGTCGGTAATTCTATATACGCAACGCCTCTAGCCGCGTCATATTCGCGTCTAAAAATCAAATGGATTGATCGCGCCCGTTCCGCGCCGCGCCGCGCCGCCGCCGCGCCGCTTCGCCATCGCGTCAAAATCGCTCACCTAGGACACTTCCATATGCAACAACGGTTTGTTTTTTCCGTGCCGCGTCTCGCCGCGCCGCCGCCGCGTCGCGCCGCGCCGCGCCGCGCCTCGCCGCCCGACATTCGCGTGCAAATCGCGCCGCGCCGCGTTCGCAACGAGATCGCTTACGTAGGACACTTCTATGGGCATCAAAGGATTGATTTAGCCGCGCCGCGCCGCGCCGCGCCGCGTTCGCGCGTTGTTCGCCTACGTAAGACGTAGCGTAATAAGACAACAATATTTATTAAGATGTACCTACATATACTGATTCATGTACTTATAGGTACAGAAATTAATTGGTTTATTATAAAACAATTCCACTAATGAGGGCGCCACTAGACGGTTGACGCAGACTTAAGAGGCTGTTAATACCTATAATGCGCACACTGTCTAATTGTATCGGAGTAAATGAGATTAGCACTGTCGCATGTTACTGGGCCTGGGCAAAGGAATAATAAGAAAACTCATCATCTTCCTCGCGTAGTCCCGGAATTTTTGGCACGGCTCATGGGAGCCTGGGGTCCAATTGACAACGAATCCCAAGAATTGTCGTAGGCACTAGTTTTTAAGAAAGCGACCGCCATCAGACTGATCTTCGAACCCAGAGAGTAAACTAGGCCTTATCGGGACTAGTCCGGCTTCCTCACGATGTTTTTCCTTCACCGAAATGCAAATAGTAGGTAAATATCAAAATTATATTTAGTATAAAAGTTCCGAAAAACTCATTGGTACGAGTACGTGGCCTGGGTTTGTACCTTGCGACCTTCGGATTGAAAGTCGCACCAGCGCTCAAGGAAATATCTCGCTTTTTAATACAATGGACATTGCTTGGAGTCTGTGCTCAACTACTTATCCTGAAGCCTGAAGCACGGCTTTGACTTCGCATGAAAGTTCGCCTCACTGGGGCACTTCGGACGTTTAGGCCCAGGTGAAGATCGGTACCCGGCCTTGCGATATTGTCCACAAAAAATTTGCGCTCGCTGCGCTCGCGTTTTTGTTTCACCCTGTATCTACAATCGTGTTGGCTTGACTGGTGAATGAATAGAGTTAGACCAAGAAAATTCTGCAATTATTTTGATAGCATACGCAGTGCAACTAGTACAAATGTTATTTAAACGTCATAATTTCATAGAAGTTTTGGCGTTTAAAATAACACTTGCACTGCGTGTGTTATCAAAATCGTTGCAGAATTATCTTGGTCTAACTCTAGTAATTTTCTTAAAAAACTGCTTAAGTAACATCAATTTCAAGGGCATTGGGTGTTGACAGCCCCATAATATGTGTGTAAAAGCGGTTTTATGACATTTTTTCAACGATTTTAACAAGTCTACAAAAAGTTCGGTTTCGGTTTCGGCCGAAACTAGAGCCAAAGCCGAACATTCGGTTTCGGTTTCGGCAAAAAAACCGGTTTCGGTCGGACACTAATATATTGTATTCAAATCAGTATCATCTCTATTGCTACTGGTTTTATGAGTCTATTGATATAGTAGATGTAGTGTAGGGACGCCCGGCCGGAAGCAGGCGGGCTGTCGATCGCGTGTCGCGTTCATTCAGCCCAGTTCCCTGGAGTTGGAGCTGCAGGTTACTGTCCCGGCGGCATTCCCACACTATCCTCAAATCTTCTTGTTTTCCTGCAGAACAGAAGGACATCTTTGATCTTGACGTCCTTTAGTTCGTTTTCGATAGATTTAGTAGTCACCTGCAATAAAATCGTGTACAGCGAACCATACAAAAATACATAACACGATTTTATGACTCTACACCTTTATGATTGTCGGCCTAGTTCCTAGTATAACATTGATAAATTATCCAAAGCAAATTTGTTTATTTAAATATCTGGTTTTATCTTATCATGTAAGACCTACCTAGGCATGACTATGGGTGCATGCATATGGGTGCATGCATTTAATAACTGGGGCAATAACCTGACTCGATTTGTGGGGCAATAACCTGACTCGATTTGTGTTTATCTTGTAATATGATAGTTAAACTTTATACCTACCTATTCCTAATTTTAGTCCTCGTCGTCAAAATCGACCGTTTAGTTTTCACACTACTACACACACACAAGACAAACATACACACACAGACTGCTGAAATCGCAGGACATTAATTCAACGTTCATAATGTTTTTTTTCTGTAACATTTTTTTTAGGAGAAATGATTTCTTGCAGCTGCTCATAGACGGAGCTAATAAAGAAAATATTGATGCGGACGGCACAAAATCAGGAACATGTGAGAACCAACCAATTATATAACTTTTTTCTTACTAAGACCAGTAATTAATAAAGACAACTCTCTAAACAAAGTTGATACGTTAAGTCTACTTCAAAGAGTTTTTCTTTCATATTTTTTTTTCAATCTTGTCTGTTTGTGCGATGCTCGGTCTTCGTTTACTTACTTATATATTTTCTAATACCTACATATAATACTCAACTTTTTGATAATCATGCATGACGATGATTTGTAATCTCATAAATATAATATAATAAGTATACCACCAGCACCATCGTGGCGAGACCCGAAACGAGCATTTGCCCTAGCACTAATTATGATCTTCTTTCGGAGGAACTTAAGTTTCCTTGAGTGGTGTTCTGAGCAGGGACAGGAACCGGTTACCTTAACCGGGGTTTTTCATAGGGTTATTTTAGAGGTGTTTATAAAAACCCCTACCATAACGGTAACCGCTTAATAAGGTAACACTTTGATTCGGTAACCGTATCAGATCGAGTTAACCTCTGTTACCGGTAACCGAAATAAAAACCCAGTCTATTCAGTTACCTCATTATGAGGTTTTTGACCAGTTCAAACGATTGTAATCTTTACGCACACTTAAATTCAACTTATTATTGAATAACCGAGGTTGGCATGGGCGGTCTATGAAGCCTCCAGCACAAACAAGTTTTTTTGCCTTTCCTTTGTTTATCTTTATACCTACCTGTGTGGTGTGTTCTTATTATAAATATTATTAATTATTATATTATAACTAAATTAATTAAAACAAATAAATTAAATAAGTTTAATAAATTAAATAAATTAAATAAATTAAATAAATTAAATAAATTAAATAAATTAAATAAATTAAATAAATTAAATAAATTAAATAAATTAAATAAATTAAATAAATTAAATAAATTAAATAATATAATAAAATTAAATAAATTAAATAAATTAAATAAATAAAGTCAATAAAATCAACAAAATATAAATAAAGTAAATAAAATAAACAATTTTTTTAGTATTTTTTTTAGTTCTGACGGCACTTTCTAAAACTACTTTAATGTAGCAAACCAGTAAGCAACCGATAATAAAGGTTACCATAACTGAATGAAAACCTGTTAAAAACCCTTAACAAAAACCCTATCGCGATGGGGTTTTGAGATTAACTCGGTTAAAGGTTAGGGTTACCGTTTCAATAAGGTTACCATTACAATCAGGTAACAGTATGATAGGGTTACCGAATGATAAGGTAACCGAATCGATTGGGTTACCGAATTGATAGGATTAAGCGTAAAGAGGGGTTTTCCGGTCCTTGGTTCTGAGTTTAGAATCTGTTAAGGTACCTATTGATATTGACATTATTTAATAGCTCGCGCATTGACGATAGAAATCAACTGAGAGTCGTATCAATCCATACCTATCATAAATATCGTAAAATTACTCCTCCTTGTTAAAATTACAAATTAAAATATTATTTTTATCTTTACAGTGCTAGATGACGACACGATCGACGCGCAGTCTCTCCTGTTTCTCATAGCGGGTTACGAAACGTCCAGCACTTTACTCTCATTCGCCATTCACATGCTGGCTACCAAGCCAGACATCCAAGAAAAGCTTCGAGCTCATGTCACGGAACATACAGAGGGAAAGGAAATGTCTTACGAGCTGCTGTCGCAGCTGTCTTATTTAGAAGGCTTCTTATTGGGTCAGTGATTTACCTAAACTGAGGGCCTACCGCTAACCACGTTCGACGTGTTGTCTCCCTGTCACACTTACGTACGAATTTACAAGTGTGACAGAGAGTTAATACTAACACGTCGAACGTAGTACGCGGCAGGCTCTCTGCTGTCCATCAATGCATTTGTCTGCGGGTTCTATCTTAGAAACAGTTATAGGTAGACAGCTGACATCAATCAGTATATTGTACACTGATTGTACATTGTGTACATTGTTGTATCTTTGTATATCGATTGAGCACGGTGCTGTGGAAGAAACATGCATTTTTGGAATATATTTTTAAGCATTCCGGTTTTAGCGAACTCGATTTGTGTCAACATGGGTACTTGATCACTTGTCTGTCGCTGACGCCGACTAGAATAAAGACTTATTCTGAATTAGTGTGGAATTAATGAATGTCTGCTAAGTGCTAAAAGACGTTTATGTTAACAGAACTTAATTGCTACTTTTATTTGATCTTGCTATGTTAGTCTGTATATAACTATGTATAGAGTGAGTTGGAGAAAAAAACTAGTATAAAAAATTATTTATTTCTCACAAAAATATTTTTTTTTCACAGAAACGTTAAGATTGTTCCCACCCGTCGCCCGAGTTGACAGAGTTTGCACCAAGAAATACACACTACCCGGAACACCAGTAGAAATCAACGTGGGAGACGTGATCGCTATACCAGTGTACGGGATCCACACGGACGCTGACATCTACCCACAACCGGAGGAGTTCAGGCCGGAGAGGTTCATCGGGGAAGAAAAGAAGAATAGACCGGCGCACCTGTTCCTGGCCTTTGGGACTGGGCCGCGGAATTGCATAGGTATGTCTTAAAGCATATACAATAGGGGGTATTACTACAATGTTCTGCCGCCAGAGTGCAACACTAGCGCCTATAGTAAACCATAGAGTAACTTATACATACTGTGCTTTAAATTGTTTTTTGACAAGTTTTCACAGACGATAAAATATGACATTGATGCATCAAGGCGGCTTGGTAACAAGGGGAAACGCGAAAATCGAAATTTAGTTATGTGCCTCTTTATTTATTAGGCAAGGCAATTAATACCACTTGCTAAGAAGAAACAACTTGAGTTCAAAGATCAATATTAGGTCCATGGGGTCCCAGCGCGCATAAGTTGTTCGCAGAAATCGCGAAGCGTCTGGTTGACGTAACTGGTGACCGAAGAGCTGGCGGCTACCTCGCACAACGTATCAGCATTGCGATACAGCGAGGAAATGCCGCCAGCATCCTTGGTACAATGCCTCAAGGGCCTATTTTAGATTTAAGCTAGTTATTAATTTCGTTTAGTAGTACCACTGTATATATATTGTATGTAAATAAATGTTTTACCCAATATTTTTATTTATTTACAGGTCTACGATTCGCCATGTATTCCGCAAAATTGGCTATGGTCTCGCTTCTGAAAAACTTCAAGTTTTCCACATGCCCGAAGACTACTGATCCCATTAAATTTGACAAGAGGGGTTTTTTGTTGAAGGCAGATCTGTGGGTGCGCATTGAATCCCTGTGAGTAATGCACAGGGATTCATTTAAATGTATAAGGAGGTACTAGCTTAATTTGTTTTTGATATGGTTGCGGTTGGTATGGTGGTATGGTTGGTTGAATTCTATAATTTTAGACATTGGTTTTGCATAGTGATGTAAAGTCTACCTAAATTGGCCATGGAGCGTAACTTTGGCCATCGGGATGAATTCGGTGCAGGTTTTATTAACCTTTTAACCGCCAGCAATTTTTGATCGAGCGTGCTCGTGTCGCCACCGTCAGTAATTGTACCACGCAGAGTAAGGTTGCCACAGTTACGGGAGTTATAAATGTGCTGTAGAAACCAAATCAGATCTTTGTCTTATTTATGAGACTGTGGCGAAATGAGCTGGATATGTAATGTCTTATATATCAGACTCTGGCGGTTAAATGGTTAATGCAATCGTCATCTAGTTAGTTTTAATAGCTAATCTTCCACATTTTTCGAGTATGTGAGGTGTGCAGTAAAGAGTATTGTATTGTATTTTTATATGTTTTTCGTGCAAACCAAAGTTAGCCTCTGTTGGGTTAATGTAACTCAACTTTACGGTATTATGCCTATTATACAGAATAAATAATAGTACTACCGTACAGAAAGGACATTTTCTACAAAACCGAAGTTTGACAGCGATACAGGGACGAATCATGCTATCCCTTTTTAATGTATGGCACTATACTTTTCGGTTATTTAGGATTGTCAAAATTCAAGTGATTATCTTATCTGTGGTCGTGCACGCAAAAGGACGTCAAGTGGTGCCAACCCTAATAATTGCTCGGAGCAATGCTGAGCCGAACGGTGCCGAGTTTGCCCGAAAGGAGGAGTGTCTCCCCACTGCCTATAATTTGTATCAGTTGATATTTTATCATGACTTCATGATGCAACCTTTAATTGTTTTTGAAATGTAGCCTTGATTGGAAAACGCCTAGAAAACGCATGGTTAGATGTTGTATTTTTTTTTAAATTAAGAATTTATTTACATATAACATAAAATACTGCAATATAAGTATTAAGATTTATAAGACATCCGTTTATTATGTATTTGCATAGTGCATTTAGTTCAGAAATGTTTATCTTGCCAAGATTATTTTACAATGTGATATGGATATGACTAGTGATGTCTGTATTTTGCACTTCCTAAGAGCAGCATTTTTATTACTGAGCAAACTGTACAGATTGAAAGTACATAATTATTTAATTAACATTTATTAATCCCTGTTAGGTATTAAATTATGAAATTATAGCTATTTTTATTATGTACACAATTTATTTATGAATTGTAATTTATTCCGTTTTGACGAATTTTGCTATGAAGAATCCTATTGTGTCTTTATATATGGGATGTTTAGTTGGCCTTAAACAGTCTTCTTCGGGTCCAAATCTTTGTAGCATTGCTCTGTAACAATAATAGTTACCATAAATAAAAAAAAACATGTGTCATACTTAGGCGAAATGTACCACTTTGGTGGTT
This sequence comes from Cydia splendana, assembly GCF_910591565.1. Taxonomy (NCBI): domain Eukaryota; kingdom Metazoa; phylum Arthropoda; class Insecta; order Lepidoptera; family Tortricidae; genus Cydia; species Cydia splendana. The sequence continues at coordinate 11,727,853 of NC_085972.1, read as the reverse complement.
GTTGATAAGATAGTATTGTCATAAAAAGGGGTATCTTTTACCTGATTATTTTTCATGTGATAGTATGTGATAAATGACTGTATATTCGTATGTCATATACAGTATTCATGTAATGCTCAGAGTACAATAGAGTACAAATTTCAAGTTATTATTTATACGAGATAGTTAAAATGTCCATCTTTGGACCTATCATCGAGATTCATTTCACTTATAGGTAAAGAGATTATTTTATATTTGAAATGCCATAAATAAATGTGATGCCATTGTTTTTTTATAAGATTTCTTACATCATTTGGATACTCTTAGGTACAAAATGTACAGTACATCATATATTGGTAGTACTCAACTCATTCAACTCGATTATTCTCAAATTACAGTTTACTAGTTCATAAGACAAATAAGACTATTGAATCACATTATTCTAGTTTATAAGTCAAATACCTTATAACGTTTATTCACGTTAATGTATTTTTGTATGGGTTCAATAAAGGATTATTATGGTATGTATTTCTTTATATTACTTAGGGCATACTGAAAATTCCTGGAACTGGCCACTTAGAACAAATAAGTCGTCTCATATATCAGAATCCAGAAATTTTCAGTATGGCCCACGTACTACTACTACCCACCACCACCACATATACCACTGGGCCACAACTCCCAGTTTTTAGGGTTCCGTACCTCAAAAGGAAAAAACGGAACACTCGTGCGTCTGTCCGTCTGTCACAGGCTATTTTGTCGGAAACTACTGGACCAATTAAGTTGAAATTTGGTACACATATGTAAATTAGTGACCCAAAGATGGATATTTTTTTTTTTATAATTTTAAAATACATAGGTTCGAAGTTATTTAAGAAAATAGCCAAAAAATGAGCATTCCCCCCCTTTTATCTCCGAAACTACTGGGTCTAAAATTTTGAAAAAAATACACAAAATAGTTCTTAACCTGAAGATATTCAATGATCAATTTACCTTTGGGCATCCGTGAGAGCCGCGCAGGGCATCCCCGGGCCTCCAAGGAGGGGCTCCGCAGGTACAAGCTGTAGGCAGGGGAACTTGCTCAACGCCCACGCTACGATGGCTTCATTCTCTTCTTCAGTTACTGTGCATGTGCTGTATACCAGAACCCCTCCTACTTTCAGTACCTTCACTGCCTGCAAAAAAAAAAAACACGTGAATAAAAATGTGTTGAGTCAAAAAGTATGTACGATTCCCATCAAACGGGCGGAGTCGGTGCGGCGCGCATTTATATTTGTACGGCCGCAAGCATAGAGTATGAAGTAGAATATTAATTCGTGGCCGCAAGCCGGTCGGCTGCTCGCGGACGCGGACTGCTCCGGTCGATTCCATCGCTTCTGTCATAATATTAGACAGCCGAAATAGATGGCGCTGTACTGTGCCATGTTTTGTTGTCACTGAATTGTTAAACGTCAGCTTTTGACAATCAATTTTACCTTATAATTTACGAAGCCGTACAGCGCATCGCGTTTACCTGTCAAATTCGAAGCATGAAATTGTCTTAGGGCCACCACACAGCGTCTCCCGAGCGTCAGCGTCTGCGTCTAGTCAACTCTATGGCTGGTGCTCGACGCAACGTCGGCGCAACTGCGCAGCCATTTTCCATAGCGCTGACAAGACGCCGACGCTCAAAGGACGCTAGTGTGCGGTAGGTATCTTAGTAATGTGCAAAGGTTCTAAATATAAATTTCACTCACAGATTCCATTAACTTTCGTTGTACGAATTTGTATGACTGCAGCATCTTGTCTGTCATTTTGTTGACCAGCTGTGGTCTTTGTCCAAGTCCGCTGCATGGTCCATCGAGGAGAATCTTGTCAAAAACATTTGAACTAAAAGGAGGACCTTTAGTGACATCAGTAGTACCGTTTTCTGAATGGCATTTTGTTGAGTCGAAGGCATAAGCAGTGACGCAAGTAACTCCATTTTTCTCACAATTCTCTTTTATTCTAGCCACTTTTTGAGGAGTTTTATCTATTGCGATGATAGTTGCCTAAAACATACATACAATTAAAGTCATAACTATGAGGTATTATTAATACTTTTTTTTAGTACTTAACGAAAAATGTTTAGTTAATGTTATCATTCTCAGTTGCTCAGTTGTTGTAAAACTATAGAATAAAAATAAAAAACAACGGGTTGCACTCCGGGAGTGCTGGCAGAAGCGAAAATCAATGACATTGTAACTCAAAATATTAATATCAGTGCCATCTAGTGCATTTGAGGTTACCGCCATCTAGCGTTATTTCGTCGCATTACTTGAAATCCCTAAGCACATCACTGTGAGTACTAGAGTTATATTAGTACCAATTTGAGGGAAACTCACTAGATGGCAATTAAATCAAAAAAGAAAAACTCAATGACATTGTAACAGTGTCCGTCACAAGTGACGTCACGTCTTACGTCTTACGCTCTCGCGAGTTTAAATTTTTTTCCTCTACACAAAAAGTGCTCAGCGCCGCTAAAGAAGTTTTCACTTCAATAAAGCAATAACCCTCCTACTAGACTAGGGTGTCCTGTTCTTACAATCTGATGAATATGATTGGTATAATCGCTATTGGAATATATTATTTTTATTACTGTTATCACAGAATAAATAATAGTACTAGGTACAGAAGACTCACTCTCTATCAAAACGCGTCTGTTACGATCAGCACAGATATGGCCGCTAGGTGGCGACAGCGCCACGCGCGGCTTATGGCAAACCCCAAAATTGGGGCCGAACGGATGTACTTTTAGCAACCTGTAGCAAAGCGATGAAATCGCGGAGTGAGCCACGCCTGCTGTTACTCCATAAAAAAATTTCATAAAAAAAGTCTAATTCTACTAACTTCATTGTTACACATTTCAGCTAAGTGTGTAGTCTTATTACCAGGGGATGCACACATGTCTAGGATGAGCTCTTTGGGCTGTGCATTCACCACCCAGCCACAGACGATTGACGGAAGGTTTTGAAGCACCAACGTTCCTTTGGGGTATATAGACTCGTTGATAACTGGTAGTCTTGAAGCGGGCAGAGCAACTTCTATAGCAATTCCACTGAAAATAAACAATTGATATTAATCTCTAAAGACCTATCATACAAGGAACAGTTATAGTTCGTTTTTTTTAGCATTAGAAAGAACTTGAAAGAATGTAAGCGATCTTGACATGTCTTTTAATTGAAAAACGCTTTTTAAAAATCAGTAACTATTACTTATGAAAGCAGGAGAATATAATTGATCGTATTAGATTCATAATTGGAATGATTTTAAAAATGTGGTTTTCAATTAAAAGACATCAAGATTGTTTACCTTATTTCTAATGCTAAAAAAACGAACTATAGTTGAATTAAAAATTAATAGTGTAGGAAATCAGTTACTTCTGTTTTGAAATTGAACGAAACAAAAACAAAATGCATGTCTAGTGCACACCCGAGGGTCTAAGCCGCGCACATTTCTAATGCACAGCGGGTCGCGGAGTAGGCTCCATGCATCCGCGTATTCTTTAGCAGAGGCCCTTACATAACACTGAAGTAATTAGTACTATTTATAGGTAATAATAAGAGACCAGAAAGTCAATTTAAGAGCACTTTCCCACTGACATCCAGTTTATTGCGGGTACGGTTTTCTGCAGGATCCCGTTTTAGTAGTATACATGCTAATATAGTAACGTTCACACGAGCATTTTGTTTGCGGGATACTGCATGCATACTACAAAAAACTGGATCCTGCAGAAAATCGTACCCGCAAAACGAAAGCTCTAAAGGCGCGTCTCGATATTGCGCGGCGGCCGCGCGAGCAATGTTCGACCGCGGCAAACCTGTATTTTGGCTCGCGAGCCAATTTCGGCACCATCTTGATCTTATGCGCGGCGGCCGCGCGCGGCAGGCGATCCGACGATCGACCACATTATATCACAAAAATTAATTATTCGGAACGAAGTATAGCCAAATAGAAAAATGATCTGTTGCGATAATCACTACATTTTTTACTGTTCCATAGAAACTGTTTATAGTGCCGTATAATTCAATTAAAGTACGACACTTTTCATTATCCATGTATGCGGCCGCGCGAGCCAACTGAAATATATACACACCCGTCCCAACTGCGCGCGAACATTCCTTTGCCGCGCGTCGAAACACCGACAATGAATGGTTCGTCGCGTGGCGTGTTCGAGCGCGCCAATGATCGAGTTGGCTCGCGCGGCAGCCCGGTATCCATTGCGCGCGGCTGCCGCGCGAGCCAATGTTCGATAGCTTGCTGCCCGATATGGAGATGGGCCTTAAGGTTGATTAGAGAGCTTGATAAATCCTAATATTAAATCCTATAAAGTCCTATAGATTAACAAGATAAATAAAAATAGGTGGAGACATAATAATCTACAGTTTTCATCTTTCTGCATCAGGGTGTGTGTGGGGGCTGCATGTGTTAACGAGTGTTAATGAGTTACCTAGGTGGTATGCCATCATTGAATAGCTCATGTCGAAGCATCTTTAAGTAGCCAGTGCCAACAAAAACTTTTTGGCCAGTATAAGCCAGTTTCAGCCCTTTCTTGCATTTCCCCTCCATATCACCATAGATGTCAACTTTATCATTGATACTGCAACCTGTAAATTAATATCAGATCATTATGAGCAGTTGAAAATCAGGGAATTAATTTTATTTATTTATTTAAAATTGAAGTCAGGCAACAAGGCCCATATTACAAAATTACCTTCCCAAGTTCCCCTTGCCCAAGTTGGTTATCAACTTTCCTTAGACATATTTAATTACACAAACGGGTCTACCGCGATATAATTTCATTGTTTTTACCTTTAATTCCGACGTTTCAGCTGAGTTGCACCAGCTGTGGTCACGGAAAGACAGCTGTGGTCTTGAAATTATATCGCGGTAGACCCGTTTGTGTAATTAAATATGTGTACAAAACGCGAGAGTTTAAAGTGTTATAACTTTCCTTAGAGCAATGTTTTTCAACCTTATTCATGACACAACCCCTTTAGTATGAACAAAATGTTTCGCTTATATATTGTTTAAGGCTGGCAGAGGCTTCGCGGACCCCCATGGGGTTGCGACCCACAGTTTGAAGAACACTGCCTTAGAGGAACTTAGATAAAATAATATTTATTTCAAATTTCAAGATAAAATGTTAAATATGAAATCTTCTTTTCACTATCAGAAAATCACAGTTGAATATTTTTGCAAAACAGTGATAGTAGTCAAATATAAAAAATATAACAAAGCTCTAACCTGGTGGAAGCCCCATTACTCCCGGAGCAAACACATGAGCACCCCTCAGTACAGCCACGGCGCACAGCGCGTCTACTATCACCTCAAGGTTACCACTCGGCTGAACGTCGGTTAGCCACTGTTCCACAACCAAACAGTCCGGATAGAGGCAGTAGAACTTCGGTATTGATGCTAATTTTAAGCTTTCACGTTGCTGAAATAAACCTTGTGGTTAGTTTCAACAATAAAATTACAGTTTAGTCCAAATTATTGGCAAAACTTACGTCTTCCAAGTAATTTTCAAAAGTTTTGATATTATATTCTCGTGTTTTGTTTATTCTAAAAGTTGTATACTTTGGAGGCTGAGAGAGCCAGGTCTGAAGTTCCATATTAACTATTATTATGAAGAAACACGCGTTGTTTTAAAGGTTGTAAATTTCAATGAATTTACTTTTTTTATTTTTTAAAACTATTTTATAAATGTGTCCATATCTCGATATCGCAGTCGCACTCCGGTTCATCTTCCGGTGCTGTCAATGTCAATGTCATTACTGTCAATAAACAGTCTCGTTTCCGTTTCCGCTCAGGATTGCCAGCGCAGAAACCATTATTTGATCTAAACCATGAAGTTATATTGTTTAAACTGGAGCGAGTTGTCAGTTTTTTTGCCATACTAATTTGAACCTTATCACCGAGACAGAATGTTGTTCGTACCAGACTAGAGAAAACGGTCCACATGAGATAGAAAAACCCGAGCCCTGTGTCTCACTCGCACATGTTGCCAATGTTAAAAAGATACCATTTTGGTAGAAATTATATCAATATACTACTGAAATTCATTACCTTCTTATACTATTTTAGTGCTATATTCCAATTACAGTTCTGATATCTTTTAAGTAATTTGTTAATTATTATGATGTTAATATTATTAACTGATTAAGCCAAGCATGTGCGCAACAAAAAAAAACAGTAAATTGAATATGGTAGAAATTGTAGTAACTTTGAATATTAATTGGTATCCCCAACTTGATGACGATTAGGGTGACTATGATGTCGGTACGATTTGGATCGGTCTTACAAAATTGTTATTTCATACTTAATGTAAAAATAACTTTACCTAAATAGTATACTAATAAATAAATAAAGATATACTTGTGGCGCACCGCAATGCTGGCTGCCCACAAACCGTCTACGTCAACGAGACAACGAGTCAATGTCATACACAACTAAATTTTCCTTCGTACGATACGGAAGCTAAAATCTTATTTGCAAATCAATTGTAAATTAATCATTGTAAATATTCTCTCATTATATGTAAATATTCATCCTCTCTATCTCCGCGTATTATTTCATAGAAATAGTGCTCTAGATAAGAACACTAAATTGGTGACCCGCGACTTTCAAAATTTTCAAAATGACCGACGAATTCGAAGATTCCATTTGCAAGAAAATAGAGCCCGAACGATCAGGTGCTGCGGTGGATCGGTTAACCATGAGGTTACCACCGTTTTGGGCAGAAGATGCGGAAGTTTGGTTCGCCCAGGTCGAGGCGCAGTTCGCCGTTTGGGGCGTAAAAGCGGATTCAACGAAATATTTCCAGGTTATCAGAGAGCTAGATCCCAAAACGGCTCGAGAAGTACGGGATATCATAACGAAGCCCCCAGAAACAGATAAATACGAAAAGTTGAAAAAACAATTGATCGACCGACTGTCAACGTCGCAAGAAAACAAAAGACGTCAGTTGCTGCAATTTGAAGAACTTGGAGACAGGAAACCAAGCCGATTCCTTCGTCACCTTCGAGGATTAGCTGGCGATAGTGTCACTGACGATTTTCTCCGAAGTTTGTGGTCCACTCGCTTACCTACTCAAGTGCAAGCGATCATCGCGTCTCAGAAGACGGCTTCTTTAGACGACATCGCGATCCTTGCAGACCAAATCATCGACGTGACACCTTGTTCTTCTTTTAAGCAGGTTGCAAGCATGACTTCGTTCGAAGACATGTTTAAGAAGATGGAGCAATCTATAACGGCGCGCATCCAGAGCGAAATGACGCAACAAATTGCTCAGCTAAGCACCGGTAACAGCAGCGGTCAGCGACGTTCGCGTTTTAACAGCAGCAGGTCACGCAGCCGCAGCAGATCTAAGTCACACGGTCGGTATCGAGCTGTCAAATCAGGTATGTGCTGGTATCATAGTCACTTTAATACCAACGCACGGAATTGCATTCCGCCGTGCAACTTTAACGCGGAAAACTAGCAAGACAGTCTACCGTGGCGGCTGCCGACTGTCCTCCTACTACAACCTGCCGCCTATTTATCACGGACAGAGTAACTAAAATTCAATACCTTATTGATACCGGATCTGACCTTTGCGTTCTGCCACGCAATTTTATGCCTAATTGCAAGTCGCCTGACAACTACTCGCTTACTGCCGCTAATGGTTCGCTCATACATACATACGGCATAATCAAGCAAAAGTTAGACATAGGATTACGCAGAGACTTTATTTGGAACTTTGTCGTAGCAAACGTAAACAAACCTATACTTGGCGCTGATTTTCTGGCACATTATGGTATTCTTATCGATTGCAGAAATAGAAGACTACTTATTGACAGTTTAACAACTTTGTCGACTACGGGACAGCTTAAGCACTGCAACCAACCCAGCGTTAAGGCAATTTCGGGTGACAGTGAGTACCACCGCTTGCTAGCAGAGTATCCCAGCTTAACGAAACCATCTGGACTGCCGCGAGAGGTAAAGCATTCCACTGTTCACTACATCCGAACTACTCCAGGTCCTCCTACCTTCTGTAGACCACGCCGCTTAGCTCCAGATCGCCTGAAGATTGCTAAGGAGCAGTTTGAAGAGATGCTTCGCGACGGGGTAGCACAACCGTCTGATTCACCGTGGGCATCAGCGCTACATATGGTGCCAAAGAAAGGCAATGGTTGGCGGCCGTGCGGGGATTACCGCGCGCTAAACGCACGCACTATCCCTGACAGATACCCTGTCCGCCACATAGAGGACTACGCACATCGACTCGCTGGTAGTAAAATATTTTCAAAAATAGATTTAGTTAAAGCTTACAACCAAATTCCCGTATACAAAGATGATATCTGCAAAACTTCAATTACGACTCCATTTGGATTGTTTTCCTTCCCATTCATGCCATTTGGACTCCGAAACGCTGCCCAAACCTTTCAACGGTTCCTGGATGAGGTGCTCAGAGATCTGGACTTCGTGTACTCCTACATCGATGACGTGCTCATCTATTCTAAAGATGCCAAGCAGCACTTAGATCATCTACGGCAAGTGTTCGATAGGTTCCATGAGTACGGTATGCTTATCAATGAATCCAAATGTTCTTTTGGTCAGAAAGAAGTCACATTCCTAGGATTTACTGTATCTGAAGAAGGCACGCGTCCCATCGACGAGAAGGTAAAGGTTATGCAGGAATTTCCTCCCCCAAAGATCGTCGGTGGCTTACGCAGGTTTCTCGGCATGCTGAACTTTTATAGAAGATTCGTTCCTCACGCTGCCGAACACCAAGCCCCTTTTCACGACATGCTAACTGGACCTAAACTGAAAAGTTCGTCTCCACTAACTTGGACAGATCAACAGTTAGAGGCATTTCAGAACTGTAAGTCTAGTCTTGCGAACTCTACATTACTGGCTCATCCCATTATGGACGCAGAACTCGCTCTAGTTACTGATGCTTCAAACACGGCCTTGGCCGGCGTTTTACAACAGTTGGTGCAAGGACAGTGGCAACCACTTGCTTTCTTCTCAAAGAAGATGACACGGCAACAGACGCAATACAGCGCGTATGATCGGGAGTTGCTCGCTATATATGAAAGTGTCAAACATTTCCGCTACATGGTTGAAGGCAGACATTTCGTCATTTATACAGATCATAAACCTATCACCTTCGCCTTTCAGCAAAAAGACAGGAAATGTTCCCCGAGACAATTCAATTACCTTGATTTCATTTCGCAGTTCACAAGCGACATCAGACACATTTCCGGGAAAGACAACATCACCGCTGACACGCTCTCCCGTATCGAGACCATTGCCGTGCCACCAGACTTCGAAGCCATCGCGCAAGCTCAGCAGGAAGACCCAGAACTACAAGAACTTCTTGCCAATCGATCTTCGTCACTGAAGCTTGAGAAAGTACCCGTACCAGGTACCAATGTTTATTTATATTGTGACACGTCTCAAGCAAAGCCACGTCCGTTTATCGTCAAGCAGCATCGCCAGAAGATATTTAACACCATCCATGGCATAAGTCATCCAGGTATGAGATCCACAATCAAACTTGTTACTCAGAGATTCGTGTGGCCATCTGTACGCAAAGATTGCGGTACCTGGGTACGTGCATGCGAATCGTGTCAACGTGCTAAAGTGCAACGTCATACCTCCTCTCCTCTTGAAAATTTCAAATTACCAGAAGAAAGGTTTAGTCATGTCCACATTGATCTGGTCGGCCCATTGCCACCTTCATCAGGATTCCGTTACCTTTTCACAGCCATTGACAGGTACACATGGTGGCCCGAGGCAAAGCCACTGTCTGATATCACGGCTGAAACGGTAGCCCATGCATTCTACGATACTTGGATATCGCGTTTTGGTTGTCCTCAAACCGTAACTACTGACCAAGGACGTCAATTTACCTCACGCATGTTTAAGGTCTTGGCAGAGCTTTGTGGTGCACAGCTGCGTCACACGACGGCTTACCATCCTCAAGCCAATTCGATGGTAGAGCGTCTTCACCGCTCCCTGAAAGCCGCCATCATGGCCCACAACAGCACGAGGTGGACTGAGGTGTTGCCGATCGTCCTACTCGGCATAAGAAGTGCGTGGAAGGAAGACATCAAATGCTCAGCTGCAGAAATGGTGTATGGTGAGCCTTTACGCATCCCGGGTGAGTTCTTTCATTCTCATACCTCAAACACCCTGCAGCCTGATGATTTTGTCACTCAGTTGAAACGCCAGATGTCACACCTCAGACCTGTCCCCGCATCAAGGCACGGAAACAAGTCAGTCTTTGTTCACAAGGACCTAAGTTCATGCAGCCATGTTTTCCTTAGACAGGATGCACTGCGTGGATCACTAGAACCGCCATACACAGGCCCATATCGCGTTCTAAAGAGAACGGACAAGACCGTCACACTGGACTTACTACGAGGACCAGTGACAGTCTCCATTGACCGCGTCAAACCAGCTTACATGCAGAGCGACACAGCTTCACCTACAGGCATAAGTGCTAGGCCTGCTTATATCAATATACTACTGAAATTCATTACCTTCTTATACTATTTTAGTGCTATATTCCAATTACAGTTCTGATATATTTTAAGTAATTTGTTAATTATTATGATGTTAATATTATTAACTGATTAAGCCAAGCATGTGCGCAACAAAAAAAAACAGTAAATTGAATATGGTAGAAATTGTAGTAACTTTGAATATTAATTGGTATCCCCAACTTGGTGACGATTAGGGTGACTATGATGTCGGTACGATTTGGATCGGTCTTACAAAATTGTTATTTCATACTTAATGTAAAAATAACTTTACCTAAATAGTATACTAATAAATAAATAAAGATATACTTGTGGCGCACCGCAATGCTGGCTGCCCACAAACCGTCTACGTCAACGAGACAACGAGTCAATGTCATACACAACTAAATTTTCCTTCGTACGATACGGAAGCTAAAATCTTATTTGCAAATCAATTGTAAATTAATCATTGTAAATATTCTCTCATTATATGTAAATATTCATCCTCTCTATCTCCGCGTATTATTTCATAGAAATAGTGCTCTAGATAAGAACACTAAATACTTATTTCGGCATGTTTAATTATTCGGTTCACGTAATGAGAGCTACATAATTGCCAAAAATTAAATCCGAAGTCCTTGGACATTACAGACTCATATTTATACATAATATTTAATTACTGGAACGTTAATTCTAACTATTTATATATATGTAATCGATTCTATATAGGTTGGGCCGACATTTCCGTCAGTATACAAAAGCGGCAAATTTGAAAATGTTGTTCCAATTACAGATCTACGACGACGCTTACCCTTAAAGAATAGCTAAAGTATGCAAAAGGGAAGTCATCACGTATATGAACACACCATGAGTATGATATTGATAGTGATCGGTATTTTGTTAAATCATGAATTATGAAGAGCATAAATAGTGTAGAATGCCGGTTTACACAGTTAAATGTAAGTTTTTATTTCGTCGTGTGCTAATATTTTATCATTTTAGTCAATAATCAAGATAATTTCGTGTAAAAACATAAATTGTTACGCTACGCTAGGGCTTGACAAAATGACTAGTATCGATAACCAGTGGGCATAGTAATAATATAAATTTATTTGCGTTGCAAGTGTTGAAAGTAGGAATTAAATTCGCAACGAGTGGTGATAAATTAAAACACGACCGAAGGCAGCGTTTTTAATCAATACGATTTGCGAATTACCAAGTACAACTACAACGTTTTACCCGACCCTGGATATCTGTCTCGCTCTCTCTTATAGCTGTCTTTGATAGAAATAAATAGAAATAGAAAATATTTATTTGGCGTACAAAAACATACCTACATTACGGTAAGTACAACATAAAGTTCACAATACAGTAAACATACACCAAATAGGATGCCGCTCAGCATAAGCAGTGTCTGTAAGACACTACGCTGGTTTTCACCCAATACGTACGATGGACGTACGGTGGACCACCTTCCTCACAATCAAGCATGATCGCATTGATCGCGATCCAATACGCCCATCCCATCTGTAACAGCTTTTATAACGACTAAAAGCTTTATAACGACTAAATGAAGTAAGGTTGTGTGAAGCGTTTTACAGAAGAGAAAAAAACTATATCCATCTCTTTTCTGGGGCAATTATACTAGCATAGGGAAAATACAGTATGATTCTCTGTGATTATGCACGAATGAGAAAAGATCTCGGCCAAACTATACGTTCCATCTTATGCTAATATCCCACATTCATATGACTTATGGTCACCCTAATTAGAAAGAGATGGAGGGCTCAGGTTTGACCTCTCATGTGGACACACTTTTTGGCCAGTGTACACTATCCAGTTTACTCTCTACGTCCGTGATCTAAACGTTCTAAAGTGTGTACAGCCATATCCGTCAGTAGAAAAAAGGCGCGACATTCATATTTTCTATGGAAGATGAACCCCTCTTGCCTACATTTTTTTTAAATTGTCACCTTTTTCTACTGACAATCTGGCTACTATACCAGAGTATAATTAATCATCAATTTGGAGAGGCTTTAGCATATGACAACACTGTAGCGAGTTTGAGCCATTGTGAGTTATCCAAGCTAATCAAAATATCGCTACAGTTTCTATCTTAAGCCGCGTATACACATTATTACAGAGATAGTAATTGGATAGTAACCCCTACTTGCATCAAAGTTTACAAAGTTATTTTATTTGTAATACAGCAACATATTTATCGCATTTAATTACGAATTCGTTATTAATAAAACAAAAACCATAATTTCGTTTTCGTTAAAAACGTTATTGCTCCTGGCCACTTTCTACGATACGTGGCATAAGCACGAATAACTTCCACGTTCGCCGCCATTTTGACATCCAGCGGATTTCTGAGATTTCATTTTAAGTATAGCGTTTTTTTCTCGTTAGTGAAGGTATTTTGGTGTGGAAATGTAAGTACTTCTTAGTTTTGACCTGTATAAGTGTTTCAAAAATCAATTTATAATCAGTGAACAGTAATAGTGATTTTGTGACGACGCTACAACCCGAGGGTGGTGACCGCAGCTCCTACAACGGTGTTGGCTAGTCAATCATTGTTGGAAGTTTAAGGGCTGACGCTCTCCCGAAGGTCATTTTCAATAAAACGCAATATGTTTTTTTTGTTATAGTTTTCAGTAGAGGAAAACAATGTGTTTTATCATAGAATTAGTCCGTATTTCTATGTGGGATTCCAGCAACTTGCCATGTCATTATCATTGATTAACGTGTAGACTTATGGAAGGATGACTCACAGAGGTTCACTTTTTACTCATTAATACTTTCTCTTACAGAAAACATACAAGGCTGAAAAATGGGGAATATGTTTGCAAATTTATTTAAAGGCCTATTTGGCAAAAAGGAAATGAGAATATTGATGGTCGGTCTCGACGCCGCTGGTAAAACCACAATCCTGTACAAACTGAAATTAGGCGAAATTGTTACAACAATCCCAACTATTGGTGAGTATGTATACAATAGTTATAAACAATTTGCTTCTTCAACATATGTTGACTGATAACCTCAATTAGTTTCTTGCATTAGTTATTAGAAATTAGCTTCATATTTTGTGTTTTTCTTAGGTATGTTAAATATTAATATGCTAATAATCACATGCATGTGAACCAGGATGTGTAGATGTAATTAACCTACTTAATGGACATATAACTTGTGACAGCTATTTAGGTTTGGATCAGTTAGTTTTATGTTCAAATGTTGCAATGTGTTATTAACAATGCTGGATAGCTGCTGTGTTTCTGACATACTAATTATGAGTATAATTACTAACTAGATTTCTTCAAGAAATATCACAAGTGAAATTGCCACATAGGTAGTTAGTAATAAAATTATTGCCACATAGTTCCAACTCAGCCCCTTATACTTGATTACTATGGTTTTGTGTCACTAAATTTTTTTGGTCATTTCACAAAGAGTCATTACATTTCACTTTTGTTTTCTCTTTTACTTTGTTATGACAGGGGGCGAAACTGATCCTTTTGGGCATTCTCAGCTCTGTTTGCCTAACCCTAAATAGCCAAAAGGGTTACTACCATACATAAGAATGGGGCAGCATGATTCATCCCTGAATCACTGTCATACTTTGGTTTTGTAGGAAGTTTCTTTTCTGTATGGTCGTACTATTACTTATTCTGTGGTTATGTATGACTTCAACTTTCATGTAATTCAGCTACAAAAACAATAGATGACTATACCTGTGCTGTGAGCAAATTAATATAAAGTTTTTAGAGTTTTTTCATAAAAACACTGAAAAGTATCCCAGTGTGACAATGTTTTGAAAATATCATCTTGACACACATTCCAAGTTGGTTATTGTACCATACTAGCAACACCCATTGTGGTATGGGGCACATGCACAAAAATTATAAATGTGTTTATTCTCAAATAAGTACTTTAACTTTTAGGTTTAAGCAATTCTTAAATAAAATTAGGAATCTGGTGGTGTCTTTAAAGAAAAACCGACCAAGTGCGAGTCAGACTCGCATTCCAAGGGTTCTGTACATTAAGTCTGACTCACGCTTGACTGGACATTTCTAATAGGTTTTCCTGTAATCTAGAGGAAAAGAACTATTTTGTGTATTTTTTTTCAAAATTTTAGACCCAGTAGTTTCGGAGATATTTTTGGAGATTTTCTTAAATAACTTCTAACTTAATTATTGTAAAATAAAAAAAAAATATTTTTAAAATTCTCAAAATGAGCACTTTCATTAAATATATAACAATATAGTTTAAAAACTTTATTTTTTAACTTTCTCATTTACCCCCCAAAGTGGCCCCCATGTTTAAAATTCATTTGTTTTACGTTACATTTCCGTCTTTGGGTCACTAATTTACCTAAGTGTACCAAATTTCAACTTAATTGGTCCAGTAGTTTCCGAGAAAATAGGCTGTGACAGACGGACAGACAGACAGACGCACGAGTGATCCTATAAGGGTTCCGTTTTTTCCTTTTCAGGTACGGAACCCTAAAAAGGTCTCCTCCAACTCTTACTAACCAAAAATTAAGGATCAAAAGCAACAATTAAATTTAAGCTACACATTCTGTTTATTACTTTTTACCAACTTTGCATTAAAAAATTTCAGGATTCAATGTGGAAACTGTAGAATACAAAAACATCAGTTTCACCGTGTGGGATGTCGGCGGCCAAGACAAAATCAGACCACTGTGGAGGCATTACTTCCAAAACACACAGGTTAGTAAAGCAAATGAAACAGTTATTTTATTCTGATTAGGGTTCATCCATTAATTACATCACGCGTTTAGGTGGGGAAGAGGTCAAGAAAATGTGACATGTTGTGACGGGGGGGAGAGGGGGAGTCACAAACTTTGTGCCGTCACTTTAACTTTTTTAAATTATTTAATCGCTGTACAGTTAAATAACAAATTTTTGGTACAACAATCATTTTTTTTGTTTAATTTTCCTTCCTTATCAGTTTTGGGTTATTTATATACATAATTACTAATATTTCTATTTTCAAAAATATGTTGATAAAATATTAATAATAGGTGTACAACCTACTTAGTTCAATTTGCCGATTTCGTAACAATGTGACGTCACAATAGGGGGGAGGGGTTTACCAAATGAGTGGAGAGGGGTCAATAAACCTAGAAATTCGTGTGATGTAATTAATGGATGACCCCTTTTTATGGAGGTAAATCATAAAACTTGTGGACTAATTTAGCTATGACACCTAGCTTATTACAGCCTAAGTGTGAGCAAACAAGATAGTATCTGTTCAGATTATTATGCCTCCTGTGCATAGTTTGGGC
This sequence comes from Cydia splendana, assembly GCF_910591565.1. NCBI lineage: Eukaryota > Metazoa > Arthropoda > Insecta > Lepidoptera > Tortricidae > Cydia > Cydia splendana. The sequence goes on along the minus strand of NC_085972.1, from coordinate 11,712,037 downwards.
ATAGGATATCATACTTATACTAAAAACCGGACAAGTGCGAGTCGGACTCGCCCACCGAGGGTTCCGTACTTTTTAGTATTTGTTGTTATAGCGGCAACAGAAATACATCATCTGTGAAAATTTCAACTGCCTAGCTATCACGGTTCATGAGATACAGCCTGGTGACAGACGGACGGACGGACGGACGGACAGCGGAGTCTTAGTAATAGGGTCCCGTTTTTACCCTTTGGGTACGGAACCCTAAAAATGAAATCTGTTTAAAGGCGAATAGAATTAATCTTTAGTATAAGTACAGTACAAAAATTTGTTTCTTCAATTAAGAGCGCATGAACAAATACTATATTACCCTACAGCTAATAGAGCAAAACTAATACCATACTGATTATGATAGTTTACTATTGTAAAATTAAATTAATGCATGTCACATTTGTATTTTAATATCTTGAATAAAATTGAATTGAATTGTATAAACAAGTCTTGTCTGAGCAACCATAATGAGCTAATTAATTAGTGGAAACTGTTTTGGCTTATGTAATATTTAATTGTAATAATCTATATGTGTTATTTTTCGCTGTTTGTTTCCCATTATCAATAAAAAAAAAAAAAATAAGGTGGACAGTTATTAAAGAGTGGCCAGTAATTGACGATTTACCCTACCATCCACTTTTATTTGTACAAAATAATATGTTTTTAGGGTTCCGTACCGTAGGGGTCCGCTGTTCATCTGTCTGTCTGTCTGTCTTTCACCAGGCTGTATATAATGAACCGTGATAGCTAGGCTGTTGAAATTTTCACAGATGATGTATTTCTGTTGCCGCTATAACAAATACCAAAAACATATCAAGTACGGAATCCTTCGTGCGCGAGTCCGACTCGCACTTATTACTCTCTTTCACTGTCATCATAGCTGTAACTGTTTTTGTAATGTATCAATGGAATATCCAACTTATATTAAACATGAAAATGTGGGAAAATGTATGTTACTCTTCACAGAAAGGGCCAAGTATATTTAAATGAAATTTGGCACACAGAAGAGTTTATAATCTTAAGGGGCTACCCGAGGTTTTCATCGATTTTTGAATCGTATCTCCTTTTTTTGCACTACAGATCGAGTTATAAGACAAATGGTTATCGGTTCTTCAATTTTTTATCTCTGGTTTTGTCTACCGGATTTTGAAAGAAATACAATTTTTTTATGAATTTTATAAACATTGTCTAAAAACACACTTTTTTTGTATCTAGTTTGCTGTTAAGGATCTTACATGTACGAAATCTACATATTTGGGTTCGTCTTTGACGTCTCTAAAAACATTAATTTTAAACTAATTAACACAAAAGTTATGGCCAGAAAACCACTTTTTTAGCCTAAAATTGTTCAACTTTGATGCCAAATATCTCGAAGACAATTAACTTTGAAGTAAATATGGGATACTATATTGCTTAAAACCGTTGCTGTTAATATAATAAGCTACAAAAAACATTACAAAACTAAGGGATCCAGATCGTAGGTCATTGGCGTGGGGTAGCCCCTTAAATAACACATTTCTTATTTAGAAATTCCATCCACTTTGGATGTGAAATAGGGGTTGGAAACATAGGAATGTTGTAATGCAACTGAATTCATTGGAAAATGCTAGTAAATACTAATTCAGGAAACTAGTGACCCGCCCCGGTTTTGCATTTAATAGATTATGTACCTAAACTTTCCTCAAAAATTACTCTATTTTGGTAAAAACCGCATATAGTCAGGCAGACTATTAATACTAACAGAACAAAATAATACCTATCTAAACAGTTTTGGTCCCCACAAAATTAGTGTAAAACACAATTTCAATAGAAGAAATTAATATTTCATGCTAATAGGAGGATAGAGATAGAGAAAATATCAATTTCTTCTATTGAAATTGTGTGTTTCACTAATTTTGTTGCCTTTTGCCTTAGCGCCACTTGCACCATTTTACTAACCCAGGGTTAACCGGTTAAGTCTGGAGTTGCCATGGTTACCAGTACAATTTTACACTGGTTAATGGCTTAACCGTTTAACTTCACCTTAGTGGGATGGTTTTCATCCATCCGCTTAACCTTGGGCCTTACTGGCCCAGAGTTGCAGAAGACAGAATACAGTGGAGAATGTTGGAGGAGGCCTATGCCAAGAGGCACACCGAACTGCGGGACTGCTTACAAAAAAAAAACGATAATATAATTTTAATAACCATTGTACCCAAGGATCGGAGATAAATGGCTATATAATATATAGTAGGATGGTGCAAGTGGCCCTTAGTCATATAAATACCTATGATGTAAATATGAATTGTAGGTTATTGCGCATGAGAAGTATTTCCCGGTGTTTGAAACAAAACAAGCATAGTCATTGTTATTAATCAATGGGGCATGTTAATAACTACATTTACTCTGAACAGAAGAACTTGATAACGTAGTCATAAAGAGAAAGCAAGTTTTAACAATGGTTAGGAGTTTTTAAGAAAAGAACCTTTTTGAAGTGAAAACTTCTTTAGCGGCACTGAGCACTTTTTGAGGTGGGGAAAAAATGATAAACTCGAGACAGCGTAACGCGTAACGCGCTGACGTCATGTGTGACGGACAATGTTATTCACCAAAGAACTTTAGTCATAACGTATCATAATCAGGTCAATTATTTAAAACTGGACTTTTATATTAAGCAATAAAGCTCAATGTTCTAATCTTGTACGGGCTGAAATACGAGGATCTCACAGTTACATAACTTTATATCACTCCAATATAATTCAATAAAGCTACATCTTGATGAAATCGCTGATAAAAGTAAACTAGTACTGGTGAATAAAACTCAAAATATCATGACCAAATATATTTAGATGCGAGGTCTGCAAGGTAACTTTACAATTTCTATTTGAATTTTAAACAATTAACGCTACAAATTTAAGCTCACTGGCCAGCAATTTCGGAACTAAAGTTTTTCAATAGAAAGGAGGAGGGGTCAATTATACATAGTGCTTCAGACATTTTGGACTAGTCATTGAGTTTTCACTTCTGTCGGCACTCCCGGAGTGCATCCCGTTTTTTTTTTCTTTGATAACATGTTTTTATACTTGTCTTAAAATTATGTATTAAAAATAAATAAAATAAAATTCATTTATTTCAGACAATGAAACCCCATATTCAAATGAAATAAAATAATATATAATATATATATAGTTAAAAGAAAGAAATACTATCGTTATCACTTTCACACGTATAGCGTTTTCATTAACTTTAATTCCGAAACGTTTATAATAATTATCGGGTCACGTACTTGATATGAAAATATCTGTCTTAAAGCGTGCCAAAATCATAGGTAACTGCTCAGATTTAAACGGTAAAGAGCATGGCAGGCGATGTTTTGTGTTGATGTTTTTTGGCGATGTTTTAAAGTTGCATTTTGTATCCAAAAAGATTATTATCAGACATAGAAGTTTTTGTGGCAAAATAAAGTGATTGACAAAATACAATATCGATGTTTGTTATCGATGTTACGTTAATGTTATACTTAGATATTTATTACATTTTATAAGAACATAGCTACCGCGAAATACACAACACGTTCGATATCATCTTCTCTTTTGATATATTGGTAGTTTTCTATTCTTTTGGCACTGTTTAAGTGTTAAATATATGCAATAAAGAAATTATGTACCGCTTTGTAATTGATTTGCATTATTGAAATTTTTCGGTAACTTACCTACAGTAAGTAAAAGTTAAATTAATCAACCTTTGACTTATCGATAACAGATTTATCGATGTTTCATTTTCTCAAACACTCGTTTTTGCCACAAAAACTTCTATGTCTGATTATTATTTTAACGACTTCTGTCCATGTGGAAGAATTGGCACTTGTTGCCAGTTTTGCTCCCCACTCAGTGTGCCATCTCGCCCCATGTTACGCTTACGACATATCATGATTTGAACGAATGTTCGTTGATTTCAGGGTCTCATCTTCGTAGTAGACAGTAATGATCGGGAGCGTATCGGCGAGGCCCGCGAAGAGCTCATGCGAATGTTGAGTGAAGACGAACTGCGGGATGCAGTGCTGCTGATCTTCGCTAACAAACAGGTAATTATACGAGGTGATCCAATGAAACCAGAAGGATTATAACGCGTATTCCTGATTTGGTCTAGCTTAGACATACTTTTTGAAAAATATAAAATACAGGACATTTTCTAAGCTTCGAAAATGACCTTAGTAGTAGACTAAATTATATCCCTAAAACTAGCACCTAAAACTATGTACATATCAAGCTGATAATTTACTTTCATGTACAGAAACATTATAAGTATTATAACATTTATTTGAGTAGGCAGGAATCAAACAATAGAATAAATTAAAATGTTATATTTTGATAGCTCAAATTTGCAATTATGATTTTTAATATAATAGAGATAATCTTTAGAACATTTGAACAAAAAACCGTGTCCTATTTAATAGACGCAGTGGTGAGTTTAGAAGACTTCCAAGTGATTTGTCGTGTTGATGTTTGTTAGCACTTGTTCGTTGCGTGTTGTAGGACCTGCCGAACGCGATGAACGCGGCGGAGATCACGGACAAGCTGGGGCTGCACTCGCTGCGCAACCGCAACTGGTACATCCAGGCCACGTGCGCCACGTCGGGCGACGGGCTGTACGAGGGGCTCGACTGGCTCTCCAACCAGCTCAAGAACGCCAGCCGCTAACGTGCCCCACACACACAACACTGAAAGAGACTATGGTTTAAGATATCTTAACTTTATTTGCTATAAATACGATGTATTATGTGCGGAATCATAAATGTATTACTTACTGATACGTCGTCGGCTCGCGACCGAGCTCGCATCGTGCGCGGGACGTTATCTCTCTCGCCCGCGCTGGCTGCTCGATCCCTGACGACGTTGAACAAAATATAGCGTGTAAAGTTTATGCAAAAATACAATTTTGTTTATAATTAATAATTATCAGTAAACGAGAAGATGCGACACTTTTGTGTCGCGCATCGTGATGTGGATAGGTATGTAGCTAACACGTGATAAAACGAATCACAGTATAACATGTTTTGTATGTGTACTATAATGTTGATTAAGTTGTCGTAATAAAGTATTTAAAGTTACTTCATACCTGCTGACTTTGATTCTATCGGACCGGGGAGGCGGGCGGGACTGAGGCCCGCCGGTAGCCTGTTCACATCGCTTTGACTTTTTACTATAACAATTTTTCACGTGCTCCTCTCAATTGTATGGTGGTGTCACCAGTTTTGTGCATATTCCACTTATTTGAACGACTTACTGTATGATGATAGTTTATTTTTTGGAGTTAACGAGGTAGATTAAGCTGTTATGTATTTCCATTACGATAGTTCCGATCGACGGTTGATGGCGGCCAGTCGTGAGGAGTCTGCATTTACAGTTATCTCACGGCGAACCGAGATTATTCTTGTAACTTAGGTATATGTATGTATTAGATAAACATGGTGTCATTTTGAGAAGTGTTTCTACCTACAGGGAAACAGTGCTCAGAATCTTCAGCTCTTACACAATTAATTATAACTTAGCATTTTTATAATAATTTAGAAGAAATTGTTAAAACCTAATATCCAAGGATACACTGTGGCTCGTGTGGTGAATAGTCTTTTTTTATTTTTATGATATGATATGAGAATCAAAAAATATTGAAAATGCGAAATGTGACATTCCGGTTTGTCTTATGCTGTATTATGGAATAAAATATCCTCACCAATATTTGATTTTTGCTTTGAAACACTCATTTGATGATTACTAACCATTCAAACGCTATTGCTATTGAATTACTATTTCCAGCATATAATTTTATTCATGAAATTTCTCCTCTCAAACCCAAAAGAAAATTAATAAGTAATTGAAAACTGGTGGCCTAATTACTTGTCAACCTTTACGTGTTGTCTGTGAGAGTCATTTTATATTTAGTTATTACGTGTAGGTGCAAAAACGGAATATTATAGCTGGTCAAGCAGATCTTGTCAGTAGAAAAAGGCGCGAAATTCAAATTTTCTATGAGAAGATATCCCTTCGCGCCTACATTTTTCGAATTTGCCGCCTTTTTCTACTGACAAGATCTGCTTGACCAGCTATAATTATCAATATTTATCCAGAAATTCAATTTACAATTTTTTTTCAAGAACAATATTTGGCTCAATTTGGCTAGTGATTTTATCCATTAGCGACGTTTTTTTTCACTAGAAAGTGACGACAAAGTGAAGCATGCACCTAAACAGAAAACGTCGCTGACGGATAAAATTGTTCCTCGATTGTACACCGTAATCGAAATATTAGGTCATTACCTATGAAATTGGCGTTTTGTTCGGAGAATTTCAACGAAACACGAATTTCCATACAATTAATTTTGCGGATATTTTTTTGATGGCTAATTCAAACCAAACAAAATTTTTCCAGTAATTTTTGACACCTTTAAGGTATGTTTTCAATATCTCCATTTCTTGAAAATTGGTACCATTAGAAAAATATAAGTAATTTTAATACTCGAACCGACAGCACATGAAAAGACCTATTTTCAAGGCTTAATTCTGAACACTTAACAATAAAAAATAACAATTAATTGCTGTCAAGCAGTTTGGCGAAATCATATTGTAGTTTTATTGTAATTGTGTATGTACTTTTGTAAAAAAAAAAAAAACGAGGATCAGACTTATATCTATGAACAAAAACGCCAATTTCATAGGTAAGGACCCAATAGTATCCAATAGATAACAATGAAAATATAGCTATAGTGGGATTTGCACGTCTTTGGCTGATAACTAAGTACTATGCGCTCTATACATCGGCGATAAGTATAGAGCGTGTAGCTACCCTTTGAGCTACTTTACTTTTTGTAATCAACGATTACCTATGTGCGATTTAACGCATTCACTGCCAGGGGGAGTGGCCTAGGAACAAACTTGTATGGCGGTGAACGCACATGTGCATTGGGGGCAGTGGCGGATTTGCCCTAAGGCCAAGTAGGCCCGGGTCTAAGGCGGCAAATTGTGACAAAAAATTCGCTGATGATAACAAGAAATAACTCAAAATGTAGTCAATATTATGGGTGCTGAGTAAGGGGCGGCTACAGGGCCTGGGGCCTAGGGCGGCAAAGACTGCAAATCCGCCACTGATTGGGGGCAGTGAATGTGTCAATAAGCATTGCCAAAGCTCTGTTTTTTGTATCCCGGATACTAAAATGATAGTTCGATTGGCCTATTTAAGTATTTACTATTCGATAATCTATTTGCCTAAAATGAGCAATCGGTCGTACATAATAAGGGCAAATGAACGTCATTTTAGTATCAGTTATAAACTTATAAAGTCGGCGATAACAGGATTAGTAAAGTAGGCGAGAAGGCATAGGTACAGTAAGTATGGCTGTCGTTAAAAATGCGATTCTGGAAAGCGCATCTAGCGAAAACACGAATGGATTTACAAGGATTCTATAGTAGAGCTTTAATAACAAATAAGTTTTTCGCAAAGAAATTAAAATCGGGGGGCACGGCAGTGCCCCCGCCAAGTCGAGCGCGAAGCAAACACTGCCGTACCATCCTTTACTGGAACCATTTCGCCGCATTTTCAGGTCCCTATTTGAGAACCTCTGGATAAGACCAGAACGCAGAAATTTTCGTCATCCAGTAAGCTATAATCACATACTTAAAATCCAAAATTTCAAGTCTGTAGGTCATTTAGTTCCGAAGTTAAGCGAAAGCAAAGTTTCGCATTTATGACACACACTCACTCACTTATGATCATCAGAATAGAACTAGTACTTCCCATAAACTCAGAGAGCTGAAATATGGTACAGAGTTAGGGTTTAATGGCCACATAAAGGGAAAACTATAAAAACTAGGATAATCGAAGATCTGGAGTATCTGGTGACCCTGATTAGAAAACACAAGAGCCCAACCAAACTATTGGAGATCGACATACCGCCTTTACAAAAAATATTAAAATTGGTGGGCCGCTTCATTTGATGTCAATTTCGAAGGTCTGAAGTATCTGATGAAGAACCCTCAGCTGGTCTCAGCTGTATTAAGGCTCCGTCAGACATAGGCGTTTTGCTTGGTGCAACATATGTACACACTGTTTTGGTCATCCGACACGCCTTGATGAGCCTTTGGGAAAGTAGTACCCAAGATGGAGCTGATGCTGAACCCTGGCTGTACCTAGTGGAACTCAGGCCTGGTGCAACATATGCACACACTGATTTGGTCATCCGACACGCCTTGATGAGCCTTTGGGAGAGTAGTACCCAAGATGGAGCTGATGCTGAACCCTGGCTGTACCTAGTGGAACTCAGGTTTGGTGCAACATACGCCCACGCTATTTTGGTCATCCGTCACATCTTGATGAGGTACTTGGGAGAGCAGTACCCAAGATAGAGCTGATGCTGAACCCTGGCTGTACCTAGTGGAACTCAGGTTTGGTGCAACATAGGTCCACGCTATTTTGGTCATCCGTTACATCTTGATGAGCACTTGGGAACGCAGTATCCAAGATAGAGCTGATGCTGAACCCTGGCTGTACCTACTGGAACTCAGGTTTGGTGCAACATAGGCCCACGCTATTTTGGTCATCCGTCACATCTTGATGAGCACTTGGGAGAGCAGTACCTGAAATAGAGCTGATGCTGAACGCTAGCTGTACCTAGTGGAACTCAGGTTTGGTGCAACATAGGCCAACGCTATTTTGATCATCCGTCACATCTTGATGAGCACTTGGGAGAGCAGTACCTGAAATAGAGCTGATGCTGAACGCTAGCTGTACCTAGTGGAACTCAGGTTTGGTGCAACGTAGGCCAACGCTATTTTGGTCATCCGTTACATCTTGATGAGCACTTGGGAGAGCAGTACCCAAGATAGAGCTAATGCTGAACCCTGCCTGTACCTACTGGAACTTACGTTTGGTGTAACATAGGCCAACGCTAGTTTGGTCATCCATCACATCTTGATGAGCACTTGGGAGAGCAGTACCTGAAATAGAGCTGATGCTGAACCCTGGCTGTACCTAGTGGAACTTAGGTTTGGTGCAACATAGCCCCACGCTATTTTGGTCATCCGTTACATCTTGATGACCGCCTAGTGGAACTCTGCAACAGGCACACGACGACAAGTCGGTTAACCAAAACAAAGTGTGGCTATGTTGCACCAAACCTGAGTTCCACTAGGTACAGCCAGGGTTCAGCATCAGCTCTATCTTGGGTACTGCTCTCCCAAGTGCTCATCAAGATGTGACGGATGACCAAAATAGCGTGGGCTTATGTTGTACCAAACCTGAGTTCCACTAGGTACAGCCAGGGTTCAGCATCAGCTCTGTCTAAGGTACTGCTCTCCCAAGTGCTCATCAAGATGTGACGGATGACCAAAATAGCGTGGGCTTATGTTGCACCAAACCTGAGTTCCACTAGGTACAACCAGGGTTCAGCATCAGCTCAGATCTATGTATACTAAAACCTTTACCAGAATGTAACAAACACTTTTCTGAAAACCGCATCAAAATCGGTTAAGCCAAACGCGAGATAATCGCGAACAAACATACATACGGGTCAAACTGAGCTAGAACCTTTATTTTAAGGCGGTTAAAAATACATCAACTTTGACATTTTTGGCAGTAATGAAGTCGGCAGCTATACTGCAGCAGGATTGCAGCATGCACTACTGCCGACTGAATTACTGAGGTAAATATCAAAAATTCGGTCAGCATCATCGTATTTGACATTTGCTGCAGTAATGCAGTCGGCAGTATTGTCGCAATATACTGCTGCAGGCTACAAAACGCTCGTGAAACTATTCAACGTCCATGATCATGCTTTCCAACGTCCAACGTTCAGTAATCGAGTGACCGCTCGCAACACGCGCTGTGTTGTGTGTGACTGCGCGGGCGTGATCAAAGCGGATCGCGCGCGCAGCGCGCCGGCGGGCCGCTGCGTCCAAGCGCAGATCGCGAGCGCCACGCGCTTGCGTCACGCTCGCATCGTGCCCCGCTCACGCCGCGCTTTGAAAACGCTCATGTGTGACGTAGCCTTTAGTGATATGGTAATAAAAAAACTACTCCTAAAAAGAAAAAAAATGTGTCAAATAAGAAAATCTAATAAAATAAATCAATATGCCCACGTTTCTACAAAAAGAAGTGAAATCCCACCAAAAACATTCTGTAAAAAACTAGCCAAGTCTCGATGGAGCTACTTGTTTATCTCTAAAAAGTAATGAAATCTAGACAAAGTCGTGCCAAGTCTAAGGTTCCTTACTGCGATTTCTTTATTATTATAGTTAATGTTGTGTGACTTGGCCGTTGCACCAATCTGTCGCCAGAACCGCTACCCATTGACGATGGAAAATTGCCACTTGGAAAACGTTGATTCAATAACCAGTCAATTGTAGGCTTGATAAAGCTGCGTATTTCAATAATACTTATGTATAGGCGAGCCTGAAACAAACACTTCTTTTTGAAGCGTCAAATCGACCATCGATCTAACATAAAATAGACGTACAGACGGACTTCTATCAATGATTAGAAGTCCGTCTGTACTGGAAATATTTTTTTATACTGTATGTTTGGTGTCATGGAGCACCTGGTTTTGTACCCTTGTGTACCCTTCAACGGCCAAGTCACACAACATTAACTATAATAATAAAGAAATCGCAGTAAGGAACCTTAGACTTGGCACGACTTTGTCTAGATTTCATTACTTTTTAGAGATAAAAAAGTAGCTCCATCGAGACTTGGCTAGTTTTTTACAGAATGTTTTTGGTGGGATTTCACTTCTTTTTGTAGAAACGTGGGCATATTGATTTATTTTATTAGATTTTCTTATTTGACACATTTTTTTTCTTTTTAGGAGTAGTTTTTTTATTACCATATCACTAAAGGCTACGTCACACATGAGCGTTTTCAAAGCGCGGCGTGAGCGGGGCACGATGCGAGCGTGACGCAAGCGCGTGGCGCTCGCGATCTGCGCTTGGACGCAGCGGCCCGCCGGCGCGCTGCGCGCGCGATCCGCTTTGATCACGCCCGCGCAGTCACACACAACACAGCGCGTGTTGCGAGCGGTCACTCGATTACTGAACGTTGGACGTTGGAAAGCATGATCATGGACGTTGAATAGTTTCACGAGCGTTTTGTAGCCTGCAGCAGTATATTGCGACAATACTGCCGACTGCATTACTGCAGCAAATGTCAAATACGATGATGCTGACCGAATTTTTGATATTTATCTCAGTAATTCAGTCGGCAGTAGTGCATGCTGCAATCCTGCTGCAGTATAGCTGCCGACTTCATTACTGCCAAAAATGTCAAAGTTGATGTATTTTTAACCGCCTTAAAATAAAGGTTCTAGCTCAGTTTGACCCGTATGTATGTTTGTTCGCGATTATCTCGCGTTTGGCTTAACCGATTTTGATGCGGTTTTCAGAAAAGTGTTTGTTACATTCTGGTAAAGGTTTTAGTATACATAGATCTGAGCTGATGCTGAACCCTGGTTGTACCTAGTGGAACTCAGGTTTGGTGCAACATAAGCCCACGCTATTTTGGTCATCCGTCACATCTTGATGAGCACTTGGGAGAGCAGTACCTTAGACAGAGCTGATGCTGAACCCTGGCTGTACCTAGTGGAACTCAGGTTTGGTACAACATAAGCCCACGCTATTTTGGTCATCCGTCACATCTTGATGAGCACTTGGGAGAGCAGTACCCAAGATAGAGCTGATGCTGAACCCTGGCTGTACCTAGTGGAACTCAGGTTTGGTGCAACATAGCCACACTTTGTTTTGGTTAACCGACTTGTCGTCGTGTGCCTGTTGCAGAGTTCCACTAGGCGGTCATCAAGATGTAACGGATGACCAAAATAGCGTGGGGCTATGTTGCACCAAACCTAAGTTCCACTAGGTACAGCCAGGGTTCAGCATCAGCTCTATTTCAGGTACTGCTCTCCCAAGTGCTCATCAAGATGTGATGGATGACCAAACTAGCGTTGGCCTATGTTACACCAAACGTAAGTTCCAGTAGGTACAGGCAGGGTTCAGCATTAGCTCTATCTTGGGTACTGCTCTCCCAAGTGCTCATCAAGATGTAACGGATGACCAAAATAGCGTTGGCCTACGTTGCACCAAACCTGAGTTCCACTAGGTACAGCTAGCGTTCAGCATCAGCTCTATTTCAGGTACTGCTCTCCCAAGTGCTCATCAAGATGTGACGGATGATCAAAATAGCGTTGGCCTATGTTGCACCAAACCTGAGTTCCACTAGGTACAGCTAGCGTTCAGCATCAGCTCTATTTCAGGTACTGCTCTCCCAAGTGCTCATCAAGATGTGACGGATGACCAAAATAGCGTGGGCCTATGTTGCACCAAACCTGAGTTCCAGTAGGTACAGCCAGGGTTCAGCATCAGCTCTATCTTGGATACTGCGTTCCCAAGTGCTCATCAAGATGTAACGGATGACCAAAATAGCGTGGACCTATGTTGCACCAAACCTGAGTTCCACTAGGTACAGCCAGGGTTCAGCATCAGCTCTATCTTGGGTACTGCTCTCCCAAGTACCTCATCAAGATGTGACGGATGACCAAAATAGCGTGGGCGTATGTTGCACCAAACCTGAGTTCCACTAGGTACAGCCAGGGTTCAGCATCAGCTCCATCTTGGGTACTACTCTCCCAAAGGCTCATCAAGGCGTGTCGGATGACCAAATCAGTGTGTGCATATGTTGCACCAGGCCTGAGTTCCACTAGGTACAGCCAGGGTTCAGCATCAGCTCCATCTTGGGTACTACTTTCCCAAAGGCTCATCAAGGCGTGTCGGATGACCAAAACAGTGTGTACATATGTTGCACCAAGCAAAACGCCTATGTCTGACGGAGCCTTAATACAGCTGAGACCAGCTGAGGGTTCTTCATCAGATACTTCAGACCTTCGAAATTGACATCAAATGAAGCGGCCCACCAATTTTAATATTTTTTGTAAAGGCGGTATGTCGATCTCCAATAGTTTGGTTGGGCTCTTGTGTTTTCTAATCAGGGTCACCAGGTACTCCAGATCTTCGATTATCCTAGTTTTTATAGTTTTCCCTTTATGTGGCCATTAAACCCTAACTCTCTACCATATTTCAGCTCTCTGAGTTTATGGGAAGTACTAGTTCTATTCTGATGATCATAAGTGAGTGAGTGTGTGTCATAAATGCGAAACTTTGCTTTCGCTTAACTTCGGAACTAAATGACCTACAGACTTGAAATTTTGGATTTTAAGTAAGTATGTGATTATAGCTTACTGGATGACGAAAATTTCTGCGTTCTGGTCTTATCCAGAGGTTCTCAAATAGGGACCTGAAAATGCGGCGAAATGGTTCCAGTAAAGGATGGTACGGCAGTGTTTGCTTCGCGCTCGACTTGGCGGGGGCACTGCCGTGCCCCCCGATTCACTAGATATGAAATAGTAAAGATATGTGACGTTCCACGGCAAAAGGTACCTTATGGCGGCAGGCGCTTACGCTATTATTAGTAACGCCGCTCCAATATTCAGCCGGGGCAATGGTACCTTTTGCCGTGGAACGTCACGTATCTTTACTACGAGGGCTGCCTTTTAAGTCTTGTCGTTTGCAAATCTCTCACAATTAGGTATATAAGAAAAACTACCATCGTATCAATTAAACGAATCATGATTGACCGAACCGTTTTAGTATAGCGTCGAGTTAAAGTTGACAAGTCAGTTGTGAAAATGGAAATTTCATAGGAAAATTTCCTTGCGATAATTTTCTTTAATTTAATTTAATTTTCGATAATTAACTTTAAATGAAGTTTAACGCGACTTCAGTGCTTTACAGAGCTGACTTCTGTTTTCATTGACAAAGCATCATGCCTTCTGACTGTGTAACGCTGGTATTTGGAATTTTAACGCGATTGCTCTAGTCTCGGTGATAGACTGGGTGAAGGTCGTCCGAACACCGCGAAAAACCAGGAAAGCATTGAGGCTATACGGAAGCTGAACGTCGAAGATCGCTATGTGATATACCGAAAGATAGAAGCTTCTATACGCATTTCAGGGACAACCATTTAAACAATCTTACATGAAGAGCTAGGCGTAAAAAAAACACTCACCGGACACTACATTTGCTTACTGCCGACCGAAAAACGGCTCGCACTAGATGTTGCCCCAAAACTTTACAGCAATTCGATCGAGGAGATACAAAACTCGTTTATGACATTGTGAGTGGTGATGAATCTTGGATTTATGCTTATGATCCAGATTCCAAACAGCAATCCACCGTCTGAGTGTTCTAAAACGAGCGGAAACCGACCAAATAAGTCATACGCTCAAGTAGTACTTAAAAAAATAGTCGTTCGTTTGTCGCCAAAAGTGGACACGTTGCCACCATCGTGTTAGAAGATCACAAAACAGTTAACCCTGACTAGTATATTACAGTTTGCTTACTAGAAGCTTCCGAAAAATCAACCGAAAACATCGTATGGTACTGAGCCATGACAATGCAAGCTCACACTCCTCCCGGCAAACAATTGCGTTTTTACTAGAGCAAAACGTCGATATTCTCGACCACCCGCCGTACAGCTCTGACTTGAGCCCTAATGATTTCTTTACTTTCCCTAAAATCAAGCAATGTCTTCGTGGTTAATGGTACCGAACACAAGAAGAGGCGGTTGACGTATACAAAACGGCCATTATGAAGCCACAACTTCGGAGTGGAATAAGTGGTTTCAAAACTGAATCGACCAAATGAAAAAGTGTATTAAATATCACAGCAAGTTCTTAAAAAAACAATAAATAGTACTTGAGGTTTAAATTGTCTTTAAATTTTACGAACGACAGAACTTAAAAGGCACCCCTCGTATTTCATATCTAGTGAATCTCTAATTCATTTCCCGAATCGCGCCGTCTGTCTAGTAAGCACTTGGTGTAAGCAAACGGATTGTGAACTGGCTGACTGCCGCGAATGGGGGGCTTTAGTTGCCTGATAATAAATTACTTATATTTGATTTTGATTTGATTTAATCGACTTCAAGATTTCAAAAGGAGGAGTTTCTCAATTCGGTAGTAGGTATGTAGGTATACGACATTTAATACCTTTACACCACACACGGTAGGTAACGTTTCTTGGAGTTGAATTAAAGTACGGCGCTACCATACATTGTCATCGAACTCTGTAATGAATGGTTCAATTAATTAAAAATCAGGATTGGCAAAAGTATCTATAGGTACCGTAGGTATGTAAGTAACTCCGCCTATAGTGCCCAACTTCGCCCAACTAAAATATTAAAATTACCGAATCGAATTCACAATAAAAAGTGCTGGGTGAAAATAGTTTCAAAGTAAAAATAAACCTACCTACTTAAAAAAATTTTTGCCACTCATCTCCAATTTCGCCTTATAATTTTTTATTATGAAAATGATACTAAAACTTATTCCAAACGTTGAATATGCCCATGAATCCCATGATGCAATTTATGTATAGCGGAATTATGATTTACAGCCTGGCAAAAAAGAGTAGAAATTAAAAAGTGGCAACACTGTAGTGTCGTCCCGTTCTCTTATAAAAATTGATTTGAAAGGGACGACACTACAGTGTTGCCACTTTTTAATTTCTACTCTTTTTTGCCAGGCTGTAATGGTAGTTAGGGCGAAGTTAAAGCCGAATTTAGGGTGCGTATTTTTGTCAACCCATATTTTCAATGAACTGCAACATTGGTGACGGGGTTTGATTGTCCCTGTCAGGTAGGTACCGACTTGGCATACTTAGCGTAGGGTGGTATTCCACCTGTTCAATTTCTTTGTTCAATGTGTATTGCGTCTCACATTTTGCTTAATGAGAGAGTGAGACGCAATGACATTGGACAAGAGGAATACCACCCCTACGGGTGGATCTACATGGATTCCAGCATACATTGTCTTGCAATGGTACCTACTTAGGTA
The DNA here is from genome assembly GCF_910591565.1 of Cydia splendana. NCBI lineage: Eukaryota > Metazoa > Arthropoda > Insecta > Lepidoptera > Tortricidae > Cydia > Cydia splendana. Next base: position 11,696,101 of record NC_085972.1, on the reverse strand, counting down.
TCTCCGTCTTTAGAAAATAATAAT